>NW_028136270.1:0-600000 GCF_964662115.1 Mustela nivalis | reverse complement strand
CAGCAAATCAAATTATTTAAAAAAGAAAGAAAGAAAGAAAAGATATATCTGGATAAAGAGAAAAACAGAAAATCTAATAATACATTGAATTATTAGAGCAAAGAGTGGAGGAAGAGAAAATAAATATGAAATAGAGATTTCCACTAAAAGAAAAAAATTGAATAAGGCAGGAGATTTAGAAAATTATTATGACAGACTTGAGAAGAAAATAAAATAGGAATTTTTAGAAAATAGCAATGAATGAAAAGGTCAATTGTACCTACCTCTATAATATTAGCTGTTTGTTGTTGTTGTTGTTGCTAATTTACCTATTTATGCTAATAAACAAAGAAAGGTTTCATTTAGGGATAAGGTTTCTCTCTCTATATATATATTTTTTCCATTTAGGGATAAGGTATATGTATATATACATAGATATATATGTATATATATATATATATATATATATTTTTTTAATTTTAATTGTTAGAAAATGTGTCACAGAAAGTGTTTAAACTTTAAGATACAGATGCAACATGTAATGAACTGCATTGTTTGAACGTCTAATTTGTAAATGCTGTTAGAGGAAACTTGGTGGAAATGTTCTTATGTGCTTGTGTTTCTGGAACTAAGTATATTTATTAATAAGGAATAGTTTAAAATTATGAAATGACCAGGAGCGGACAATTTTCCTAATCCTATCAGCTCTTTGCAGCTCTTTTATTAGCCCCCTTCAGGAATATCAGCTTTTTTATCTAATTAAATTTTATATTAATGTGCTTTTTTACTTTTGGCCTTTCTCTTCCTTCTGCTCTTTTTTTCCCCCTAAATTACATGTTTCTGTTTAACAGCTACTATCAATTCTTTGATATGAATTCTCAACATCAATTTACTAACTCCAGAGATGAAGGAGCATCAATATTTAGAAGGGAAGAATACAAAGCCTTGGGCATCTGGATGGCTCAGTCACTTAAGCATCTGCCTTCGACTCAGGTGGTGATCCCAGGGTCGTGGGATGGAACCCCAGGTTGAACTTTCTACTCAGCTGGGAGCCTACTTCTCCCTCTCCTTCTGCCTGCAGCTCCCTTTGCTTGCGTTCTCCCTCTCTATGTCAAGTAAATAAAATAAAATAAAATAAAATAAAATAAAATAATGTAAATAATACATTTATTTATTTATTAAAATGCAATTATTACACAATACATAATGTATTGCATAATTATAATAATGGTTAAATAATTTATTAAATATTTATATTAAATATATCAATTTAATTAAATAAATATTTTTAGAATTTAAAATATTTCAAATTTAGATTATTAAATATTAAATCATTAATTTAATAAATAAATATCTAAACATAATTAAATAAAATAATTTATTTATTAAAATGAATAAAATAATGTTGTCATTATCTCAGCATGTATTTTTAAATAGTCTAAAAAAAAATCTAATAAAGTCTAAATACATTGAGTTCAGATATTTATACAAGTTAACCCAGACACTGAACCCACAGTTTCAAAACTTTTGTTTTTATCTACTACTCAAAATACGATTTTAATGTATTTATTTGTAACTTTGACATAGCAAGGAAACTTGGAGGAAAAGGAGACATTTGCTTTTAATATTTGAAAATTATTTTGTTGATTTAAAAAAATAAAAACCTTAACACGTGAGCATTTCTTCTTAAATAACACTGTGAAGTTTCTGAGTCGCATTCTATTAAAAGTGCTGATAAAATGGCCTCAGTTACTCATTTAAATTATCAGCTGAATGGGTAACAAATGAAGTAGAGAGCTTTTTAATTATTTATGAATGTATTGCTTGTGGATGGAGTGCCACATAGAGTTACCTCTCTTTTTGGCTTTGTTTTGTGAGCAGCAGTGGAATCTATGAATGAGATTAAACATAAGGACATTCACAGAAATTCTTAATGAACTTCTGGGGAAGGGCAATAAGTGCAAGGAAAAACTGCAGCAAGACTAATTACAAATTTCAAGTGGTCATCGCTTAATTATAGAAGCTTTTAAGTTCAAGTAATATATCATTTTTATGAGCCTATCATATTGTATTAATTACCACAAACTGCACTCTTGAACACTTATCTTTTCACATATTTCTTATTCTTAGTACTTAAAATTACCCTTATGATTGATAAGTAAATGGATTTTACAGACAATGCATTTATTTACATAAATAAATAATGCTGTTTATATATATAAAAACAATTGAATATGTGTATGTGTTCAATGAATTTTTTTTCAAATTAACATCTTAATTCTACCACATTAGTTACAAATAGATATAGACTTTATAGATTCATCAAATATTTTATTCTCAAATTTATATGTCCTTTGTGAAGTAAATGAAACTGTATATATTAAATATAATCCTATCACATGTAACAGTTACTAGTGCATCCCAGGACATACATAGGTCAGGTCCTCCTCAAGGCATCACGGATAACTGGATTTCACTTTCTATCCTAGGAGTCTTCTGTATATTTCTGTGGCTTTTATACTACAATCAGGAGGAAGAATTCTTTTGCTAAAAGCTTCCAAATGACTATGCGAGTAGATTATTTGGAGACTAGTGATATAATATTATAGTTTAATATGTGAAGCATGATAAAATAAAATGCTATTGCCATATTTAATTTGTTCAGTAAAGCATTCATTTAGTTATCAAGCATTCATTTTCTTTTTTTAAAGATTTTATTTATTTATTTGACAGACAGAGATCACAAGTAGACAGAGAGGCAGGCAGAGAGAAAGGAAGGGAAGCAGGGTCCCTGCTGAGCAGAGAGCCTGATGTGGGGCTCTATCCCAGGACTCTGGGATCATGACCTGAGCAGAAGGCAGAGGCTTTAACACACTGAGCCACCCAAGAGCCCCAAGCATTCATTTTCTTTATACAGAAGAGATAGAACAATATTATATAGTAGAAAATACAGTAAATAATCTAGAAACCTTGATCATTTTGTTTTGGCAATTTTAGAACATAAAATTAGCTAAAGCTCAAGTGCAAGTTATATTTGTATCATAGGAGGAAAAGTTAATTAAAAGTTTGTTTATTACCATAGTTTAACACTTCAACGAAATGATAACGAGTCCAAAATCAATGAATATATGAAGTATACAATAAAAACAATAATCTTGAGTGTATGTGACTCACTGTAGGTATTGATAGGCTAGAAATCAAAGGGAAAGTATCTATAGGGTTTGTTCAGTTCCATGCTCATCAGATTAATAGGCTTTCTCATATTGCTTCCTTCACCACATTAATTTGTCTAATGAAGTTTTCAAGAGTTAAAGACAGTGATAGGTTCATGGCTGGAGAGAAGGTACAGAATCTAAGATAGTTCAGCAGTGCTTATTATTTAAGAGAAAGACAGCATGGGAGGTGAGGGGTATATCATGCATCCTGTTTTCACTCCCTTTGTGGAGCACCTACCCTGGAGGTCATGTAATAATAACCAATGACCAAAAAACAATAAAAAAACCCAAACATCCATGTGGAAGTGCCATCCCTGCCTGGAGATGAGTAGACTGCTCAAACAGATCCTGGGCAGGCATCTCAGCCCAGGCCTGTGCTGGGGAAGCTGGTTCATGGCTTTGGGCGCAATCAGGAAGCCAGCAAACTGACGAGAGAGTGCAGCCAGGGTTAACAGGACTGATGATCTTTTTGCAGCCAGGCCTCCGGTAGACACCCGCTCAAGGAGCCAGGCTAGGAGGCTGCCCAGCGCCAGCGCTGGCAAAGCTTGCAGCCCCCGGGGATTCCCCCCGCGCCCCAGCCAGGGCGGGCCTCAGGAGGGAGGGGGGCGGGGCGGCGCGGAGAAGGGGCTTTCCTAATTGCCAAAGCGAAAAGGGAGCTCGCGGAGGACTCAGGAGGGAGGGGGGCGGGGGCGGGTGGAGGGCGGCGGGGAGAAGGCGCTTTGCTAATTGCCGAAGCTGGAAGTGAGCTCACAGAGGATGTGGCTGAGAGTCTGGGAGGAGGTGGAGGGGCTGGCGGAGGAGGGGCGGGCAGCGCCGCGGTGCTGTGCTGCGGCCCAGTCGGGACTGCAGGACCCACCGGACTCGCCGCCCTTACGCTCCCATGTGAGGCTCCGCTGTCCCGCTCCTGCTGCCTGCTGCCCCTCCCTGCCCCAAGGCTTCTCCGGACCACCCTCTGCACAGGGGTAAAGTGACACCGCGCCGCGCCCTCACCTGGAGCAGAAAGCGCGGACCCGACCTGGGGGCGGAGAGGGAGGTTGTGGAGGCCCAGCCTCCCGGAACCCCAGGGCACCGGGACCACCCCGGACACTGCGCCAAACCCGGGTCCTCATGGGGTCGGGCTGGGGACAGCGCCTTGCGAGGTGCCCCCCGCCAGCAGGCACGCTAGCCCCCATCTTTCCGCAGCCCCATGCGCCCGTGCTGAGGACCCCTTTCCCTCCCCCGCCGTGGCCCCGCTGCTTTTGTTCTGGACTTGGGATCCCAGGTGGAAATTAGTCCCTCAGACCTCCCTGGCAGCAAGGAGGGCAGGGAGGGATTCTTGGTTTCCTGCCCTGGCTCCTCCTCTCTCCCCATTCACAAGCCTTTTGGCTTCCCTTTCCTCTCCTCATTGTCAGTTTTCTGAAATGGTTTTCTTCTGCATGTTGACCCAAAGAGCTATTTCATGAATGAATATACACGAAACTGAGTTGGGGCCCACCTGTGAGAGCCCACCTGTAGAGGCCTTTCATTAGAATGGTCTCTGTTTCTAGCCTCAGTTCAGAATACTGCATGTACCTGAGGACCAAGTCCAGATGTTTCTTTCATCTCTGACTTGAATTTGAAATCCTCCTCAGACTTCAGCTTCCAGGATTTCTCCAGTCCTTGCTCTCCCACTGTCTTGGTGGGGATCCGCCATGAGTGTTGAACACAGGAATGAATGAATGATATATACCCCAGACTGCTGGGGCTTTGTCTTCTTTTGCTGAGGTTGGAAAGGCTTGGGAGAGACCCCCTGTATGCAGATAGAGAGCTGCATGCAATTGCTTAGATAAACGTGTTCCCCACTTAATTGCTTGGGCATTGAACATTTCGCCCTTAACCTGTGGCTTGAGCAGTTAGGAGGAGACAATCTGGAGGTGAATCAGAAGATGGCTGAATCCACATGGTGGTGGTCTGGGTTTGGGAGATTTTCCTGTAGATTCAAAGGAAAGATATAAATTCTTCCAGTGGGGAGTGGTAAACTTTTTATCGATGGGAGATGGAAAATAAATGGTCTGGTTAAACTTTCCCGCCCCCTCAAAACCCATTATTTGAAAACACAAAAAGCAAAGTGAAGGGAGAAATCCTCCCACTCCCATCCCCACTCACCTCCATAGCCATCTCCTCTTCCAAGAACCTAACAGACAAGGTGCCAAGAAGTGTTAGGTACCAGCAGTGGTCTCAGATCTCATTCAAGAATCATGGTGAAAGGCTTTCAAATAGATTGTGGGGGAACAGGGGTCCAATTAGGGGGGACAAGTTTAAGGTTTGCCTGGTCCCCTAAAAATTAATGGCACTAGAGAAGATGACCTTTGGGAACTATAGCTTAATGGATACAATGTGTTAAAAGCTTCAGTGAGTCATGGTGGGAAGAAGCCATGAGGGCAGCAAACACAGTCTTAGATGATGTTATTAATAGCACTACAGGCTCTAGATTTCCTGTGGTGGTGTTCTTGGCAAGACCAGCCCGGCCAAAGTGGATACTCTCAACCTGGAACAGAGGGTCTTGGAGATGCCAGCACGTGAGGTATGATGAGAGGGTAAAATGATAGGAGGTGTCCTTTGGAAAGACTGACTCCTTGACTTTAAAAGGGAGAACCCAAATCTGTAGGTGAAATCTTTCTGGCTACAAAGAGGGCCAAGGCCTCCTAAGGCCAAGGTCTCCTCGTCACTTGCAAAGATGTCGAAGAACATATTCAGACATTTCAAAGATGTCCTCATATCATTGGTTCTCACTCTGGAATTCTATCAATAAGGTGAGAGTTCCTGTAGTTGAAAAAGAGATCTAAAAAGACTTCCCTTTCTCATGTAATTTCTGTAACCTCCAGGACACACCCACCTCCCCCTTCCAGCTCTGTAATGAAGCCACAGCTGGTGCCAATTTGTGGAACTCCTTAAAGGCTATTCTCCCTTATATACCCCCGGACCAAGTTCCCATGCTCCCTCACCCGATTTCCTGCACTCACCTCCCACCTGGTGTGTTCACACCTGCAAGTGCCTTTTACCAACCCCTTTGCCAAAAAGCAGCCAGAGTGACCTTTCAAAGACCTATCAGTTCCTGGCATTTGTCTCCATAGAAATCTGCACTGATCTTCTAACAAATTCTCAGTCCTCCAAAGGCACCCATAATCCTCCCATCAGTCTATTCATACCCCTCCAACTGACTGATGCCTGTTCTGCCCCATCTCTCTGCCCTTCAACCACACTGCCTCCTTCTTCCTGTGGAGACCTCTCATGGCACCTGCCTCCAAGCACAGGTGATTCCCATTGATGGGAAGACCCTCTTCTCTCCCCCATCTCCCCACTCCAGTTACTCCCACTTATTCGTGAGCTCACAAGCCCCATGGTACACACTCTCCATGCAGCCTGCTCTCTCTTTTCTAGCACTGGCCTCCGTTTCTAGCTGTGGTTGTGTCATGGATGTCCTTCCCCAGCCAGCCTCCAAGCTCTCCTTCCCTTTAGCTCCAACACCTGACACAGTGCCTGGCACGTAGTAAGCCCTGGCTAGCTTCTAAGAGCCTCACTGAGGGACTGAAAGCATTTTAAAAATGTCACTACGTAGCCTCCAAACTGTAGGCAGAAAAAGCTTTGCCTGGATTGACATTTTAGAGACGTATTGGTCAAGTTGGATGTGTTCACTGACTTTACCTTGTAAAATTAAAAAAAAAAAAAAAAAGACCTCTGTATCGCTTCGCATCTACCGAAGGCGCATGTATACTACTAGACCACGTTATGAGCTTAATGGAAGGAGACAAGATGTTTTCGCTAAGAAAATGTATAAGACTGTTGAGGTCAAGTGGGAGGAAACAGTCCGTTTGTTGGAGCATTGCTATCTTACTCTATCACAGCCACTCATAAAAATCTGATACGGGGTGAGTCAGAATTGTCTGTCGGAGATGAGTTAGATCTGGCTCATGTTCCTACAGACATGAAAGCCAGAAACGAAAAAGGAGGTTTTAAAAGCGTGGGTTGAGGAGGCCGTGTGGTTCACTGCAATGAGCTAAGTGCCCAGGGCCACCAGCAGACATGCTGGCCTGTATCCTTCCTTTGTTCTGGGGTCCCTCTTGCACCATGTGGTGAGGCTGGTGGCTGGGAGCAGCTCAGGACAGGACCCGGTGGCATCTTGATTCTCCCACCCTCCTGTGGGCTCCAGTGGGCTCCAGTAGGTCTCAAGGGACAGCCTGCCTTCCTTGCAAAGCCCAGTAGCACTGGGAGCAGAAACTGGGGCCAAAGAGTGAGCACCCTGTTTGACAAGCTGGAGCAGCCACCTCTTCTTCAGATGCAGGGGGAGCCCTGGCATGCTGACTCCTCCCTTCTCCCTTTCCCCTTTCCTCTTTCCTCCCTCTTTCCTTCCCCTCTCTCCTTCCCTGGTGGTGCCCTTTCCCAATGCCCACTTCATCCCTTTTCCTTTCTACATGCCTGTCTTCTAGAGTTTCTTCTTTTTCCTCCCCATTACTTCCCTTCATCTGAATCTCCTCTTTGGTCCCTTTGTCCCTGCTCTCTGCTCCTCCTCCCCTTCCCTGGCCCCTGTTCAGCTCCATACTGAATGCAGGCAGAGCTGGACTAACATGCTCACTTGCTAGCTCAGCCACCCTCCAGAGAAGTCACTCTTCGGTGGCCACCTTCCTGACCCCCTGGTCGCTTCTCCACTTGTTCAGATATTGCTCTGAAGTCTGAGGAGGACAGAGCAGGGCTGCCACAGAAGCAGGCCAGAGGAGAAACCAAACCATGTGTCCACACTGTCCCCCAGCACTGCTGCTCTGAGAGCTTTCGGAGTCCTCAACAGGCTTAGGATTTAGGGGCTTCTTCAGAACCGGGAGTGAAAACAAGCATAGGTCAAAAGAAAAGCGACGGCCCCCACACAAAAATAATAATCACAAATGAAAACTATGTTAACTCTGAGTCCCAAAGTCGAAAAATTGCCTTGAATCTGTCACTAGAAAGCACCCAAGGCCTCACTCTCTGGGTTCTTGGTGCCCTGGGAATGGCAGGAGGCTCTGACATGCACGTGGGGGTGCCGAACTATGGGGGCTAGCCTGCCCGCTGGCGGGTGGCGGGGGGTACCTCCTGTGGCACTGTCCTGGCCCGACCCCCTGCGGAGGGGGTGTGGCGCGGCGTCCTGGGTGGTCCTGGTGCCCTGGGGTTGGCGGTTGCCTGGGCCCTGACCACTCCACCCCCCCCTCCTGTCCTGCGTTTTCTGCTTCAGGTGAGGGCGCGTCGAGGTGTCACTTTACCTGTGAGCAGAGGGTCCTCCAGAGAAGCCATGGGTCAGGGAGGGGCAGCAGGCGGCAGGAATGAGAACGGGACACTAAGGCCTCTGGGGCTAAGCTGGAGCGTGGGAGCGCAGGGGCAGCGAGTATGGTGGTTCCTGCAGTCCCGAATGGGCTGCAGCACAGCACCCTGGCGCTGTGCGCCCCTCCTTCCCGCCTGGGCAATTAGCAAAGCCCCTTCTCCTGGCCGCCCCCACCCCGCCCCCGCCCCCCTCCCTCCTGAGTCCTCTGAGAGCTCACTTCCAGCTTTGGAAATTAGGAAAGACCCTTCTCTGCGCCGGCCCTGCCCCCTCACTCCAGGGGCCTGAGCCCTGGCTGGGGTGCAGGGCTATGCCCTAGCATGCTGCCCCATTGCCAGCGCCTGCGCTGGGCAGACTCCTAGCCTGGCTCCCTGAGCGGGTGTCCACGGGCAGCCTGGCTGCGAAAAGATCATCAGTCCTAAAGGCCAGCTGCACTCTTGGGTCAGTTTGCTGGCTTCCAGATTGCGCCCAAAGCCAGGAACCAGCTTCCCCAGCAATGGCCTGGGCTGAGATGCCTGCCTGGGATCTGTCTGAGCAGTCTCCTCCACTCCAGGCAGGGATGGCACTTCGACCTGGATGTTTGGGTTTTTGGTTTGTTTTTTTGGTCATTGGTTATTACATGACCTCCAGGGTAGGTGCTCCACAAAGGGAGTGAAAACAGGACGCCATATATAAGCATACAGCCATTCTAGAAAAATAGCTTGGGGTTCTCTCGGAAACGCGGCATTGGTCCTTGCACTATGGTTTAATAGAAAAGGGATTATGCACCAAGTTACTTAAATGAGCATAGGTTGAAATCGTTTACTGAGAGTAAATATTTTAAATAGTTATATTTTAACTAAATCTATCATCAATCATAAATCTATTACACGAAGGTTACAGGCAATTTAAAAGCAAGAGCACTCTCTTCAGGGTTTTAAATAATCCCTGTCTGTCTTGGCACATGAGAAGGCAAAGATAGGAAATGGTTTGTAAAAGATCATATAATAGCTTTTACTAATTCTATTTATTTGACAGACAGAGATCACAAGTAGGCAGAGAGGCAGGCAGAGAGAAAGATGGGGAAGCAGGCTCCCGGTCAAGCAGAGAGCCTGATGAAGGGCTCGATCCCAGGACCCTGAGATCATGACCTGAGCCCAAGGCAGAGGCTTAACACACGGAGCCACCCAGGCGCCCCCAGATGAAATACATTTCTGACTTAGAAACTTCAGATAGAATTATTTTGTCCATGATGACAACTGAAGAAAATGTGTCATCCCTAAACCTAACCTAAACCCTACCAACACTGAAACCTAAGCTGACCTTAAAGCCCAAACTAGAACCCTGAATCCCAAACCTGGAATGGAACCCAAAGCCTGTACCTGAGCCCTGGATCCAAGCCCTGAACCACGAACCCAAACCCTAAACCAGACCTCCAAGTCATGAAACCTGAACCCAAATCTTAGCATGAAGTCAAACCCCAAATTTGACCTTGAACTTTATCCCATAAGCCCTGAGTCTTAAAGCCTAAATCATAAACTTAAAGCCCTAAACTATAACTCTGTTCCCTTGTCCTTCACTCTAAATCCTCACCCTAACACTAAACCCAAAGCCTGATTAGAACTCTGACTAGAACCTGAACCTGAACCCAAATTCAAACCCTTTACCACACTTTGCTTATGCACTTGCCATTGATGGATATTTGCAGTTTCTACCTCTTGATTTTTGTGAACATTGTTTGGGTTGGGGGCTAGGGTTAGGGTCTTGGATTAGGGTAGGGTCCAGGCTTGAGACCAAGTTGAGGTCAGAGTGTGGGTCCGCATCAGGGCCATGTTCAGTGACACTGTTTGGGTCAAGGACTGTTGTAATTCCACATTGTTTCCAATTCATTGTTCCTTAGCTATTTGGGGGGGAGTTGGGGGGTATTGGGCTCCATGCAGCTTGAATTTCCGGAATGAAATGGCATCAGCTGGACCCCAGGAGGGAGCAGGACCTTCCACTGAAGGGTGAGCTCCCACAGTCCTGCACTGCCTTGCACCGCCTGCAGAGGGCGCCAGACCCCAGCTCCCGCCCTGAGCCCAGGCTGCACAGCCACAGCTGGGACCTGAGCCCTGCCTTTTCAGGACCCACTGTGGAGACTTCTGGAGAATGTGGGGCGCCTCCCACCCTGACAGGACAAGCTGAGGAGGGTGTGGCTCTGCATCCACACTGACCGGACCCGTTGTGGAGGACGCGCCCACACTGGCAGCAGTCCAACCTCCTAAGGACCAGACGCTGGAGGAGGTGAGGAGAAGTCCCTTAGTGGACTGTCAAGGGGTTCGTGGTCTCAGGACCCCACAGAGAAAGGGCGCCCTGTGTAGACACTGGGGCTTCCGTCGTTTTGTGTGAGGAGACGTGGCCTCCTGCTGTGCTGTGCGCGGGGCTGTGGGGTCCCCCCTTTCTGGGCTCGGGTGATCCTTGGTCCTTGTCTGTGTTTGTGTGCTCGCGGATTGGGTTCCTGGGGCTCCTCAGATGGTCTGCAGTCAGGGAGCGTCTGCCTTCTTTGGTGCTTGTGCTCTCCCCACCTCAGCCCTGCGGGGTCCTTCCCGTGTCCACACCCACTCCAGGCTTGCGCCGAGTCCGGAAATTCGGGAGCCAGAGTGAGGACTCTGTAGCCGGTTTTGGGGGAGAGTAGGTATTTTCCCAGTGTGGGTTCTTCCCTGAGCACAGTGCCTCCCCATCTCCGTGTGTACCCCTCCCTGTCTGTCGTCATTGTTGCAGGGCTGTCACTTTCTTGGTTCAGGGGCCTCCTGGGTATCTTGCTATCTTGGATGCAGGTGTAAATGAGATCGTTCTCAGCTGTCTCTTTCTGATGGGTCCTTCCGAGCACCTAGGAGTGCCACTAATTTGTGCATATTGATTTTGTTCCTTGCAAGTTCTTGAATTTATTAGTTCAATTGGCCTTAAACTTAATCTGCCAGTTATTTGACCAGCAGCATGGGTTTAATTGGGAAGAGCAGAGAATGGCAGTCTGGGCTGAGCAAGCTAAGGTCCCATCACAGGCAAGTGCGAGAAACAAAGGAGAGGAACATTATTTCATGGAGGAGGAAGAAGTTGGGAAGGGTGCTTGAAGGAAAGTCCCTTGGAGAAAGGCAGGGTGATGGAGAATTCTCACCAGCTGAGCTGCAAAGCTCCTACAAAAAGTCAGGAGATGAACCTCCAGCTTCCCCTGTGGGGCCTAAAATTGGTGAGTCTCTCCTGTGGGGGATTGCAATGTGGGGTCTGTAATGGGCACTGAGCACCAGGCGCCCCCTTCCAGCCTCCCCTTCTGGCATCCCCAGTCCACTTTACTGGGGCTTCCCTTCCTGCTTTTGCACAGTTCTAACCAGCTTGTGGTGGAACGTTGTGGAAAAACTGAAATTCCAAATCCACTGCTTCTACTGCACATGAGATACAGGGGCCCATGATTTAATCCTCCCACGAGTCTCTTGCTAGCCCCATCTGTCCGTTACTCATTTTGATAGTTGATATTACCAAAGTACTGTAATTCTAAAAATTTCTGAATTAGCTGTATTATTTCTTTTTAGGTATGAAGTTAACTTCCAATTATATGAATTTAATATTTTGGTCATTGTTTTCTAATTTTATTGCCTTATTCTTGGAAAATATAGCCTGATATTTAACTCTAGGAATTTATTGGCATATACTTCTGGCCTAAATAATGGCCTGTTTGTGTAAATGTTCAACTTATGCTTATATACTTACTGAAGACTCTTGTTTTGGGGTCTGGATGGCTACATTTATTAATAGATCAGGACTATTAGATTCTCTAAATTTTGATGTCTCTTAATTTAATCTAATTAAATTATCAGTTAATGAAAGAAGTTAAATTTTTTATGTACTACTGCATCTAAACTTATCAAAGTCTTTTGCTATAATTAGACAAGTATGTCATCCTGTTTTTATACCAAGTCTTACATTAAAAAAATCATACTATCTGAAATATTATTTATTTTTATTATTATTATTTTTTTTTTTTTATTTTTTTTTTAAAGATTTTATTTATTCATTTGACAGAGAGAGATCACAAGTAGGCAGAGAGGCAGGCAGAGAGAGAGAGGAGGAAGCAGGCTCCCTGCCGAGCAGAGAGCCCGATGTGGGACTCGATCCCAGGACTCTGAGATCATGACCCGAGCCGAAGGCAGCGGCTTAACCCACTGAGCCACCCAGGCGCCCCTATTTTTATTATTATTTATTTTTTTTAAAAGATTGTATTTATTGGGGTACCTGAGTTAAGTGTCTACCTATAGCTCAGGTCATAATACCCGGGTCCTGGGATAGAGCCCCGCAGGGGGTTCCCTGCTCAGTGGCGTGCTTCTCCCTCTCCCTCTGTTATTCCCTCTGCTGTGTGCATGTTTTTCTTTTCTCACTCTCTCTCAAATAAATAAGTAAAATTTAAATATTATCTCTCTCAAATATATAAGTCAAATTTTTTTTTCTCAATGGGAGGGAGAAGCAGACTCTCCACTGAGCAGGGAGCCTGATGCAGGGCTCAATACCAGGATCATCACCTGAGCTGAAGGCAGACACTTGAACCGACTAAGTCACCCAGGCACTCCAGCTGTTTATTTATTTATTTATTTTTATTATGCATATGTTTTATCTCTCTTTTCTACAAGTCTTTTTTTTTTTATCTTTTTACTTTTTTCATAAAACTGAATTATTTCAAGATGACTTGGTCATCCTCTTTTCCCCAACCTCAAAGATCATAGAGTATATTTTAACTGTTAAAATAATATTAGTATTTAAGTGCTGCCTACACAAATTAAGGCAAATTATCTGTGGTCTGTATTCCTGAAAATATTTTTTTTATTATGCCTTCCTATGCCAATGACATTTTATAAGGATCTAAATGTTTCCATTTGTGATTTTTTTTCAAGATTATAAAGCTATTACTTCATTCTTTTTTATATCTGATGTTATTTAAAAAATTTCTGTCAGTCTGATTCTTGTTTCTTTATTAATGAATTATTTTTTTTCTCTCTAACACTTGTGATTTTTTTTGTGTGTCTTTGGTATGTATGCCCTAGTTGGGATTCATAGAGTCAACTCTAGTTATGAATATTTTCTTTCTTTTCTTGTATGTAAGTTTTAATCCAGTGTCTTGACTATTTTATGCTTGAGAAATAGATGTACATTAATATTCAAATATTTCTTTCCTTTTTCTTCTTTCATTTAAAAAAAGTCATTTATTTTATTTTATTTAAAAATATTTATTTATTTATTTGGAGTAGAGAGAGAGGGTCATGAAGAGTGGCTGATTATATACTTTCAATTTGGGAGGAGGTTAGGGATAGCACAAGCCTCCAAGGTATTTTATAAACAAGGTTTCCAGGACCTTGAGGGGGCTAGCTATTGTTAGGGAAAGGTCATTTATTACTATTTAGTAAAAACTCAGGGAAGAGACTCTTCTGATGTGTATCAGTGGGTATATGCTTGGGAGATGATTGCCAATTTATATCTTGAGGGCAGGGGTGGGGAGTAGAGATAAAGAAGTTTCCAAAGTAATTTTTACATGTGAAAGTAGATTTTCAGTATCCTGGGGGGAGGACTAAGAATGCTTTTTGCCCTGAGTGGATGTGTCCACATGGAAGCAGCTGAGTCCCCAGAGGAGCTTCAAGGACTTGTCAACAGGCTATGAGTAGTAAGGAAATCTAATTTCTTCTCTAGCTTTTGTTCCACACACATCACCTACATCTTACACCTCTTTTATATTGATAATTTTAATGCTTTGCTGGTATCCAGATGACTATATCCTTAAGTGACTTATCTCTATTGAATCCATTACATATTCTATCCATTGTATTCTTAATTCAACTAGATTACATATATTTAATCTATTAGTACCACTAGGTTCTTATTCTTGTTTTTATTTCAAAATCTTTCCTTATTTCCTTACATTATTTATTGGGTATATTTTAAATCCCTGAAATACTCACTTATTATATATAAGCTGTCAACCGTATTCTTATTTTGAGGTAGCTATATCTTTTTGGGTTTTAGGACATCATACCAACAATGCCAAATAATTTTCAGACAACAGCAGGATCTCCAAGAATTCAACTAAATTCTGACACTATCTACCTGAACATAGTGTAAGATTTCATCAGTTAAGGGATCAGTCCTCCAAGACTATCTCCAACCCCACCTCAGATGCCAGTCTCACTGTAGGCCCCAGGTTATTACCTGTGCTTGTGACTGAGCAACTACAGGTTGGAGGTCCCAATGGCCTACTTCTTACGTTCTTTTAATTTGCTACAGGGACTCACAAAACTCAGAAAAATACTTACTTTATGTTTGCCAGCTTATTAAAAGATATAATAGAAGATTTAAATCAATAGATAGATAAAGAAGTGCACAGGGCAAGGTATGGAGAATGGGCACAGAGCTTCTATTACCTTCTGTAAGACTGCCACTCTTCCTGCCTTTTCATACATTTCACAAACTAAAAGCTTTCTGAACCCAGTCCTTTCAGCTTTTCTGTGGAGGCTTCATGACATAGTCATGACTGACTAAATCATTGTCATTTGCTGATCTAATCTCCAGATCCTCTTCCCTCCCCAGATAATCCTGTATTGGGAGGAAGGGGAGGCAAAAAGTTGTGAAGGCTTTCACCAAGTGGTTGGTCCTTCAGGCAAACAGCCCTTGCCTTGAGTGAGGTCTGAAGGTCACTTCATTAACAGAACAAAACACACCTCTCTCACCCTTATCACAGGAAATCCCAAGAGTTTTAGGAGCTGTGAGTCAGTAGCCATGGTTGAAAACCAAATATTCAGATGACCAAAATATATTTCTTGTAAACCACTATATTACACTACATGCTTAAGTATTTAATTATGTGATCTTTTAAACTAATATTTTTCTAAGAGTATAAACTGTTCTGGCAGTAATCTGGATTGGGGAGTGATGTATTGCCAAATTTCTGTCGTTTTAGTCCAGGAAGTCAAAGAGAAAGAACAGGAGAGCCCCGTAGGGCAGGAAGTTCAAAGTAACAATGTTGACTACTACTCCCTTTTCTTGATTTTTTTTTTAAACAAGCAAATCTTCTCTTCAGAGTTGCAGTTTAAAGCCAAGAACATGCAGAATTGGGAGAAAAAATAGTTAAATTTGGAGACTTGCAGAGGTAGAATCAGAGTAGTGAAAGCCATTACAGCAACTGACCTAACTGAGGTCAGTCTTTGGTGAATCACAGAAACAGGTGGAGTTGTCAAACAAAGGAATCTTTGTTTACAACATACAAGGAGATCACAGGGAATACGTTCCAAAGCCTTGACTGTTTGAACAGGAGAGAGATTTTTATTTAGTATTTAAGATGAATACTCAGAAGGGAGAGTTTTATTATTCCATGTATGGTTGGTCATAAGGTTGTGGCTGCATGCACATCCACATATGTATTTGTGCAATATGTATTGCATGTTCACCTGAATGAAGCTTGTATTCCACCGAGGGCAGAAACTTCAACGTTAGAATAAAGCAGAGGTAACTGTTGGACAAGGGAAAGGGACTCTGCAGGCTTCAAGAGCAGATAGAAACTAGATGGGGTCTTGGGCTCATTTTCTGGGACAAGGAATGCAAGGCCTTGATTGCTTTTGAAATAGCACTAGGAGTTTTGCCACTGATTTATTGTCTCAATAGCTTAGGCTATTTCCTGCTCTGGTGGTGACTGTTAGTTTTCCCATTGCCTTGTTCCCTCAAAATCCTTAAGGAGTGAGGTTTTTGCATTTCTTTGTAAGAACCTCCCAGGAAGTTTTGGAAGAAGTGTGCTTGGGCAAGTACACAGGTGGGGTATAGATCATTGAAAATAGCTGGGGACAAAAAATGACTTTTCTTATGTCAGGAAAACTATATGTCATCTTAATTTTCTGGGAACCTCTAATTCTTTCTGCTGATGTTACCAGCAGGCTTCTGAGATATTACTGATTGTTCTCTTGAACCTAAGGAAAAAGAAATGTAGAAAGCAAAAGACAAAACTTTAAAATCTATCCTCCAACTCATCAATTCACTGCAGCCACCTCTCTGTCTTTCCCTTTCTCTTTTTCTTTATCTTTCTCTCTCACTTTCTCTCTCACATATGCACAACACACACAAATCATCTTAAAACAATTTTTAATTTTCCCTATTCCATTTTAATATACTTGAGGCATGATCATTTTCTTAGTAAATACAAGAAAAAAAAATCTAGGATTCCATCATTCTGTGTGATTAAAGTATAGAGGAATTTACTTCTAATAGCACTTATAAAAACACATTTTATTTATGTAATATTATATAATCAGGTGCCTGCATTTTTCTTATTCTCCAACTAGTGTTATTTGGCAATTAATATTTTGTCAATCAATATTCCCCTATATCTGAATGTGTGGGCAGTGAGAGATGAGTTAGAGGCAAGGATGGTGAACACTCCCAACAACTGCAGACTACATATATCTTAAGCCATGATTTTCTTTGCAAAGGTCAACATTGATAATGTTCTAGTCATACCTCCGTGTACCAGGAAAGAAGTAGCATATTTCTTGAAAGACACAGCTATCAAAGCTCCATTGAGAAACTGTAAAGATGGACAAGCGATTTCCAAATTACATATCTGATAATGGACATCTACTCTGATTATTTAAATATGAATAAAAATAAAAAACCTTACTAATAACCAAACAGAGTATCCAATTTTACATGTGAAGGAAATAATGGAAGAGACATGTCACCAAAAGTATATGGATGGCTTATAGGCACATGACAAATTTCTCAACATTTAGACATTAAAGAAATACAAATTAAAATCATAATGAGACATGCTTACATATCTATTAGAATGGCTAAAATTATAAAGGCTAATTGTACTTGGTCTGAGCTAGATTGAGAAGCAACAAAAAATCTAAACTGTTGTTGGCATATATCATGATACAACCACTTTGGAAAATAGTTTGAAAATTTTTTTAAATGCAAAATATGTTGCAGTTACAAAAATAGCCATTTTACTTGTAGGCATTTAACCAAGAGAAACAAACCCTATGTTTATACAGGGACTTGTATATGAATTTCATAGCAGCTTTATTTTTAAGAATTGAAAACAGTGGAAATGTTCATCAATGTCCATCCATAGAGCAAAGAAAAATTATGATCTATTCATTAAAGAGATTACTATTCAACATCAAAATGAACTATTTACAATTGGAGATTCTCAAAGTAATGATGCTGAGAAAAGAAAAGCCAGGCAATGAATAGTATATACAGTGTGATTCCATGACTATAAAAAATCTAGAAAATACAAATTTATATATAGTCACAGTCATCAAATATATTGGTGTGATTTTAGTGCCTTCTTCTGTGATCCTATAGCTTCCTACACTTGTATCTCTGAGCATTTGTTACACCATGTGAAAATATGAACTCTTTCTCTTCATTCTGTCTTACTAGAATAAGAGTCCTTGAAATTTTATGGACAATTGAACTCTCAGTTATTAGCAGAAATTCTATCACACAGTAAGTTTCCAAATATAAAAGCCAGAGTTTTACAATGACTTCTAAGCTTTACATGATCTAGCCACTCATTTAACCTCTGTGACCTCTTTCCCTGCTACTCTTCAGTCACTCACAGTGGCCTCCTTGCTATTCCTCAGATATGCCAGGCATGATCCAACCTTATGGCCTTCAAGATAGCCAATTCCTTTGTCTGGAGTGACCTTATTGCTGATAGTTCTGGGCAAATTCATCACCTTTCCATACCTTTGTTCAATTGTCAGCTTCATTGTAACTACCCTGATCTTCCTATTAAAAATTTTAACTCCCCATCCCCTGCCTAGCAACCTTGATTTTTCTCACCCTGATCGAGTTTTTCTTTTTCCCCATTGTACTCATCCTTTTTGAATGCACTATGCCATTTTTATTAAGGTTTATAGCTTTGAATTGTCTCACCCATTAAAATAAAAGTTCTACAAAGCCAAGTATTTCATTTACCAGTGTAGTCTGAAGTAATATCTGCCATATAATAGTTCAGTAGACAACTGGTAAATTTCAAAATAAATTAATGTTGAGAATATACTGAATTTCACAAGTCATTTCAATATTTATTTCCAAAAAATAAACTATGTAAAACATACCTTAAATTTACTTTCAAAATATTTTATAGCATATAATGGACAATATACATAAGCCTTAAAGAAACAATCCTATAAATAACCATTTCATACCTACTTAAAAACTACATAATACCACACTCCTAGATCCTCTCTGAACGCTCTAAAATAACCCTAAAGGAAATACATTTTTAAAAATAACAGATTTTTTGTCAAATAATTTAATAAAATAAAAGTTTCATTCATCTATGTAGATCATAATAAATGTTTTTAATAAGCATGAAATTATAACTCTGAAGTGTGCTAAAATGAAACCACCTGCTAAGGGTGAGAGAATAAAAATAAACATCATGTTTCCAAATAAGAGGAATTTATTACCTTTGAATCAAAGCATGTGGATTTGTTCAAACTGGCAATAAAGGAATATGGAGACACAAACCATAGAAAGTCATATTTTAGATTTCTAAAAGACTTCGAAGTGAAGAGTATACATTCACTTCTCACTTATTGCTCCTACATATTCATGAATTTGAGAGAAAATATAGGCCCTGTGTGTCTTAGCATCTAATGGGATATTTTTTGATATTTACATGCTTACACATAGTATGTGTTATAGTCTTCTCTTTTACATGCTGTAAAAAGGTTAACCCCTTTTCTGCAGAGATCTGAAAATGTGAAACAGTGCCTGAGTAGCTGAATTCATCTAATTCAAATTTCTTGCAGGTCTAAGACCTATTGTTTTTCACTTGACTGCCTCCTTTTTCATCTGTCAGTTGGTTACAAATTCTGGTACTGAAGAGAATACATTGGGGCTGGTGGCTCAGTGTGTTAAAGCCTCTGCCTTCAGTTCAGGTCATGATCTCAGGATCCTGGGATCGAGCTCCACATCGGGACATAATGTAACGACAGATAGTTTATATGGGAGCCCTTTGGGTACTCTGGTGGATGAATGTTTTTAAATTAGTTTTTCATGGACATGGGGAGTTAGAGACGAGAAGGGAGGTGGGGGAAATTGGAAGGGGAGCTGAATCATGAGAGACTATGGACTCTGAAAAACAATCTGAGGGTTTTGAAGGGGCGGGGGATTTGGAGGTTGGGGTACCAGGTGTTGGGTATCATAGAGGGCACTGCTTGCATGGAGCACTGGGTGTGGTGCAAAAAGAATGAATACTGTTATGCTGAAAATAAATAAAAAATTAATTTAAAAATATTAGTTTTTCGTAAACTACAAAAAAAAAAAAAAAGAAAAGCGCTCCCATTTATAGCGTACACTTTATGGTTCACAAAGCACGTGCCAACAATAAAAATAATAATGGGTTACCGTTACACTTCATAGAAAAGGAGGTACAGGGAAATTGAATGAAAGGGAATAACAAAGTAGGTTCATAAGTCAATATTCCTTGTAAAAAAATTAACCTGAAAGTGCGTTTCTGCCACCTCTCTCCTGTGTGACATTTTATCAATGGGAGATGGAAAATAAATGGTCTGGTTAACCTTTCCCTCCCCCTCAAAACCCATTATTTGAAAACACAAAAAGGGAAGTGAAGGGAGAAATCCTCCCACTCCCATTCCCACTCACCTCCATAGCCACCTCCTCTTCCAAGAACCTAGCAGACAAGGTGCCAAGAAGTGTTAGGTACCAGCAGTGGTCTCAGATCTCATTCAAGGATCATGGTGAAAGGCATTCAAAGAGATTGTGGGGGCACAGGGATCCAATTAAGGGGGACAAGTTTAAGGTTTGCCTGTTCCCCTAAAAACTAATGGCACTAGAGAAGATGACCTTTGGGAACTATAGCTTAATGGATACAATGTGTAAAAAGCTTCAGTGAGTCATGGTGGGAAGAGGCCAAGAGGGCAGCAAACACAGTCTTAGATGATGTTATTAATAGCACTACAGGCTCTAGATTTCCTGTGGTGGTGTTCTTGGCAAGACCAGCCCGGCCAAAGTGGATACTCTCAACCTGGAACAGAGGGTCTTGGAGATGCCAGCACGTGAGGTATGATGAGAGGGTAAAATGATAGGAGGTGTCCTTTGGAAGGACTGACTCCTTGACTTTAAAAGGGAGAACCCAAATCTGTAGGTGAAATCTTTCTGGCTACAAAGAGGGCCAAGGCCTCCTAAGGTCAAGGTCTCCTCGTCACTTGCAAAGATGTCGAAGAACATATTCAGACATTTCAAAGATGTCCTCATATCATTGGTTCCCACTCTGGAATTCTATCAATAAGGTGAGAGTTCCTCTAGTTGAAAAAGAGATCTAAAAAGACTTCCCTTTCTCATGTAATTTCTGTAACCTCCAGGACACACCCACCTCCCCCTTCCAGCTCTGTGATGAAGCCACAGCTGGTGCCAATTTGTGGAACTCCTTAAAGGCTATTCTCCCTTATATACCCCGGGACCAAGTTCCCATGCTCCCTCACCCGATTTCCTGCACTCACCTCCCACCTGGTGTGTTCACACCTGCAAGTGCCTTTTACCAACCCCTTTGCCAAAAGGCAGCCAGAGTGACCTTTCAAAGACCTATCAGTTCCTGGCATTTGTCTCCATAGAAATCTGCACTGATCTTCTAACAAATTCTCAGTCCTCCAAAGGCACCCATAATCCTCCCATCAGTCTATTCATACCCCTCCAACTGACTGATGCCTGTTCTGCCCCATCTCTCTGCCCTTCAACCACACTGCCTCCTTCTTCCTGTGGAGACCTCTCATGCCACCTGCCTCCAAGCACAGGTGATTCCCATTGATGGGAAGACCCTCTTCTCTCCCCCATCTCCCCACTCCAGTTACTCCCACTTATTCGTGAGCTCACAAGCCCCATGGTACACACTCTCCATGCAGCCTGCTCTCTCTTTTCTAGCACTGGCCTCCGTTTCTAGCTGTGGTTGTGTCATGGATGTCCCTCCCCAGCTAGCCTCCAAGCTCTCTTTCCCTTTAGCTCCAACACCTGACACAGTGCCTGGCACGTAGTAAGCCCTGGCTAGCTTCTAAGAGCCTCACTGAGGGACTGAAAGCATTTTAAAAATGTCACCACGTAGGCTCCAAACTGTAGGCAGAAAAAGCTTTGCCCGGATTGACATTTTAGAGACGTATTGGTCAAGTTGGATGTGTTCACTGACTTTACCTTGTAAAATTAAAAAAAAAAAAAAAAGACCTCTGTATCGCTTCGCATCTACCGAAGGCGCATGTATACTCCTAGACCACGTTATGAGCTTAATGGAAGGAGACAAGATGTTTTCGCTAAGAAAATGTATAAGACTGTTGAGGTCAAGTGGGAGGAAACAGTCCGTTTGTTGGAGCATTGCTATCTTACTCTATCACAGCCACTCATAAAAATCTGACACGGGGTGAGTCAGAATTGTCTGTCGGAGATGAGTTAGATCTGGCTCACGTTCCTACAGACATGAAAGCCAGAAACGAAGAAGGAGGCTTTGAAAGCGTGGGTTGAGGAGGCCGTGTGGTTCACTGCGATGAGCTAAGTGCCCAGGGCCACCAGCAGACATGCTGGCCTGTATCCTTCCTTTGTTCTGGGGTCCCTCTTGCACCATGTGGTGAGGCTGGTGGCTGGGAGCAGCTCAGGACAGGACCCGGTGGCATCTTAATTCTCCCACCCTCCTGTGGGCTCCAGTGGGCTCCAGTAGGTCCCAAGGGACAGCCTGCCTTCCTTGAAAAGCCCAGTAGCACTGGGAGCAGAAACTGGGGCCAAAGAGTGAGCACCCTGTTTGACAAGCTGGAGCAGCCACCTCTTCTTCAGATGCAGGGGGAGCCCTGGCATGCTGACTCCTCCCTTCTCCCTTTCCCCTTTCCTCTCTTCCTCCCTCTTTCCTTCCCCTCTCTCCTTCCCTGGTGGTGCCCTTTCCCAATGCCCACTTCATGCCTTTTCCTTTCTACATACCTGTCTTCTAGAGTTTCTTCTCTTTCCTCCCCATTACTTCCCTTCATCTGAATCTCCTCTTTGGTCCCTTTGTCCCTGCTCTCTGCTCCTCCTCCCCTTCCCTGGCCCCTGTTCAGCTCCATACTGAATGCAGGCAGAGCTGGACTAACATGCTCACTTGCTAGCTCAGCCACCCTCCAGAGAAGTCACTCTTCGGTGGCCACCTTCCTGACCCCCTGGTCGCTTCTCCACTTGTTCAGATATTGCTGTGAAGTCTGAGGAGGACAGAGCGGGGCTGCCACAGAAGCAGGCCAGAGGAGAAACCAAAACATGTGTCCACACTGTCCCCCAGCACTGCTGCTCTGAGAGCTTTCAGAGTCCTCAACAGGGTTAGGATTAAGGGGCTTCTTCAGAAACGGGAGTGAAAACAACCATAGGTCAAAAGAAAAGCTATGGCACCCACAAAAAATAATAATCACAAATGAAAACTATGTTAACTCTGAGTCCCAAAGTCGAAAAATTGCCTTGAATCTGTCTCTAGAAAGCACCCAAGGCCTCACTCTCTGGGTTCTGGGTGCCCTGGAAATGGCAGGAGGCTCTGAAAAGCGCGTGGGGGTGCCGAACTATGGGGGCTAGCCTGCCCTCTGGCGGGGGGGGGGTACCTCCTGTGGCGCTGTCCCGGCCTGACCCCCTGCGGACAGGGTGTGGCACAGCGTCTTGGGTGGTCCTGGTGCCCTGGGGTTGGCGGGAGGCTGGGGCCCAAACATCCCACGCCCAGCTTCTGGACCGCGTTTTCTGCTTCAGGTGAGGGCGCATCGTGGTGTCACTTTACCTGTGAGCAGAGGGTCCTCCAGAGAAGCCATTGGGCGGGGAGGGGCAGCAGGCGGCGGGAATGGGAACAGGACACCACGGCCTCATGGGCTAGGCTGGAGCATGAGAGTGCAGGGGCAGCGAGTATGGTGGGTCCTGCAGTCCCGAATGGGCTGCAGCACAGCACCCTGGTGCTGTGCGCCCCTCCTTCCCGCCTGGGCAATTAGCAAAGCCCCTTCTCCCGGCCGCCCCCGACCCGCCCCCGCCCCCGCCCCCCTCCCTCCTGAGTCCTCTGAGAGCTCACTTCCAGCTTTGGAAATTAGCAAAGACCCTTCTCTACGCTGGCCCCACCCCCTCACTTCTGAGGCCGGAGCCCATGCTGGGGTGCGGGGCTAAGCCCTGGCATGCTGCTGCATTGCCAGCGCCTGCGCTGGGCAGCCGCCTAGCCTGGCTCCCTGAGCGGGTGTCCATGCGCAGCCTGGCTGCCAAAAGATCATCAGTCCTAAACGCCGGCTGCACTCTTGGGTCAGTTTGCTGGCTTCCAGTTTGCGCCCAAAGCCAGGAACCAGCTTCCCCAACACAGGCCTGGGCTGAGATGCCTGCCTGGGATCTGTCTGAGCAGTCTCCTCCACTCCAGGCAGGGATGGCACTTCGACCTGGATGTTTGGGTTTCTTGTTTGTTTTTTTGGTCATTGGTTATTACATGACCTCCAGGGTAGGTGCTCCACAAAGGGAGTGAAAACAGGACGCCATATATAGCATACAGCCATTCTAGAAAAATAGCTTGGGGTTCTCTCGGGAACGCGGCATTGGTCCTTGCACTATGGTTTAATAGAAAAGGGATTATGCACCAAGTTACTTAAATGAGCATAGGTTGAAATCGTTTACTGAGAGTAAATATTTTAAATAGTTATATTTTAACTAAATCTATTATCAATCATAAATCTATTACACGAAGGTTACAGGCAATTTAAAAGCAAGAGCACTCTCTTCAGGGTTTTAAATAACCCCTGTCTGTCTTGGCACAAGAAATGCAAAGATAGGAAATGGTTTGTAAAAGATCATATAATAGATTTTACTAATTCTATTTATTTGACAGACAGAGATCATAAGTAGGCAGAGAGGCAGGCAGAGAGAAAGATGGGGAAGCAGGCTCCCGGTCAAGCAGAGAGCCTGATGAAGGGCTCGATCCCAGGACCCTGAGATCATGACCTGAGCCCAAGGCAGAGGCTTAACACACGGAGCCACCCAGGCGCCCCCAGATGAAATACATTTCTGACCTAGAAACTTCAGATAGAATTATTTTGTCCATGATGACAACTGAAGAAAATGTGTCATCCCTAAACCTAACCTTAAACCCTACCAACGCTGAAACCTAAGCTGACCTTAAAGCCCAAACTAGAACCCTGAATCCCAAACCTGGAATGGAACCCAAAGCCTGTACCTGAGCCCTGGATCCAAGCCCTGAACCAAGAACCCAATCCCTAAACCAGACCTCCAAGTCATGAAACCTGAACCCAAATCTCAGCATGAAGTCAAACCCCAAATTTGACCTTGAACTTTATCCCATAAGCCCTGAGTCTTAAAGCCTAAATCATAAACTTAAAGCCCTAAACTATAACTCTGTTCCTTGTCCTTCACTCTAAACCCTCACCCTAACACTAAACCCAAAGCCTGATCTAGAACTCTGACTAAAACCTGAACCTGTACCCAAATTCAAATGCTTCACCACACTTTGCTTAGGCACTTGCCATTGATGGATATTTGCAGTTTCTACCTTTTGATTCTTGTGAACATTGTTTGGGTTGGGGGCTAGGGTTAGGGTCTTGGATTAGGGTAGGGTCCAGGCTTGAGACCAAGTTGAGGTCAGAGTGTGGGTCTGCATCAGGGCCATGTTCAGTGACACTGTTTGGGTCAAGGACTGTTGTAATTCCACATTGTTTCCAATTCATTGTTCCTTAGCTATTTGGGGGGAAGTTGGGGGGTATTGGGCTCCATGCAGCTTGAATTTCCGGAATGAAATGGCATCAGCTGGACCTGGGGAGGGAGCAGGACCTTCCACTGAAGGGTGAGCTCCCACAGTCCTGCACTGCCTTGCACCGCCTGCAGAGGGCGCCAGACCCCAGCTCCCGCCCTGAGCCCAGGCTGCACAGCCACAGCTGGGACCTGAGCCCTGCCTTTTCAGGACCCACTGTGGAGACTTCTGGAGAATGTGGGGCGCCTCCCACCCTGACAGGACAAGCTGAGGAGGGTGTGGCTCTGCATCCACACTGACCGGACCCGTTGTGGAGGACGCGCCCACACTGGCAGCAGTCCAACCTCCTAAGGACCAGATGCTGGAGGAGCTGAGGAGAAGCCGCCTGAGTGCACTGTCAAGGGGTTCGTGGTCTCAGGACCCCACAGAGAAAGGGAGCCCTATGTAGACACTGGGGCTTCCGTCGTTTTGTGTGAGGAGACGTGGACTCCTGCTGTGCTGTGCGCGGGGCTGTGGGGTCCCCCCTTTCTGGGCTCGGGTGCTCCTAGGTCCTCATCTGTGTTTGTGTGCTCGCGGATTCGGTTCCTGGGGCTCCTCAGATGGTCTGA
Source organism: Mustela nivalis (assembly GCF_964662115.1). Lineage (NCBI taxonomy): Eukaryota > Metazoa > Chordata > Mammalia > Carnivora > Mustelidae > Mustela > Mustela nivalis. Next base: position 574,149 of record NW_028136270.1, on the reverse strand, counting down.
GGTCAGGGAGCGTCCGCCTGCTTCGGTGCTTGTGCTCTCCCCACCTCAGCCCTGCGGGGTCCTTCCCGTGTCCACACCCACTCCAGGCTTTCGCCGAGTCCGGAAATTCGGGAGCCAGAGTGAGGACTCTGTAGACGGTTTTGGGGAGAGTAGGTATTTTCCCAGTGTGGGTTCTACCCTGAGCACAGTGCCTCCCCATCTCCGTGTGTACCCCTCCCTGTCTGTCGTCATTGTTGCAGGGCTGTCAGATGACAGGTTTGTCACCTTCTTGGTTCAGGGGCCTCCCGGGTATCTTGCTGTCTTGGATGCAGGTGTAAATGAGATCGTTCTCAGCAGTCTCTTTTTGATGGTTCCTTCCGAGCACGTAGGAGTGCCACTAATTTGTGCATATTGATTTTGTTCCTTGCAAGTTTTTGAATTTATTAGTTCAATTGGCCTTAAACTCAATCTGCCAGTTATTTGACCAGCAGCATGGGTTTAATTGGGAAGAGCAGAGAATGGCAGTCTGGGCTGAGCAAGCTAAGGTCCCATCACAGGCAAGTGCGAGAAACAAAGGAGAGGAACATTATTTCATGGAGGAGGAAGAAGTTGGGAAGGGTGCTTGAAGGAAAGTCCCTTGGAGAAAGGCAGGGTGATGGAGAATTCTCACCAGCTGAGCTGCAAAGCTCCTACAAAAAGTCAGGAGATGAACCTCCAGCTTCCCGTGTGAGGCCTGGAATTGGTGAGTCTCTCCTGTGGGGGATTGCAATGTGGGGTCTGTAATGGGCACTGAGCACCAGGCGCTCCCTTCCAGCCTCCCCTTCTGGCATCCCCAGTCCACTTTACTGGGGCTTCCCTTCCTGCTTTTGCACAGTTCTAACCAGCTTGTGGTGGAACGTTGTGGAAAAACTGAAATTCCAAATCCACTGCTTCTACTGCACCTGAGATACAGGGGCCCATGATTTAATTCTCCCACGAGTCTCTTGCTAACATGTGTCCTCTCCATGTTGGGTGACCTGGATTTGGGAGGGCTTGGCCTCCATCCCAAAGTCTGATGTTCTCTCTGCTTCCGTGTCATCGTGCTAACATGGATATTTGGAAGATTCATTTCCTCTGTGGTGATTTCAAAGTGCAGTCAGCTTGTTATAGCAGCACAAATACGTGCTGTCTCCACACTCAGATTCCCCAGCCGTCATTTCTTTACCACGTTTGCCACTTCACACGGGATGCTTCAGTGTGTTTGATCCCACACCAGGACAATGTCCTGCAGAACCACCACATAACCTGAAATGAGGAGATCATTACAGAAACCATCCAAGGGTTAGTGTTAGGAACCAGGGACATGGCAGGGCTGATCTGAAGACCCCATGGAGAGCTGTCTGGGTGGCTGAGTTGACAGTGGAGGTGAGGGTGAGTGTCTGGCTCTGGCTTTGTGTCCAGGAGTCAGCTCTGTGTGGGTGTGTCCTTAGCTAGGCATGCAGATTTCTGCTCCTCTGAATCCTTTCCGGAGTTCCAAATGGCACAGTTTCCTTCTGGGCAGCAGGCTGAGTCCTCTGGGATTGCCCATGTGTCCCCAAATTGTAGGGCACCTACTGCAAGGCCTTTGGGGTCAGAATCTTGAAAAGCAAACCAAAGGTTATGGTTAGGGCCCACAACATGGCAGGCCCGATCTGCCAGCACTCTGTCCATCTTTCTGGGGGAGGGGGCAGTCGAGGGATTTGTTCAGGTTGAGTGTCAAGCTCCAGGTTTGCATCCAGGGGCCTGCTGAATATGGGGCTGTCCAGAGGTAGGAATGCAGATTTCAGTTCCTCTGAATCCTTTCTGGAGTTCCAAATGGCATGGTTCCTTTCAGGGTGGCAGGGTTAGTCCTATGGTGTTCCTCACTGTCCCCAATCTCTGAGGCTTTGGAGCCAGGCCGTCGGGGACAGACAAACACAGGCTGGAGAGCTTTAATGTCAGAAATGTATTTTCGCACAGATCTGGAGGCCAGAAGTTCCAGATCAAGGTGCCAGCAAGGTTGGTCTCCAGTGAGCTTTTTCTTGTTGTTCTATAGATCACTACCTTTTCAACTGTGCCCTCAGATGACCTCTTCTCTGTGGGCCCCCAGAGGGGAGGTAGGGGGAGTGCTTTCATGTGTTTCACCCTTATGAGGACACCAGTCCTAGCAGATTAGGACTCCTGTGACCTCACCAAGCCTTCAGTACCTCCTTCTAGGTAGGCCCTATCTCCAGATGCAGTCACACTGGAGATTAGGAATTCTTCATATGACTTTTGTGGGGACACAATTCAGTCCATAACAATTAGTACAGGAGAAAAGCCATGGAGAGAATTCTAGAGGAGTCACACGTTGATGTTATAAGGTAAGTGGGTATAAAAGAGCACCTCTGAAGTCCAATAGGTCATTAGAGCTAGAGGCTGACAGGAAAGTCCCGTACGTGCCACAGTTTTGAGTTTGATGCAAGCGCAACTCTGAAGGGAAGATATTTGGGAGGCCTTGGCCGACCACTACTTCCAGCCAGGGGTGATTCTGGAGGGAGTATCTCTCGGAGTGCTGCCTAGAATCAAGACTTTGGGGTTGGAAAAGTGCCACTTCCAAAGCTGGAGAAGGATGGTGCTGTAAGTTACTTGAAGAGTACTGTTCTGGGAGATAGGAGATCTGGGGTGTCTTCTTTGTTCTGCTGCTGACCAGATGTGAAAATGCAGATTAACTCCCTAACCATCTCAGTTCTACCACCATGTGCTGCTGTCATGTGTCCCAAGCCCCAGAGTTAGTTTGATCCATAAGCAGAAGCCGGTCTTTTAGTTCCCAATCTCTTAATCGGGCTGATCGTCACAATATATAGCGGACACGTGACAGCCACCGGGGAGAAGTAAGGGTTGTCTTCCCCTCAGGGAGAGTGGAAAAGCTCTAGGAGAGGGCATACCCGTAGACCAAAGGCAGCCAGTGCTGGGGAGTGGAGCCACGGGGAAGAGTGTGCTGATGACAGCCTTGTGGAGGGAGGGCAGAAAGAGCCACCACCATGACACTTGAGTTACAGATCGAGCTTGGGGATAGAGAAGGGATCAGGGCACGGTAGAGCAGCAGCTGGCAAAGTGATTCTGTTGAGCTTAAGCTCATAGTGCCTTAGCGAATTAGAATGGGAAATGCCTTGCTATTGTCTGTGACTCTGTGATTGTGTCAGTATGAGTGACAGAGTGGGGACAAAGAGAGAGGGAGAGAGAATACATTAAATTTTAAAGAAGGACAATAAGGGACGCCTGGGTAGCTTACTCAGTTAAGCATCTACCTTTGGTTCAGGTCATGATCCCAGGGTCCTGGGATTGGATCCCATACCAGGCTCTAGTGGGGGGCCTGCCTTCCCTCTGCCTGCAGCTCCCCTTGCTTGTGATCTCTCTCTTCCTCTGTAACAAATAATAGTAAAAAATAAACAAGGGCGATACGTTATGTTTACTTTTGTTTCTGATGCCAGACATGGGTTCAGAGGATTGAAGAGGGAGATCCAAGGAGCTAGCCTCTCAAGAGGAGTGAATACCTAGTCACTGGTAAGACCCCTGGTCCTGCAATACAATATGGCTCCTGTGATCTGGGTCCTGTTAAATGCCCCTCGCCATCCTTCACCCGATAGTTTGATTCTTCATTGCGTTCAGTGTGGGGAACTGGGAGAAGCTATGACACTTGGCCCTTTGTGGAGGAATGTTAGTAGTATAAATAGCAATAGTTATCAGTTCTGGAGCACTTCCATGACTCTGCTGCAGGCACTCTGCTGTGACCTGGGTTTATAGCAGTGAGATAAACATAGAAATAGATGTGGGCTCTGTTCCCAAGAATCTGAAACCCACTATTCTCCTTGTCCCCTTCCCATTCTGTCTTCTTCAGCCCTTGTGCAATCCCACCAAGCAGGAAGCTTGCTTCTCCCCTTCCCTCTCCTGCTCCCCCTGCTTGTGCTCTCATTCCCTCTCTCTGACATGTAAATAAATCAAATGTTTTAAAAAATTATAAAAAAGGCAAAACAAATAACCATTTTTGGAGAGTGATTTTCTGAATGCAGTTATGGGCAGTGCTGGGTACTGAAGAAGACGCTCTGCTGACCAGAGGAGTGGGGAAATTACAGAACAAATTCCACAGGTCATTGAATATATCACATTCATCACCCCACCCATAGCACTCATTAATCTCTAGCCCAGCCAATATGTTGGTTATAAAAATGAGCTTTCTCCAAACTGACAGGAAGTTCTCGTTTTAGCAATGTAAATCATTCTGATCTTTATCACTAATGTGATCTAATCCTGTCTAGTAAAGAAACTTGAGAGTTCTATATCTCTGTAAGCATTTAAGAAAAACAATGGACTCTACTCTAATTACTTTTTAACTAACTTGACTTGCCAAAGGAAGGAGAAAGTAAATATCAGAAATCTTACCACTAAGCACAAGTTGCAAGTTATACCTGCCAAAATGTGGTTCAAAATATAAGTAACCAGTCTCCTTAGAAGCCTTTTACCTTCTTATATCTGTTATGTTGGGTAAATGAGTAGTTACTAGAATACAGCTGGCTCAGTGATCACAATTCTGCTTACCCTCAGAAATATAAATAGATTACATGTTTAGCCCGGTAACTGGACACTGATATAGAATTATTCACTGGCTGATTCCTAGATCAGAAACCACAAAAAATTTTTCTTTTTTATGGAAGTATGGCTGTTACAATAGTCTCACCTGTACCTCATAGTGATTGACTTAACTACTCTATACGTTACAACTCTAGATGTAACATTTTAATAAAACAACAATATCTTTGATGGTATCATGGAAATGTAAGTGCCTTGTGCACTTTTCTTAATGTGTATAATTACCTAAACATCATAGTAAGTAAATCAAGGCCATTGTCAAGCTTCCGTCAAGGAGAGTCCTTAACTAGAGGGATTTCCCATTGCTCTCAGGATGATAACCTCTGAGTTACAGGTTCCGTTAGTTGGCCACACACATTTGGAGCCTTGTGGACTTTCTGACAGCTGAGCAGCATATCTGTTTCAAGCATTGTGATCCCTGTTCTTACTGCAAGAGTGACAGTTGTCACTTTTCCTTTGACCCCTGTCTTTAGGAAAGTGTCTGACTCAGAAAGTCGAGTCAGTACCCCCCAAAAATATTTTCAGGAGAACCACCTCAAAGATGATCACCTGAGATACTGTCAAGAAAAAAAAAAACTGAAATTCTAAGCAACATCCATAAAAAGTATTTTCATGTTGATAAGGAAAGATTTTCCCCTAAATACCAGAGAGGCTCCATGAAAGTGAGATTTTTACCTATTTTGTTCACCGTGTCACCAGTCCCTAGAAGAGCGCCTAAGACATCACTCAAGATTAGGTTGCTTTGAATGAATCAAATGAATGAATGAACTGTAGCCTTTGATAGTGAGGTAGTTTATGGTCCTTAGGCAAGAGATGTGATTTGTGTTGGGATTTCAAGAATGGGAGGTGCCGAAGAGAAAATTGAGAAGCTAAATGTGAAAATATGCAATTTACTGACTGGAGTAGTTCTGAATATATTTCAAACATAATTAAACTATGGCTGTGGGTCTATATGCGTTTTCATAATTTTCCCTTGAAAATGTGAGGCATACAGATGTCATCTCCAATGAATTCTCCTTGTCCGTATACAGAATCACCAAAAAAAAAAAAAAAAAAAAAAAAGGCATTCTGACAGTCTTCAGACCATCCACTCCAGGATTGTGACTCTTTCTTCTCCATGTTCTTTCTGACATCATGGACTTTCAGGTTGACCTCTCTCATCTTGGGTCCCACTCTCATTAGCTGTAGAAGTCATGCGATGTTTGTGATGTGAGGGTGGCAATACTCTCTGACTTTTGGTTACAATATGTCTTTGAAAGCCAGTGTTTATTCTGCTTTTACAGCATTTCTCCATTTGAATTGGCCACCTTTTAAGTGGTCATTAGCCACATGTGGCTACTAGCCATGGGACTTGGACAGCAGAGGTGTGGAAAGTCCGCACATTCTTCCACTCAAAGGATATTGTGAGTTATGCTACATCTTTTTTTTTGAAGTGCCTTTTTTAGATATTTAAATTCAATTAGCCATTAGATAGTACATCATTGGTTTCAGAGAATTCAGTAACTCATCAGTTGTGGATAACCCTTGGTGCTCATCACATCACGTGTCCTCCTTAATGCCTATCACCCAGTTTCTCCATGTCTCCCACTCCCCTCCCCCCCAGCAACTCTCAGTTTGTTTCCTATAGTTAAAGGTGCCTCATGGCTTGTCTCCCTTTCTGATGACTCCCATTCAGATTTCCCTCCCTTCCCTCTGATCCTCTGTACTACATCTTAATCTCAACAGTCAAGCAGTGGTAGTAATTCAGTCATGGAGTCATGCATATTCTAAATCTAATGAGGTGGATTCCCATACTGCCTTTGTCTCTTCCAGAGCGCTTACATTTGTTATATTATTGCTGCTGTGTTCATGTTTCTCGTTCACTGAATGTCTGATAAAAGAATTAGTAAAATGTGTGACTGCAGAAAATACAATGGTCATGGATGATGAAGATTTTCTCCTTGACCAGACTCGAGTCAAGTTCCTCTGAGTCCTCTTTCTGTCTAGCCTTGACCTTAGGCTCCGCCCACTTAGCCCAGTTTTAGCAAGAAATCTGCTTGGTCATTTTTCAGCAATCTTCTATCCTACTCTTGATATCTGATCAAATTCCTTATCTCTCACCCCTGGTATCTTACCACTTTTTTTTTTTAAGATTTATTTATTTTGATAGAGAGAGAGCCTGAGCAGGGGGAATAGCAGAGGGAGAGAGAGAACCAGACTCCCCACTGAGCAGCAAGCCCAATGCCAGGCTTGATCCTGGGATCAGATCATGACCAAGCCAAAGCCAGAGATTTAACCAACTAAGCCACCCAGGTGCTTCAGTATCTATAACCCTTAATATCTGATCCCATCCCTTATTCCCAGGGCACCTGGTTGGTGCAGCTGGTTGAACGTTTGACTCTTGGTTTCTACTCTGGTCATGATCTCACGGTCCTGAGATTAAGCCTCACCTCAGGCTCTATGCTCAGTGAAGAGTCTGATTAAAATTCTCTTTCCCTCTCCCTCTACCCCTACCCCTGCTCCCTCTCTCTAAAATGTATTAATAAGTCTTTTAAAAAATTCCTTATCCCCTGATCTCAATAGTTTATGACCCTAGCCTTCCTTCAACAATATTACTGTCCAGATGGTTTAGCCAGAATCCCTTCATCCTTACCCTTGATGTTCCATCTTAATTTTACATTCAGTGATCCCCACCATGCTCTTTAGCTGTAAATCTCCATTTGTCTGAGCTGAGCCAGATTTCTCTCCCATACTATACAATAAAATCTCATCATAGTAGCATCCCTTGAATAAAATCTTCCTTACTCTCTTTAATGGGTGTCACAATATTTTTTTTTTCTTTAACAGTCAGGAGGGTGCTAATGGAGTACCATGACAAAAGGCCTAACTTCCTATAATGGACATTTCTTTGGTTTACCTGACAAATACTCTTTCTCTCTTCTAAGGAAAATTTCCGGTTCTCAGTATAACTGCCAACTGGCCCAGGGGTGGACAAGTGAGGCAGATGAGACCAAAATGAAAATTCTGTTGAGACACTGGACCTTGAGGATTCAAGCCAAGGACATAAAAGTGTTGGTACTCCATTATTCTGATGGTCCGTTAACTCTTGCTTTTTTGGTTCCTGTGTCTATCACTGCCCCTGCCTTTTTGAAGATAATGACCATTCATCTGAGTACACGGTTCACAGAATCCCTTTGCAGTGGCCCATGCGGGCCAAGGTAGTAGAGCATAATAGATCTCTGTAAGTTTTTAAAAAATGTCTTTGTCCCTGTTGCCCATGGCCATTAAAGACCAAAGGTCGGGGGTAGGGGGATATTGGAAAAGGTGAAGTTATAGTTACTCACTGATTTTTTGATTGGTAGAGAGAAAGCAACACCTACATACAGGGCCAGTGGGTGAGTGGAGGAAACATCTTTGGCTCTAGGAGGAATGGGGGAAGGAGGAATATTAATAATCTTTGTCTTTGGAACTGCCCCTGAAGACTTCCCCACACAGGAAAATGACCTAGCGTGACTCTCCTAAACTTCGGCAAGCCCCTTAAATTTAACTGACTTCTAGATCTGATACTCCCTGCTGGATAACTCTGATCATTATTGGATTGTTACTTATTTTATTTTAAAATTATTTTTAAAGAAAATTTTAATCTAAATACAATTAATTAACATATAATACTAGTTTCAGACATACAGGTTAGTGATTCATCAGTCTTTTGTAACACCCAGTGCTCACTGTATCACATGCCTTCCTTAATGTCCATCACCCAGTTACCCCATCCACCCATCCCTCTCCCCTCCAAGAACCCTCAGTTTGTTTACTGTGATTAAGAGTCTCTTCTGAGGGGTACCTGGCTGGCTCAGTGGGTTAAAGCCTCTGCCTTCAACTCAGGTTATGATCTCAGGGTCCTGGGATCGAGCCCCACATCAGGCTCTCTGCTCCCTGGGGAGTCTGCATCCTCCTCTCTCGCTCTTCCTGCCTCTCTGCCTACTTGTGATCTCTGTTTGTCAAATAAGTAAATAAAAATCTTTTTTTTTAAAGTCTCTTCTGGTTTGTCTCCCTCTTTGACTTCATCTCGTTTTATTTTTTTCCTTTACTCCCCTATGATTCTGGTTTGTTTCTTGAACTCCACATATGAGTGAGATCATATGATAATTGTCTTTCTCTGACTGACTTATTTCGCTTGGCATAATACCCTCTACTTTCACCCCTGTCATTGCAAATAATTGCCATTTATTTTAACTCGACAGAGAAGGCCACTAGAAACAGCAGGTGATGGCCCCAGCTCCTGTTCCTCCATGCAGAACATCTGTCAACACCTGTGGACATCTTTTCCTCCCCCCATTCCTATGAATGTTGCTCAGTTGTTACATGGCATGGACAAATGCTGTTGGCTGGTGGCATGGACACACTGGACAAGCTTGGCCTTCGGTAAAACAAAGACTGGCTTCAATTACTCAAACTGAAACAGGAATGCTTGGATGAACAAGCCTGCCAGGAAGTCCCACTGGAGGTACTCAACCTGTGCCCCTTCCCTCCTTGGACCAAGAACCTGAACTTGAGAGATGAATGGCTTATCCAAGGTTATGGCAAGGTTACACAGAGCTGAAACTAGACACAGGTGTACATGCCTATTGATCAAGGCTGGCTGAGAAATCGAACTGCCTCAAATCTTGATTCTTTTTGCCACTTCTTATTCTCTGACCCTGTTTTTCATAGATTAGGATGTAGGAATAATAAAAATATCAGCTAATGGGGTATCCTGACTTTTTGATCTTTTAGTTCTTGTCAGACATTTACCATAATGCTTAGCACATGGATATGTGTGTGCACACACGTGCACATGCATGACACTCAAAAAATTGTTCTCTGATATTAACTTTATCAGTGCACTTTGCATCCACCACCAATTGGCTGTTTTGTCACAAACTGATTAAAGCAGAACTGTCAAGTGAGGAACTTCAAAGCCAAAGCATTAAGTGCTTTGAAAAACCAGCACCTGGGAGGATTTGTCTCAGCATCTGTGATTAGAAGGCAGCAAAAAGAGACTTTGGGGACACAGTTCACCCCTTCATGAAGCAGCCATTCAGAACTTTCTCCGAAGGGCTAATGGCTAATCTTCCAAAGACCAGCAAGAACAAGCTTATGGTCTGTTAAAATCAGATTTTTAAATAATTTTTATTTATTTATTTGAGAGAGAGAGAGAGAGAGAGAGAGAGAGAGAGCATGAGAGGGGAGAAGGTCAGAGGGAGAAGCGGACTCCCCATGAAGCTGGGAGCCTGATGCAGTCCTTGATCCTGGGACTCCAGAATCAAAATCAGTTTGATTGACTCAATACAGTCAGGGAGGACAGTCCTCAGGAGTCACAGAATGCTGGTTGCCATGAGGGAGGAGTCTTTTACAAAGTCTGGGCTCTCACAGAAGGAGTCTGAAGCACGTGTATGGAAAGCAGAGGTCAGTTCTGGATTAGAAGCTCTTTCTGAGGGGAAATGAGTAGAAGCAGGGATTAACCAGGACTTGGGCTCTGCTTTATTCAGTTCAAGTTGCTGCAACAAATGATGACAGACTGGGTGGCTGAAACAGCAAAACATGTACTATTCCTTGCAGTTCTAGAGACTGAGAAGTCCAAAAGCAAGATCCTGGGAGATCTGATATCTAGCAAGAGACTGCTTCATTATCTACAAATGCCCATATTTCTGTTGTAGACTTGCATGGATGACAGCTGGCAGAACAATCTCTCAGGTCATTTCTCAGAAGTGCTTTTATCTCATTCACAAGTGTTCCAATCTCATGACCTCACCACCTCTCAAAGCCCATACCTCCTGATGGCACTCCTTGAGGGTCAGGGCTTCAACATCTGAATTGGGACAAGACACAAACATTCAGTCCATTAGCAAGTGTTGTCATGAGGACAGCATAGCTTATCAACTGGGTATCCCCAGGAATCCATGGGACTAGCAAAGCAGAATCTGGGGGTGTCACTGGTAGGAAAGCAGGAGGTCCCCAAGAGACAGTCCTCATAGCATTTTACAGAGACAGCAGGACCCTTGAGAAACAATAGTTTCCGTGACCCATACACCAGCCTTTATCTATGCCTGTCCTCCCTGCTGGATTCACAGCAAGCCTACTTCTTTCTTTTCCAGTACAAATGGATTTCCACTCTCTGAATCCTGATGAATTTTTGCTCTTTTGCAGTTAGTAGGTTGTCCCTCAGGATTCTGCATGTCTGGATTTGCAATCGTGGAAACTGCCAAAGGTCTAGGGACCTGCATGGCAGAACCCGGCCTCTACCACTATTGCCCAAGGTAGGGACTCTGGTCCCTTGAGTGTCCTGTGCTGCTGTCAAAGGTCTGTGTGCATTGGCTTATTGTTTTTTTTTTTTAATGTAATTGCTTATACGTGTGTATCATCATGCTCAAGTGGCCTTTCTGTGAAAAAGTGGCCAAGCTACACCTAGAAGTCACTGAAGAAAGTTCTAAGAACTCCTGGTTAGTATGAGGCTAGAGAGAGAGAGAAAGAGAGAAAAGAAATCTGCCTCTCTGCATTTTGCAAGTCCCTGGGCAAAATCTGTTGGCTGTGCACTCCTCACACGAAGATTCCAGGCAGGGAGACCCTCCTGAGCCTCATCTCCCTGAGTTCCTCTTCCAGAAGCAATCACTAGTTTGAGACCAGGGTTAGCGAAAATAGAGCAGCAAAGCAGGGTCCAGAAGGAAGGACTGCCACAGACCATGGAGCACCAGGGGGACAGGCTGGTACCTCCTCACGGTTGGAGTACAAATGGGCTCAGCTCAGCAGGTATAGGGGTGCCCTTGGCCCCTCTGGTGGGCTTTGCAGTGCCCCAATCTCAGGAAGAAAAAAGGCTGGCTCAGGTGACTTATTTTTGACTGGGAATGAGCTGACAGCAATGGAAATAAACAAGTAGGGAATGATGTTGGAAAGTTGGAGGGTTTGTCCTTTATATCTCAGCTTTCTCTCCTATCTTCCCTTGCTCTGTAGTGTGTTATCAAAGAAGTTTTTGGCATGATATTCCTGTTCACTGATTAACTCTTGAGCTGTGTCTTTTCTGCTGTTCAGCTCATCTGGTGAATTCTTTTACTGTAAAAAGTATCTTGCCCTTGCAAGGGCAATGGCAAGACCTGAGAAATCCCAGAGATTTCAGCTTGCCACCCAGAAGGAAACCAGGCTATTTGGAATGCTGGAAAGGATTCAGAGTAGGGGAAATCGTCTTGGACATCTGAGACCACCCCCACATTCAGCGGTCCACTGGACACAAACCCAGACCTTGATACTGATCCTGAACCATGCTCTCAACTCAGACCCCTGTGATCCTCGCCACAGTGCTTTCAGATCAGTGCAGCCATGCCCATAGGCACAAACTCTTAAGCCTAGATTCTGTCCTGAGAGGTGAGTCCCCGACGGCCTGGCTCCAAATCCTCAGAGATTGGGGACAGTGAGGAACACCATAGGACTCACCCTGCCACCCTGAAAGGAACCATGCCATTTGGAACTCCAGAAAGGATTCAGAGGAACTGAAATCTGCATTCCTACCTCTGGACACCCCCATATTCAGCAGGCCCCTGGATGCAAACCTGGAGCTTGACACTCACCCTGAACAAATCCCTCGACTGCTTCCTCCCCCAGAAAGATGGACAGAGTGCTGGCAGATCGGGCCTGCCATGTGGTGGGCCCTAACCATAACCTTTGGTTTGGTTCAGTTCTCAGGATTGTGACCCCAAAGGCCTTGCAGTAGGTGCCCTACAATTTGGGGACACATGGGCAATCCCAGAGGACTCAGCCTGCTTCCCAGAAGGAAACTGTGCCATTTGGAACTCCGGAAAGGATTCAGAGGAGCAGAAATCTGCATGCCTAGCTGAGGACACACCCACACAGAGCTGACTCCTGGACACAAAGCCAGAGCCAGACACTCACCCTCACCTCCACTGTCAACTCAGCCACCCTGACAGCTCTCCATGGGGTCTTCAGGTCAGGCCTGCCATGTCCCTGGTTCCTAACACTAACCCTTGGATGGTTTCTGTAATGATCTCCTCATTTCAGGTTATGTGGTGGTTCTGCAGGACATTGTCCTGGTGTGGGATCAAACACACTGAAGCATCCCGTGTGAAGTGGCAAACGTGGTAAAGAAATGACGGCTGGGGAATCTGAGTGTGGAGACAGCACGTATTTGTGCTGCTATAACAAGCTGACTGCACTTTGAAATCACCACAGAGGAAATGAATCTTCCAAACAACCATGTTAGCACGACGACACGGAAGCAGAGAGAACATCAGACTTTGGGATGGAGTCCAAGCCCTCCCAGATCCAGGTCACCCAACATGGAGAGGACACATGTTAGCAAGAGACTCGTGGGAGAATTAAATCATGGGCCCCTGTATCACAGGTGCAGTAGAAGCAGTGGATTTGGAATTTCAGTTTTTCCACAACGTTCCACCACAAGCTGGTTAGAACTGTGCAAAAGCAGGAAGGGAAGCCCCAGTAAAGTGGACTGGGGATGCCAGAAGGGGAGGCTGGAAGGGGACGCCTGCTGCTCAGTGCCCATTACAGACTCCACATTGCAATTCCCCACAGGAGAGACTCACCAATTCCAGGCCCCACACGGGAAGCTGGAGGTTCATCTCCTGACTTTTTGTATGAGCTTTGCAGCTCAGCTGGTGAGAATTCTCCATCACCCTGCCTTTCTCCAAGGGACTTTCCTTCAAGCACCCTTCCCAACTTCTTCCTCCTCCATGAAATAATGTTCCTCTCCTTTGTTTCTCGCACTTGCCTGTGATGGGACCTTAGCTTGCTCAGCCCAGACTGCCATTCTCTGCTCTTCCCAATTAAATCCATGCTGCTGGTCAAATAACTGGCAGATTGAGTTTAAGGCCAATCGAAAAAATAAATTCAAGATCTTGCAAGGAACAAAATCAATATGCACAAATTAGTGGCACTCCTAGGTGCTCGGAAGGAACCATCAAAAAGAGACTGCGGAGAACGATCTCATTTACACCTGCATCCAAGACAGCAAGATACCCGGGAGGCCCCTGAACCAAGAAGGTGACAGACCTGTCATCTGACAGCCCTGCAACAATGACGACAGACAGGGAGGGGTACACACGGAGATGGGGAGGCACTGTGCTCAGGGTAGAACCCACACTGGGAAAATACCTACTCTCCCCAAAACCGTCTACAGAGTCCTCACTCTGGCTCCCGAATTTCTGGACTTGGCGCAAGCCTGGAGTGGGTGTGGACACGGGAAGGACCCCGCAGGGCTGAGGTGGGGAGAGCACAAGCACCGAAGAAGGCTGATGCTCCCTGACTGCAGACCATCTGAGGAGCCCCAGGAACAGAATCCGCGAGCACACAAACACAGACGAGGACCCAGGAGCACCCGAGCCCAGAAAGGGGGGACCCCACAGCCCCGTGCACAGCACAGCAGGAGGCCACGTCTCCTCACACAAAACGACGGAAGCCCCAGTGTCTACACAGGGCGCCCTTCCTCTGTGGGGTCCTGAGACCACGAACCCCTTGACAGTGCACTCAGGCGGCTTCTCCTCAGCTCCTCCAGCATCTGGTCCTTAGGAGGTTGGACTGCTGCCAGTGTGGGCGCGTCCTCCACAACGGGTCCGGTCAGTGTGGATGCAGAGCCACACCCTCCTCAGCTTGTCCTGTCAGGGTGGGAGGCGCCCCACATTCTCCAGAAGTCTCCACAGTGGGTCCTGAAGAGGCGGGGCTCTGGTCCCAGCTGTGGCTGTGCAGCCTTGGCTCAGGGCGGAGCTGGGGTCTGGCGCCCTCTGCAGGCGGTGCAAGGCAGTGCAGGACTGTGGGAGCTCACCCTTCAGTGGAAGGTCCTGCTCCCTCCTGGGGTCCAGCTGATGCCATTTCATTCCGGAAATTCAAGCTGCATGGAGCCCAATACCCCCCAACTTCCCCCCAAATAGCTAAGGAACAATGAATTGGAAACAATGTGGAATTACAACAGTCCTTGACCCAAACAGTGTCACTGAACATGGCCCTGATGCAGACCCACACTCTGACCTCAACTTGGTCTCAAGCCTGGACCCTACCCTAATCCAAGACCCTAACCCTAGCCCCCAACCCAAACAATGTTCACAAGAATCAAAAGGTAGAAACTGCAAATATCCATCAATGGCAAGTGCCTAAGCAAAGTGTGGTGAAGCATTTGAATTTGGGTACAGGTTCAGGTTTTAGTCAGAGTTCTAGATCAGGCTTTGGGTTTAGTGTTAGGGTGAGGGTTTAGAGTGAAGGACAGGGAACAGAGTTATAGTTTAGGGCTTTAAGTTTATGATTTAGGCTTTAAGACTCAGGGCTTATGGGATAAAGTTCAAGGTCAAATTTGGGGTTTGACTTCATGCTGAGATTTGGGTTCAGGTTTCATGACTTGGAGGTCTGGTTTAGGGTTTGGGTTCGTGGTTCAGGGCTTGCATCCAGGGCTCAGGTACAGGCTTTGGGTTCCATTCCAGGTTTGGGATTCAGGGTTCTAGTTTGGGCTTTAAGGTCAGCTTAGGTTTCAGCGTTGGTAGGGTTTAAGGTTAGGTTTAGGGATGACACATTTTCTTCAGTTGTCATCATAAACAAAATAATTCTATCTGAAGTTTCTAAGTCAGAAATGTATTTCATCTGGGGGCGCCTGGGTGGCTCCGTGTGTTAAGCCTCTGCCTTGGGCTCAGGTCATGATCTCAGGGTCCTGGGATCAAGCCCTTCATCAGACTCTCTGCTTGACCGGGAGCCTGCTTCCCCATCTTTCTCTCTGCCTGCCTCTCTGCCTACTTGTGATCTCTGTCTGTCAAATAAATAGAATTAGTAAAAGCTATTATATGATCTTTTACAAACCATTTCCTATCTTTGCATTCTCATGTGCCAAGACAGACAGGGATTATTTAAAACCCTGAAGAGAGTGCTCTTGCTTTTAAATTGCCTGTAACCTTCGTGTAATAGATTTATGATTGATGATAGATTTAGTTAAAATATAACTATTTAAAATATTTACTCTCAGTAAACGATTTCAACCTATGCTCATTTAAGTAACTTGGTGCATAATCCCTTTTCTATTAAACCATAGTGCAAGGACCAATGCAGCCTTTCCAGGAGAACCCCAAGCTATTTTTCTTGAATGGCTGTATGCTTATATATGGCGTCCTGTTTTCACTCCCTTTGTGGAGCACCTACCCTGGAGGTCATGTAATAACCAATGACCAAAAAAAACAAACCAAAAACCCAAACATCCAGGTCGAAGTGCCATCCCATCCTGGAGTGGAGGAGACTGCTCAGACAGATCCCAGGCAGGCATCTCAGCCCAGGCCTGTCCTGGGGAAGCTGTTTCCTGGCTTTGGGCGCAATCTGGAAGCCAGCAAACTGACCCAAGAGTGCAGCCGGGGTTTAAGACTGATGATCTATTCGCAGCCAGGCTGCACGTGGACACCCGCTCAGGGAGCCCGGCTAGGAGGCTGCCCAGCGCTGGCGCTGGCAATGCATTAGCATGCCAGGACTTAGCCCCGCACCCCAGCCATGGCTCAGGTTTCAGATGTGAGGGGGCGGGGCCAGCGCAGAGAAGGGTCTTTGCTAATTTCCAAAGCTGGAAGTGAGCTCTCAGAGGACTCAGGAGGGAAGGGGGGGCGGGTCGGGGGCGGCCTTGAGCAGGGGTTTCGTTAATTGCCCAGGCGGGAAGGAGGGGCGCACAGCGCCAGGGTGCTGTGCTGCAGCCCATTCGGGACTGCAGGACACACCATACTCGCTGCCCCTGTGCTCCCACGCTGCAGCCTAGCCTCTGACGCCGCGGTGTCCTGTTCCCGTTCAGGCCTTCAGGCCCCCTGCTGCCCCTCCCCGCCCCATGGCTTCTCTGGAGGACCCTCTGCTCACAGGTAAAGTGACACTGCGACGCGCCCTCACCTGAAGCAGAAAACGCAGGACAGGAGCGGGGTGTGGGGTGGTCGGGGCCCAGCCTCCCGCCAACGGCAGGGCACCAGGACCACCCCGGACACCGCGCCACACCCTGTCCGCAGGGGGTCAGGCCAGGACAGCGCCACAGGAGGTACCCCCTCCTCCCCCCCGCCAGCCGGCAGGCTAGCCCCCATCGTTCCGCACTCCCACGCGCCTGTCAGAGCCTCCTGCCATTCCCAGGGCACCCAGAACCCAGAGAGAGAGGCCTTGGGTGCTTTCTAGTGACAGATTCAAGGCAATTTTTCGACTTTGGGACTCAGAGTTAACATAGTTTTCATTTGTGATTATTATTTTTGTGTGGGGGCCGTAGCTTTTCTTTTGACCTATGGTTGTTTTCACTCCCGGTTCTGAAGAAGCCCCTAAATCCTAACCCTGTTGAGGACTCAGAAAGCTCTCAGAGCAGCAGTGCTGGGGGACAGTGTGGACACATGATTTGGTTTCTCCTCTGGCCTGCTTCTGTGGCAGCCCCGCTCTGTCCTCCTCAGACTTCAGAGCAATATCTGAACAAGTGGAGAAGCGACCAGGGGGTCAGGAAGGTGGCCACCGAAGAGTGACTTCTCTGGAGGGTGGCTGAGCTAGCAAGTGAGCATGTTAATCCAGCTCTGCCTGCATTAGCAATGGAGCTGAACAGGAGCCAGGGAAGGGGAGGAGGAGCAGAGAGCAGGGACAAAGGAACCAAAGAGGAGATTCAGATGAAGGGAAGTAATGGGGAGGAAAAAGAAGAAACTCTAGAAGACAGGCATGTAGAAAGGAAAAGGGATGAAGTGGGCATTGGGAAAGGGCACCACCAGGGAAGGAGAGAGGGGAAGAAAAGAGGGAGGAAGAGAGGAAAGGGGAAAGGGAGAAGGGAGGAGTCAGCATGCCAGGGCTCCCCCTGCATCTGAAGAAGAGGTGGCTGGTCCAGCTTGTCAAACAGGGTGCTCACTCTTTGGCCCCAGTTTCTGCTCCCAGTGCTACTGGGCTTTGCAAGGAAGGCAGGCTGTCCCTTGGGACCTACTGGAGCCCACAGGAGGGTGGGAGAGGTAAGATGCCACCAGGTCCTGTCCTGAGCTGCTCCCAGCCACCAGCCTCACCACATGGTGCAAGAGGGACCCCAGAACAAAGGACGGACACAGGCCAGCATGTCTGCTGGTGGCCCTGGGCACTTAGCTCATCGCAGTGAACCACACGGCCTCCTCAACCCACGCTTTCAAAGCCTCCTTCTTCGTTTCTGGCTTTCATGTCTGTAGGAACATGAGCCAGATCTAACTCATCTCCGACAGACAATTCTGACTCACCCCGTGTCAGATTTTTATGAGTGGCTGTGATAGAGTAAGATAGCAATGCTCCAACAAACGGACTGTTTCCTCCCACTTGACCTCAACAGTCTTATACATTTTCTTAGCGAAAACATCTTGTCTCCTTCCATTAAGCTCATAACGTGGTCTAGTAGTATACATGCGCCTTCGGTAGATGCGAAGCGATACAGAGGTCCTTTTTTTTTTTTTTAATTTTACAAGGCAAAGTCAGTGAACACATCCAACTTGACCAATACGTCTCTAAAATGTCAATCCAGGCAAAGCTTTTTCTGCCTACAGTTTGGAGCCTACGTAGTGACATTTTTAAAATGCTTTCAGTCCCTCAGTGAGGCTCTTAGAAGCTAGCCAGGGCTTACTACGTGCCAGGCACTGTGTCAGGTGTTGGAGCTAAAGGGAAGGAGAGCTTGGAGGCTGGCTGGGGAAGGACATCCATGACACAACCACAGCTAGAAACGGAGGCCAGTGCTAGAAAAGAGAGAGCAGGCTGCATGGAGAGTGTGTACCATGGGGCTTGTGAGCTCACGAATAAGTGGGAGTAACTGGAGTGGGGAGATGGGGGGGAGAAGAGGGTCTTCCCATCAATGGGAATCACCTGTGCTTGGAGGCAGGTGCCATGAGAGGTCTCCACAGGAAGAAGGAGGCAGTGTGGTTGAAGGGCAGAGAGATGGGGCAGAACAGGCATCAGTCAGTTGGAGGGGTATGAATAGACTGATGGGAGGATTATGGGTGCCTTTGGAGGACTGAGAATTTGTTAGAAGATCAGTGCAGATTTCTATGGAGACAAATGCCAGGAACTGATAGGTCTTTGAAAGGTCACTCTGGCTGCCTTTTGGCAAAGGGGTTGGTAAAAGGCACTTGCAGGTGTGAACACACCAGGTGGGAGGTGAGTGCAGGAAATCGGGTGAGGGAGCATGGGAACTTGGTCCCGGGGTATATAAGGGAGAATAGCCTTTAAGGAGTTCCACAAATTGGCACCAGCTGTGGCTTCATTACAGAGCTGGAAGGGGGAGGTGGGTGTGTCCTGGAGGTTACAGAAATTACATGAGAAAGGGAAGTCTTTTTAGATCTCTTTTTCAACTAGAGGAACTCTCACCTTATTGATAGAATTCCAGAGTGGGAACCAATGATATGAGGACATCTTTGAAATGTCTGAATATATTCTTCGACATCTTTGAAAGTGACGAGGAGACCTTGGCCTTAGGAGGCCTTGGCCCTCTTTGTAGCCAGAAAGATTTCACGTACAGATTTGAGTTCTCCATTTTAAAGTCAAGGAGTCAGTCCTTCCAAAGGACACCTCCTATCATTTTACCCTCTCATCATACCTCACGTGCTGGCATCTCCAAGACCCTCTGTTCCAGGTTGAGAGTATCCACTTTGGCCAGGCTGGTCTTGCCAAGAACACCACCACAGGAAATCTAGAGCCTATAATGCTATTAATAACATCATCTAGGACTGTGTTTGCTGCCCTCATAGCCTCTTCCCACCATGACTCACTGAAGCTTTTAACACATTGTATCCATTAAGCTATAGTTCCCAAAGGTCATCTTCTCTAGTGCCATTAATTTTTAGGGGACCAGGCAAACCTTAAACTTGTCCCCCCTAATTGGACCCCTGTTCCCCCACAATCTATTTGAAAGCCTTTCACCATGATTCTTGAATGAGATCTGAGACCACTGCTGGTACCTAACACTTCTTGGCACCTTGTCTGTTAGGTTCTTGGAAGAGGAGATGGCTATGGAGGTGAGTGGGAATGGGAGTGGGAGGATTTCTCCCTTCACTTTGCTTTTTGTGTTTTCAAATAATGGGTTTTGAGGGGGCGGGAAAGTTTAACCAGACCATTTATTTTCCATCTCCCATCGATAAAAAGTTTACCACTCCCCACTGGAAGAATTTATATCTTTCCTTTGAATCTACAGGAAAATCTCCCAAACCCAGACCACCACCATGTGGATTCAGCCATCTTCTGATTCACCTCCAGATTGTCTCCTCCTAACTGCTCAAGCCACAGGTTAAGGGCGAAATGTTCAATGCCCAAGCAATTAAGTGGGGAACACGTTTATCTAAGCAATTGCATGCAGCTCTCTATCTGCATACAGGGGGTCTCTCCCAAGCCTTTCCAACCTCAGCAAAAGAAGACAAAGCCCCAGCAGTCTGGGGTATATATCATTCATTCATTCCTGTGTTCAACACTCATGGCGGATCCCCACCAAGACAGTGGGAGAGCAAGGACTGGAGAAATCCTGGAAGCTGAAGTCTGAGGAGGATTTCAAATTCAAGTCAGAGATGAAAGAAACATCTGGACTTGGTCCTCAGGTACATGCAGTATTCTGAACTGAGGCTAGAACCAGAGACCATTCTAATGAAAGGCCTCTACAGGTGGGCTCTCACAGGTGGGCCCCAACTCAGTTTCGTGTATATTCATTCATGAAATAGCTCTTTGGGTCAACATGCAGAAGAAAACCATTTCAGAAAACTGACAATGAGGAGAGTAAAGGGAAGCCAGAAGGCTTGTGAATGGGGAGAGAGGAGGACCCAGGGCAGGAAACCAAGAATCCCTCCCTGCCCTCCTTGCTGCCAGGGAGGTCTGAGGGACTAGTTTCCACCTGGGATCCCAAGTCCAGAACAAAAGCAGCGGGGCCACGGCGGGGGAGAGAAGGGGGTCCTCAGCACGGGCGCATGGGGCTGCGGAAAGATGGGGGCTAGCGTGCCTGCTGGCGGGGGGCACCTCGCAAGGCGCTGTCCCCAGCCCGACCCCATGAGGACCCGGGTTTGGCGCAGCGTCCGGGGTGGTCCCGGTGCCCTGGGGTTCAGGGAGGCTGGGCCTCCACAACCTCCCTCTCCGCCCCCAGGTCGGGTCCGCGCTTTCTGCTCCAGGTGAGGGCGCGGCGCGGTGTCACTTTACCCCTGTGCAGAGGGTGGTCCGGAGAAGCCTTGGGGCAGGGAGGGGCAGCAGGCAGCAGGAGCGGGACAGCGGAGCCTCACATGGGAGCGTAAGGGCGGCGAGTCCGGTGGGTCCTGCAGTCCCGACTGGGCCGCAGCACAGCACCGCGGCGCTGCCCGCCCCTCCTCCGCCAGCCCCTCCACCTCCTCCCAGACTCTCAGCCACATCCTCTGTGAGCTCACTTCCAGCTTCGGCAATTAGCAAAGCGCCTTCTCCCCGCCGCCCTCCACCCGCCCCCGCCCCCCTCCCTCCTGAGTCCTCCGCGAGCTCCCTTTTCGCTTTGGCAATTAGCAAAGCCCCTTCTCCGCGCCGCCCCGCCCCCCTCCCTCCTGAGGCCCCGCCCTGGCTGGGGCGCGGGGGGAAGCCCCGGGGGCTGCAAGCTTTGCCAGCGCTGGCGCTGGGCAGCCTCCTAGCCTGGCTTCTTGAGCGGGTGTCCACCCGCGGCCTGGCTGCAAAAAGATCATCAGTCCTGTTAACCCTGGCTGCACTCTCCCGTCAGTTTGCTGGCTTCCTGATTGCGCCCAAAGCCATGAACCAGCTTCCCCAGCACAGGCCTGGGCTGAGATGCCTGCCCAGGATCTGTTTGAGCAGTCTACTCATCTCCAGGCAAGGATGGCACTTCCACATGGATGTTTGGGTTTTTTTATTGTTTTTTGGTCATTGGTTATTATTACATGACCTCCAGCTAGGTGCTCCACAAAGGGAGTGAAAACAGGATGCATGATATACCCCTCACCTCCCATGCTGTCTTTCTCTTAAATAATAAGCACTGCTGAACTATCTTAGATTCTGTACCTTCTCTCCAGCCATGAACCTATCACTGTCTTTAACTCTTGAAAACTTCATTAGACAAATTAATGTGGTGAAGGAAGCAATATGAGAAAGCCTATTAATCTGATGAGCATGGAACTGAACAAACCCTATAGATACTTTCCCTTTGATTTCTAGCCTATCAATACCTACAGTGAGTCACATACACTCAAGATTATTGTTTTTATTGTATACTTCATATATTCATTGATTTTGGACTCGTTATCATTTCGTTGAAGTGTTAAACTATGGTAATAAACAAACTTTTAATTAACTTTTCCTCCTATGATACAAATATAACTTGCACTTGAGCTTTAGCTAATTTTATGTTCTAAAATTGCCAAAACAAAATGATCAAGGTTTCTAGATTATTTACTGTCTTTTCTACTATATAATATTGTTCTATCTCTTCTGTATAAAGAAAATGAATGCTTGGGGCTCTTGGGTGGCTCAGTGTGTTAAAGCCTCTGCCTTCTGCTCAGGTCATGATCCCAGAGTCCTGGGATAGAGCCCCACATCAGGCTCTCTGCTCAGCAGGGACCCTGCTTCCCTTCCTTTCTCTCTGCCTGCCTCTCTGTCTACTTGTGATCTCTGTCTGTCAAATAAATAAATAAAATCTTTAAAAAAAGAAAATGAATGCTTGATAACTAAATGAATGCTTTACTGAACAAATTAAATATGGCAATAGCATTTTATTTTATCATGCTTCACATATTAAACAATAATATTATATCACTAGTCTACAAATAATCTACTCGCATAGTCATTTGGAAGCTTTTAGCAAAAGAATTCTTCCTCCTGATTGTAGTATAAAAGCCACAGAAATATACAGAAGACTCCTAGGATAGAAAGTGAAATCCAGTTATCCGTGATGCCTTGAGGAGGACCTGACCTATGTATGTCCTGGGATGCACTAGTAACTGTTACATGTGATAGGATTATATTTAATATATACAGTTTCATTTACTTCACAAAGGACATATAAATTTGAGAATAAAATATTTGATGAATCTATAAAGTCTATATCTATTTGTAACTAATGTGGTAGAATTAAGATGTTAATTTGAAAAAAAATTCATTGAACACATTCAATTGTTTTTATATATATAAACAGCATTATTTATTTATGTAAATAAATGCATTGTCAGTAAAATCCATTTACTTATCAATCATAAGGGTAATTTTAAGTACTAAGAATAAGAAATATGTGAAAAGATAAGTGTTCAAGAGTGCAGTTTGTGGTAATTAATACAATATGATAGGCTCATGAAAAAGATATATTACTTGAACTTAAAAGCTTCTATAATTAAGCGATGACCACTTGAAATTTGTAATTAGTCTTGCTGCAGTTTTTCCTTGCACTTATTGCCCTTCCCCAGAAGTTCATTAAGAATTTCTGTGAATGTCCTTATGTTTAATCTCATTCATAGATTCCACTGCTGCTCACAAAACAAAGCCAAAAAGAGAGGTAACTCTATGTGGCACTCCATCCACAAGCAATACATTCATAAATAATTAAAAAGCTCTCTACTTCATTTGTTACCCATTCAGCTGATAATTTAAATGAGTAACTGAGGCCATTTTATCAGCACTTTTAATAGAATGCGACTCAGAAACTTCACAGTGTTATTTAAGAAGAAATGCTCACGTGTTAAGGTTTTTATTTTTTTAAATCAACAAAATAATTTTCAAATATTAAAAGCAAATGTCTCCTTTTCCTCCAAGTTTCCTTGCTATGTCAAAGTTACAAATAAATACATTAAAATCGTATTTTGAGTAGTAGATAAAAACAAAAGTTTTGAAACTGTGGGTTGAGTGTCTGGGTTAACTTGTATAAATATCTGAACTCAATGTATTTAGACTTTATTAGATTTTTTTTTTAGACTATTTAAAAATACATGCTGAGGGGCGCCTGGGTGGCTCAGTGGGTTAAGCCGCTGCCTTCGGCCCAGGTCATGATCTCAGGGTCCTGGGATCGAGTCCCGCATCGGGCTTTCTGCTCAGCAGGGAGCCTGCTTTCTTCTCTCTCTCTCTCTGCCTGCCTCTCAGTGTACTTGTAATTTCTCTCTGTCAAATAAATAAATAAAATCTTTAAAAAAAAAAAAAAAAGAAAAATACATGCTGAGATAATGACAACATTATTTTATTCATTTTAATAAATAAATTATTTTATTTAATTATGTTTAGATATTTATTTATTAAATTAATGATTTAATATTTAATAATCTAAATTTGAAATATTTTAAATTCTAAAAATATTTATTTAATTAAATTGATATATTTAATATAAATATTTAATAAATTATTTAACCATTATTATAATTATGCAATACATTATGTATTGTGTAATAATTGCATTTTAATAAATAAATAAATGTATTATTTACATTATTTTATTATATTTTATTTAGTTGACAAAGAGAGGGAGAACGCAAACAAAGGGAGCTGCAGGCAAAAGGAGAGGGAGAAGTAGGCTCCCAGCTGAGCAGAAAGTTCAACCTGGGGTTCCATCCCACGACCCTGGGATCACCACCTGAGTCGAAGGCAGATGCTTAAGTGACTGAGCCATCCAGATGCCCAAGGCTTTGTATTCTTCGCTTCTAAATATTGATGCTCCTTCATCTCTGGAGTTAGTAAATTGATGTTGAGAATTCATATCAAAGAATTGATAGTAGCTGTTAAACAGAAACATGTAATTTAGGGGAAAAAAAAGAACAGAAGGAAGAGAAAGGCCAAAAGTCAAAAGCACATTAATATAAAATTTAATTAGATAAAAAAGCTGATATTCCTGAAGGGGGCTAATAAAAGAGCTGCAAAGAGCTGATAGGATTAGGAAAATTGTCCACTCCTGGTCATTTCATAATTTTAAACTATTCCTTATTAATAAATATACTTAGTTCCAGAAACACAAGCACATAGGAACATTTCCACCAAGTTTCCTCTAACAGCATTTACAAATTAGACGTTCAAACAATGCAGTTCATTACATGTTGCATCTGTATCTTAAAGTTTAAACACTTTCTGTGACACATTTTCTAACAATTAAAATTAAAATATATATATATATATACCTTATCCCTAAATGGAAAAAAAAAAAATATATATATACATAGAAACCTTATTCCTAAATGAAACCTTTCTTTGTTTATTAGCTTAAATAGGTAAATTAGCAACAACAACAACAACAAACAGCTAATATTATAAAGGTAGGAACAATTTACCTTTTCATTTATTGCTATTTTCTAAAAATTCCTATTTTATTTTTTTCTCAAGTCTGTCATAATAATTTTCTAAATCTCCTGCCTTATTCAATTTTTTTTTTTTAGTGGAAATCTCTATTTCATATTTATTTTCTCTTCCTCCACTCTTTGCTCTAATAATTCAATGTATTATTAGATTTTCTGTTTTTCTCTTTATCCAGATATATCTTTTCTTTCTTTCTTTCTTTTTTAAATAATTTGATTTGCTGGCATTTTACATCAGTACATGCTTTCTTATGGATGTTAGAAATGTCTGTGGAACTACTAGAAGAATAAACTTTTTTACCTTTAAGAAGTTTACAGTCTAGAGTGCCTGGGTGGCTCAGTTGGTTAAGTGTCTTCCTTCAGCTTAGGTCATGATGCCAGGGTACTAGGATCCAGTCCTGCATCAGCTGCCTGCTCAGCAAGGAGTCTGGTTCTTCCTCTCCCTCTGCCCCTCCCTCTCTCTCTCTAATAAATAAATAAAATCTTTAAAAAAAAGACTTACTGAAATCTGAGACTGAATTACTAAATTCAGTCTTAATAGAAGACAGCTAAACAAAGCAATGATCACAACTGGAAAATTTAGCGAGATCATGATTTAACATTTTTGGTTGACACAGGACCTCTTTCAGTAACAACTTTCCCTAAATATCAATTTCTTTGTAAGGCAAAAAATTTTGACAAGAAATCCAGATCCTTCTGATCGTTTTCATCTCAATTTAAGGTGACATCCTCAGAGTATATAATCAAATATGTAATTATTCTATCTGTTGCCTTGTATATTGCCTGTATCTTTTTCAGACTCAAAGTTCCATTGAGGTAGAGTTTTTTTTTTTTTTAAAGCAGAGATTTTTAAAGTGTTTGATATATACAATATGCTTAATAAGTTTTTAAAAAACCTATGTATTACAGAAGCCTTAAACAGGCTTTAAAAAAAGAAGGTGATATTAGTGGTCATATCAAACAATTTTCAGGTTTCAGTCATGTAAATAACTACATTTCTCAGAGACAGAGAAACATACAAATGATCTGGGTCCAGTAGGATAATGCTAGCATGTGTTGTAAATTCTTTTATATGACCTTATTCTTGCAAGAATTGGTTATGTGGCAGAAAAAAAGGTATCACTATCTTATACTTTATTATTTAAAGAGATTTATGGAAGTGTTAATTTCTTACACTACCCCTTTGTTTCAGTGGACCCAATTTCCGTGGTAATGGTGAGAGGAAAGTAGGCAATTTAGGCAGCAGCCAAAATCACCTACAAGGCACTATAAAATAAGGCTTGTTCTAGATCATGGGTCTGTCCAAAGGGGAATGTTAAGGGGTAGAATGGATGATGGATGCATTGTGGACTTATAACTTTAAGATTAATACTGTTATGCCCCAATAATGGGTCTATGATTAAAGGAGCGAGACTGATGTAAAGCAAAGGTCAAGCAAAGCTTTATTTCATGCGAAGCATCAAGAATCTAACCGAACGTTTGGGGCCACACCTCTTATGAGAGAAGGCAACCCTTTGCTGTTTCACAGTCTAGCTTTTAAGGGCAAAGGCCATGCAGTCAGGCCTGGCCACGCACAGGTGACCAATGAGATTTTAACACACACAGGAAACTCCACAGTGAGGCTAGGTGACCAATTGAGGTTCAATTTACCCTAGTATAGACATTTGACCCAGCCTATTACACCTTGATTAGGATTAGTGCCAAAAAGGTTCCCAAAGAGCAGAGGAGTGGGGCATACTCATTAGTATCTAGGGAGACAATATGCAAACACCGCCCCCCCCCTCTGCTCATTGATGTCTCCACCTGGCCTGACCCACCCTTGTATATGGGCTTTGTTACCTGGAGCTGATTTCCAGGACTTGTTTTTAAGTGAATCCCCTGGGGGAAGGGGAGCAAGGACAGTTTAAGGGTTAACCTCAATGAAAGCCTCTTGCTAAAATATAAAAATATAAAATAGGTCCTTACATTACAACAACTCAGTAGGGAAAGTCCCAGTGTGGTGATAAAAGAAGTGAGGTAACTTGCATTGCACATTTTTTTTTAAAAAGTGTAAGTTGTATTATTCCGTGCCATGACATCATACTTTATCTTCATCTCTGTCTACTAGTTTAAAACTAGTTAAACAAATTCAACAATTTTTTTAAAAATATTTTATTTATTTATTTAAGAGCAAAAGCCAGAGAGAAAGAGAGAGAGAGCATGAGCAATATGGGGCTCGATCCCAGGACTCTTGAGATCCTGATCTGAACCAAAGGCAGACACTTAACTGACTAAGCAAATGAGACTCCCACAAACTCAACAATTTTATAAAATTTTTATTTGTTGGGGTGCCTGGCTGGAACAGTCAGTAAAATATATAAATCTTGATCTTGGAGTTG
Organism: Mustela nivalis; assembly: GCF_964662115.1. Classification (NCBI taxonomy): domain Eukaryota; kingdom Metazoa; phylum Chordata; class Mammalia; order Carnivora; family Mustelidae; genus Mustela; species Mustela nivalis. The sequence goes on along the minus strand of NW_028136270.1, from coordinate 546,941 downwards.
TACGTTTGAAATCCACCTTGGGTGTAGAGGTTTTATTTAAAAATAAAATCTTTAAAAAAATTTTTTTCATTTTTTTATTTAAGCCATTGTATGGCAGTGTTGATCACTATATTGTACACCTGAAACTAATATTAACCTTATTTTAACTAACTGGAATTTAAATAAAAACTTTAAAAATAAAATAAAAATAATAATCATAAAAATAAAAAAGAGGAAAAATTATTTGGCAGGAAATTTTCTTAATTGCATTATTATTTATTATTATCATAGTCTGTATGTGTCGGTGGGAAGTGGCTGGTATTACAGTGAGTTCCATATCTGTGTTACACTGAGTTCCATGTCTGTAGTCAGTCTTTTTTTTCTTTTAGTTTATTTTCAGGGATCCAAAATTCATTGTTTATGCACCACACCCAGTGCTTCATGTAATAAATTCCCTCCTTAATACCCACCACTGGGCTCACCCAACCACCTGCCACCCTCCTCTTCAAAACCCTCAGTTTGTTTCTCAGAGTCCACAGTCTCTCATGGTTTGTCTCTCCCTCCGATTTCCCCCAGCACACTTCTCTCCATCTCCCAGTGTCCTCCACGTTATTCCTTATGTATTGAGTCTTATAAAAACTTTTATTTCTTTCCCTATTCTGCTTTGCATATGCTTACCTTAGATGTTAAAATGTTATAAACCTCTCCTGCCTGGTCCATTTTCTCTCTCTTCTCTCATGATTTCTCATGCTCTCCCTGCCAACCCCACATGCCTTACAATATCTGGATATGACTAATTTCTTCCTGAGCTACTTTATTCTACTCTGCCATATGGTTGCCCTTCCCTCTTCTGTACCATAACTTCTATCCCCTGCATTTGTGCTTTAACAATACCTAATTCTTTTCACTGCATCTGTATCTTTGAGGTCAATACTCAGTAGTGCAATCGCTGGGTCATAGGCTAGCTCTATTTTACTGGAAAGAAGGGCCATATGCACCCCAGTGTTCATAGCAGCAATGTCCACTATAGCCATTCTGTTGAAAGAGCCAAGATCCCCTTCAACAGACAAACGGATAAAGAAGATGTGATCTATGGATACAATGGAATATCACTCAGCCATCAGAAAGGATGAATACCCAACTTTTGCATCAACATGGATGGGAATGTAGGAGATTATGTTAAGTGAAATAAGTCAAGCAGTGAAAGTCAATCATCATATGGTTTCACTTATTTGTGGAACCTAAGGAATAGCATGGAGGACATTAGGAGAAGGAAAGGAAAAATGAAGTGGGGGGATTGGAAGGGGAAATGAAACATGAAAAACTATGGACTCCAAGAAACAAAATGAGGGTTTTAAAGATGAGAAGGATGTGGGGATGGGTGAGACTGGTGATGGGTATTAAGGAGTGCACATATTGCATGGGGCACTGGGTGTTTTACACAAACAATGAATCATGGAACACTACGTCAAAAACTAATGATGTATTGTATGGTAACTAACATAACATAATTAAAAAGAAAAGGAGGGGGACAATACCTAACACTCAATCTTTGCTAGTTTCTTGTTTACCTCCTTTTAAGAGTAAGCTCATTAGTGTTTTTTGTTTGTTTGTTTGTTTTTGTCTCAACTAAAAGAAGAAAAATAATACACATTATTTTGAAAACTTTTTGAACAGTGTACAAACGTTAGTCAAGTCCACAATGTCTCATCTCTTCTTCCTCCTAACATGGCTAAGATGAAAAACCCTTTATCTGGGAAAAGATCATTCTCCTGCCACCTTGTGTAAGATTTTGGCTTTAGCTTAGATTATCCTTTCTTTCCTTTTCTGAAAATAAGTTGAAAATATTAATAGCCTCAGTTTCTTCTTCCAAAATATGACTGCTTCTTTACCAAGTGCAAAAGCAACCCATTTTGACCATAGTAAACAGCTTGGACCTACTTTTTTTGGCTCACTGTTTTAGTGAGACAAGTGGAGTGAAGATGACACACCATTTTTAAATGTATTAATAATTGGTAGACCATACTTCTAAATTGAAGATTTGTTGCCATTAAACTACGACCAGACTCACTATAATTACAGAGGTAAATTCTTTATATTTACTATATTTGAAATTACCATATAATACCAAAATAAAATTATGATTATGTGAAGAGTCTGTAATATTAAGAAGATGACTTTGAAATGATTGCTTATCTAAATGAAATTTCCCATTTTATAATCTTGTATAAGCTTCCGTTGTCATTTCCTATTTAAAATCTATTAGAAGGCACTCTTATTTTCCCTTAAGTGGGAAGTCAAATGTGGAACAAATTCATCCCAAAGGAACTGATTCTATATTCCACTGAAGACCAGGTGGCTTCCATGTGGCATTTTGCCTCTTGCATATTGTTCATCTCCTACAACAAATGGGGGTATGCTCTTTAGTAAACTAATTCAACTCAATTAGAGGCATTGTCTTCAAGGGATAACATCATAGAGACTAGAATCAGAATCATACTTTTGGGAAAATTGGGCCCAGGATTTTTGTTTTGTTTTGTTTTAAGATTTTATTTATTTATTTGACAGGCAGAGACCACAAGTAGGCAAAGAGGCAGGGGGGGAGGGGAAGCAGGCTCCCTGCTGAACAGTGAGCCTGATGCAGAGCTTGATCCCAGGATCCTGAGATCATGGCCTGAGCCGAAGGCAGAGGCTTAACCCACTGAGCTACCCAGGGGCCCCTGGGCCCAGGTTTTGATGGCTTCTTTCCTCAATCTTATAAAACCTATTTGAACTCTACTGGATGCCAGAACTGCTTAAAAATATTTGGTCCCTTGTAATTTTAACCTTCCAGTATTCAATGCACCTGATCCATGTAATATCCTATAGTATTTTTGTCAAATGAAGACTCTCAAAGTGTGTTTCTTGGGAGACACTTTTCAATTGGTTGCTTACATTTCTGCATTTATTATTTGTTCTAGGCCATCCTTTGAAGATGGTTGTATTGAATAGACTTGGAAGACAGAAATAGTATCCTTTTTTTTAACTTAACCTGTTGTGTTTGCAAATATTATCTGCCTCTGTTTTGATTCTTCTTGTGGGAACTGAGGCTCAGAACTGATATATAACTCCCACCCCTACACACACACACACACACACACACACACACAATACACACACACACACAAATACTGTTAATATTCTGGCTACCTCTATTGCTGTGAATAATAAACTATATTATTTCTGAACCATGAGTCTGCGTCTTCTATCAACACCCAAGAAACTACGGCAGACTCATACACCAGCTTTCAAATAAGGGAAAATAATCTCAGATGCTTTATATTTTTTGATAGTGTTACCTACTTCTGAACATATGACTGAACACATATAAAGCTGGAGCCCTTTCCATTTAGAGCTTCTTCTGTGGAAGAACTATGCATTCACTAGTAAACAAAAGTAGATTCATCTTTTTTTTTTTTTCCTCCTGACACCATTTCCTCTCTCACACTGTTGCTCAAATTGGATGGAGTCTAAGGTCCTTTGAGGAAATTTTTGTTTAATGACTCAAAATAAAATAGGAAGAGTCTAAAGTGCTAAAAATACTTCTAGATAAAAGGTATAAGATAATGCCAGAAAGGATAATAATTTTATCTAACAACTGCCTGTTCACCCCTTATTTGTTCATTAACTAATCTCCAAATTCCTGACTAAATCCCTTTTGTAAGCCAGAATGTGAGCTAAAAACTGGGATTTTAAAAAATGTTCATTTGAAATCCAGTTAGTTAACATATATGGTTGTATTAGTTTCATGTGTACAATATAACATATAGCACTCAGTGCTCATCATGACAAGTGCTCTAATTAACCCCCATCACTTATTTAATCCATCACTCCTTTCAGATCCCCTCAAGTAACCATCAGTTTGTTCTCTGTAATGAAATGTCTGTTTCTTGCTTTGTTTCTCTTTCTATGTCTTATTATTTCCCCTTTGCTTGTTTGTTTTGTTTCTTTTATTCCATATATGAGTAAAGGTATTTGTCTTTCTCTGACTGACTTATTTCACTTTTAGCATTATACTGTCTAGTTCCAACCATGTTATTGCAAATGGCAAGATTTCAGTCTTTTTTATGGCAGAATAATATTCCATTGTATATACATACCACTTATTCTTTATTTATTCATCAATTGATGGATACTTGGGCGCTTTCCATATCTTAGCTTTATAAATAATGCTGCTATAAACATAGGGGTGCTAGAATCCCTTTGAATAATTTTCTTATATTCATTGGGTAAATACACACCAACAGGATTGTTGGATCACAAAGGACTTCTATTTTTAAATTTTATGGAAATTCCATACTGTTTTCAAATATGGCTGTATCAGTTTGCATCACCACCAACAGTTCACAATTGTTACTTTTTTTTTTTTAAGATTTTATTCATTTGACAGAGAGAGATCACAAGTAGAGAGAGAGAGAGGAGGGAGCAGGCTCCATGCCTGGCAGAGAGCCCGATGTGGGACTTGATCCCAGGACCCTGAGATCATGACCTGAGCTGAAGGCAGAGGCTTAACCCACTGAGCCACCCAGGCAGCCCCCACAAGTGTTACTTTTTCACATCCTCTCCAACACCTTTTGTTTCTTGTAGTGTTGATTTTAGCCATTCTGACAGGTGTGAGGTGGTATCTCTTTCTAGTTTTGCTTTGCAATTTCCTGATGATACATGATGATGGACATCTTTTCATGTATCTACTGAACATTTGAATGTGTGCTTTGGGGAAACACTTGTTCATGTCTTCTATCCATGGTTTTATTGGATTATTTGTTTTTGGATGTTGACTAAAAACTGGATATTAAGTAACACACAAGACAGGTTTCTTGAGCTTAAATTTTATTTGCATGAGTATCATTAACAGGAAAAAATATGCATATGTGTATGTACAAGTGTGTTTATGTATACATCTATCTATCTATCCTCTATCCCATGTCTTCTAATTGTGGTAAATCCTGTAAGGTGGGGAATGGGATAGTCTGAAGAAATATGCTTCTGGATATGCTGGGTAAGCAAATTTAATTGCACTCAGATGCATTGGATATAAGTGAATCACTCAAATGAGTTATTTAATATTATATAGAAACAAATTAAAAGTTTATGTAGTTGAAAATAATAGGTAGTTAAAATAATTTTTTGTTTGTTGTTTTTGTGTCTTTTTTTGTTTATATATACTATGGTGTGAATGTTTATGTCTCCCAAAATCATATTATGGAATCTAACTCTGGAAGTGATAGTATTAAAACTTAGGGGCCTTTGGGAGGTGATTAGGTCATAAGTGGGATTACAGTCCTTTTAAAGGAGACCCCAGAGAGTTCTCTTGATTCATTCATCATGTACGTTTACAGTGAGAAGATAGCCATCTATGAGGAAGTGGGCTCTCCCTGGATCTACCCATTCCTTAATCTTGAACTTCTCAGTTCTAGAACTGTGAGAAATAAATTCCTGTTCTTTATAAGCTATTCAGTCTATATCATGTCCGTTATAGCAGCCTGCATGCAGAAGGACACTATGACCTAAAATGAGAGCAATAAATATAAAGTTTCAGTAAAGTCAGTTGGTACAATGTTTTTTTACTTAGAGAAGACATGCTGCTTCATGTTAAACCTTGATATTGTATATGTTTCTTGAAGGGCCACTTCTTACTCCTTTGTGTGTTTTCCACAAAGTCCAGGATGATGCCTTACATAAAGGTAATATTTTATAAATACTGTTGGAAATATATACTTCTCTAAAATCTTATTTTGCCTACAGATTATTTGGATCCACTTTGCCTTGTGTAGAATATTTGAAATATATTAAGTACAGAATGTCTCTCTAAATAACATTTAGAATCATCATTAGTTTATGACTCCTGACTCATTTGTTTATACAGTGATACTTACTTCAAGAACACTGAAATTTGTAATATAATTTTGAATTAATCACCAAGCTAGTTTATTTTAACTTATGAAAAAATAATTTCTCATGTTGGTTTAATTCTGCTCTTATGTTATGGTCATGACATTTTCATTAAAATAAAGTAGAAAATAGAAGTAAATAATTAATGAAAAATAAAAAATAATAAATAAAAAATAAAAGCAAATCTCTTGTGAAATGTTAAACTTTTCTTACTTATTTTGTTTTGCTTTTCCTCTACCATGCTGGCAAAGCTGTATGTTGCAGATAAGTATAATTTTCTAGGTGGTAGGTTTGTTACTTTTACTAAAATTTTCAAAATATAAAGAGTTGAATAGTCATGGATTGTTTATTAAACTCCTTATCTACACATATAAAAATAAAACAATGATGGTGACCTGGGTATTTCTAAAATTGTATTCTGTTTTTCCATATTATGGTTTACAATGTAATTAATAAAGATTCTGCATATATTAACATCCATCCCCTTCTATCTCATCTGTATGTCCATACAGAGCATGTATGATTTCTATTCATTTCTATGTTGTGGTGAAGAGATTGTCTGAAGTAGCCTATATTTATGCAGGTAGATCTTAAGCTACGGTCCTCTTGTTTATTTGCTTGTTCGTGATCAGTATGTCTGAAAGATGATAACTATTGCATCAGGTGTGACGATTAAAAAATATTATTGGTGCCTGATACACTTTGATGAAATAGGTAAGTCAATTCATAATTTGTTAATTAAATTAGAAAAGAAATTCCTTTGGATTTGTTCTTTATTAAAGTTTTTTTTTAACGAATTCCTTGGGATGTTTTTTGTGTAATATATATCACATGCCTCAACCTTTAAATTTGAATGTAGAAAAGAGTTATCAGAATGAGCCTAGAAAATATTGTTATGGGGGCGCCTGGGTGGCTCAGTGGGTTAAGCCGCTGCCTTTGGCTCAGGTCATAATCTCAGAGTCCTGGGATCGAGTCCCACATTGGGCTCTCTGCTCAGCAGGGTGCCTGCTTCCTCCTCTCTTTCTGCCTGCCTCTCTGCCTACTTGTGATCTCTCTCTGTCAAATAAATAAATAAAATCTTAAAACAAAAGAAAACATTGTTTTGAAATATTTTTGTTCTGTTATATTATGTTAACTTAGGAAATAATGGTAGTTATTTTTATTAGCATTTCCTACTTTCCACATGCCCTTACAGATGAGATATCATGTTTTTCCTACTCTTTTTATCGTGGTTGTTATATTCTTCATGATCAATAACAATCAATGAAAATTCCTAACATTAATTTTCTTTGGGAAAGTGATATTTTAGCAGGAATCCATGACCTAAAATTTTAGCTGTTGTTCTTCCAGGAGATGAGACTATCAATGTTCCCGAAATTTCAAGAAATAGAACTTATTAATTGTGTTGGTTGATGTTTATTGTCTCTGAACTTAGAGGTGCATAATTCAATTTAAAATTTATTTTGGGGGCGCCTGGGTGGCTCAGTGGGTTAAAGCCTCTGCCTTTGGCTCAGGTCATGATCCCAGGGTCCTGGGATCGAGCCCCGCATCGGGCTCTCTGCCTAGCAGGGAGCCTGCTTCCTCTTCCCTCTCTCTCTGCCTGCCTCTCTGCCTACTTGTGATCTCTATCTGTCAAATAAAATAAATAAAATCTTAAAAAAACCGGAGTGGACATTATGGGGGTGCTTATCTGAAATTGAGGGACATTATAAAAAAATAAAAAATAAAATTTATTTTGAATTGAAAACAAGATCTTACTGAAGTTTAGGCATCCCACTTTATATCAGGCCTCCAGTACATTCTAATTTATTTATAGAAAATATCATAAACATGAATGACACTTTTCCTATTGCATTTATATGAAACTACAATGACTCAAAGATGTCAGATTTGAAAAGCACTACCTTTCTATAATTTCTGTTTCCTAGGAGGAATGGATATACCATTTTAGCTCAATTATCCAACAGTATTCAAAACCACCATGAATTTTAAAACATAGTTATTACACCCTAAAAATCAAGTATGAAAATGTATAAACAACCAAATCTCTATCTGTAAATGAAATACTCCCACACAGACGGGTTTTAAAACTTTCTAACTTAAGGAATTTGATAGCACAGACTCAGGGTAGTAGTTTCAGTGCCTACAGTATACTTTCAGGGAGAGAGTAATGTAAGCTCTGAGTCACTTTCTGCCTAGAGATGACCTAATAGTGGTTCTGGCATTGTTTGTTTGTTTTTGAAAATACGTTCCTGGGCATCATTCAGAAAATGCAGTTTGGCATCTATATAAATTAAGGATGATCTTTTTGAACTTTTGTCTTTCATTACATCAAATTACCATAATTGGACAGAAATTCCACTAAATTAAGCATTGTTAGGAAATGTGTAAATTGGAGCTACTCAAATTAGTTGCTCTTTGAACTATGTGCTGTTGGTTCAGGATTAGATAAGGATTTTGAAGGCAAACCTAAATCATTGCTTCCTTTTTTGAGAGATTCTCAGCATATTTTCTTAAAATTAGCTGAAATAAACAATGTGTTTAGTCGCAAAGTGATTTGCATTTTTGCACAAACTCCCTATCTCCTTGAGAATTATAACAGATATTTCATGAAACATCATTGATCTTTACTTTGTTACACTGCTGTAAAGTACATTCAGAGTTGCCAGTTAAAGGTGTTAGTGTTGAGATGAAATGTCATGCATTTTTCTTCACTTCCATGCAAATGAACACAGTAATTTATTAAGACACAATGAAGAAAAAAAAATTGACAATGAGTTTCAGATTTTAAAAATCACTTGCCATTCAATCCAAATTGTGAGTTTGATCGGTTACCGAACACTTTATAATGCACCCCCGGTAATTTTACAGAGATTACTTTTTTCTTACCAATTCTTGATTATTCTGTCTTGCAATGCAGAGAAAGCTAACTAATTTAACATAAACTTCCGTTAATTTTGATTGTTATAAACTTAAAATTGACTAATTTCCATATACAGAGTTTAAAATGTTCACAATTTACATTAAATATATATTCTGTGTATACCTTGGAAAAATTATACTGAAAATTGAAATTAAAATGATGTTGTATATAGCTGCAAGAAGCCGCCTGTCCCATTTCATCTTACTATATAAGTTGTGTCAGGTAATTTATAAAATCCCTGCTGCATAACAAATCTATTTTTTGTTGGAATGGGTAGTAATGTTTCTTCTTATTTCGAAATAAGAGTTGGTCTATGAGTGCCTCTGCAACTGTATTTTTCCTAAGTGGCTTCATGGTCTTGAACTGAGAAAGTTCAGAGCATTAAACATCAAAGTAATATATTTTGACATAATTAGACATCAAGGAAATGCAATTAAAATGACACTGAGATATCACTACACACTTACCAGAATGGCTAAAATAAAATATAATGACAAGCCCAAAAGAAAAAAATATACCATTTGATGATACACAATGGCAAGTTGTACCATAACTTAACCATCTCAGACTAGTGTAGTGTTAAATTTGTTTTTCTAAGCCATGTTTTGGGTCACTTACCACTTTTCAAGAATATAAAGTGCTATCATTTTACTTAAAACTGTGAAATTTGGTCAGATTTAAATTTCAATTTATGTTAAAACATTCTGTAAACTGTGTTAGACTTTGACATTTGTTCCCTCAGTTCAGTGAATAACACTATATCATATTCTGAAAAATACGCTAATTTTTTATTATTTTGAAAAATATCCCTTTTTCCTCTTATGGTAATTATGAATATGAATTAATAGTAGAATTTGATATGGTCCAGTATGACCATAAATACTTTATTGTATATTATCAAATTTAATAATGAATATAATGTACTTCTTTGGACAATTTTTAAAGACCAGTCTACTCTTAAAACAAAAAAAATGGAGATGCACTTCTTTAGTTCACACAAATTTCATTTTATTATATATGACCTCAGATAAATTTCAACAAATCATAATTTATTAAAATCATGTCTACTTAAAAATCTCATAGAAGAGTTAAACCATCAAAAATAAAAATAAACACACACAACACACACACATCACCCATGTATTGGCAAATCACAATTGCTGTAACAATACATTAGGCATTCCACAGTTAAGGGCTATCAAAATTTCCATCAGTGACAAAAAGATTTGTATCCAAATGGACTGATTTTCCAGAATCCAAGAAAAAGTCTCCTAGGATTTATTTAAAGATAAATATTTGAACAAATACTTCTTAAATTTAGGAAATTCAGAACATACGATTAAAGAATATTTGCAGTGCAGACTATATTCAATCCTTCCTTCAAAATGTGCCTTTGAGTACATAATTCTGTTTTCTCGATCTCAATTGAGCTGTCTTCCAAGGAAGTTTTCCAAAATGTGTGTCTCTGTGTGATAAATGTTCTAAGACCTAACATGCTTCATTGTATTTTTACTGTGCTCTCAAATTTAATCAATAATTTGGATTGATGTATAATACCTAGTTTCAAATATCTTTTCCATCTATAAAAACTCCCAGCTGTCTCTTTATATGCTATTACTATTGAGAATTGTGCTGTCAGTATTATTCTTGTACATTTTAGGTGATCTGTTCTTCTCTTGGGCATCATTTATGCTCTTCTCTGTTTTTGATATTCTTAAAACTCACCATAATGTATACGAGTGGTTTTTAGTGTGTGTAGTTTTTGTTTTGTTTTGTTTCTGATATCTCATGTTTGGCATCATTTTAAGTCTGGTATCTTTTATCTTTCTTTAATTCTCCAAAATTTATCTCAGTACTTATTTAAATATTTTCTTTATTTTTTTTTTCTCTTCTGCTGTATTTGGGCAGAAGTCATTAATTTGTTTGTTTTTCCCAACTCATTTATTCATTTTACAGCTATATTCATCTTAGTCTCCATTTATTGTATTCTTTATTTCAACAATTTTCTCTTAATTTATATTCACAGTATAGTATCTTTCTTTTCCTTGTATATGTATATCATTATTTTATCATATACTTTTAAGCTATTTTTAAAAATATTTTATTTATTTATTTGACAGTGAGAGATCACAAGTAGGCAGAGAGGTGGGCAGAGAGAGAGGAAGAGAAGCAGGCTACCTGCTGAGCAGAAAGCCCGATGTGGGGCTTGATCCCAGGACCCTGAGATCATGACCTGAACGGAAGGCAGCGGCTTAACCCACTGAGCCACCCAGGCGCTCCTTTTAAGCTATTTTTTAAAAGTACAGTCATTCTTTTTTTTTTTTTAAGATTTTATTTATTTATTTATTTGACAGAGAGAGATCACAAGTAGACAGAGGGCAGGCAGAGAGAGAGAGAGGGAAGCAGACTCCCTGCTGAGCAGAGAGCCTGATGCAGGACTTGATCCCAGGACCCTGAGATTATGACCTGAGCTGAAGGCAGTGGCTTAATCCACTGTGCCACCTAGGCGCCCCTAAGCTATTTTTTTAATTCCTGTTCCAATAACACTTGGATTGGCATATAAAGTTAACCACATCATATTTTTTAGGTAAGTAATTGTACTTTTTATGTGCATAGTTATTTTGGTCCATGAGTTCAGCTCTTCTTAGGATCATCAAATCTCTGTAAAGTCTGGGTATGCTAGGATTTTCTAAGCAACAATAAAATACATTGAAACCTGGTAGCTTAATTATAATAATGTTTTTTTTCTCAATCATTCATAATAGTATTCCATTCTGAGTAGCTTCCTTCTATTTTTCAGCTTTAGTGTTTGGAAAAACTTGAAATGTGATATTACTGTGATAATGTGAATTAGTCAGGGTTTTTCAGAGAATCGGGAAGAGAAAAAAAGGAAGATATTCTCCAGGGCCAACTCTAGAAGTGACTATTAAAACATCTGTCCAAATTCAATTGAACAAAACTCAGAAATGCCATCTCCAGTGAAATACAAAAAAGATTATATATAGTTCTGGGCACACACATCTCATTTGACCCAATGATGTATATCAATGAAAGACTGAAGGCCAATCACCACTCCATGGGAGAATTTAAAAATAAATTTACTAATGAGGCCAAGAATTCAGAATCACCAATACTTCAGAACTAATAATAACTGCCTTCACTTGATTTTATTCTATAAGATAAATCCTATGATCAAGTTTCAATTTTAAATTCTTACAATTTTAAATTCTTAAATCCTTATGAAGAAGCATCATTTGGAGGGAGCAGTTTTCATAATTTATCATCCATCAGCTTTTTTTTAAAGATTTTATTTATTTATTGGACACAGAGAGAGAGAAAGAGAGAGAGAGAGAGATCACAAGTAAGCAGAGAGGCAGGCAAGCAGGGAGGGAAGCAGGCTTCCTTTTGAGCAGTGCCCGATGTGGGGCTGGATCCCAGGACCCAGAGACCATGACTTGAGATGAAGGCAGAGGCTTAACCCACCACCCACGTGATGAGAGAGCCACTCAGGTGCCCCTCATCCATCAGTCTTAATTGATTGGAGGAAAATGTGTGGAGGAATAATGCCTTAGGGAGCTAATCTCTCTAAAGAATTTTCAAGTCTTTACCCCTTGAAGGTTTTTGTAAAGTTCTGATAGCCTCTAAACATCTAGTGGATTTCTACAGTGACAGGCCTGTTAAAACCTGTCTTCAAACCAGGAATAGAGCTTGAAACATACCAGTCAAGGGCAACTTTGAGTCTTTTAAGGAATTTATCATCATTTCTTTCTTTTTGGTTAATATCTGAAATAGTTCCATATTACACTGGCATAATTTCTCCAGAGCTGACTTTGAAGGAGGCATTCAGTTCCAGCTAGTTCCATATTTTGGCAAGAACTATACTTCTATATTAAAAAAAAAACATATTTTAGGGCACCTGGGTGGCTCAGTGGGTTAAAATCTCTTCCTTCGGCTCAGGTCATGATTCCAGGTTCCTGGGATTGAGTCCTACAGTGGGCTCTCTTCTCAGCTGGGAGCATGCTTCCATTCCTCTCTCTCTGGCTGCCTCTCTGCCTTCCTATGATCTCTGTCAAGTAAATAAATAAAATTTTTAAAAAAACATATTTTATACCAGTTATCCATGTTTATTAACTAAGATATCACAATACAAATAATACAAACAGTTGCTCTTTATTAATACCTTCAACCAAGATCAAAAAATATGTCATATTTTCTCCAAAAATTTTATATCATCTGATAGGTCAGATATATATATAAATTACTTTTAAAGTTTTTAAAATATCAGCAAATATTTTCATTTAAATGCAAATTTGAAAAAAAATCTACTTTTCCAAACACGACTTTTTATCCTATTTATTTTGAATTTTGTCAACAACTGATAAAATGTTTAGCGAGACTATAAATGTTAGATCGAAAAAAATGATTAATAGATGTAGGTTCAAATTATTATGTTCCATTAAAAATGATTTAGTCTTTGATGAACATCTGTTTGGTAATATGTTGTATCCAGATATAGTAAATTAAAGACATATATAAAATTATAGGGAAATGACATCTTCCGTTCCATTATGAGTAGAGCTTTTAAAATGCTATTTGTCACAACCTGTCATCTTGTCATTATGTAGCATTATGTAGCAATTAAAAAATGTATACTCTTCACTTAGAAGTCTTTTAGAAATCTAAAATATGACTTTCTATGGTTTGTGTCTCCATATTGCTTTATTGCCAGTTAAAACAAATCCACATGCTTTGATTCAAAGGTAATAAATTCCTCTTATTTGGAAAAAGGATGTTTATTTTTGTTCTCTCACCCTTAGCAGGTGGTTTCATTTTAGCACACTTCAGAGTTATAATTTCATGCTTATTAAAAATATTTATTTTGATCTACATAGATGAATGAAACTTTTATTTTATTAAATTATTTGCCAAAAAATCTGTGAGTTTTAAAAATGTATTTCCTTTGAAGGGTTATTTTAGAGCATTCAAAGAGGATCTAAGAGTGTGGTATTATGCAGTTTTTAAGTAGGTATGAAATGGTTAATTATAGGATTGTTTCTTTAGGCTTATGTATATTGTCCATTATATGCTATAAAATATTTTGAAAGTAAATTTAAAGTATGTTTTATGTAGTTTATTTTTTGGAAAAAATATTGAAATGACTTATGAAATTCAGTATACTCTCAACATTGATTTATTTTGAAATTTACCAGTTGTCTACTGAACTATTATATGGCAGATATTACTTCAGACTACACTGGTAAATGAAATACTTGGCTTTGTAGAACTTTTATTTTAATGGGTGAGACAATTCAAAGCTATAAACCTTAATAAAAATGGCATAGTGCATTCAAAAAGGAAGAGTACAATGGGGAAAAAGAAAAATTCGATCAGGGTGAGAAAAATCAAGGTTGCTAGGCAGGGGATGGGGAGTTAAATCTTTTAATAGAAAGATCAGGGTAGTTACAATGAAGCTGACAATTGAACAAATGTATGGGAAGGTGATGAATTTGCGCAGAACTATCAGCAATAAGGTCACTCCAGACAAAGGAATTGGCTATCTTGAAGGCCATAAGGTTGGATCATGCCTGGCATATCTGAGGAATAGCAAGGAGGCCACTGTGAGTGACTGAAGAGTAGCAGGGAAAGAGGTCACAGAGGTTAAATGAGTGGCTAGATCATGTAAAAGCTTCGAAGTCATTGTAAAACTCTGGCTTTTATATTTGGAAACTTACTGTGTGATAGAATTTTTGCTAATAACTGAGAGTTCAAATGTCCATAAAATTTCAAGGATTCTTATTCTAGTAAGACAGAATAAAGAGAAAGAGTTCATATTTTCACATGGTGTAAGAAATGCTCGGAGATCCAAGTGTAGGAAGCTATGGGAGCACAGAAGAAGGCACTAAAATCACACCATATATTTGATGACTGTGACTATATATAAATTTGTATTTTCTAGATTTTTTGTAGTCATGGAATCACACAGTATATACTATTCATGGCCTGGATTTTCTTTTCTCGGCATCATTACTTTGAGAATCTCCAATTGTCTTTGCTCTATTGATGGACATTGATGAACATTTCCACTGTTTTCAATTCTTAAAAATAAAGCTGCTATGAAATTCACATACAAGTCCTTGTATGAACATAGGGATTGTTTCTCTTGGTGAAATGCCTAGAATAAAATGGCTATTTGTGTAACTGCAACATATTTTTCATTTAAAAAAATTTTGAAACTATTTTCCAAAGTGGTTGTATCATGATATATGCCAACAACAGTTTAGATTTTTTGTTTCTTCTCAATCTAGCTCAGACCAAGTACAATTAGCCTTTATAATTTTAGCCATTCTAATAGATATGTAAGCATGTCTCATTATGATTTTAATTTTTATTTCTTTAATGTTTAAATGTTGAGAAATTGGCCATGTGCTTATAAGCCATCCATATACTTTTGGTGACATGTCTCTTCCATTATTTCCTTCACATGTAAAATTGGATACTCTGTTTGGTTATTAGTAAGGTTTTTTATTTTTATTCATTTTTAAATAATCAGAGTAGATGTCCATTATCAGATATTTAATTTGCAAATCCCTTCTCCATCTTTACGGATTCTCAATGGAGCTTTGATAGCTGTGTCTTTCAAGAAATATGCTACTTCTTTCCTGGTACACGGAGGTATGACTAGAACATTATCAATGTTGACCTTTGCAAAGAAAATCATGGCTTAAGATATATGTAGTCTGCAGTTGTTGGGAGTGTTCACCATCCTTGCCTCTAACTCATCTCTCACTGCCCACACATTCAGGTATAGGGGAATATTGATTGACAAAATATTAATTGCCAAATAACACTAGTTAGAGAATAAGAAAAATGCAGGCACCTGATTATATAATATTCCTTAAATAAAATATGTTTTTATAAGTGCTATTGGAAGTAAATTCCTCAATACTTTAATCACACAGAATGATGGAATCCTAGATTTTTTTTCCTTGTATTTACTAAGAAAATGATCATGCCTCAAGTATATTAAAATGGAATAGGGAAAATTAAAAATTGCTTTAAGTCGATTTGCGTGTGTTGTGCGTATGTGAGAGAGAAAGTGAGAGAGAAAGAGAAAGAGAGAAAAAGAGAAAGGGAAAGACAGAGAGGTGGCTGCAGTGAATTGATGAGTTGCAGGATAGATTTTAAAGTTTTTTCTTTTGCTTTCTACATTTCCTTTTCCTTAGGTTCAAGAGAACAATCAGTAATATCTCAGATGCCTGCTGGTAACATCAGCAGAAAGAGTTAGAGGTTCCTAGAAAATTAAAGAAGAGATATAGTTTTCCTGACATAAGAAAAGTCATTTTTTGTCCCCAGCTATTTTCAATGATCTATACCCCACCTGTGTACTTGCCCCAGCACACTTCTTCCAAAAATTCATGGGAGGTTCTTACAAAGAAATGCAAAAACCTCACTCCTAAGGATTTTGAGGGAACAAGGCAATGGGAAAACTAACAGTCACCACCAGACCAGGAAATAGCCTAAGCTATTGAGACAATAAATCAGTGGTAAAACTCCTAGTGCTATTTCAAAAGCAATCAAGGCCTTTCATTCCTTGTCCCAGAAAATGAGCCCAAGACCCCATCTAGTTTCTATCTGCTCTTGAAGCCTGCAGAGTTCCTTTCCCTTGTCCAACAGTTACCTCTGCTTTATTCTAACGTTGAAGTTTCTGCCCTCGGTGGAATACAAGCTTCATTCAGGTGAACATGCAATACATATTGCACAAATACATATGTGGATGTGCATGCATCCACAACCTTATGACCAACCATACACGGGATAATAAAACTCTCCCTTCTGAGTATTCATCTTAAATACTAAATAAAAATCTCTCTCCTGTTCAAACAGTCAAGGCTTTGGAACTTATTCCCTGTGAACTCCTTGTATGTTGTAAACAAAGATTCCTTTGTTTGATAACTCCACCTGTTTCTGTGATTCACCAAAGACTGACCTCAGTTAGTTCAGTTACTGTAATGTAATATCAAGCATATCTAGTTAGTTGATCATTTTGTTCAAGTCTTACATATCTTACCAATATTATGACCATTTGTCTATGTAATCTTAAAATAAGTGTGTTGAAATTATTTTCCATTTGTCGTCCAAGGTAGAAGTTATGATTTTTGTTCTTAGTTTTTCCCTATATATCCCCAAATCTGTTGTTACGTATTAAAATTCAAGAATTATTATACTCCCGGGGCGCCTGGGTGGCTCAGTGGGTTAGGCCGCTGCCTTAGGCTCAGGTCATGATCTCTGGGTCCTGGGATCCAGTCCCGCATCGGGCTCTCTGCTCAGCAGGGAGCCTGCTTCCTCCTCTCTCTGTCTCTGCCTGCCTCTCTGCCTACTTGTGATCTCTCTCTGTCAAATAAATAAATAAAATCTTTAAAAAAAAAAAGAATTATTATACACCCTGATGAATTCATCCTTTTACTCTTCTGTAATTTTGACTTGATCTTTATGTCTGATAATGAAATTTGCTTTAAAATCACTTTTCATTATCTTGATATAACCACCAAAGTTATAGTGTGATTAGAGTTAATATAGCATATTTTTTCTTTTACTTTTTAAAGCACTTCTATATTGAATCCTGACAAAGAAACAAAACAGCTTTTTAACTCTGGAAGCATCTTTCTAAATTATCCCTTTTTTTTTTAATGAAGCAGTAGCAATTTTTGTTAAGGGACCTAAACTGAAAGTAGGTTTAGAAATTTATTTATTTTTTTATTTATTTAGTAAAAGATTTTATTTTATTTATTGACAGCAAGAGAGAGAGAGAGAGAGAGAAGAAGCACACAAACAGGGGGAATCATGTGCAAAGGGAGAGGAAGAAGCAAGCTCCTTGGGGTGCAAGTAGTCCCATGCAGGGCTGGATCCCTGTACACTGGAATCATGACCTCAGCCAAAGGCAAACATCTGCTTAAACAACTAAGTCATCCAGGCACCCCTAGAAAATTAAAAAAAAAAAAGGCCTTTTAAAACATTTTGTTTCTTTCTTGTTTTTTTTTTAAATATTTTATTTATTTGACAGACAGAGAGAGAGGAAGAGGAACTATAAGCAGGGCAGAGGGAAAAGGAGAAGCAGGTTTCCCACTGTGCAGAGAGCCTGATGTGGGGCTTCATCCCAGGACCCTGGGATCATGACCTGAAAAGAAGGGACACTTCTTGGAGGAAGCCACCCAGACACCTCTTTTCTTTGTTTTTAATATATGGCAACTGATGCTTCCCAGCCACGAGGAGCATATTACCCATTGATTAAATCTTTGATAACAACCTATTTAAAAAGGTGTGTAAATATATACTTACTCAGATTTATACACTTTGTGTTTTCTTCATAGTTTGGGGCTGGACCCCATGGTCACAACACTGCTTCCAGTCTTTGCCTTCCCATCTTTTGATACCAGGTATTTGGTCAGCAAAGCAAATTAGTATCAAAATTGATAAGCCCTTGGCACCATATCTCTGGAGCAGGGCTTGCTCTTAGCCAAGGCCCAGAGCAGTTGACCTCCCCTCACTAGTGCTATAGCCCCAAGGACTAGGTCCCTGCCACCAGAACTCAGTCTTAAATGTTATGCTAAGCAGACAAAACCAAACCAGGAAAGCTCCAACAGCTTTCACTGGCATGCCTCATCTCCAACTCTCTCGACGTCTAGGCAGTACCAGATGACAGGGAGGGGTCTTGGTCCAACATATGGGAGGGAAGGAAGTAGCCACGAGCAAGTACCTGCCTCTCTGTTCCTTTCTTTCATGAGCAGGTTGTAAGGAGGAGGAAGAGGAAGGGGAAGAGAGGTGAACTTCAAGGGGTGAAGGCCTCAGGTAGGCAGCTGGCTCCTGCCAGTAGGAAAGGGACAAAGGAGAAGGCAGTGAGTCTTGCAGGGAGGGTGGGGGGTAAGGGTTACAGCTTATGACGGAATCTGGACAGGAGTAATAGGGATACTAGTCATTTGAGTCCACCATTGGCAAGCTGGGCTGGGTGTCAGGGCAGATAGGCCTCCCTGGGCAACGGCACATGAGAGAAGGTGGAATTCTTCTCTGAGGAGCAGGTGAAGCTTTGGGTGTTGGGAAAGCATAGACAGTATTGTTCCAGGGCCAAGGACAGGTCCGGGTACTCCTGGTTGGAGGTCAAGGCCACAGTATGATCCAGGTCTTCTACCAGCAGCTTGAAGGTACCACATGCCAGCCACCCCTCATTATTGTGTATAACTCTCTGGTGCACTTATTGGCTTATCCATCAAATGACTTCTTCAGCAGCTTGAAAACCACCTCCACAGGCACTCCAGGATATGGGAGGCTTCCAGAGTGAAAATTTTGCACAGGATCACCCCCAAAAGACCAGAAGTCACTCTGGTGGATGTAGATCTGGTCAAACATGGCCTTAGGGACCATCCACTTCACAGGCAGTCCACTGTTGGTTCTCATTTTATAGTAACTGATGTGGTGATATCTCTGGCAAGGCTGAAGTCTGAGATCTTCATCATGTTGTCCTTTGTCACCAGCACTTCCCTGGTGGCCAGGTCTTGGTGTATGCACTTCTTGGAGGCAAGGTACTCCATGCCTCAGGCTACCTGGTAGGCAAAGTATACCGGGTGCTTGGAGGAGAGTTGCTCTGCTGCATTGTGGCTGATATTGTAACAGTACTCCAGGTCAGGAGGCCTCTGGGCCTGCAGGTACTCCTGTATGTTGTCTTTGGAGGCATATTCCATGATAGTGTACGAAGGACCATCCTGTGTGCAGGACCCAGCAGGTTGATGGTGTCCTTGTGCTGTCCAATCATCTTCATCATCTCCATTTCTGAGATTAGGTTTGACAGGTCTTTCTCTGCTGCATCTGACTTCAACATCTTCACAGACACTTTAGTCAAATGGTTGGATTTGTCTTTGTCCAGCCCAATGGCCTCCTCCAACACCACCTGCCCAAAGTAGGCCTCTCTTAGGGGTCTGCCTAAACTGCCTACAACCAGCCTGCCTCAAGGCAGTTATGAACTCTAGATTATCCTCAAAAACATTAAACCACAAGCTAAAAATTCTCTTCACTAGGTCTCTGTCGCAGGTCTAATTTTCTTATCTTTCATCATTTATCTTTTTCCTAATTCTTATTTTCAGTATAGTTTATTTGGCTTCCAGGTGTTTCCCCGGGTTTCTGTATGCTGTTTCATAGGGAAGAATTATCCTGTCATAAAATTATTTCTTGAGCATTCATTACATCTCTCGGTTAAAATGGGTTCTTTTATGGTATTGATTCATTTGAGTTTTCTCAAAATGGGAAGAATTTTCAAAATGGTGTTTTCCTCAAGGTTCAGAGTATGTCTTAGCCTCATCTTTACTCTTTTTGAAATTCACTTTTCAAATTCTTGTCCCTCTTTTTATCTTTTTAAATTAAAATGTTTCCTTTTACTATTTTTTTATTTGAGTGTAGTTGATAGTCAGTGTTACAT
The DNA here is from genome assembly GCF_964662115.1 of Mustela nivalis. Lineage (NCBI taxonomy): Eukaryota > Metazoa > Chordata > Mammalia > Carnivora > Mustelidae > Mustela > Mustela nivalis. The sequence goes on along the minus strand of NW_028136270.1, from coordinate 526,644 downwards.
TGGTTTCAGGTTTTCAAGATCTCCATACATTATTCTATGATCACTACAAATATAGCCACCATCTGTCACCATATAACACTATTATAATATCATTGACTATATTCTCTACACTGTCCCATATCTCTTTTTAAAATCTCTGATTTTTATGTTTTCTGTTATTCCAATTTTCGACCTCATTTTACTTGGTTACTTTAATAAAATATGCCTGATTACACACTCTATGCTGAAAACCATAGCATTTGATTTATAGTAGTCTTCTTCTTCTTCTTCTTCTTCTTCTTCTTCTTCTTCTTCTTTCTTCTTCTTAATTAACATATAATGTATTATTAGCCCCAGGGGTACAAGTCTGTGAATCGCCAGGTTTACACACTTCACAGCACTCACCACAGCACATACCCTCCCCAATGTTCATAACCCCACCACCCTCTCCCTAACCTCCCCACCCCCCCCCGGCAACTCTCAGTTTGTTTTGTGAGATTAAGAGTCTCTTATGGTTTGTCTCCCTCCCGATCCCATCTTGTTTCATTTACTCTTTTCCTGTTCCCCAAACCCCCCACATTGCACCTCCATTTCCTCATATCAGGGAGATCATATGATAGTGACTTTCTCTGGTTGACTTATTTTGCTAAGCATAATACCCTCCAGTTCCATCCATGTCAACGCAAATGGCAAGATTTCATTTCTTTTGATGGCTGAATAGTATTCCATTGTGTGTGTATATATATATATATATATATATATATATTTCATTTGTTGATGGACATCTAGGTTCTTTCCATAGTTTGGCTATTGTGGATATTAATGCTATAAACATTTGGTGCACGTGCCCCTTTGGATCATATACAGTCTTCTTTACCTCTATCAGAACCCCAGGAAGCTTTATTTATTTATTTACTCACATAAACAGATGATCCAACACAACGTTTTTTGATGTTCCAATGTATTATAATGTCTTACCGCTTAACACTATGCTTACTGCTCTCTTTCACTGTCTGACTAAATCCTCATCATCACTATGCCATTTAATGAGAAAGAACATTTGAACTCAGAGTTCTCTCCATATCAGGGAATGAAGACTCCACCCTTCTGTTTGTGCAGGTAAAATAAATGTTGATGTCTGTCCTGCACATACCCCATCCTGTTCACCAGAATATTCACCATCAAAATATATACACAATGAAAACCATACCTCACCACTTCTATTACCACCCAGCATGCTAAAAACACCATCATATGTTCCTGAATTATTGACTTGATTGATAACCCCACTTCCACACATACTGCACTCCTTTCTCCATGCAAATTTATTTTGGTACAGCAATTTAACCTAAAAATCAAGTCATATGATTTTATTCTGCTGTTGAAAGACTTTTGGTATCTTCCCCTTTCATATTAAATAAAAACTGAAGGCGTTTCAATGTACTAGAAGGCCATACATCAATACGTTCTTCCTCTCTCCACCACTATGAACTCCTCATTGTCCTCCTTGCTTTTCCTCAAAAGTAACAGACAAGCTGTTCACACAAAGTCTATATACTTACTTGCTCTGCCTAGAGCAATCTTTTCCTTTAATATTTGTATAACACTCTCCTTCACTTCCTGGGTCTTTGTGCAAATAACATCTCATAAATGAGATATAACCACCCAAAACAAAATAAAATTAACTTTCATCCCAGCATTCCCCAATGGCTTTTACCTTTCTTGTATTTCTTTGTATCACTTATCACCATCAACCATCAATCATTATTCTATTACTGGTTTATTTTCTTATTTGAGACAGAGAGAGAGAGAATTGGGAGGGTGCGCAGAGGAAGAAGAAAACACCCCACTGCCTAGAAAGCCTGCTGGGGAGTTACATCCCAGGACCCTGAGATCATGACCCAAGCCAAAGGCAGTCACTCAATGGACTGAGCCACCCAGGTGCCCCTCTATTATTGGTTTATTTCACTATTATATTTCAAAAGAATGTGAGCTCTTTGTGGTCAGGTATTTTATATGTTTTATTTATTGAAGTATTCTCACAAAGGTAGCTGGCAGATTGTAAGGGCTCACTAAACTGTATTTTGTTGTTATTATTGGGCTCCTTTATGGGCTTTACCTCTTACGCTAGAAGTCTATCCTTCAGATGTAAGCGATAAGAATAGAGCCCTGCTGCCTGTTCAAATGTGTAAAAAGCCTGTATTAAGTGGATATTTTAAAAGCTAAATGAATGGCTTAATAGTTGTATATAGGGGAAAAGGGAACATATTTTCCACAGTTTAGAAGTGGAGTTCTTTTATAGAGTTCTTGTACAAGCCTACACTATGGAACGATAATGGGCAGTTGTACATTACAATTATACAAACACTTTGGTAATTTATATCCTTTTTTTGTAATTCTTGACTGGATCATTTAATTCCTTAGGAGCATTATAGCATTTCAACTTTTCATGTTCAATAAACTTATTGGGGTTGCTACCTTTTTTATTCAAATGGAGAAATAGTCATGATTTAATCTAAATAAAGTGTTATTGATTGTGTTGTTTTCTAGGAATGAGTCGCACATGCTAGTTTAAAAGTTTTGTTAAATTCCCAAGTCTGTCACTGATAAAAGCCTTTTGTAGATTAGTAACTTGATCAAAACGGAAAAGTTATGTATCACCTATTGTTATACTATCTTTGTTTCCATCTTGCATTGTAATAACACCCATCTTAACTCTATTTAAGACAAATCATTGCCAGATGGATTTCTGGCATTGATTGCAGGATATGAAATCTAGTATAACTAAAAGTTTTTGGTTTTAGTAGCATATAAATCAATTTAGAAAAATATATGTATTTGAATATAAGATAAAGTTTTAAATTATTTGGCAATAATAAACTAAACTTTTTTTTTGTAAATTTTTATTTTCTAAAATTTCATTGAGCTCTCTTGCAATAAGAAACAAGTTACAAAAAATTAAGGTTTATTTACCCCAATTCAAAATTATTAGGAATATAATCATAGAGGTTGAAGTATTTAAAATATTGAACCCAAAATGTTTTATTAGGTAAATTCATGAATGCTGAGCATTCACTGTTAAAATATACTAATAACATTGATAGACTTGTAGAAGCCTAAAATCAAATATTTATTAAATATTTATATCCACATCTTTTCATAGCTTGGTAATTCATTTCTCTAGCATTAAATAATATTCCATTGTTTGCATGTACTACACTTTCTTTGACCTTTCACTTATGGAAGGATATCTTGGTTGCTTCCAAGCTTTTGTCAGTTATGAATAAAACTACTATAGACATCTTTGTGGGTATAGATTTCATCTTCTTTGGATAAATACCAAGAGCTGCTACTGCTGAATAATCTGGCAAGAATATGTTTAGTTTTGTAAGAAACTGCCAAGTTGTTTTCCATTCTTTATTCTCAATACACATGGAAGAACATTCCTGTTGCTCCACATCCTCACCAACATTTCGTGTTCTGTTGTCAGTGCTCTGGATTCTGGGTATGTACTGGTGTCTCTTTTTTGTTTTAATTTGCATTTTCCTGATGACATGTGATGTGAAGCATCTTTTTATATGCTTATTTGCCATCTGTAATATTTTCTTTGGTGAGGTATCTGCTAAGGCCTTTGGCTCATTTTTAATCCGGTCTTTCCCCCATTGTTGAGTTTTTAGGGGTCTTTGTGTATTTTTGATTAACAGTCCTTTGCCAGATGTGTATTTTGCAAATTTTTTCTCATAGTCTGTGCTTTGCCTTTTCATTCTCTTGGCATTGTGTTTCACAGAGTAGACATTTTTAAATTCAGTGCTTGTGCTTTTGTAGCTAAAGTTATTGCGAAAACCAAGGTCATTTAAATTTTCTTCTATATTACCTTCTACATGTTTCATGTTTAGGTTTATAATCCAATCTGAGTTCATTTTTGTGAAGAGTGTAGGATATCTGCCTGGATTTATTTTATTTTATATTTTTAGATTTAGCTTCACCATTGCTACAGAACCATTTGTTTAAAAGATTGTATTTTGCTCTCTTGTATTGCTTTTGCTTTTCTATTAAATATAAAATATAATTGATAATATATATTCTGTTGCTTTAATCTAGTCTCTCTGTGGTATTACAATATCATGCTTACAATTATCGTTATGGTAAACTTTTTTTTAAGATTTTATTTATTTATTTGACAGAGAGAGAGATCACAAATGGGCAGAGAGACAGCCAGAGAGAGAGATGAGGAGAAGCAGGCTCCCTGCTGAGCAGAGAACCCAATGCCGGACTCGATCCCTGGCCCCTGGGATCATGACCTGAGCCGGAAGGCAGAGGCTTAACCAACTGAGCCACCCAGGTGCCCAATCGCTTTAGTAAACTTTGAAGTCAGTCCTCAGTCTTTGTTCTCCTTCAACACTATGTTGACTATTGTGAGTCTTTGCCTCTCCATATAAACTTTAAAATAAGTTTGTTAATATTAAAAAAAAGAACTTGCTGGAATGCATTAATTTTATAGATAAACTTGGAAACCAGTGACCTCTTGAGCTTAGCAGGAGATAGACCATGGACATCAGTTGTCACAGTGGTGCCTCTGGCAGAACCTATTGCAAATCCCTAGGCAAAATGAGACCTCAAGGATCTGAGAGAATGTCTAAGAAGTACTTGATACATCCCTTGGGTATGGTTTATTGAAGTGTCCACCTGTCTGAAAGCTGGGGAATCTAGATAAGGGAGGGAAAATTAGTTATGATAAAACATATCAACAAACATCAATAAATTTTGTAAAACTAATTGTCATGGCTCATATACAATATGACCAACAGAGGGACCATCAGAAGGAAAGCATCAGTTATGTTTATTGTGAAATTTTTTATTCAAAATAAAGCAATGTGAGGGGAAGACACAATGAGAAAATTACCATTTTTTAAATGGTAAACATCTTACAAAATGGAATAGGTTTTATATTCTAAGTAGTATATTGAAAAGTAAAACATTGGGGCGCCTGGGTGGCGCAGTGGGTTGGGCTGCTGCCTTCAGCTCGGGTCATGATCTCAGGGTCCTTGGATTGAGCCCCGCATCGGGCTCTCTGCTCCGCAGGGAGCCTGCTTCCCCCTCTCTCTCTCTCTCTCACTGCCTGCCTCTCTGCCTACTTGTGATCTCTGTCTCTCAAATAAATAAATAAAATCTTTAAAAAAAAAGAAAAGAAAAGTAAAACATTAAAAAATAAAATTTCAATGAAAAAAATTATTTAATTTTTAAAAAGGTTAAAAATAGCAGAACCATTTTTCTTATAACTGGAAAATACACTGTATATACATCTATCAAAATAACTTGTCATGGGGGAGCCTGGGTGGCTCAGTAGGTTAAAGCATCTGCCTTCGGCTCAGGTCATGATTCCAGGATCCTTGGATCGAGGCCCACATCGGGCTCTCAGCTCAGCAGGGAGCCTGCTTCCTCCTCTCTCTCTCTGCCTGACTCTGCCTTATTGTGATCTCTGTCAAATAAATAAATAAAAACTTTTATAATAAATATTTGAAAAATAACTTGTCATGTCTGGAATCAGGAGCATATGGAAAAAAATAATATCTGAGGACAATACTTCTGCCATGTTTTGTGCCTTGCTAATATTTTTAAACAGTCAGGCAACTTTTAGCCTTATTGAAATACCTGCTAAGATACCTGCAGTGCCTTTTGGAGCCCTATGACTATAAAAATTAATTGCAAATATTCAAAATGTTTACTATGGTGTCACTATTTAGGGCCACCACCAAGTATGTTTCAGAAGTAAGCATAACTGTTACTCTTCCATAAGGCAAAAGGGCATATTTTCAGGAGTTCCATCTGCTGTACCAGGAGGTGAATCAAGTAATGATTTTTGTCTATAAAATAATTCACTTTTCAATCTAACATTCCTCATTCCACATTATAATAATAAAAACTAGGAGGAGACTAAAACAAACAAACAAATACAACTACAACAACCAGCTTTTCCTACAGTGGAAAAGTAAATATAACCTTAGGAGTAGCCTGAAATTTATTTTTAAATATTTTAAGATAAACGTTTTTGTTAGAAAACCATATATTTTATATTACTAAGAAATAACAGGCAACGTTTTATGAACTTCTAAAAAGTCTAGTTACTTGTATTTATCTATTAACTCATCTCTTTATGAAGTAGAACATGATCACACCTCTTGTATCTACCCAAGTTTGTATGCTTTGGTTGTTTTATGTTTGCTATTTCCTTGCTTAATTTTTACAATATTTGATACATAATAGTATCTTTAAGTCCATCTATGATTTCACAGAATTTGTTTGAACTTCATAAAAATGTACCATACTTTTTGCACTGTCCTTGTTTTACTTCTCTATTAGCTTTCCAAGTTTTATTCACTTTAGAGTGTGTAGCTATCATTTATTTTTACTCCTCCATAATGCTATGTTTACAAATTTGTATTTATCTGTACTTTTAAAAATATCTTAATTATATACCATTTCTCATCTCACGTAACACTCATGTTACTTCTACACTTATCAGATATTATGTAACTGAAAACCACAACTCAGCAACAATAGAACACCATTTTTCAAAATTAAATGGCTTACCAGAATTCTTTAATTCTATCCTTTATTTGTATTAGATGACCCTTTATTCTGGTATTTGGCATTGTTCATATGGAGGAAAGCTTATAAGTTGATATTCCATAAATAGAAGGATTTTTATGATCGATTAATTATTTTCATTTAGAATGCATAGAATATGGTTGATTTAATATTTCTTTCTTACTCTCTGCCTGGAACATAGTGCTATCTATGCAATAGCCACTAAAATATTAAGTTAATTACCTAGACTTTAAACTGCATATTAATAGGAATAGCATACAGAACTCTTCTCAGATTGGGACACCTGGGTGGCTCAGTCAGTTAAACGCCTGAGCCTTTAGCTCGGGTCATGATCTTAGGGTCCTGGGACTCAGTTCTGCAACAGATTCCCTGCTTAGCCGGGAGTTTGCTTCTCCCTCATCCTGCTGCTCCCCCTGCTTGTGCTCTCTCTCACTCTCTCTCTTACAAATAAATAAAATTAAAAAAATAAATTCTTCTCAGATAGCTAATATAGAATATCGTCTTTGTATTCATCAAAGGGAAAGTGCCATATAATAATGAAATCCAGACTACTTCAAATTCATTTTTTAACCAGTAAGAAAGTACTGGAAACAAGCCAAAAATGTCTTCAATGAATTAAAGAAATAGATTGATTTTCAATATCTTAATGTTTCTAATGTTAAATTGCAAGATTTTTATACTAGATATCAGTGTAAATATTCATTATACAAGGATATTCTAAAAATAAACCTGAGAAAACTACTTGACATATATGATGACAAAAACCAATGTCAGTTTGGGTAAAACTTACAACACCTACCACCTGAAACTCTTGTTCTATATGGTGCCATCTTGTGATGCTGGGCAGCGGCAGTGAGCCACAGCTTCCAGTCAGCTAGAAGATTACAGGGGTGAACACCTGATATTCTTACAAGCATTCTATATATAGAATATATATATTCTTCTTTTTTTAGTGTAATATTTAATAAATTGCATGTGATATTTGATACTTTGTTATAAAATAGGCTTTGCTTAAGATGATTTTGCCCAAATGCAGGCAAATGTAAGTGTTCTGAGTATGTTTAAATAAGCTTAAGGTAAGCTATGATATTTGATAGTTTTGGGGTATTAAATGCATTTTCAATTTTTTATGTGTTTCTCTGTACATAGCCCCCTTGTAAGCTGAGGAACATCTCTATATGTATATGTAGCCTTGGTATGGCTTACATATTATTGGCATGAAACATCTAGAACAGTACGTGTGCCATAGAATTGTCTACAACATCAAACAAGTTTCTTGAAAACTTGTGCCAAAGGGGTTATGTCTTTAAGGATTCTTATTTCAGAAGGGTTCTCTCAAACGTAAGATTTTTCAGAAGTTAAGTGAAAATCTGACCAAACTAAACATTTTTCCATTTTCCCTAGTGAGCAAAGATAGCTAAAATCTATCTGCCATTTTCAACACTGTACTCAACGATTGTAATTCTAATTTAAGAACAGATTATTTATATCAAAACCACATGTTGGCCTAATCTTATACAATATTCATAAGTCACACTCAGACCCTTGGACACTTTTATTTGTTGAGTCTATATGGTACTACGGACATTCATCTTTTTTGACCTCATAGCTTCATGTATGTCTATACTTTTGAAAATACATGCATCATAGTTCCATTGTAAAATGTCTGGGTTATAAAATGTGCTATGCTATCAAAATGGTAATAAGAACATACAAATGACCTGATGTAATGAACTGGACCAGATTGCCAGATATCACATTGCATACCAGAAAGATTCAGTGGTAAGTTTTAAAATGGCCAGCTATACACTGACTGAATTATAACTCATTTAGCTTCTTTCTTTGTGTACAGTATTATACATTAGTCAGTATTATAGTAGATAAGTACTTTGGACAGATGTAAATATGCTGTAATAAAAAATGTTTTTCTTCTTTCTTTTAGTCCTTTTTACTTGTAAGACTAGCCACAAATACCACGCCTCCCCCAAAATAATTTGCAATCCAAATTTATCTCTAAATGAATTTATTGCACAGAAAAATATGTATATATATATATATATATATATATACACTTACAGAAGACATGTTCAAAAATAGTTACACAACAGCAGGGCCCTAAATGTAAGCAGTATAGTTGTTTTGTTTTGTTTTGTTTTATTTCTTTTAAAAAAAGAGGTTATGTGAAATATTAGGATTTTATTTCCAGGCGTAGTATTTCAAGACAGTTAACTACACCTATGGTGTCAACAGCCTCTTGTTGGCAGTATGATTTTATTGGCTCCATGGAATAACAGCAAGAATTTACTATTGCTTCTTTCTTTTATGACACACACAGAAAAAAAAAATTGACACATTTGCTCAAGACCAACCAGAATCATTTTAACCTATCAAAATTGATGGGAGGCCTTCACTGCCAAAGTCACTGCTGCGTTTTCACAATTCACTGCAGACAATCTGCTACTCCCATTATGATAAAGGAGAGCAGAGTCATAATCAGGGAAGAAAGCTAGATTAATACTTGTAATTATCATTGAATATTTAGCCTGCTATAGGATTATTATTATTAGTGTCATTTGATAATTTTCTCTCATTTTATTAAACACAACTGTGAGTAATTACGCTACCTAATATTTCTCTGTATTGGCTGACTAGCTAGCAAACATTCATGAAAATATCCATTAGCCACACATATAAAATGCTGCATTATGATGCTGTTGAATCAGAACATACCACTACCTGATCCTGTAGCTCTTTGAGGATTTGCAAATCAATTAATTCTATGTTTATTGGATTCTTCCCATACAATTAGAAAATTTATAATCGAGTCCATGAACATTATTAGTTTTACCATTTTAAACCAGCAATCACACTTTGATTTTTACAACAAAAGCAGAAATATAAACACACACATTTGGATCAGTTTTCTCTTAGTCTGTCTGGACTTCAAAATCCTATTCCTCAAGATGATGCACACCAAAGTTCTGGATTAAACAAGAAATTAGATGGCACCTGAACACTTGGTTTAATATTCTCAAAAGGACTATGCAACTTCTTTCTTACATTAAGACATTGTTTTACAAAGATCCACACTTTTATAATGTTAGTATTTTTAATAATCAATAAAGTCAATTAATCATGATTAAAAATCAAACATAAAAATTTCTACTTTTTGCTTTTGCCCCCTCCATTTAGAACTTATTTATAGCCTGATAATTCAAAGGTCCCTATGTTTATGAAAATCTGGACAGAAATAGCTCTAAGATCCCATTCAGAACTTGATATTAATCTAAGTCTTTTGGCTCCATTTATCCTGAGAGCAAAGAGTAGGACAAAGGATTTGAGTACTGTTAGTTTATCTGGGAGATTATCCAAGGTAGAAAAGAATGGGAAAGTGATACAGTGAAGAAGCAACTTTGTCAAAGAGGTACATTGTTGATATAATTGTTGTGGATAGAAAATGAAGGCTTGCTTTTACTGAAAGGTCCTGAGAAACTTCTTTAAGTTGTCCTCATGAAGACCTGAAAACTGACAATTTTACCTATGGTTCTTATTTCCACTTCACTGAGAGCTGTCCTCAGAGGACATTAACTCTCCTACACTTTCAGGTTGTGTTGGAGACATTCTAAAATGAGAGAGAGAACATGAGATGCTATTAGTGTTAAGTAACTGCAATTTCCCATGGAACTATCCACCACAGGTTTGGCTATAATCAGGTGTTGGGCCTTGATATCAGAGGGATTTGAGGCAGTATCATTTTAGGTTAATCATTATATCTGAAATTTCCAAAAACTTCAACTGATGAAACTTTGATTATAAACCTATAAATATAACAATAAATCTACAGTATTCAAATTATTTTCATAGAAATACACAAACAAAGCATCAACTGATTAATATTTAAATGTTACAAAATACTGAACTGAAAGAATTTGGTCATATAACAACGTGTAAGAAGTAGAGCTTAGGTTTAGGTTAGAAGTCAGGATGCATTTGGGACTCAGTTAAGAAATTGAATGGAGGGACGCCTGGGTGGCTCAGTGGGTTAAGCCACTGCCTTCGGCTCAGGTCATGATCCCAGGGTCCTGGGACCGAGCCCCAAATCAGGCTCTCTGCTCAGCAGGGAGACTGCTTCCTCCTCTCTCTCTGCCTGCCTCTCTGCCTGCTTGTCATCTCTCTCTGTCAAATAAATAAATAAAATCTTAAAAAAAAAGAAATTGAATGGATGTCTGACTATCTTATAGGTTTGCTAAAAATCAGTGACTTTGTGTTCACGTGTGGCTATGCGGGAATTTTTAACTTTCTCTAAGAAGTTATTAGATTGATTATATAATGGCAGTAAAGGATGGGGAAAAGCAAAGTACAAACCCCATAAAGACAAAGACACTGAGTATGAGAAAAGAGTAATAGATAAGAAGAATCAATGCATTTGAGGAAAATGGGAATTGAAATACACAATGATTGTTGATTTTTTTAGATGCAGAAATCAAAACTAGCTTGCAAGAAGGAAATAACAGAAGACATGTTGTGAAAAGGCAGTAACGTGGAATAAAGGAGTAGGGAGAGCATATCAGGTAATTTGGATAGGAAGGAGTTAGGAGATAACTGCTTGATAAATTTTATATGGCCCACTTAAATGCACAGATTTCTCTTCTTTAATTTATATGGAGAACAGGGTGTCGTTTCTCTTCCCTTTCAGAGCACCCGAGGTGTACTCTTTCAGACTGAAAACCTGAAAAGCTCAGGACTCAGTTGCTTAAGCACAGCTGAGAGGACATATTTCAATTAAGATTTACAGTTTGCTGTAGGTAGTAGACTGTCAAAAGTGGTTTAACCATATTTTTCATTTAACAAGAAGACTACAGAGAGTGTTTTCTGGTGTTGGTTCAGAGTCTTAAGAAAGTCAAGTGAACTATCTTAGAGGTTTTCATGGCTTTTTATTCACAGTTGCAAAAATTGCTGTTGGAGTTCTCACTATTAAGCCCACATTTCTGGCAGAAAGATAGAGGTAAAAGAGAATGATATCTTGTACGACTGATACTTTGTCATATGGTTACAAAGTTGACACCATAGGTGTAGTTAACTGTCTTGAAATACTACGCCTGGAAATAAAATCCTAATATTTCACATAACCTCTTTTTTTAAAAGAAATAAAACAAAACAAAACAAAACAACTATACTGCTTACATTTAGGGCCCTGCTGTTGTGTAACTATTTTTGAACATGTCTTCTGTAAGTGTATATATATATATATATATATATACATATTTTTCTGTGCAATAAATTCATTTAGAGATAAATTTGGATTGCAAATTATTTTGGGGGAGGCGTGGTATTTGTGGCTAGTCTTACAAGTAAAAAGGACTAAAAGAAAGAAGAAAAACATTTTTTATTACAGCATATTTACATCTGTCCAAAGTACTTATCTACTATAATACTGACTAATGTATAATACTGTACACAAAGAAAGAAGCTAAATGAGTTATAATTCAGTCAGTGTATAGCTGGCCATTTTAAAACTTACCACTGAATCTTTCTGGTATGCAATGTGATATCTGGCAATCTGGTCCAGTTCATTACATCAGGTCATTTGTATGTTCTTATTACCATTTTGATAGCATAGCACATTTTATAACCCAGACATTTTACAATGGAACTATGATGCATGTATTTTCAAAAGTATAGACATACATGAAGCTATGAGGTCAAAAAAGATGAATGTCCGTAGTACCATATAGACTCAACAAATAAAAGTGTCCAAGGGTCTGAGTGTGACTTATGAATATTGTATAAGATTAGGCCAACATGTGGTTTTGATATAAATAATCTGTTCTTAAATTAGAATTACAATCGTTGAGTACAGTGTTGAAAATGGCAGATAGATTTTAGCTATCTTTGCTCACTAGGGAAAATGGAAAAATGTTTAGTTTGGTCAGATTTTCACTTAACTTCTGAAAAATCTTACGTTTGAGAGAACCCTTCTGAAATAAGAATCCTTAAAGACATAACCCCTTTGGCACAAGTTTTCAAGAAACTTGTTTGATGTTGTAGACAATTCTATGGCACACGTACTGTTCTAGATGTTTCATGCCAATAATATGTAAGCCATACCAAGGCTACATATACATATAGAGATGTTCCTCAGCTTACAAGGGGGCTATGTACAGAGAAACACATAAAAAATTGAAAATGCATTTAATACCCCAAAACTATCAAATATCATAGCTTACCTTAAGCTTATTTAAACATACTCAGAACACTTACATTTGCCTGCATTTGGGCAAAATCATCTTAAGCAAAGCCTATTTTATAACAAAGTATCAAATATCACATGCAATTTATTAAATATTACACTAAAAAAAGAAGAATATATATATTCTATATATAGAATGCTTGTAAGAATATCAGGTGTTCACCCCTGTAATCTTCTAGCTGACTGGAAGCTGTGGCTCACTGCCGCTGCCCAGCATCACAAGATGGCACCATATAGAACAAGAGTTTCAGGTGGTAGGTGTTGTAAGTTTTACCCAAACTGACATTGGTTTTTGTCATCATATATGTCAAGTAGTTTTCTCAGGTTTATTTTTAGAATATCCTTGTATAATGAATATTTACACTGATATCTAGTATAAAAATCTTGCAATTTAACATTAGAAACATTAAGATATTGAAAATCAATCTATTTCTTTAATTCATTGAAGACATTTTTGGCTTGTTTCCAGTACTTTCTTACTGGTTAAAAAATGAATTTGAAGTAGTCTGGATTTCATTATTATATGGCACTTTCCCTTTGATGAATACAAAGACGATATTCTATATTAGCTATCTGAGAAGAATTTATTTTTTTAATTTTATTTATTTGTAAGAGAGAGAGTGAGAGAGAGCACAAGCAGGGGGAGCAGCAGGATGAGGGAGAAGCAAACTCCCGGCTAAGCAGGGAATCTGTTGCAGAACTGAGTCCCAGGACCCTAAGATCATGACCCGAGCTAAAGGCTCAGGCGTTTAACTGACTGAGCCACCCAGGTGTCCCAATCTGAGAAGAGTTCTGTATGCTATTCCTATTAATATGCAGTTTAAAGTCTAGGTAATTAACTTAATATTTTAGTGGCTATTGCATAGATAGCACTATGTTCCAGGCAGAGAGTAAGAAAGAAATATTAAATCAACCATATTCTATGCATTCTAAATGAAAATAATTAATCGATCATAAAAATCCTTCTATTTATGGAATATCAACTTATAAGCTTTCCTCCATATGAACAATGCCAAATACCAGAATAAAGGGTCATCTAATACAAATAAAGGATAGAATTAAAGAATTCTGGTAAGCCATTTAATTTTGAAAAATGGTGTTCTATTGTTGCTGAGTTGTGGTTTTCAGTTACATAATATCTGATAAGTGTAGAAGTAACATGAGTGTTACGTGAGATGAGAAATGGTATATAATTAAGATATTTTTAAAAGTACAGATAAATACAAATTTGTAAACATAGCATTATGGAGGAGTAAAAATAAATGATAGCTACACACTCTAAAGTGAATAAAACTTGGAAAGCTAATAGAGAAGTAAAACAAGGACAGTGCAAAAAGTATGGTACATTTTTATGAAGTTCAAACAAATTCTGTGAAATCATAGATGGACTTAAAGATACTATTATGTATCAAATATTGTAAAAATTAAGCAAGGAAATAGCAAACATAAAACAACCAAAGCATACAAACTTGGGTAGATACAAGAGGTGTGATCATGTTCTACTTCATAAAGAGATGAGTTAATAGATAAATACAAGTAACTAGACTTTTTAGAAGTTCATAAAACGTTGCCTGTTATTTCTTAGTAATATAAAATATATGGTTTTCTAACAAAAACGTTTATCTTAAAATATTTAAAAATAAATTTCAGGCTACTCCTAAGGTTATATTTACTTTTCCACTGTAGGAAAAGCTGGTTGTTGTAGTTGTATTTGTTTGTTTGTTTTAGTCTCCTCCTAGTTTTTATTATTATAATGTGGAATGAGGAATGTTAGATTGAAAAGTGAATTATTTTATAGACAAAAATCATTACTTGATTCACCTCCTGGTACAGCAGATGGAACTCCTGAAAATATGCCCTTTTGCCTTATGGAAGAGTAACAGTTATGCTTACTTCTGAAACATACTTGGTGGTGGCCCTAAATAGTGACACCATAGTAAACATTTTGAATATTTGCAATTAATTTTTATAGTCATAGGGCTCCAAAAGGCACTGCAGGTATCTTAGCAGGTATTTCAATAAGGCTAAAAGTTGCCTGACTGTTTAAAAATATTAGCAAGGCACAAAACATGGCAGAAGTATTGTCCTCAGATATTATTTTTTTCCATATGCTCCTGATTCCAGACATGACAAGTTATTTTTCAAATATTTATTATAAAAGTTTTTATTTATTTATTTGACAGAGATCACAATAAGGCAGAGTCAGGCAGAGAGAGAGAGGAGGAAGCAGGCTCCCTGCTGAGCTGAGAGCCCGATGTGGGCCTCGATCCAAGGATCCTGGAATCATGACCTGAGCCGAAGGCAGATGCTTTAACCTACTGAGCCACCCAGGCTCCCCCATGACAAGTTATTTTGATAGATGTATATACAGTGTATTTTCCAGTTATAAGAAAAATGGTTCTGCTATTTTTAACCTTTTTAAAAATTAAATAATTTTTTTCATTGAAATTTTATTTTTTAATGTTTTACTTTTCTTTTCTTTTTTTTTAAAGATTTTATTTATTTATTTGAGAGACAGAGATCACAAGTAGGCAGAGAGGCAGGCAGTGAGAGAGAGAGAGAGAGGGGGAAGCAGGCTCCCTGCGGAGCAGAGAGCCCGATGCGGGGCTCAATCCAAGGACCCTGAGATCATGACCCGAGCTGAAGGCAGCAGCCCAACCCACTGCGCCACCCAGGCGCCCCAATGTTTTACTTTTCAATATACTACTTAGAATATAAAACCTATTCCATTTTGTAAGATGTTTACCATTTAAAAAATGGTAATTTTCTCATTGTGTCTTCCCCTCACATTGCTTTATTTTGAATAAAAAATTTCACAATAAACATAACTGATGCTTTCCTTCTGATGGTCCCTCTGTTGGTCATATTGTATATGAGCCATGACAATTAGTTTTACAAAATTTATTGATGTTTGTTGATATGTTTTATCATAACTAATTTTCCCTCCCTTATCTAGATTCCCCAGCTTTCAGACAGGTGGACACTTCAATAAACCATACCCAAGGGATGTATCAAGTACTTCTTAGACATTCTCTCAGATCCTTGAGGTCTCATTTTGCCTAGGGATTTGCAATAGGTTCTGCCAGAGGCACCACTGTGACAACTGATGTCCATGGTCTATCTCCTGCTAAGCTCAAGAGGTCACTGGTTTCCAAGTTTATCTATAAAATTAATGCATTCCAGCAAGTTCTTTTTTTTAATATTAACAAACTTATTTTAAAGTTTATATGGAGAGGCAAAGACTCACAATAGTCAACATAGTGTTGAAGGAGAACAAAGACTGAGGACTGACTTCAAAGTTTACTAAAGCGATTGGGCACCTGGGTGGCTCAGTTGGTTAAGCCTCTGCCTTCCGGCTCAGGTCATGATCCCAGGGGCCAGGGATCGAGTCCGGCATTGGGTTCTCTGCTCAGCAGGGAGCCTGCTTCTCCTCATCTCTCTCTCTGGCTGTCTCTCTGCCCATTTGTGATCTCTCTCTCTGTCAAATAAATAAATAAAATCTTAAAAAAAAGTTTACCATAACGATAATTGTAAGCATGATATTGTAATACCACAGAGAGACTAGATTAAAGCAACAGAATATATATTATCAATTATATTTTATATTTAATAGAAAAGCAAAAGCAATACAAGAGAGCAAAATACAATCTTTTAAACAAATGGTTCTGTAGCAATGGTGAAGCTAAATCTAAAAATATAAAATAAAATAAATCCAGGCAGATATCCTACACTCTTCACAAAAATGAACTCAGATTGGATTATAAACCTAAACATGAAACATGTAGAAGGTAATATAGAAGAAAATTTAAATGACCTTGGTTTTCGCAATAACTTTAGCTACAAAAGCACAAGCACTGAATTTAAAAATGTCTACTCTGTGAAACACAATGCCAAGAGAATGAAAAGGCAAAGCACAGACTATGAGAAAAAATTTGCAAAATACACATCTGGCAAAGGACTGTTAATCAAAAATACACAAAGACCCCTAAAAACTCAACAATGGGGGAAAGACCGGATTAAAAATGAGCCAAAGGCCTTAGCAGATACCTCACCAAAGAAAATATTACAGATGGCAAATAAGCATATAAAAAGATGCTTCACATCACATGTCATCAGGAAAATGCAAATTAAAACAAAAAAGAGACACCAGTACATACCCAGAATCCAGAGCACTGACAACAGAACACGAAATGTTGGTGAGGATGTGGAGCAACAGGAATGTTCTTCCATGTGTATTGAGAATAAAGAATGGAAAACAACTTGGCAGTTTCTTACAAAACTAAACATATTCTTGCCAGATTATTCAGCAGTAGCAGCTCTTGGTATTTATCCAAAGAAGATGAAATCTATACCCACAAAGATGTCTATAGTAGTTTTATTCATAACTGACAAAAGCTTGGAAGCAACCAAGATATCCTTCCATAAGTGAAAGGTCAAAGAAAGTGTAGTACATGCAAACAATGGAATATTATTTAATGCTAGAGAAATGAATTACCAAGCTATGAAAAGATGTGGATATAAATATTTAATAAATATTTGATTTTAGGCTTCTACAAGTCTATCAATGTTATTAGTATATTTTAACAGTGAATGCTCAGCATTCATGAATTTACCTAATAAAACATTTTGGGTTCAATATTTTAAATACTTCAACCTCTATGATTATATTCCTAATAATTTTGAATTGGGGTAAATAAACCTTAATTTTTTGTAACTTGTTTCTTATTGCAAGAGAGCTCAATGAAATTTTAGAAAATAAAAATTTACAAAAAAAAAGTTTAGTTTATTATTGCCAAATAATTTAAAACTTTATCTTATATTCAAATACATATATTTTTCTAAATTGATTTATATGCTACTAAAACCAAAAACTTTTAGTTATACTAGATTTCATATCCTGCAATCAATGCCAGAAATCCATCTGGCAATGATTTGTCTTAAATAGAGTTAAGATGGGTGTTATTACAATGCAAGATGGAAACAAAGATAGTATAACAATAGGTGATACATAACTTTTCCGTTTTGATCAAGTTACTAATCTACAAAAGGCTTTTATCAGTGACAGACTTGGGAATTTAACAAAACTTTTAAACTAGCATGTGCGACTCATTCCTAGAAAACAACACAATCAATAACACTTTATTTAGATTAAATCATGACTATTTCTCCATTTGAATAAAAAAGGTAGCAACCCCAATAAGTTTATTGAACATGAAAAGTTGAAATGCTATAATGCTCCTAAGGAATTAAATGATCCAGTCAAGAATTACAAAAAAAGGATATAAATTACCAAAGTGTTTGTATAATTGTAATGTACAACTGCCCATTATCGTTCCATAGTGTAGGCTTGTACAAGAACTCTATAAAAGAACTCCACTTCTAAACTGTGGAAAATATGTTCCCTTTTCCCCTATATACAACTATTAAGTCATTCATTTAGCTTTTAAAATATCCACTTAATACAGGCTTTTTACACATTTGAACAGGCAGCAGGGCTCTATTCTTATCGCTTACATCTGAAGGATAGACTTCTAGCGTAAGAGGTAAAGCCCATAAAGGAGCCCAATAATAACAACAAAATACAGTTTAGTGAGCCCTTACAATCTGCCAGCTACCTTTCTGAGAATACTTCAATAAATAAAACATATAAAATACCTGACCACAAAGAGCTCACATTCTTTTGAAATATAATAGTGAAATAAACCAATAATAGAGGGGCACCTGGGTGGCTCAGTCCATTGAGTGACTGCCTTTGGCTTGGGTCATGATCTCAGGGTCCTGGGATGTAACTCCCCAGCAGGCTTTCTAGGCAGTGGGGTGTTTTCTTCTTCCTCTGCGCACCCTCCCAATTCTCTCTCTCTCTGTCTCAAATAAGAAAATAAACCAGTAATAGAATAATGATTGATGGTTGATGGTGATAAGTGATACAAAGAAATACAAGAAAGGTAAAAGCCATTGGGGAATGCTGGGATGAAAGTTAATTTTATTTTGTTTTGGGTGGTTATATCTCATTTATGAGATGTTATTTGCACAAAGACCCAGGAAGTGAAGGAGAGTGTTATACAAATATTAAAGGAAAAGATTGCTCTAGGCAGAGCAAGTAAGTATATAGACTTTGTGTGAACAGCTTGTCTGTTACTTTTGAGGAAAAGCAAGGAGGACAATGAGGAGTTCATAGTGGTGGAGAGAGGAAGAACGTATTGATGTATGGCCTTCTAGTACATTGAAACGCCTTCAGTTTTTATTTAATATGAAAGGGGAAGATACCAAAAGTCTTTCAACAGCAGAATAAAATCATATGACTTGATTTTTAGGTTAAATTGCTGTACCAAAATAAATTTGCATGGAGAAAGGAGTGCAGTATGTGTGGAAGTGGGGTTATCAATCAAGTCAATAATTCAGGAACATATGATGGTGTTTTTAGCATGCTGGGTGGTAATAGAAGTGGTGAGGTATGGTTTTCATTGTGTATATATTTTGATGGTGAATATTCTGGTGAACAGGATGGGGTATATGCAGGACAGACATCAACATTTATTTTACCTGCACAAACAGAAGGGTGGAGTCTTCATTCCCTGATATGGAGAGAACTCTGAGTTCAAATGTTCTTTCTCATTAAATGGCATAGTGATGATGAGGATTTAGTCAGACAGTGAAAGAGAGCAGTAAGCATAGTGTTAAGCGGTAAGACATTATAATACATTGGAACATCAAAAAACGTTGTGTTGGATCATCTGTTTATGTGAGTAAATAAATAAATAAAGCTTCCTGGGGTTCTGATAGAGGTAAAGAAGACTGTATATGATCCAAAGGGGCACGTGCACCAAATGTTTATAGCATTAATATCCACAATAGCCAAACTATGGAAAGAACCTAGATGTCCATCAACAAATGAAATATATATATATATATATATATATATATATATATATATATATATATATACACACACAATGGAATACTATTCAGCCATCAAAAGAAATGAAATCTTGCCATTTGCGTTGACATGGATGGAACTGGAGGGTATTATGCTTAGCAAAATAAGTCAACCAGAGAAAGTCACTATCATATTATCTCCCTGATATGAGGAAATGGAGGTGCAATGTGGGGGGTTTGGGGAACAGGAAAAGAGTAAATGAAACAAGATGGGATCGGGAGGGAGACAAACCATAAGAGACTCTTAATCTCACAAAACAAACTGAGAGTTGCCGGGGGGGGGGGTGGGGAGGTTAGGGAGAGGGTGGTGGGGTTATGAACATTGGGGAGGGTATGTGCTGTGGTGAGTGCTGTGAAGTGTGTAAACCTGGCGATTCACAGACTTGTACCCCTGGGGCTAATAATACATTATATGTTAATTAAGAAGAAGAAAGAAGAAGAAGAAGAAGAAGAAGAAGAAGAAGAAGAAGAAGAAGAAGAAGAAGAAGAAGACTACTATAAATCAAATGCTATGGTTTTCAGCATAGAGTGTGTAATCAGGCATATTTTATTAAAGTAACCAAGTAAAATGAGGTCGAAAATTGGAATAACAGAAAACATAAAAATCAGAGATTTTAAAAAGAGATATGGGACAGTGTAGAGAATATAGTCAATGATATTATAATAGTGTTATATGGTGACAGATGGTGGCTATATTTGTAGTGATCATAGAATAATGTATGGAGATCTTGAAAACCTGAAACCAATGTAACACTGACTATCAACTACACTCAAATAAAAAAATAGTAAAAGGAAACATTTTAATTTAAAAAGATAAAAAGAGGGACAAGAATTTGAAAAGTGAATTTCAAAAAGAGTAAAGATGAGGCTAAGACATACTCTGAACCTTGAGGAAAACACCATTTTGAAAATTCTTCCCATTTTGAGAAAACTCAAATGAATCAATACCATAAAAGAACCCATTTTAACCGAGAGATGTAATGAATGCTCAAGAAATAATTTTATGACAGGATAATTCTTCCCTATGAAACAGCATACAGAAACCCGGGGAAACACCTGGAAGCCAAATAAACTATACTGAAAATAAGAATTAGGAAAAAGATAAATGATGAAAGATAAGAAAATTAGACCTGCGACAGAGACCTAGTGAAGAGAATTTTTAGCTTGTGGTTTAATGTTTTTGAGGATAATCTAGAGTTCATAACTGCCTTGAGGCAGGCTGGTTGTAGGCAGTTTAGGCAGACCCCTAAGAGAGGCCTACTTTGGGCAGGTGGTGTTGGAGGAGGCCATTGGGCTGGACAAAGACAAATCCAACCATTTGACTAAAGTGTCTGTGAAGATGTTGAAGTCAGATGCAGCAGAGAAAGACCTGTCAAACCTAATCTCAGAAATGGAGATGATGAAGATGATTGGACAGCACAAGGACACCATCAACCTGCTGGGTCCTGCACACAGGATGGTCCTTCGTACACTATCATGGAATATGCCTCCAAAGACAACATACAGGAGTACCTGCAGGCCCAAAGGCCTCCTGACCTGGAGTACTGTTACAATATCAGCCACAATGCAGCAGAGCAACTCTCCTCCAAGCACCCGGTATACTTTGCCTACCAGGTAGCCTGAGGCATGGAGTACCTTGCCTCCAAGAAGTGCATACACCAAGACCTGGCCACCAGGGAAGTGCTGGTGACAAAGGACAACATGATGAAGATCTCAGACTTCAGCCTTGCCAGAGATATCACCACATCAGTTACTATAAAATGAGAACCAACAGTGGACTGCCTGTGAAGTGGATGGTCCCTAAGGCCATGTTTGACCAGATCTACATCCACCAGAGTGACTTCTGGTCTTTTGGGGGTGATCCTGTGCAAAATTTTCACTCTGGAAGCCTCCCATATCCTGGAGTGCCTGTGGAGGTGGTTTTCAAGCTGCTGAAGAAGTCATTTGATGGATAAGCCAATAAGTGCACCAGAGAGTTATACACAATAATGAGGGGTGGCTGGCATGTGGTACCTTCAAGCTGCTGGTAGAAGACCTGGATCATACTGTGGCCTTGACCTCCAACCAGGAGTACCCGGACCTGTCCTTGGCCCTGGAACAATACTGTCTATGCTTTCCCAACACCCAAAGCTTCACCTGCTCCTCAGAGAAGAATTCCACCTTCTCTCATGTGCCGTTGCCCAGGGAGGCCTATCTGCCCTGACACCCAGCCCAGCTTGCCAATGGTGGACTCAAATGACTAGTATCCCTATTACTCCTGTCCAGATTCCGTCATAAGCTGTAACCCTTACCCCCCACCCTCCCTGCAAGACTCACTGCCTTCTCCTTTGTCCCTTTCCTACTGGCAGGAGCCAGCTGCCTACCTGAGGCCTTCACCCCTTGAAGTTCACCTCTCTTCCCCTTCCTCTTCCTCCTCCTTACAACCTGCTCATGAAAGAAAGGAACAGAGAGGCAGGTACTTGCTCGTGGCTACTTCCTTCCCTCCCATATGTTGGACCAAGACCCCTCCCTGTCATCTGGTACTGCCTAGACGTCGAGAGAGTTGGAGATGAGGCAGGCCAGTGAAAGCTGTCGGAGCTTTCCTGGTTTGGTTTTGTCTGCTTAGCATAACATGTAAGACTGAGTTCTGGTGGCAGGGACCTAGTCCTTGGGGCTATAGCACTAGTGAGGGGAGGTCAACTGCTCTGGGCCTTGGCTAAGAGCAAGCCCTGCTCCAGAGATATGGTGCCAAGGGCTTATCAATTTTGATACTAATTTGCTTTGCTGACCAAATACCTGGTATCAAAAGATGGGAAGGCAAAGACTGGAAGCAGTGTTGTGACCATGGGGTCCAGCCCCAAACTATGAAGAAAACACAAAGTGTATAAATCTGAGTAAGTATATATTTACACACCTTTTTAAATAGGTTGTTATCAAAGATTTAATCAATGGGTAATATGCTCCTCGTGGCTGGGAAGCATCAGTTGCCATATATTAAAAACAAAGAAAAGAGGTGTCTGGGTGGCTTCCTCCAAGAAGTGTCCCTTCTTTTCAGGTCATGATCCCAGGGTCCTGGGATGAAGCCCCACATCAGGCTCTCTGCACAGTGGGAAACCTGCTTCTCCTTTTCCCTCTGCCCTGCTTATAGTTCCTCTTCCTCTCTCTCTGTCTGTCAAATAAATAAAATATTTAAAAAAAAAACAAGAAAGAAACAAAATGTTTTAAAAGGCCTTTTTTTTTTTTTTAATTTTCTAGGGGTGCCTGGATGACTTAGTTGTTTAAGCAGATGTTTGCCTTTGGCTGAGGTCATGATTCCAGTGTACAGGGATCCAGCCCTGCATGGGACTACTTGCACCCCAAGGAGCTTGCTTCTTCCTCTCCCTTTGCACATGATTCCCCCTGTTTGTGTGCTTCTTCTCTCTCTCTCTCTCTCTCTCTTGCTGTCAATAAATAAAATAAAATCTTTTACTAAATAAATAAAAAAATAAATAAATTTCTAAACCTACTTTCAGTTTAGGTCCCTTAACAAAAATTGCTACTGCTTCATTAAAAAAAAAAGGGATAATTTAGAAAGATGCTTCCAGAGTTAAAAAGCTGTTTTGTTTCTTTGTCAGGATTCAATATAGAAGTGCTTTAAAAAGTAAAAGAAAAAATATGCTATATTAACTCTAATCACACTATAACTTTGGTGGTTATATCAAGATAATGAAAAGTGATTTTAAAGCAAATTTCATTATCAGACATAAAGATCAAGTCAAAATTACAGAAGAGTAAAAGGATGAATTCATCAGGGTGTATAATAATTCTTTTTTTTTTTAAAGATTTTATTTATTTATTTGACAGAGAGAGATCACAAGTAGGCAGAGAGGCAGGCAGAGACAGAGAGAGGAGGAAGCAGGCTCCCTGCTGAGCAGAGAGCCCGATGCGGGACTGGATCCCAGGACCCAGAGATCATGACCTGAGCCTAAGGCAGCGGCCTAACCCACTGAGCCACCCAGGCGCCCCGGGAGTATAATAATTCTTGAATTTTAATACGTAACAACAGATTTGGGGATATATAGGGAAAAACTAAGAACAAAAATCATAACTTCTACCTTGGACGACAAATGGAAAATAATTTCAACACACTTATTTTAAGATTACATAGACAAATGGTCATAATATTGGTAAGATATGTAAGACTTGAACAAAATGATCAACTAACTAGATATGCTTGATATTACATTACAGTAACTGAACTAACTGAGGTCAGTCTTTGGTGAATCACAGAAACAGGTGGAGTTATCAAACAAAGGAATCTTTGTTTACAACATACAAGGAGTTCACAGGGAATAAGTTCCAAAGCCTTGACTGTTTGAACAGGAGAGAGATTTTTATTTAGTATTTAAGATGAATACTCAGAAGGGAGAGTTTTATTATCCCGTGTATGGTTGGTCATAAGGTTGTGGATGCATGCACATCCACATATGTATTTGTGCAATATGTATTGCATGTTCACCTGAATGAAGCTTGTATTCCACCGAGGGCAGAAACTTCAACGTTAGAATAAAGCAGAGGTAACTGTTGGACAAGGGAAAGGAACTCTGCAGGCTTCAAGAGCAGATAGAAACTAGATGGGGTCTTGGGCTCATTTTCTGGGACAAGGAATGAAAGGCCTTGATTGCTTTTGAAATAGCACTAGGAGTTTTACCACTGATTTATTGTCTCAATAGCTTAGGCTATTTCCTGGTCTGGTGGTGACTGTTAGTTTTCCCATTGCCTTGTTCCCTCAAAATCCTTAGGAGTGAGGTTTTTGCATTTCTTTGTAAGAACCTCCCAGGAATTTTTGGAAGAAGTGTGCTGGGGCAAGTACACAGGTGGGGTATAGATCATTGAAAATAGCTGGGGACAAAAAATGACTTTTCTTATGTCAGGAAAACTATATCTCTTCTTTAATTTTCTAGGAACCTCTAACTCTTTCTGCTGATGTTACCAGCAGGCATCTGAGATATTACTGATTGTTCTCTTGAACCTAAGGAAAAGGAAATGTAGAAAGCAAAAGAAAAAACTTTAAAATCTATCCTGCAACTCATCAATTCACTGCAGCCACCTCTCTGTCTTTCCCTTTCTCTTTTTCTCTCTTTCTCTTTCTCTCTCACTTTCTCTCTCACATACGCACAACACACGCAAATCGACTTAAAGCAATTTTTAATTTTCCCTATTCCATTTTAATATACTTGAGGCATGATCATTTTCTTAGTAAATACAAGGAAAAAAAATCTAGGATTCCATCATTCTGTGTGATTAAAGTATTGAGGAATTTACTTCCAATAGCACTTATAAAAACATATTTTATTTAAGGAATATTATATAATCAGGTGCCTGCATTTTTCTTATTCTCTAACTAGTGTTATTTGGCAATTAATATTTTGTCAATCAATATTCCCCTATACCTGAATGTGTGGGCAGTGAGAGATGAGTTAGAGGCAAGGATGGTGAACACTCCCAACAACTGCAGACTACATATATCTTAAGCCATGATTTTCTTTGCAAAGGTCAACATTGATAATGTTCTAGTCATACCTCCGTGTACCAGGAAAGAAGTAGCATATTTCTTGAAAGACACAGCTATCAAAGCTCCATTGAGAATCCGTAAAGATGGAGAAGGGATTTGCAAATTAAATATCTGATAATGGACATCTACTCTGATTATTTAAAAATGAATAAAAATAAAAAACCTTACTAATAACCAAACAGAGTATCCAATTTTACATGTGAAGGAAATAATGGAAGAGACATGTCACCAAAAGTATATGGATGGCTTATAAGCACATGGCCAATTTCTCAACATTTAAACATTAAAGAAATAAAAATTAAAATCATAATGAGACATGCTTACATATCTATTAGAATGGCTAAAATTATAAAGGCTAATTGTACTTGGTCTGAGCTAGATTGAGAAGAAACAAAAAATCTAAACTGTTGTTGGCATATATCATGATACAACCACTTTGGAAAATAGTTTCAAAATTTTTTTAAATGAAAAATATGTTGCAGTTACACAAATAGCCATTTTATTCTAGGCATTTCACCAAGAGAAACAATCCCTATGTTCATACAAGGACTTGTATGTGAATTTCATAGCAGCTTTATTTTTAAGAATTGAAAACAGTGGAAATGTTCATCAATGTCCATCAATAGAGCAAAGACAATTGGAGATTCTCAAAGTAATGATGCCGAGAAAAGAAAATCCAGGCCATGAATAGTATATACTGTGTGATTCCATGACTACAAAAAATCTAGAAAATACAAATTTATATATAGTCACAGTCATCAAATATATGGTGTGATTTTAGTGCCTTCTTCTGTGCTCCCATAGCTTCCTACACTTGGATCTCCGAGCATTTCTTACACCATGTGAAAATATGAACTCTTTCTCTTTATTCTGTCTTACTAGAATAAGAATCCTTGAAATTTTATGGACATTTGAACTCTCAGTTATTAGCAAAAATTCTATCACACAGTAAGTTTCCAAATATAAAAGCCAGAGTTTTACAATGACTTCGAAGCTTTTACATGATCTAGCCACTCATTTAACCTCTGTGACCTCTTTCCCTGCTACTCTTCAGTCACTCACAGTGGCCTCCTTGCTATTCCTCAGATATGCCAGGCATGATCCAACCTTATGGCCTTCAAGATAGCCAATTCCTTTGTCTGGAGTGACCTTATTGCTGATAGTTCTGCGCAAATTCATCACCTTCCCATACATTTGTTCAATTGTCACCTTCATTGTAACTACCCTGATCTTTCTATTAAAAGATTTAACTCCCCATCCCCTGCCTAGCAACCTTGATTTTTCTCACCCTGATCGAATTTTTCTTTTTCCCCATTGTACTCTTCCTTTTTGAATGCACTATGCCATTTTTATTAAGGTTTATAGCTTTGAATTGTCTCACCCATTAAAATAAAAGTTCTACAAAGCCAAGTATTTCATTTACCAGTGTAGTCTGAAGTAATATCTGCCATATAATAGTTCAGTAGACAACTGGTAAATTTCAAAATAAATCAATGTTGAGAGTATACTGAATTTCATAAGTCATTTCAATATTTTTTCCAAAAAATAAACTACATAAAACATACTTTAAATTTACTTTCAAAATATTTTATAGCATATAATGGACAATATACATAAGCCTAAAGAAACAATCCTATAATTAACCATTTCATACCTACTTAAAAACTGCATAATACCACACTCTTAGATCCTCTTTGAATGCTCTAAAATAACCCTTCAAAGGAAATACATTTTTAAAACTCACAGATTTTTTGGCAAATAATTTAATAAAATAAAAGTTTCATTCATCTATGTAGATCAAAATAAATATTTTTAATAAGCATGAAATTATAACTCTGAAGTGTGCTAAAATGAAACCACCTGCTAAGGGTGAGAGAACAAAAATAAACATCCTTTTTCCAAATAAGAGGAATTTATTACCTTTGAATCAAAGCATGTGGATTTGTTTTAACTGGCAATAAAGCAATATGGAGACACAAACCATAGAAAGTCATATTTTAGATTTCTAAAAGACTTCTAAGTGAAGAGTATACATTTTTTAATTGCTACATAATGCTACATAATGACAAGATGACAGGTTGTGACAAATAGCATTTTAAAAGCTCTACTCATAATGGAACGGAAGATGTCATTTCCCTATAATTTTATATATGTCTTTAATTTACTATATCTGGATACAACATATTACCAAACAGATGTTCATCAAAGACTAAATCATTTTTAATGGAACATAATAATTTGAACCTACATCTATTAATCATTTTTTTCGATCTAACATTTATAGTCTCGCTAAACATTTTATCAGTTGTTGACAAAATTCAAAATAAATAGGATAAAAAGTCGTGTTTGGAAAAGTAGATTTCTTTTCAAATTGGCATTTAAATGAAAATATTTGCTGATATTTTAAAAACTTTAAAAGTAATTTATATATATATCTGACCTATCAGATGATATAAAATTTTTGGAGAAAATATGACATATTTTTTGATCTTGGTTGAAGGTATTAATAAAGAGCAACTGTTTGTATTATTTGTATTGTGATATCTTAGTTAATAAACATGGATAACTGGTATAAAATATGTTTTTTTAAAAATTTTATTTATTTACTTGACAGAGATCATAGGAAGGCAGAGAGGCAGCCAGAGAGAGAGGAATGGAAGCATGCTCCCAGCTGAGAAGAGAGCCCACTGTAGGACTCAATCCCAGGAACCTGGAATCATGACCTGAGCCGAAGGAAGAGATTTTAACCCACTGAGCCACCCAGGTGCCCTAAAATATGTTTTTTTTTTAATATAGAAGTATAGTTCTTGCCAAAATATGGAACTAGCTGGAACTGAATGCCTCCTTCAAAGTCAGCTCTGGAGAAATTATGCCAGTGTAATATGGAACTATTTCAGATATTAACCAAAAAGAAAGAAATGATGATAAATTCCTTAAAAGACTCAAAGTTGCCCTTGACTGGTATGTTTCAAGCTCTATTCCTGGTTTGAAGACAGGTTTTAACAGGCCTGTCACTGTAGAAATCCACTAGATGTTTAGAGGCTATCAGAACTTTACAAAAACCTTCAAGGGGTAAAGACTTGAAAATTCTTTAGAGAGATTAGCTCCCTAAGGCATTATTCCTCCACACATTTTCCTCCAATCAATTAAGACTGATGGATGAGGGGCACCTGAGTGGCTCTCTCATCACGTGGGTGGTGGGTTAAGCCTCTGCCTTCATCTCAAGTCATGGTCTCTGGGTCCTGGGATCCAGCCCCACATCGGGCACTGCTCAAAAGGAAGCCTGCTTCCCTCCCTGCTTGCCTGCCTCTCTGCTTACTTGTGATCTCTCTCTCTCTCTCTTTCTCTCTCTCTGTGTCCAATAAATAAATAAAATCTTTAAAAAAAAGCTGATGGATGATAAATTATGAAAACTGCTCCCTCCAAATGATGCTTCTTCATAAGGATTTAAGAATTTAAAATTGTAAGAATTTAAAATTGAAACTTGATCATAGGATTTATCTTATAGAATAAAATCAAGTGAAGGCAGTTATTATTAGTTCTGAAGTATTGGTGATTCTGAATTCTTGGCCTCATTAGTAAATTTATTTTTAAATTCTCCCATGGAGTGGTGATTGGCCTTCAGTCTTTCATTGATATACATCATTGGGTCAAATGAGATGTGTGTGCCCAGAACTATATATAATCTTTTTTGTATTTCACTGGAGATGGCATTTCTGAGTTTTGTTCAATTGAATTTGGACAGATGTTTTAATAGTCACTTCTAGAGTTGGCCCTGGAGAATATCTTCCTTTTTTTCTCTTCCCGATTCTCTGAAAAACCCTGACTAATTCACATTATCACAGTAATATCACATTTCAAGTTTTTCCAAACACTAAAGCTGAAAAATAGAAGGAAGCTACTCAGAATGGAATACTATTATGAATGATTGAGAAAAAAAACATTATTATAATTAAGCTACCAGGTTTCAATGTATTTTATTGTTGCTTAGAAAATCCTAGCATACCCAGACTTTACAGAGATTTGATGATCCTAAGAAGAGCTGAACTCATGGACCAAAATAACTATGCACATAAAAAGTACAATTACTTACCTAAAAAATATGATGTGGTTAACTTTATATGCCAATCCAAGTGTTATTGGAACAGGAATTAAAAAAATAGCTTAGGGGCGCCTAGGTGGCACAGTGGATTAAGCCACTGCCTTCAGCTCAGGTCATAATCTCAGGGTCCTGGGATCAAGTCCTGCATCAGGCTCTCTGCTCAGCAGGGAGTCTGCTTCCCTCTCTCTCTCTCTGCCTGCCCTCTGTCTACTTGTGATCTCTCTCTGTCAAATAAATAAATAAATAAAATCTTAAAAAAAAAAAAGAATGACTGTACTTTTAAAAAATAGCTTAAAAGGAGCGCCTGGGTGGCTCAGTGGGTTAAGCCGCTGCCTTCCGTTCAGGTCATGATCTCAGGGTCCTGGGATCAAGCCCCACATCGGGCTTTCTGCTCAGCAGGTAGCCTGCTTCTCTTCCTCTCTCTCTGCCCACCTCTCTGCCTACTTGTGATCTCTCACTGTCAAATAAATAAATAAAATATTTTTAAAAATAGCTTAAAAGTATATGATAAAATAATGATATACATATACAAGGAAAAGAAAGATACTATACTGTGAATATAAATTAAGAGAAAATTGTTAAAATAAAGAATACAATAAATGGAGACTAAGATGAATATAGCTGTAAAATGAATAAATGAGTTGGGAAAAACAAACAAATTAATGACTTCTGCCCAAATACAGCAGAAGAGAAAAAAAAAATAAAGAAAATATTTAAATAAGTACTGAGATAAATTTTGGAGAATTAAAGAAAGATAAAAGATACCAGACTTAAAATGATGCCAAACATGAGATATCAGAAACAAAACAAAACAAAAACTACACACACTAAAAACCACTCGTATACATTATGGTGAGTTTTAAGAATATCAAAAACAGAGAAGAGCATAAATGATGCCCAAGAGAAGAACAGATCACCTAAAATGTACAAGAATAATACTGACAGCACAATTCTCAATAGTAATAGCATATAAAGAGACAGCTGGGAGTTTTTATAGATGGAAAAGATATTTGAAACTAGGTATTATACATCAATCCAAATTATTGATTAAATTTGAGAGCACAGTAAAAATACAATGAAGCATGTTAGGTCTTAGAACATTTATCACACAGAGACACACATTTTGGAAAACTTCCTTGGAAGACAGCTCAATTTAGATCGAGAAAACAGAATTATGTACTCAAAGGCACATTTTGAAGGAAGGATTGAATATAGTCTGCACTGCAAATATTCTTTAATCGTATGTTCTGAATTTCCTAAATTTAAGAAGTATTTGTTCAAATATTTATCTTTAAATAAATCCTAGGAGACTTTTTCTTGGATTCTGGAAAATCAGTCCATTTGGATACAAATCTTTTTGTCACTGATGGAAATTTTGATAGCCCTTAACTGTGGAATGCCTAATGTATTGTTACAGCAATTGTGATTTGCCAATACATGGGTGATGTGTGTGTGTTGTGTGTGTTTATTTTTATTTTTGATGGTTTAACTCTTCTATGAGATTTTTAAGTAGACATGATTTTAATAAATTATGATTTGTTGAAATTTATCTGAGGTCATATATAATAAAATGAAATTTGTGTGAACTAAAGAAGTGCATCTCCATTTTTTTTGTTTTAAGAGTAGACTGGTCTTTAAAAATTGTCCAAAGAAGTACATTATATTCATTATTAAATTTGATAATATACAATAAAGTATTTATGGTCATACTGGACCATATCAAATTCTACTATTAATTCATATTCATAATTACCATAAGAGGAAAAAGGGATATTTTTCAAAATAATAAAAAATTAGCGTATTTTTCAGAATATGATATAGTGTTATTCACTGAACTGAGGGAACAAATGTCAAAGTCTAACACAGTTTACAGAATGTTTTAACATAAATTGAAATTTAAATCTGACCAAATTTCACAGTTTAAAGTAAAATGATAGCACTTTATATTCTTGAAAAGTGGTAAGTGACCCAAAACATGGCTTAGAAAAACAAATTTAACACTACACTAGTCTGAGATGGTTAAGTTATGGTACAACTTGCCATTGTGTATCATCAAATGGTATATTTTTTTCTTTTGGGCTTGTCATTATATTTTATTTTAGCCATTCTGGTAAGTGTGTAGTGATATCTCAGTGTCATTTTAATTGCATTTCCTTGATGTCTAATTATGTCAAAATATATTACTTTGATGTTTAATGCTCTGAACTTTCTCAGTTCAAGACCATGAAGCCACTTAGGAAAAATACAGTTGCAGAGGCACTCATAGACCAACTCTTATTTCGAAATAAGAAGAAACATTACTACCCATTCCAACAAAAAATAGATTTGTTATGCAGCAGGGATTTTATAAATTACCTGACACAACTTATATAGTAAGATGAAATGGGACAGGCGGCTTCTTGCAGCTATATACAACATCATTTTAATTTCAATTTTCAGTATAATTTTTCCAAGGTATACACAGAATATATATTTAATGTAAATTGTGAACATTTTAAACTCTGTATATGGAAATTAGTCAATTTTAAGTTTATAACAATCAAAATTAACGAAAGTTTATTTTAAATTAGTTAGCTTTCTCTGCATTGCAAGACAGAATAATCAAGAATTGGTAAGAAAAAATTAATCTCTGTAAAATTACCGGGGGTGCATTATAAAGTGTTCGGTAACCGATCAAACTCACAATTTGGATTGAATGGCAAGTGATTTTTAAAATCTGAAACTCATTGTCAATTTTTTTTTCTTCATTGTGTCTTAATAAATTACTGTGTTCATTTGCATGGAAGTGAAGAAAAATGCATGACATTTCATCTCAACACTAACACCTTTAACTGGCAACTCTGAATGTACTTTACAGCAGTGTAACAAAGTAAAGATCAATGATGTTTCATGAAATATCTGTTATAATTCTCAAGGAGATAGGGAGTTTGTGCAAAAATGCAAATCACTTTGCGACTAAACACATTGTTTATTTCAGCTAATTTTAAGAAAATATGCTGAGAATCTCTCAAAAAAGGAAGCAATGATTTAGGTTTGCCTTCAAAATCCTTATCTAATCCTGAACCAACAGCACATAGTTCAAAGAGCAACTAATTTGAGTAGCTCCAATTTACACATTTCCTAACAATGCTTAATTTAGTGGAATTTCTGTCCAATTATGGTAATTTGATGTAATGAAAGACAAAAGTTCAAAAAGATCATCCTTAATTTATATAGATGCCAAACTCTGCATTTTCTGAATGATGCCCAGGAACGTATTTTCAAAAACAAACAAACAATGCCAGAACCACTATTAGGTCATCTCTAGGCAGAAAGTGACTCAGAGCTTACATTACTCTCTCCCTGAAAGTATACTGTAGGCACTGAAACTACTACCCTGAGTCTGTGCTATCAAATTCCTTAAGTTAGAAAGTTTTAAAACCCGTCTGTGTGGGAGTATTTCATTTACAGATAGAGATTTGGTTGTTTATACATTTTCATACTTGATTTTTAGGGTGTAATAACTATGTTTTAAAATTCATGGTGGTTTTGAATACTGTTGGATAATTGAGCTAAAATGGTATATCCATTCCTCCTAGGAAACAGAAATTATAGAAAGGTAGTGCTTTTCAAATCTGACATCTTTGAGTCATTGTAGTTTCATATAAATGCAATAGGAAAAGTGTCATTCATGTTTATGATATTTTCTATAAATAAATTAGAATGTACTGGAGGCCTGATATAAAGTGGGATGCCTAAACTTCAGTAAGATCTTGTTTTCAATTCAAAATAAATTTTATTTTTTATTTTTTTATAATGTCCCTCAATTTCAGATAAGCACCCCCATAATGTCCACTCCGGTTTTTTTAAGATTTTATTTATTTTATTTGACAGATAGAGATCACAAGTAGGCAGAGAGGCAGGCAGAGAGAGAGGGAAGAGGAAGCAGGCTCCCTGCTAGGCAGAGAGCCCGATGCGGGGCTCGATCCCAGGACCCTGGGATCATGACCTGAGCCAAAGGCAGAGGCTTTAACCCACTGAGCCACCCAGGCGCCCCCAAAATAAATTTTAAATTGAATTATGCACCTCTAAGTTCAGAGACAATAAACATCAACCAACACAATTAATAAGTTCTATTTCTTGAAATTTCGGGAACATTGATAGTCTCATCTCCTGGAAGAACAACAGCTAAAATTTTAGGTCATGGATTCCTGCTAAAATATCACTTTCCCAAAGAAAATTAATGTTAGGAATTTTCATTGATTGTTATTGATCATGAAGAATATAACAACCACGATAAAAAGAGTAGGAAAAACATGATATCTCATCTGTAAGGGCATGTGGAAAGTAGGAAATGCTAATAAAAATAACTACCATTATTTCCTAAGTTAACATAATATAACAGAACAAAAATATTTCAAAACAATGTTTTCTTTTGTTTTAAGATTTTATTTATTTATTTGACAGAGAGAGATCACAAGTAGGCAGAGAGGCAGGCAGAAAGAGAGGAGGAAGCAGGCACCCTGCTGAGCAGAGAGCCCAATGTGGGACTCGATCCCAGGACTCTGAGATTATGACCTGAGCCAAAGGCAGCGGCTTAACCCACTGAGCCACCCAGGCGCCCCCATAACAATATTTTCTAGGCTCATTCTGATAACTCTTTTCTACATTCAAATTTAAAGGTTGAGGCATGTGATATATATTACACAAAAAACATCCCAAGGAATTCGTTAAAAAAAAACTTTAATAAAGAACAAATCCAAAGGAATTTCTTTTCTAATTTAATTAACAAATTATGAATTGACTTACCTATTTCATCACAGTGTATCAGGCACCAATAATATTTTTTAATCGTCACACCTGATGCAATAGTTATCATCTTTCAGACATACTGATCACGAACAAGCAAATAAACAAGAGGACCGTAGCTTAAGATCTACCTGCATAAATATAGGCTACTTCAGACAATCTCTTCACCACAACATAGAAATGAATAGAAATCATACATGCTCTGTATGGACATACAGATGAGATAGAAGGGGATGGATGTTAATATATGCAGAATCTTTATTAATTACATTGTAAACCATAATATGGAAAAACAGAATACAATTTTAGAAATACCCAGGTCACCATCATTGTTTTATTTTTATATGTGTAGATAAGGAGTTTAATAAACAATCCATGACTATTCAACTCTTTATATTTTGAAAATTTTAGTAAAAGTAACAAACCTACCACCTAGAAAATTATACTTATCTGCAACATACAGCTTTGCCAGCATGGTAGAGGAAAAGCAAAACAAAATAAGTAAGAAAAGTTTAACATTTCACAAGAGATTTGCTTTTATTTTTTATTTATTATTTTTTATTTTTCATTAATTATTTACTTCTATTTTCTACTTTATTTTAATGAAAATGTCATGACCATAACATAAGAGCAGAATTAAACCAACATGAGAAATTATTTTTTCATAAGTTAAAATAAACTAGCTTGGTGATTAATTCAAAATTATATTACAAATTTCAGTGTTCTTGAAGTAAGTATCACTGTATAAACAAATGAGTCAGGAGTCATAAACTAATGATGATTCTAAATGTTATTTAGAGAGACATTCTGTACTTAATATATTTCAAATATTCTACACAAGGCAAAGTGGATCCAAATAATCTGTAGGCAAAATAAGATTTTAGAGAAGTATATATTTCCAACAGTATTTATAAAATATTACCTTTATGTAAGGCATCATCCTGGACTTTGTGGAAAACACACAAAGGAGTAAGAAGTGGCCCTTCAAGAAACATATACAATATCAAGGTTTAACATGAAGCAGCATGTCTTCTCTAAGTAAAAAAACATTGTACCAACTGACTTTACTGAAACTTTATATTTATTGCTCTCATTTTAGGTCATAGTGTCCTTCTGCATGCAGGCTGCTATAACGGACATGATATAGACTGAATAGCTTATAAAGAACAGGAATTTATTTCTCACAGTTCTAGAACTGAGAAGTTCAAGATTAAGGAATGGGTAGATCCAGGGAGAGCCCACTTCCTCATAGATGGCTATCTTCTCACTGTAAACGTACATGATGAATGAATCAAGAGAACTCTCTGGGGTCTCCTTTAAAAGGACTGTAATCCCACTTATGACCTAATCACCTCCCAAAGGCCCCTAAGTTTTAATACTATCACTTCCAGAGTTAGATTCCATAATATGATTTTGGGAGACATAAACATTCACACCATAGTATATATAAACAAAAAAAGACACAAAAACAACAAACAAAAAATTATTTTAACTACCTATTATTTTCAACTACATAAACTTTTAATTTGTTTCTATATAATATTAAATAACTCATTTGAGTGATTCACTTATATCCAATGCATCTGAGTGCAATTAAATTTGCTTACCCAGCATATCCAGAAGCATATTTCTTCAGACTATCCCATTCCCCACCTTACAGGATTTACCACAATTAGAAGACATGGGATAGAGGATAGATAGATAGATGTATACATAAACACACTTGTACATACACATATGCATATTTTTTCCTGTTAATGATACTCATGCAAATAAAATTTAAGCTCAAGAAACCTGTCTTGTGTGTTACTTAATATCCAGTTTTTAGTCAACATCCAAAAACAAATAATCCAATAAAACCATGGATAGAAGACATGAACAAGTGTTTCCCCAAAGCACACATTCAAATGTTCAGTAGATACATGAAAAGATGTCCATCATCATGTATCATCAGGAAATTGCAAAGCAAAACTAGAAAGAGATACCACCTCACACCTGTCAGAATGGCTAAAATCAACACTACAAGAAACAAAAGGTGTTGGAGAGGATGTGAAAAAGTAACACTTGTGGGGGCTGCCTGGGTGGCTCAGTGGGTTAAGCCTCTGCCTTCAGCTCAGGTCATGATCTCAGGGTCCTGGGATCAAGTCCCACATCGGGCTCTCTGCCAGGCATGGAGCCTGCTCCCTCCTCTCTCTCTCTCTACTTGTGATCTCTCTCTGTCAAATGAATAAAATCTTAAAAAAAAAAAAGTAACAATTGTGAACTGTTGGTGGTGATGCAAACTGATACAGCCATATTTGAAAACAGTATGGAATTTCCATAAAATTTAAAAATAGAAGTCCTTTGTGATCCAACAATCCTGTTGGTGTGTATTTACCCAATGAATATAAGAAAATTATTCAAAGGGATTCTAGCACCCCTATGTTTATAGCAGCATTATTTATAAAGCTAAGATATGGAAAGCGCCCAAGTATCCATCAATTGATGAATAAATAAAGAATAAGTGGTATGTATATACAATGGAATATTATTCTGCCATAAAAAAGACTGAAATCTTGCCATTTGCAATAACATGGTTGGAACTAGACAGTATAATGCTAAAAGTGAAATAAGTCAGTCAGAGAAAGACAAATACCTTTACTCATATATGGAATAAAAGAAACAAAACAAACAAGCAAAGGGGAAATAATAAGACATAGAAAGAGAAACAAAGCAAGAAACAGACATTTCATTACAGAGAACAAACTGATGGTTACTTGAGGGGATCTGAAAGGAGTGATGGATTAAATAAGTGATGGGGGTTAATTAGAGCACTTGTCATGATGAGCACTGAGTGCTATATGTTATATTGTACACATGAAACTAATACAACCATATATGTTAACTAACTGGATTTCAAATGAACATTTTTTAAAATCCCAGTTTTTAGCTCACATTCTGGCTTACAAAAGGGATTTAGTCAGGAATTTGGAGATTAGTTAATGAACAAATAAGGGGTGAACAGGCAGTTGTTAGATAAAATTATTATCCTTTCTGGCATTATCTTATACCTTTTATCTAGAAGTATTTTTAGCACTTTAGACTCTTCCTATTTTATTTTGAGTCATTAAACAAAAATTTCCTCAAAGGACCTTAGACTCCATCCAATTTGAGCAACAGTGTGAGAGAGGAAATGGTGTCAGGAGGAAAAAAAAAAAAAGATGAATCTACTTTTGTTTACTAGTGAATGCATAGTTCTTCCACAGAAGAAGCTCTAAATGGAAAGGGCTCCAGCTTTATATGTGTTCAGTCATATGTTCAGAAGTAGGTAACACTATCAAAAAATATAAAGCATCTGAGATTATTTTCCCTTATTTGAAAGCTGGTGTATGAGTCTGCCGTAGTTTCTTGGGTGTTGATAGAAGACGCAGACTCATGGTTCAGAAATAATATAGTTTATTATTCACAGCAATAGAGGTAGCCAGAATATTAACAGTATTTGTGTGTGTGTGTGTATTTGTGTGTGTGTGTGTGTGTGTGTGTGTGTAGGGGTGGGAGTTATATATCAGTTCTGAGCCTCAGTTCCCACAAGAAGAATCAAAACAGAGGCAGATAATATTTGCAAACACAACAGGTTAAGTTAAAAAAAAGGATACTATTTCTGTCTTCCAAGTCTATTCAATACAACCATCTTCAAAGGATGGCCTAGAACAAATAATAAATGCAGAAATGTAAGCAACCAATTGAAAAGTGTCTCCCAAGAAACACACTTTGAGAGTCTTCATTTGACAAAAATACTATAGGATATTACATGGATCAGGTGCATTGAATACTGGAAGGTTAAAATTACAAGGGACCAAATATTTTTAAGCAGTTCTGGCATCCAGTAGAGTTCAAATAGGTTTTATAAGATTGAGGAAAGAAGCCATCAAAACCTGGGCCCAGGGGCCCCTGGGTAGCTCAGTGGGTTAAGCCTCTGCCTTCGGCTCAGGCCATGATCTCAGGATCCTGGGATCAAGCTCTGCATCAGGCTCACTGTTCAGCAGGGAGCCTGCTTCCCCTCCCCCCCTGCCTCTTTGCCTACTTGTGGTCTCTGCCTGTCAAATAAATAAATAAAATCTTAAAACAAAACAAAACAAAAATCCTGGGCCCAATTTTCCCAAAAGTATGATTCTGATTCTAGTCTCTATGATGTTATCCCTTGAAGACAATGCCTCTAATTGAGTTGAATTAGTTTACTAAAGAGCATACCCCCATTTGTTGTAGGAGATGAACAATATGCAAGAGGCAAAATGCCACATGGAAGCCACCTGGTCTTCAGTGGAATATAGAATCAGTTCCTTTGGGATGAATTTGTTCCACATTTGACTTCCCACTTAAGGGAAAATAAGAGTGCCTTCTAATAGATTTTAAATAGGAAATGACAACGGAAGCTTATACAAGATTATAAAATGGGAAATTTCATTTAGATAAGCAATCATTTCAAAGTCATCTTCTTAATATTACAGACTCTTCACATAATCATAATTTTATTTTGGTATTATATGGTAATTTCAAATATAGTAAATATAAAGAATTTACCTCTGTAATTATAGTGAGTCTGGTCGTAGTTTAATGGCAACAAATCTTCAATTTAGAAGTATGGTCTACCAATTATTAATACATTTGGAAATGGTGTGTCATCTTCACTCCACTTGTCTCACTAAAACAGTGAGCCAAAAAAAGTAGGTCCAAGCTGTTTACTATGGTCAAAATGGGTTGCTTTTGCACTTGGTAAAGAAGCAGTCATATTTTGGAAGAAGAAACTGAGGCTATTAATATTTTCAACTTATTTTCAGAAAAGGAAAGAAAGGATAATCTAAGCTAAAGCCAAAATCTTACACAAGGTGGCAGGAGAATGATCTTTTCCCAGATAAAGGGTTTTTCATCTTAGCCATGTTAGGAGGAAGAAGAGATGAGACATTGTGGACTTGACTAACGTTTGTACACTGTTCAAAAAGTTTTCAAAATAATGTGTATTATTTTTCTTCTTTTAGTTGAGACAAAAACAAACAAACAAACAAAAAACACTAATGAGCTTACTCTTAAAAGGAGGTAAACAAGAAACTAGCAAAGATTGAGTGTTAGGTATTGTCCCCCTCCTTTTCTTTTTAATTATGTTATGTTAGTTACCATACAATACATCATTAGTTTTTGACGTAGTGTTCCATGATTCATTGTTTGTGTAAAACACCCAGTGCCCCATGCAATATGTGCACTCCTTAATACCCATCACCAGTCTCACCCATCCCCACATCCTTCTCATCTTTAAAACCCTCATTTTGTTTCTTGGAGTCCATAGTTTTTCATGTTTCATTTCCCCTTCCAATCCCCCCACTTCATTTTTCCTTTCCTTCTCCTAATGTCCTCCATGCTATTCCTTAGGTTCCACAAATAAGTGAAACCATATGATGATTGACTTTCACTGCTTGACTTATTTCACTTAACATAATCTCCTACATTCCCATCCATGTTGATGCAAAAGTTGGGTATTCATCCTTTCTGATGGCTGAGTGATATTCCATTGTATCCATAGATCACATCTTCTTTATCCGTTTGTCTGTTGAAGGGGATCTTGGCTCTTTCAACAGAATGGCTATAGTGGACATTGCTGCTATGAACACTGGGGTGCATATGGCCCTTCTTTCCAGTAAAATAGAGCTAGCCTATGACCCAGCGATTGCACTACTGAGTATTGACCTCAAAGATACAGATGCAGTGAAAAGAATTAGGTATTGTTAAAGCACAAATGCAGGGGATAGAAGTTATGGTACAGAAGAGGGAAGGGCAACCATATGGCAGAGTAGAATAAAGTAGCTCAGGAAGAAATTAGTCATATCCAGATATTGTAAGGCATGTGGGGTTGGCAGGGAGAGCATGAGAAATCATGAGAGAAGAGAGAGAAAATGGACCAGGCAGGAGAGGTTTATAACATTTTAACATCTAAGGTAAGCATATGCAAAGCAGAATAGGGAAAGAAATAAAAGTTTTTATAAGACTCAATACATAAGGAATAACGTGGAGGACACTGGGAGATGGAGAGAAGTGTGCTGGGGGAAATCGGAGGGAGAGACAAACCATGAGAGACTGTGGACTCTGAGAAACAAACTGAGGGTTTTGAAGAGGAGGGTGGCAGGTGGTTGGGTGAGCCCAGTGGTGGGTATTAAGGAGGGAATTTATTACATGAAGCACTGGGTGTGGTGCATAAACAATGAATTTTGGATCCCTGAAAATAAACTAAAAGAAAAAAAAGACTGACTACAGACATGGAACTCAGTGTAACACAGATATGGAACTCACTGTAATACCAGCCACTTCCCACCGACACATACAGACTATGATAATAATAAATAATAATGCAATTAAGAAAATTTCCTGCCAAATAATTTTTCCTCTTTTTTATTTTTATGATTATTATTTTTATTTTATTTTTAAAGTTTTTATTTAAATTCCAGTTAGTTAAAATAAGGTTAATATTAGTTTCAGGTGTACAATATAGTGATCAACACTGCCATACAATGGCTTAAATAAAAAAATGAAAAAAATTTTTTTAAAGATTTTATTTTTAAATAAAACCTCTACACCCAAGGTGGATTTCAAACGTACAACTCCAAGATCAAGATTTATATATTTTACTGACTGTTCCAGCCAGGCACCCCAACAAATAAAAATTTTATAAAATTGTTGAGTTTGTGGGAGTCTCATTTGCTTAGTCAGTTAAGTGTCTGCCTTTGGTTCAGATCAGGATCTCAAGAGTCCTGGGATCGAGCCCCATATTGCTCATGCTCTCTCTCTCTTTCTCTCTGGCTTTTGCTCTTAAATAAATAAATAAAATATTTTTAAAAAAATTGTTGAATTTGTTTAACTAGTTTTAAACTAGTAGACAGAGATGAAAATAAAGTATGATGTCATGGCACGGAATAATACAACTTACACTTTTTAAAAAAAAATGTGCAATGCAAGTTACCTCACTTCTTTTATCACCACACTGGGACTTTCCCTACTGAGTTGTTGTAATGTAAGGACCTATTTTATATTTTTATATTTTAGCAAGAGGCTTTCATTGAGGTTAACCCTTAAACTGTCCTTGCTCCCCTTCCCCCAGGGGATTCACTTAAAAACAAGTCCTGGAAATCAGCTCCAGGTAACAAAGCCCATATACAAGGGTGGGTCAGGCCAGGTGGAGACATCAATGAGCAGAGGGGGGGGGCGGTGTTTGCATATTGTCTCCCTAGATACTAATGAGTATGCCCCACTCCTCTGCTCTTTGGGAACCTTTTTGGCACTAATCCTAATCAAGGTGTAATAGGCTGGGTCAAATGTCTATACTAGGGTAAATTGAACCTCAATTGGTCACCTAGCCTCACTGTGGAGTTTCCTGTGTGTGTTAAAATCTCATTGGTCACCTGTGCGTGGCCAGGCCTGACTGCATGGCCTTTGCCCTTAAAAGCTAGACTGTGAAACAGCAAAGGGTTGCCTTCTCTCATAAGAGGTGTGGCCCCAAACGTTCGGTTAGATTCTTGATGCTTCGCATGAAATAAAGCTTTGCTTGACCTTTGCTTTACATCAGTCTCGCTCCTTTAATCATAGACCCATTATTGGGGCATAACAGTATTAATCTTAAAGTTATAAGTCCACAATGCATCCATCATCCATTCTACCCCTTAACATTCCCCTTTGGACAGACCCATGATCTAGAACAAGCCTTATTTTATAGTGCCTTGTAGGTGATTTTGGCTGCTGCCTAAATTGCCTACTTTCCTCTCACCATTACCACGGAAATTGGGTCCACTGAAACAAAGGGGTAGTGTAAGAAATTAACACTTCCATAAATCTCTTTAAATAATAAAGTATAAGATAGTGATACCTTTTTTTCTGCCACATAACCAATTCTTGCAAGAATAAGGTCATATAAAAGAATTTACAACACATGCTAGCATTATCCTACTGGACCCAGATCATTTGTATGTTTCTCTGTCTCTGAGAAATGTAGTTATTTACATGACTGAAACCTGAAAATTGTTTGATATGACCACTAATATCACCTTCTTTTTTTAAAGCCTGTTTAAGGCTTCTGTAATACATAGGTTTTTTAAAAACTTATTAAGCATATTGTATATATCAAACACTTTAAAAATCTCTGCTTTAAAAAAAAAAAAACTCTACCTCAATGGAACTTTGAGTCTGAAAAAGATACAGGCAATATACAAGGCAACAGATAGAATAATTACATATTTGATTATATACTCTGAGGATGTCACCTTAAATTGAGATGAAAACGATCAGAAGGATCTGGATTTCTTGTCAAAATTTTTTGCCTTACAAAGAAATTGATATTTAGGGAAAGTTGTTACTGAAAGAGGTCCTGTGTCAACCAAAAATGTTAAATCATGATCTCGCTAAATTTTCCAGTTGTGATCATTGCTTTGTTTAGCTGTCTTCTATTAAGACTGAATTTAGTAATTCAGTCTCAGATTTCAGTAAGTCTTTTTTTAAAAGATTTTATTTATTTATTAGAGAGAGAGAGGGAGGGGCAGAGGGAGAGGAAGAACCAGACTCCTTGCTGAGCAGGCAGCTGATGCAGGACTGGATCCTAGTACCCTGGCATCATGACCTAAGCTGAAGGAAGACACTTAACCAACTGAGCCACCCAGGCACTCTAGACTGTAAACTTCTTAAAGGTAAAAAAGTTTATTCTTCTAGTAGTTCCACAGACATTTCTAACATCCATAAGAAAGCATGTACTGATGTAAAATGCCAGCAAATCAAATTATTTAAAAAAGAAAGAAAGAAAGAAAAGATATATCTGGATAAAGAGAAAAACAGAAAATCTAATAATACATTGAATTATTAGAGCAAAGAGTGG
The DNA here is from genome assembly GCF_964662115.1 of Mustela nivalis. Classification (NCBI taxonomy): domain Eukaryota; kingdom Metazoa; phylum Chordata; class Mammalia; order Carnivora; family Mustelidae; genus Mustela; species Mustela nivalis. The sequence goes on along the minus strand of NW_028136270.1, from coordinate 483,563 downwards.
AGGAAGAGAAAATAAATATGAAATAGAGATTTCCACTAAAAAAAAAAATTGAATAAGGCAGGAGATTTAGAAAATTATTATGACAGACTTGAGAAAAAAATAAAATAGGAATTTTTAGAAAATAGCAATAAATGAAAAGGTAAATTGTTCCTACCTTTATAATATTAGCTGTTTGTTGTTGTTGTTGTTGCTAATTTACCTATTTAAGCTAATAAACAAAGAAAGGTTTCATTTAGGAATAAGGTTTCTATGTATATATATATTTTTTTTTCCATTTAGGGATAAGGTATATATATATATATATATTTTAATTTTAATTGTTAGAAAATGTGTCACAGAAAGTGTTTAAACTTTAAGATACAGATGCAACATGTAATGAACTGCATTGTTTGAACGTCTAATTTGTAAATGCTGTTAGAGGAAACTTGGTGGAAATGTTCCTATGTGCTTGTGTTTCTGGAACTAAGTATATTTATTAATAAGGAATAGTTTAAAATTATGAAATGACCAGGAGTGGACAATTTTCCTAATCCTATCAGCTCTTTGCAGCTCTTTTATTAGCCCCCTTCAGGAATATCAGCTTTTTTATCTAATTAAATTTTATATTAATGTGCTTTTGACTTTTGGCCTTTCTCTTCCTTCTGTTCTTTTTTTTCCCCTAAATTACATGTTTCTGTTTAACAGCTACTATCAATTCTTTGATATGAATTCTCAACATCAATTTACTAACTCCAGAGATGAAGGAGCATCAATATTTAGAAGCGAAGAATACAAAGCCTTGGGCATCTGGATGGCTCAGTCACTTAAGCATCTGCCTTCGACTCAGGTGGTGATCCCAGGGTCGTGGGATGGAACCCCAGGTTGAACTTTCTGCTCAGCTGGGAGCCTACTTCTCCCTCTCCTTTTGCCTGCAGCTCCCTTTGTTTGCGTTCTCCCTCTCTTTGTCAACTAAATAAAATATAATAAAATAATGTAAATAATACATTTATTTATTTATTAAAATGCAATTATTACACAATACATAATGTATTGCATAATTATAATAATGGTTAAATAATTTATTAAATATTTATATTAAATATATCAATTTAATTAAATAAATATTTTTAGAATTTAAAATATTTCAAATTTAGATTATTAAATATTAAATCATTAATTTAATAAATAAATATCTAAACATAATTAAATAAAATAATTTATTTATTAAAATGAATAAAATAATGTTGTCATTATCTCAGCATGTATTTTTCTTTTTTTTTTTTTTTTAAAGATTTTATTTATTTATTTGACAGAGAGAAATTACAAGTACACTGAGAGGCAGGCAGAGAGAGAGAGAGAAGAAAGCAGGCTCCCTGCTGAGCAGAAAGCCCGATGCGGGACTCGATCCCAGGACCCTGAGATCATGACCTGGGCCGAAGGCAGCGGCTTAACCCACTGAGCCACCCAGGCGCCCCTCAGCATGTATTTTTAAATAGTCTAAAAAAAAAATCTAATAAAGTCTAAATACATTGAGTTCAGATATTTATACAAGTTAACCCAGACACTCAACCCACAGTTTCAAAACTTTTGTTTTTATCTACTACTCAAAATACGATTTTAATGTATTTATTTGTAACTTTGACATAGCAAGGAAACTTGGAGGAAAAGGAGACATTTGCTTTTAATATTTGAAAATTATTTTGTTGATTTAAAAAAATAAAAACCTTAACACGTGAGCATTTCTTCTTAAATAACACTGTGAAGTTTCTGAGTCGCATTCTATTAAAAGTGCTGATAAAATGGCCTCAGTTACTCATTTAAATTATCAGCTGAATGGGTAACAAATGAAGTAGAGAGCTTTTTAATTATTTATGAATGTATTGCTTGTGGATGGAGTGCCACATAGAGTTACCTCTCTTTTTGGCTTTGTTTTGTGAGCAGCAGTGGAATCTATGAATGAGATTAAACATAAGGACATTCACAGAAATTCTTAATGAACTTCTGGGGAAGGGCAATAAGTGCAAGGAAAAACTGCAGCAAGACTAATTACAAATTTCAAGTGGTCATCGCTTAATTATAGAAGCTTTTAAGTTCAAGTAATATATCTTTTTCATGAGCCTATCATATTGTATTAATTACCACAAACTGCACTCTTGAACACTTATCTTTTCACATATTTCTTATTCTTAGTACTTAAGATTACCCTTATGATTGATAAGTAAATGGATTTTACTGACAATGCATTTATTTACATAAATAAATAATGCTGTTTATATATATAAAAACAATTGAATGTGTTCAATGAATTTTTTTTCAAATTAACATCTTAATTCTACCACATTAGTTACAAATAGATATAGACTTTATAGATTCATCAAATATTTTATTCTCAAATTTATATGTCCTTTGTGAAGTAAATGAAACTGTATATATTAAATATAATCCTATCACATGTAACAGTTACTAGTGCATCCCAGGACATACATAGGTCAGGTCCTCCTCAAGGCATCACGGATAACTGGATTTCACTTTCTATCCTAGGAGTCTTCTGTATATTTCTGTGGCTTTTATACTACAATCAGGAGGAAGAATTCTTTTGCTAAAAGCTTCCAAATGACTATGCGAGTAGATTATTTGTAGACTAGTGATATAATATTATTGTTTAATATGTGAAGCATGATAAAATAAAATGCTATTGCCATATTTAATTTGTTCAGTAAAGCATTCATTTAGTTATCAAGCATTCATTTTCTTTTTTTAAAGATTTTATTTATTTATTTGACAGACAGAGATCACAAGTAGACAGAGAGGCAGGCAGAGAGAAAGGAAGGGAAGCAGGGTCCCTGCTGAGCAGAGAGCCTGATGTGGGGCTCTATCCCAGGACTCTGGGATCATGACCTGAGCAGAAGGCAGAGGCTTTAACACACTGAGCCACCCAAGAGCCCCAAGCATTCATTTTCTTTATACAGAAGAGATAGAACAATATTATATAGTAGAAAAGACAGTAAATAATCTAGAAACCTTGATCATTTTGTTTTGGCAATTTTAGAACATAAAATTAGCTAAAGCTCAAGTGCAAGTTATATTTGTATCATAGGAGGAAAAGTTAATTAAAAGTTTGTTTATTACCATAGTTTAACACTTCAACGAAATGATAACGAGTCCAAAATCAATGAATATATGAAGTATACAATAAAAACAATAATCTTGAGTGTATGTGACTCACTGTAGGTATTGATAGGCTAGAAATCAAAGGGAAAGTATCTATAGGGTTTGTTCAGTTCCATGCTCATCAGATTAATAGGCTTTCTCATATTGCTTCCTTCACCACATTAATTTGTCTAATGAAGTTTTCAAGAGTTAAAGACAGTGATAGGTTCATGGCTGGAGAGAAGGTACAGAATCTAAGATAGTTCAGCAGTGCTTATTATTTAAGAGAAAGACAGCATGGGAGGTGAGGGGTATATCATGCATCCTGTTTTCACTCCCTTTGTGGAGCACCTACCCTGGAGGTCATGTAATAATAACCAATGACCAAAAAACAATAAAAAAACCCAAACATCCATGTGGAAGTGCCATCCTTGCCTGGAGATGAGTAGACTGCTCAAACAGATCCTGGGCAGGCATCTCAGCCCAGGCCTGTGCTGGGGAAGCTGGTTCATGGCTTTGGGCGCAATCAGGAAGCCAGCAAACTGACGGGAGAGTGCAGCCAGGGTTAACAGGACTGATGATCTTTTTGCAGCCAGGCCGCGGGTGGACACCCGCTCAAGAAGCCAGGCTAGGAGGCTGCCCAGCGCCAGCGCTGGCAAAGCTTGCAGCCCCCGGGGCTTCCCCCCGCGCCCCAGCCAGGGCGGGGCCTCAGGAGGGAGGGGGGAGGGGCGGCGCGGGAGAAGGGGCTTTGCTAATTGCCAAAGCGAAAAGGGAGCTCGCGGAGGACTCAGGAGGGAGGGGGGCGGGGGCGGGTGGAGGGCGGCGGGGAGAAGGCGCTTTGCTAATTGCCGAAGCTGGAAGTGAGCTCACAGAGGATGTGGCTGAGAGTCTGGGAGGAGGTGGAGGGGCTGGCGGAGGAGGGGCGGGCAGCGCCGCGGTGCTGTGCTGCGGCCCAGTCGGGACTGCAGGACCCACCGGACTCGCCGCCCGTACGCTCCCATGTGAGGCTCCGCTGTCCCGCTCCTGCTGCCTGCTGCCCCTCCCTGCCCCAAGGCTTCTCCGGACCACCCTCTGCACAGGGGTAAAGTGACACCGCGCCGCGCCCTCACCTGGAGCAGAAAGCGCGGACCCGACCTGGGGGCGGAGAGGAAGGTTGTGGAGGCCCAGCCTCCCGGAACCCCAGGGCACCGGGACCACCCCGGACGCTGCGCCAAACCCGGGTCCTCATGGGGTCGGGCTGGGGACAGCGCCTTGCGCGGTGCCCCCCGCCAGCAGGCACGCTAGCCCCCATCTTTCCGCAGCCCCATGCGCCGCCCGTGCTGAGGACCCCCTTCCCTCCCCCGCCGTGGCCCCGCTGCTTTTGTTCTGGACTTGGGATCCCAGGTGGAAACTAGTCCCTCAGACCTCCCTGGCAGCAAGGAGGGCAGGGAGGGATTCTTGGTTTTCTGCCCTGGCTCCTCCTCTCTCCCCATTCACAAGCCTTTTGGCTTCCCTTTCCTCTCCTCATTGTCAGTTTTCTGAAATGGTTTTCTTCTGCATGTTGACCCAAAGAGCTATTTCATGAATGAATATACACGAAACTGAGTTGGGGCCCACCTGTGAGAGCCCACCTGTAGAGGCCTTTCATTAGAATGGTCTCTGGTTCTAGCCTCAGTTCAGAATACTGCATGTACCTGAGGACCAAGTCCAGATGTTTCTTTCATCTCTGACTTGAATTTGAAATCCTCCTCAGACTTCAGCTTCCAGGATTTCTCCAGTCCTTGCTCTCCCACTGTCTTGCTGGGGATCCGCCATGAGTGTTGAACACAGGAATGAATGAATGATATATACCCCAGACTGCTGGGGCTTTGTCTTCTTTTGCTGAGGTTGGAAAGGCTTGGGAGAGACCCCCTGTATGCAGATAGAGAGCTGCATGCAATTGCTTAGATAAACGTGTTCCCCACTTAATTGCTTGGGCATTGAACATTTCGCCCTTAACCTGTGGCTTGAGCAGTTAGGAGGAGACAATCTGGAGGTGAATCAGAAGATGGCTGAATCCACATGGTGGTGGTCTGGGTTTGGGAGATTTTCCTGTAGATTCAAAGGAAAGATATAAATTCTTCCAGTGGGGAGTGGTAAACTTTTTATCGATGGGAGATGGAAAATAAATGGTCTGGTTAAACTTTCCCGCCCCCTCAAAACCCATTATTTGAAAACACAAAAAGCAAAGTGAAGGGAGAAATCCTCCCACTCCCATTCCCACTCACCTCCATAGCCATCTCCTCTTCCAAGAACCTAACAGACAAGGTGCCAAGAAGTGTTAGGTACCAGCAGTGGTCTCAGATCTCATTCAAGAATCATGGTGAAAGGCTTTCAAATAGATTGTGGGGGAACAGGGGTCCAATTAGGGGGGAACAAGTTTAAGGTTTGCCTGGTCCCCTAAAAATTAATGGCACTAGAGAAGATGACCTTTGGGAACTATAGCTTAATGGATACAATGTGTTAAAAGCTTCAGTGAGTCATGGTGGGAAGAGGCTATGAGGGCAGCAAACACAGTCCTAGATGATGTTATTAATAGCATTATAGGCTCTAGATTTCCTGTGGTGGTGTTCTTGGCAAGACCAGCCTGGCCAAAGTGGATACTCTCAACCTGGAACAGAGGGTCTTGGAGATGCCAGCACGTGAGGTATGATGAGAGGGTAAAATGATAGGAGGTGTCCTTTGGAAGGACTGACTCCTTGACTTTAAAATGGAGAACTCAAATCTGTACGTGAAATCTTTCTGGCTACAAAGAGGGCCAAGGCCTCCTAAGGCCAAGGTCTCCTCGTCACTTTCAAAGATGTCGAAGAATATATTCAGACATTTCAAAGATGTCCTCATATCATTGGTTCCCACTCTGGAATTCTATCAATAAGGTGAGAGTTCCTCTAGTTGAAAAAGAGATCTAAAAAGACTTCCCTTTCTCATGTAATTTCTGTAACCTCCAGGACACACCCACCTCCCCCTTCCAGCTCTGTAATGAAGCCACAGCTGGTGCCAATTTGTGGAACTCCTTAAAGGCTATTCTCCCTTATATACCCCGGGACCAAGTTCCCATGCTCCCTCACCCGATTTCCTGCACTCACCTCCCACCTGGTGTGTTCACACCTGCAAGTGCCTTTTACCAACCCCTTTGCCAAAAGGCAGCCAGAGTGACCTTTCAAAGACCTATCAGTTCCTGGCATTTGTCTCCATAGAAATCTGCACTGATCTTCTAACAAATTCTCAGTCCTCCAAAGGCACCCATAATCCTCCCATCAGTCTATTCATACCCCTCCAACTGACTGATGCCTGTTCTGCCCCATCTCTCTGCCCTTCAACCACACTGCCTCCTTCTTCCTGTGGAGACCTCTCATGGCACCTGCCTCCAAGCACAGGTGATTCCCATTGATGGGAAGACCCTCTTCTCCCCCCCATCTCCCCACTCCAGTTACTCCCACTTATTCGTGAGCTCACAAGCCCCATGGTACACACTCTCCATGCAGCCTGCTCTCTCTTTTCTAGCACTGGCCTCCGTTTCTAGCTGTGGTTGTGTCATGGATGTCCTTCCCCAGCCAGCCTCCAAGCTCTCCTTCCCTTTAGCTCCAACACCTGACACAGTGCCTGGCACGTAGTAAGCCCTGGCTAGCTTCTAAGAGCCTCACTGAGGGACTGAAAGCATTTTAAAAATGTCACTACGTAGGCTCCAAACTGTAGGCAGAAAAAGCTTTGCCTGGATTGACATTTTAGAGACGTATTGGTCAAGTTGGATGTGTTCACTGACTTTGCCTTGTAAAATTAAAAAAAAAAAAAAGGACCTCTGTATCGCTTCGCATCTACCGAAGGCGCATGTATACTACTAGACCACGTTATGAGCTTAATGGAAGGAGACAAGATGTTTTCGCTAAGAAAATGTATAAGACTGTTGAGGTCAAGTGGGAGGAAACAGTCCGTTTGTTGGAGCATTGCTATCTTACTCTATCACAGCCACTCATAAAAATCTGACACGGGGTGAGTCAGAATTGTCTGTCGGAGATGAGTTAGATCTGGCTCATGTTCCTACAGACATGAAAGCCAGAAACGAAGAAGGAGGCTTTGAAAGCGTGGGTTGAGGAGGCCGTGTGGTTCACTGCGATGAGCTAAGTGCCCAGGGCCACCAGCAGACATGCTGGCCTGTGTCCGTCCTTTGTTCTGGGGTCCCTCTTGCACCATGTGGTGAGGCTGGTGGCTGGGAGCAGCTCAGGACAGGACCTGGTGGCATCTTACCTCTCCCACCCTCCTGTGGGCTCCAGTAGGTCCCAAGGGACAGCCTGCCTTCCTTGCAAAGCCCAGTAGCACTGGGAGCAGAAACTGGGGCCAAAGAGTGAGCACCCTGTTTGACAAGCTGGACCAGCCACCTCTTCTTCAGATGCAGGGGGAGCCCTGGCATGCTGACTCCTCCCTTCTCCCTTTCCCCTTTCCTCTCTTCCTCCCTCTTTTCTTCCCCTCTCTCCTTCCCTGGTGGTGCCCTTTCCCAATGCCCACTTCATCCCTTTTCCTTTCTACATGCCTGTCTTCTAGAGTTTCTTCTCTTTCCTCCCCATTACTTCCCTTCATCTGAATCTCCTCTTTGGTTCCTTTGTCCCTGCTCTCTGCTCCTCCTCCCCTTCCCTGGCTCCTGTTCAGCTCCATTGCTAATGCAGGCAGAGCTGGATTAACATGCTCACTTGCTAGCTCAGCCACCCTCCAGAGAAGTCACTCTTCGGTGGCCACCTTCCTGACCCCCTGGTCGCTTCTCCACTTGTTCAGATATTGCTCTGAAGTCTGAGGAGGACAGAGCGGGGCTGCCACAGAAGCAGGCCAGAGGAGAAACCAAATCATGTGTCCACACTGTCCCCCAGCACTGCTGCTCTGAGAGCTTTCTGAGTCCTCAACAGGGTTAGGATTTAGGGGCTTCTTCAGAACCGGGAGTGAAAACAACCATAGGTCAAAAGAAAAGCTACGGCCCCCACACAAAAATAATAATCACAAATGAAAACTATGTTAACTCTGAGTCCCAAAGTCGAAAAATTGCCTTGAATCTGTCACTAGAAAGCACCCAAGGCCTCTCTCTCTGGGTTCTGGGTGCCCTGGGAATGGCAGGAGGCTCTGACAGGCGCGTGGGAGTGCGGAACGATGGGGGCTAGCCTGCCGGCTGGCGGGGGGGAGAAGGGGGTACCTCCTGTGGCGCTGTCCTGGCCCGACCCCCTGCGGACAGGGTGTGGCGCGGTGTCCGGGGTGGTCCTGGTGCCCTGCCGTTGGCGGGAGGCTGGGCCCCGACCACCCCACACCCCGCTCCTGTCCTGCGTTTTCTGCTTCAGGTGAGGGCGCGTCGCAGTGTCACTTTACCTGTGAGCAGAGGGTCCTCCAGAGAAGCCATGGGGCGGGGAGGGGCAGCAGGGGGCCTGAAGGCCTGAACGGGAACAGGACACCGCGGCGTCAGAGGCTAGGCTGCAGCGTGGGAGCACAGGGGCAGCGAGTATGGTGTGTCCTGCAGTCCCGAATGGGCTGCAGCACAGCACCCTGGCGCTGTGCGCCCCTCCTTCCCGCCTGGGCAATTAACGAAACCCCTGCTCAAGGCCGCCCCCGACCCGCCCCCCCCTTCCCTCCTGAGTCCTCTGAGAGCTCACTTCCAGCTTTGGAAATTAGCAAAGACCCTTCTCTGCGCTGGCCCCGCCCCCTCACATCTGAAACCTGAGCCATGGCTGGGGTGCGGGGCTAAGTCCTGGCATGCTAATGCATTGCCAGCGCCAGCGCTGGGCAGCCTCCTAGCCGGGCTCCCTGAGCGGGTGTCCACGTGCAGCCTGGCTGCGAATAGATCATCAGTCTTAAACCCCGGCTGCACTCTTGGGTCAGTTTGCTGGCTTCCAGATTGCGCCCAAAGCCAGGAAACAGCTTCCCCAGGACAGGCCTGGGCTGAGATGCCTGCCTGGGATCTGTCTGAGCAGTCTCCTCCACTCCAGGATGGGATGGCACTTCGACCTGGATGTTTGGGTTTTTGGTTTGTTTTTTTTGGTCATTGGTTATTACATGACCTCCAGGGTAGGTGCTCCACAAAGGGAGTGAAAACAGGACGCCATATATAAGCATACAGCCATTCAAGAAAAATAGCTTGGGGTTCTCCTGGAAAGGCTGCATTGGTCCTTGCACTATGGTTTAATAGAAAAGGGATTATGCACCAAGTTACTTAAATGAGCATAGGTTGAAATCGTTTACTGAGAGTAAATATTTTAAATAGTTATATTTTAACTAAATCTATCATCAATCATAAATCTATTACACGAAGGTTACAGGCAATTTAAAAGCAAGAGCACTCTCTTCAGGGTTTTAAATAATCCCTGTCTGTCTTGGCACATGAGAATGCAAAGATAGGAAATGGTTTGTAAAAGATCATATAATAGCTTTTACTAATTCTATTTATTTGACAGACAGAGATCACAAGTAGGCAGAGAGGCAGGCAGAGAGAAAGATGGGGAAGCAGGCTCCCGGTCAAGCAGAGAGTCTGATGAAGGGCTTGATCCCAGGACCCTGAGATCATGACCTGAGCCCAAGGCAGAGGCTTAACACACGGAGCCACCCAGGCGCCCCCAGATGAAATACATTTCTGACTTAGAAACTTCAGATAGAATTATTTTGTCCATGATGACAACTGAAGAAAATGTGTCATCCCTAAACCTAACCTTAAACCCTACCAACGCTGAAACCTAAGCTGACCTTAAAGCCCAAACTAGAACCCTGAATCCCAAACCTGGAATGGAACCCAAAGCCTGTACCTGAGCCCTGGATCCAAGCCCTGAACCACGAACCCAAACCCTAAACCAGACCTCCAAGTCATGAAACCTGAACCCAAATCTCAGCATGAAGTCAAACCCCAAATTTGACCTTGAACTTTATCCCATAAGCCCTGAGTCTTAAAGCCTAAATCATAAACTTAAAGCCCTAAACTATAACTCTGTTCCCTGTCCTTCACTCTAAACCCTCACCCTAACACTAAACCCAAAGCCTGATCTAGAACTCTGACTAAAACCTGAACCTGTACCCAAATTCAAATGCTTCACCACACTTTGCTTAGGCACTTGCCATTGATGGATATTTGCAGTTTCTACCTTTTGATTCTTGTGAACATTGTTTGGGTTGGGGGCTAGGGTTAGGGTCTTGGATTAGGGTAGGGTCCAGGCTTGAGACCAAGTTGAGGTCAGAGTGTGGGTCTGCATCAGGGCCATGTTCAGTGACACTGTTTGGGTCAAGGACTGTTGTAATTCCACATTGTTTCCAATTCATTGTTCCTTAGCTATTTGGGGGGAAGTTGGGGGGTATTGGGCTCCATGCAGCTTGAATTTCCGGAATGAAATGGCATCAGCTGGACCCCAGGAGGGAGCAGGACCTTCCACTGAAGGGTGAGCTCCCACAGTCCTGCACTGCCTTGCACCGCCTGCAGAGGGCGCCAGACCCCAGCTCCGCCCTGAGCCAAGGCTGCACAGCCACAGCTGGGACCAGAGCCCCGCCTCTTCAGGACCCACTGTGGAGACTTCTGGAGAATGTGGGGCGCCTCCCACCCTGACAGGACAAGCTGAGGAGGGTGTGGCTCTGCATCCACACTGACCGGACCCGTTGTGGAGGACGCGCCCACACTGGCAGCAGTCCAACCTCCTAAGGACCAGATGCTGGAGGAGCTGAGGAGAAGCCGCCTGAGTGCACTGTCAAGGGGTTCGTGGTCTCAGGACCCCACAGAGGAAGGGCGCCCTGTGTAGACACTGGGGCTTCCGTCGTTTTGTGTGAGGAGACGTGGCCTCCTGCTGTGCTGTGCACGGGGCTGTGGGGTCCCCCCTTTCTGGGCTCGGGTGCTCCTGGGTCCTCGTCTGTGTTTGTGTGCTCGCGGATTCTGTTCCTGGGGCTCCTCAGATGGTCTGCAGTCAGGGAGCATCAGCCTTCTTCGGTGCTTGTGCTCTCCCCACCTCAGCCCTGCGGGGTCCTTCCCGTGTCCACACCCACTCCAGGCTTGCGCCAAGTCCAGAAATTCGGGAGCCAGAGTGAGGACTCTGTAGACGGTTTTGGGGAGAGTAGGTATTTTCCCAGTGTGGGTTCTACCCTGAGCACAGTGCCTCCCCATCTCCGTGTGTACCCCTCCCTGTCTGTCGTCATTGTTGCAGGGCTGTCAGATGACAGGTCTGTCACCTTCTTGGTTCAGGGGCCTCCCGGGTATCTTGCTGTCTTGGATGCAGGTGTAAATGAGATCGTTCTCCGCAGTCTCTTTTTGATGGTTCCTTCCGAGCACCTAGGAGTGCCACTAATTTGTGCATATTGATTTTGTTCCTTGCAAGATCTTGAATTTATTTTTTCGATTGGCCTTAAACTCAATCTGCCAGTTATTTGACCAGCAGCATGGATTTAATTGGGAAGAGCAGAGAATGGCAGTCTGGGCTGAGCAAGCTAAGGTCCCATCACAGGCAAGTGCGAGAAACAAAGGAGAGGAACATTATTTCATGGAGGAGGAAGAAGTTGGGAAGGGTGCTTGAAGGAAAGTCCCTTGGAGAAAGGCAGGGTGATGGAGAATTCTCACCAGCTGAGCTGCAAAGCTCATACAAAAAGTCAGGAGATGAACCTCCAGCTTCCCGTGTGGGGCCTGGAATTGGTGAGTCTCTCCTGTGGGGAATTGCAATGTGGAGTCTGTAATGGGCACTGAGCAGCAGGCGTCCCCTTCCAGCCTCCCCTTCTGGCATCCCCAGTCCACTTTACTGGGGCTTCCCTTCCTGCTTTTGCACAGTTCTAACCAGCTTGTGGTGGAACGTTGTGGAAAAACTGAAATTCCAAATCCACTGCTTCTACTGCACCTGTGATACAGGGGCCCATGATTTAATTCTCCCACGAGTCTCTTGCTAACATGTGTCCTCTCCATGTTGGGTGACCTGGATCTGGGAGGGCTTGGACTCCATCCCAAAGTCTGATGTTCTCTCTGCTTCCGTGTCGTCGTGCTAACATGGTTGTTTGGAAGATTCATTTCCTCTGTGGTGATTTCAAAGTGCAGTCAGCTTGTTATAGCAGCACAAATACGTGCTGTCTCCACACTCAGATTCCCCAGCCGTCATTTCTTTACCACGTTTGCCACTTCACACGGGATGCTTCAGTGTGTTTGATCCCACACCAGGACAATGTCCTGCAGAACCACCACATAACCTGAAATGAGGAGATCATTACAGAAACCATCCAAGGGTTAGTGTTAGGAACCAGGGACATGGCAGGCCTGACCTGAAGACCCCATGGAGAGCTGTCAGGGTGGCTGAGTTGACAGTGGAGGTGAGGGTGAGTGTCTGGCTCTGGCTTTGTGTCCAGGAGTCAGCTCTGTGTGGGTGTGTCCTCAGCTAGGCATGCAGATTTCTGCTCCTCTGAATCCTTTCCGGAGTTCCAAATGGCACAGTTTCCTTCTGGGAAGCAGGCTGAGTCCTCTGGGATTGCCCATGTGTCCCCAAATTGTAGGGCACCTACTGCAAGGCCTTTGGGGTCACAATCCTGAGAACCGAACCAAACCAAAGGTTATGGTTAGGGCCCACCACATGGCAGGCCCGATCTGCCAGCACTCTGTCCATCTTTCTGGGGGAGGAAGCAGTCGAGGGATTTGTTCAGGGTGAGTGTCAAGCTCCAGGTTTGCATCCAGGGGCCTGCTGAATATGGGGGTGTCCAGAGGTAGGAATGCAGATTTCAGTTCCTCTGAATCCTTTCTGGAGTTCCAAATGGCATGGTTCCTTTCAGGGTGGCAGGGTGAGTCCTATGGTGTTCCTCACTGTCCCCAATCTCTGAGGATTTGGAGCCAGGCCGTCGGGGACTCACCTCTCAGGACAGAATCTAGGCTTAAGAGTTTGTGCCTATGGGCATGGCTGCACTGATCTGAAAGCACTGTGGCGAGGATCACAGGGGTCTGAGTTGAGAGCATGGTTCAGGATCAGTATCAAGGTCTGGGTTTGTGTCCAGTGGACCGCTGAATGTGGGGGTGGTCTCAGATGTCCAAGACGATTTCCCCTACTCTGAATCCTTTCCAGCATTCCAAATAGCCTGGTTTCCTTCTGGGTGGCAAGCTGAAATCTCTGGGATTTCTCAGGTCTTGCCATTGCCCTTGCAAGGGCAAGATACTTTTTACAGTAAAAGAATTCACCAGATGAGCTGAACAGCAGAAAAGACACAGCTCAAGAGTTAATCAGTGAACAGGAATATCATGCCAAAAACTTCTTTGATAACACACTACAGAGCAAGGGAAGATAGGAGAGAAAGCTGAGATATAAAGGACAAACCCTCCAACTTTCCAACATCATTCCCTACTTGTTTATTTCCATTGCTGTCAGCTCATTCCCAGTCAAAAATAAGTCACCTGAGCCAGCCTTTTTTCTTCCTGAGATTGGGGCACTGCAAAGCCCACCAGAGGGGCCAAGGGCACCCCTATACCTGCTGAGCTGAGCCCATTTGTACTCCAACCGTGAGGAGGTACCAGCCTGTCCCCCTGGTGCTCCATGGTCTGTGGCAGTCCTTCCTTCTGGACCCTGCTTTGCTGCTCTATTTTCGCTAACCCTGGTCTCAAACTAGGGATTGCTTCTGGAAGAGGAACTCAGGGAGATGAGGCTCAGGAGGGTCTCCCTGCCTGGAATCTTCGTGTGAGGAGTGCACAGCCAACAGATTTTGCCCAGGGACTTGCAAAATGCAGAGAGGCAGATTTCTTTTCTCTCTTTCTCTCTCTCTCTAGCCTCATACTAACCAGGAGTTCTTAGAACTTTCTTCAGTGACTTCTAGGTGTAGCTTGGCCACTTTTTCACAGAAAGGCCACTTGAGCATGATGAAACACACGTATAAGCAATTACATTAAAAAAAAAAAAACAATAAGCCAATGCACACAGACCTTTGACAGCAGCACAGGACACTCAAGGGACCAGAGTCCCTACCTTGGGCAATAGTGGTAGAGGCCGGGTTCTGCCATGCAGGTCCCTAGACCTTTGGCAGTTTCCACGATTGCAAATCCAGACATGCAGAATCCTGAGGGACAACCTACTAACTGCAAAAGAGCAAAAATTCATCAGGATTCAGAGAGTGGAAATCCATTTGTACTGGAAAAGAAAGAAGTAGGCTTGCTGTGAATCCAGCAGGGAGGACAGGCATAGATAAAGGCTGGTGTATGGGTCACGGAAACTATTGTTTCTCAAGGGTCCTGCTGTCTCTGTAAAATGCTATGAGGACTGTCTCTTGGGGACCTCCTGCTTTCCTACCAGTGACACCCCCAGATTCTGCTTTGCTAGTCCCATGGATTCCTGGGGATACCCAGTTGATAAGCTATGCTGTCCTCATGACAACACTTGCTAATGGACTGAATGTTTGTGTCTTGTCCCAATTCAGATGTTGAAGCCCTGACCCTCAAGGAGTGCCATCAGGAGGTATGGGCTTTGAGAGGTGGTGAGGTCATGAGATTGGAACACTTGTGAATGAGATAAAAGCACTTCTGAGAAATGACCTGAGAGATTGTTCTGCCAGCTGTCATCCATGCAAGTCTACAACAGAAATATGGGCATTTGTAGATAATGAAGCAGTCTCTTGCTAGATATCAGATCTCCCAGGATCTTGCTTTTGGACTTCTCAGTCTCTAGAACTGCAAGGAATAGTACATGTTTTGCTGTTTCAGCCACCCAGTCTGTCATCATTTGTTGCAGCAACTTGAACTGAATAAAGCAGAGCCCAAGTCCTGGTTAATCCCTGCTTCTACTCATTTCCCCTCAGAAAGAGCTTCTAATCCAGAACTGACCTCTGCTTTCCATACACGTGCTTCAGACTCCTTCTGTGAGAGCCCAGACTTTGTAAAAGACTCCTCCCTCATGGCAACCAGCATTCTGTGACTCCTGAGGACTGTCCTCCCTGACTGTATTGAGTCAATCAAACTGATTTTGATTCTGGAGTCCCAGGATCAAGGACTGCATCAGGCTCCCAGCTTCATGGGGAGTCCGCTTCTCCCTCTGACCTTCTCCCCTCTCATGCTCTCTCTCTCTCTCTCTCTCTCTCTCTCTCAAATAAATAAATAAAAATCTTTTAAAAATCTGATTTTAACAGACCATAAGCTTGTTCTTGCTGGTCTTTGGAAGATTAGCCATTAGCCCTTCGGAGAAAGTTCTGAATGGCTGCTTCATGAAGGGGTGAACTGTGTCCCCAAAGTCTCTTTTTGCTGCCTTCTAATCACAGATGCTGAGACAAATCCTCCCAGGTGCTGGTTTTTCAAAGCACTTAATGCTTTGGCTTTGAAGTTCCTCACTTGACAGTTCTGCTTTAATCAGTTTGTGACAAAACAGCCAATTGGTGGTGGATGCAAAGTGCACTGATAAAGTTAATATCAGAGAACAATTTTTTGAGTGTCATGCATGTGCACGTGTGTGCACACACATATCCATGTGCTAAGCATTATGGTAAATGTCTGACAAGAACTAAAAGATCAAAAAGTCAGGATACCCCATTAGCTGATATTTTTATTATTCCTACATCCTAATCTATGAAAAACAGGGTCAGAGAATAAGAAGTGGCAAAAAGAATCAAGATTTGAGGCAGTTCGATTTCTCAGCCAGCCTTGATCAATAGGCATGTACACCTGTGTCTAGTTTCAGCTCTGTGTAACCTTGCCATAACCTTGGATAAGCCATTCATCTCTCAAGTTCAGGTTCTTGGTCCAAGGAGGGAAGGGGCACAGGTTGAGTACCTCCAGTGGGACTTCCTGGCAGGCTTGTTCATCCAAGCATTCCTGTTTCAGTTTGAGTAATTGAAGCCAGTCTTTGTTTTACCGAAGGCCAAGCTTGTCCAGTGTGTCCATGCCACCAGCCAACAGCATTTGTCCATGCCATGTAACAACTGAGCAACATTCATAGGAATGGGGGGAGGAAAAGATGTCCACAGGTGTTGACAGATGTTCTGCATGGAGGAACAGGAGCTGGGGCCATCACCTGCTGTTTCTAGTGGCCTTCTCTGTCGAGTTAAAATAAATGGCAATTATTTGCAATGACAGGGGTGAAAGTAGAGGGTATTATGCCAAGCGAAATAAGTCAGTCAGAGAAAGACAATTATCATATGATCTCACTCATATGTGGAGTTCAAGAAACAAACCAGAATCATAGGGGAGTAAAGGAAAAAAATAAAACGAGATGAAGTCAAAGAGGGAGACAAACCAGAAGAGACTTTAAAAAAAAAGATTTTTATTTACTTATTTGACAAACAGAGATCACAAGTAGGCAGAGAGGCAGGAAGAGCGAGAGAGGAGGATGCAGACTCCCCAGGGAGCAGAGAGCCTGATGTGGGGCTCGATCCCAGGACCCTGAGATCATAACCTGAGTTGAAGGCAGAGGCTTTAACCCACTGAGCCAGCCAGGTACCCCTCAGAAGAGACTCTTAATCACAGTAAACAAACTGAGGGTTCTTGGAGGGGAGAGGGATGGGTGGATGGGGTAACTGGGTGATGGACATTAAGGAAGGCATGTGATACAGTGAGCACTGGGTGTTACAAAAGACTGATGAATCACTAACCTGTATGTCTGAAACTAGTATTATATGTTAATTAATTGTATTTAGATTAAAATTTTCTTTAAAAATAATTTTAAAATAAAATAAGTAACAATCCAATAATGATCAGAGTTATCCAGCAGGGAGTATCAGATCTAGAAGTCAGTTAAATTTAAGGGGCTTGCCGAAGTTTAGGAGAGTCACGCTAGGTCATTTTCCTGTGTGGGGAAGTCTTCAGGGGCAGTTCCAAAGACAAAGATTATTAATATTCCTCCTTCCCCCATTCCTCCTAGAGCCAAAGATGTTTCCTCCACTCACCCACTGGCCCTGTATGTAGGTGTTGCTTTCTCTCTACCAATCAAAAAATCAGTGAGTAACTATAACTTCACCTTTTCCAATATCCCCCTACCCCCGACCTTTGGTCTTTAATGGCCATGGGCAACAGGGACAAAGACATTTTTTAAAAACTTACAGAGATCTATTATGCTCTACTACCTTGGCCCGCATGGGCCACTGCAAAGGGATTCTGTGAACCGTGTACTCAGATGAATGGTCATTATCTTCAAAAAGGCAGGGGCAGTGATAGACACAGGAACCAAAAAAGCAAGAGTTAACGGACCATCAGAATAATGGAGTACCAACACTTTTATGTCCTTGGCTTGAATCCTCAAGGTCCAGTGTCTCAACAGAATTTTCATTTTGGTCTCATCTGCCTCACTTGTCCACCCCTGGGCCAGTTGGCAGTTATACTGAGAACCGGAAATTTTCCTTAGAAGAGAGAAAGAGTATTTGTCAGGTAAACCAAAGAAATGTCCATTATAGGAAGTTAGGCCTTTTGTCATGGTACTCCATTAGCACCCTCCTGACTGTTAAAGAAAAAAAAAATATTGTGACACCCATTAAAGAGAGTAAGGAAGATTTTATTCAAGGGATGCTACTATGATGAGATTTTATTGTATAGTATGGGAGAGAAATCTGGCTCAGCTCAGACAAATGGAGATTTACAGCTAAAGAGCATGGTGGGGATCACTGAATGTAAAATTAAGATGGAACATCAAGGGTAAGGATGAAGGGATTCTGGCTAAACCATCTGGACAGTAATATTGTTGAAGGAAGGCTAGGGTCATAAACTATTGAGATCAGGGGATAAGGAATTTTTTAAAAGACTTATTAATACATTTTAGAGAGAGGGAGCAGGGGTAGGGGTAGAGGGAGAGGGAAAGAGAATTTTAATCAGACTCTTCACTGAGCATAGAGCCTGAGGTGAGGCTTAATCTCAGGACCGTGAGATCATGACCAGAGTAGAAACCAAGAGTCAAACGTTCAACCAGCTGCACCAACCAGGTGCCCTGGGAATAAGGGATGGGATCAGATATTAAGGGTTATAGATACTGAAGCACCTGGGTGGCTTAGTTGGTTAAATCTCTGGCTTTGGCTTGGTCATGATCTGATCCCAGGATCAAGCCTGGCATTGGGCTTGCTGCTCAGTGGGGAGTCTGGTTCTCTCTCTCCCTCTGCTATTCCCCCTGCTCAGGCTCTCTCTCTATCAAAATAAATAAATCTTAAAAAAAAAAAGTGGTAAGATACCAGGGGTGAGAGATAAGGAATTTGATCAGATATCAAGAGTAGGATAGAAGATTGCTGAAAAATGACCAAGCAGATTTCTTGCTAAAACTGGGCTAAGTGGGCGGAGCCTAAGGTCAAGGCTAGACAGAAAGAGGACTCAGAGGAACTTGACTCGAGTCTGGTCAAGGAGAAAATCTTCATCATCCATGACCATTGTATTTTCTGCAGTCACACATTTTACTAATTCTTTTATCAGACATTCAGTGAACGAGAAACATGAACACAGCAGCAATAATATAACAAATGTAAGCGCTCTGGAAGAGACAAAGGCAGTATGGGAATCCACCTCATTAGATTTAGAATATGCATGACTCCATGACTGAATTACTACCACTGCTTGACTGTTGAGATTAAGATGTAGTACAGAGGATCAGAGGGAAGGGAGGGAAATCTGAATGGGAGTCATCAGAAAGGGAGACAAGCCATGAGGCACCTTTAACTATAGGAAACAAACTGAGAGTTGCTGGGGGGGAGGGGAGTGGGAGACATGGAGAAACTGGGTGATAGGCATTAAGGAGGACACGTGATGTGATGAGCACCAAGGGTTATCCACAACTGATGAGTTACTGAATTCTCTGAAACCAATGATGTACTATCTAATGGCTAATTGAATTTAAATATCTAAAAAAGGCACTTCAAAAAAAAAGATGTAGCATAACTCACAATATCCTTTGAGTGGAAGAATGTGCGGACTTTCCACACCTCTGCTGTCCAAGTCCCATGGCTAGTAGCCACATGTGGCTAATGACCACTTAAAAGGTGGCCAATTCAAATGGAGAAATGCTGTAAAAGCAGAATAAACACTGGCTTTCAAAGACATATTGTAACCAAAAGTCAGAGAGTATTGCCACCCTCACATCACAAACATCGCATGACTTCTACAGCTAATGAGAGTGGGACCCAAGATGAGAGAGGTCAACCTGAAAGTCCATGATGTCAGAAAGAACATGGAGAAGAAAGAGTCACAATCCTGGAGTGGATGGTCTGAAGAACTGTCAGAATGCCTTTTTTTTTTTTTTTTTTTTTTGGTGATTCTGTATACGGACAAGGAGAATTCATTGGAGATGACATCTGTATGCCTCACATTTTCAAGGGAAAATTATGAAAACGCATATAGACCCACAGCCATAGTTTAATTATGTTTGAAATATATTCAGAACTACTCCAGTCAGTAAATTGCATATTTTCACATTTAGCTTCTCAATTTTCTCTTCGGCACCTCCCATTCTTGAAATCCCAACACAAATCACATCTCTTGCCTAAGGACCATAAACTACCTCACTATCAAAGGCTACAGTTCATTCATTCATTTGATTCATTCAAAGCAACCTAATCTTGAGTGATGTCTTAGGCGCTCTTCTAGGGACTGGTGACACGGTGAACAAAATAGGTAAAAATCTCACTTTCATGGAGCCTCTCTGGTATTTAGGGGAAAATCTTTCCTTATCAACATGAAAATACTTTTTATGGATGTTGCTTAGAATTTCAGTTTTTTTTTTTCTTGACAGTATCTCAGGTGATCATCTTTGAGGTGGTTCTCCTGAAAATATTTTTGGGGGGTACTGACTCGACTTTCTGAGTCAGACACTTTCCTAAAGACAGGGGTCAAAGGAAAAGTGACAACTGTCACTCTTGCAGTAAGAACAGGGATCACAATGCTTGAAACAGATATGCTGCTCAGCTGTCAGAAAGTCCACAAGGCTCCAAATGTGTGTGGCCAACTAACGGAACCTGTAACTCAGAGGTTATCATCCTGAGAGCAATGGGAAATCCCTCTAGTTAAGGACTCTCCTTGACGGAAGCTTGACAATGGCCTTGATTTACTTACTATGATGTTTAGGTAATTATACACATTAAGAAAAGTGCACAAGGCACTTACATTTCCATGATACCATCAAAGATATTGTTGTTTTATTAAAATGTTACATCTAGAGTTGTAACGTATAGAGTAGTTAAGTCAATCACTATGAGGTACAGGTGAGACTATTGTAACAGCCATACTTCCATAAAAAAGAAAAATTTTTTGTGGTTTCTGATCTAGGAATCAGCCAGTGAATAATTCTATATCAGTGTCCAGTTACCGGGCTAAACATGTAATCTATTTATATTTCTGAGGGTAAGCAGAATTGTGATCACTGAGCCAGCTGTATTCTAGTAACTACTCATTTACCCAACATAACAGATATAAGAAGGTAAAAGGCTTCTAAGGAGACTGGTTACTTATATTTTGAACCACATTTTGGCAGGTATAACTTGCAACTTGTGCTTAGTGGTAAGATTTCTGATATTTACTTTCTCCTTCCTTTGGCAAGTCAAGTTAGTTAAAAAGTAATTAGAGTAGAGTCCATTGTTTTTCTTAAATGCTTACAGAGATATAGAACTCTCAAGTTTCTTTACTAGACAGGATTAGATCACATTAGTGATAAAGATCAGAATGATTTACATTGCTAAAACGAGAACTTCCTGTCAGTTTGGAGAAAGCTCATTTTTATAACCAACATATTGGCTGGGCTAGAGATTAATGAGTGCTATGGGTGGGGTGATGAATGTGATATATTCAATGACCTGTGGAATTTGTTCTGTAATTTCCCCACTCCTCTGGTCAGCAGAGCGTCTTCTTCAGTACCCAGCACTGCCCATAACTGCATTCAGAAAATCACTCTCCAAAAATGGTTATTTGTTTTGCCTTTTTTATAATTTTTTAAAACATTTGATTTATTTACATGTCAGAGAGAGGGAATGAGAGCACAAGCAGGGGGAGCAGGAGAGGGAAGGGGAGAAGCAAGCTTCCTGCTTGGTGGGATTGCACAAGGGCTGAAGAAGACAGAATGGGAAGGGGACAAGGAGAATAGTGGGTTTCAGATTCTTGGGAACAGAGCCCACATCTATTTCTATGTTTATCTCACTGCTATAAACCCAGGTCACAGCAGAGTGCCTGCAGCAGAGTCATGGAAGTGCTCCAGAACTGATAACTATTGCTATTTATACTACTAACATTCCTCCACAAAGGGCCAAGTGTCATAGCTTCTCCCAGTTCCCCACACTGAACGCAATGAAGAATCAAACTATCGGGTGAAGGATGGCGAGGGGCATTTAACAGGACCCAGATCACAGGAGCCATATTGTATTGCAGGACCAGGGGTCTTACCAGTGACTAGGTATTCACTCCTCTTGAGAGGCTAGCTCCTTGGATCTCCCTCTTCAATCCTCTGAACCCATGTCTGGCATCAGAAACAAAAGTAAACATAACGTATCGCCCTTGTTTATTTTTTACTATTATTTGTTACAGAGGAAGAGAGAGATCACAAGCAAGGGGGGCTGCAGGCAGAGGGAAGGCAGGCCCCCCACTAGAGCCTGGTATGGGATCCAATCCCAGGACCCTGGGATCATGACCTGAACCAAAGGTAGATGCTTAACTGAGTAAGCTACCCAGGCGTCCCTTATTGTCCTTCTTTAAAATTTAATGTATTCTCTCTCCCTCTCTCTTTGTCCCCACTCTGTCACTCATACTGACACAATCACAGAGTCACAGACAATAGCAAGGCATTTCCCATTCTAATTCGCTAAGGCACTATGAGCTTAAGCTCAACAGAATCACTTTGCCAGCTGCTGCTCTACCGTGCCCTGATCCCTTCTCTATCCCCAAGCTCGATCTGTAACTCAAGTGTCATGGTGGTGGCTCTTTCTGCCCTCCCTCCACAAGGCTGTCATCAGCACACTCTTCCCCGTGGCTCCACTCCCCAGCACTGGCTGCCTTTGGTCTACGGGTATGCCCTCTCCTAGAGCTTTTCCACTCTCCCTGAGGGGAAGACAACCCTTACTTCTCCCCGGTGGCTGTCACGTGTCCGCTATATATTGTGACGATCAGCCCGATTAAGAGATTGGGAACTAAAAGACCGGCTTCTGCTTATGGATCAAACTAACTCTGGGGCTTGGCACACATGACAGCAGCACATGGTGGTAGAACTGAGATGGTTAGGGAGTTAATCTGCATTTTCACATCTGGTCAGCAGCAGAACAAAGAAGACACCCCAGATCTCCTATCTCCCAGAACAGTACTCTTCAAGTAACTTACAGCACCATCCTTCTCCAGCTTTGGAAGTGGCACTTTTCCAACCCCAAAGTCTTGATTCTAGGCAGCACTCCGAGAGATACTCCCTCCAGAATCACCCCTGGCTGGAAGTAGTGGTCGGCCAAGGCCTCCCAAATATCTTCCCTTCAGAGTTGCGCTTGCATCAAACTCAAAACTGTGGCACGTACGGGACTTTCCTGTCAGCCTCTAGCTCTAATGACCTATTGGACTTCAGAGGTGCTCTTTTATACCCACTTACCTTATAACATCAACGTGTGACTCCTCTAGAATTCTCTCCATGGCTTTTCTCCTGTACTAATTGTTATGGACTGAATTGTGTCCCCACAAAAGTCATATGAAGAATTCCTAATCTCCAGTGTGACTGCATCTGGAGATAGGGCCTACCTAGAAGGAGGTACTGAAGGCTTGGTGAGGTCACAGGAGTCCTAATCTGCTAGGACTGGTGTCCTCATAAGGGTGAAACACATGAAAGCACTCCCCCTACCTCCCCTCTGGGGGCCCACAGAGAAGAGGTCATCTGAGGGCACAGTTGAAAAGGTAGTGATCTATAGAACAACAAGAAAAAGCTCACTGGAGACCAACCTTGCTGGCACCTTGATCTGGAACTTCTGGCCTCCAGATCTGTGCGAAAATACATTTCTGACATTAAAGCTCTCCAGCCTGTGTTTGTCTGTCCCCGACGGCCTGGCTCCAAAGCCTCAGAGATTGGGGACAGTGAGGAACACCATAGGACTAACCCTGCCACCCTGAAAGGAACCATGCCATTTGGAACTCCAGAAAGGATTCAGAGGAACTGAAATCTGCATTCCTACCTCTGGACAGCCCCATATTCAGCAGGCCCCTGGATGCAAACCTGGAGCTTGACACTCAACCTGAACAAATCCCTCGACTGCCCCCTCCCCCAGAAAGATGGACAGAGTGCTGGCAGATCGGGCCTGCCATGTTGTGGTCGCTAACCATAACCTTTGGTTTGCTTTTCAAGATTCTGACCCCAAAGGCCTTGCAGTAGGTGCCCTACAATTTGGGGACACATGGGCAATCCCAGAGGACTCAGCCTGCTGCCCAGAAGGAAACTGTGCCATTTGGAACTCCGGAAAGGATTCAGAGGAGCAGAAATCTGCATGCCTAGCTAAGGACACACCCACACAGAGCTGACTCCTGGACACAAAGCCAGAGCCAGACACTCACCCTCACCTCCACTGTCAACTCAGCCACCCAGACAGCTCTCCATGGGGTCTTCAGATCAGCCCTGCCATGTCCCTGGTTCCTAACACTAACCCTTGGATGGTTTCTGTAATGATCTCCTCATTTCAGGTTATGTGGTGGTTCTGCAGGACATTGTCCTGGTGTGGGATCAAACACACTGAAGCATCCCGTGTGAAGTGGCAAACGTGGTAAAGAAATGACGGCTGGGGAATCTGAGTGTGGAGACAGCACGTATTTGTGCTGCTATAACAAGCTGACTGCACTTTGAAATCACCACAGAGGAAATGAATCTTCCAAATATCCATGTTAGCACGATGACACGGAAGCAGAGAGAACATCAGACTTTGGGATGGAGGCCAAGCCCTCCCAAATCCAGGTCACCCAACATGGAGAGGACACATGTTAGCAAGAGACTCGTGGGAGAATTAAATCATGGGCCCCTGTATCTCAGGTGCAGTAGAAGCAGTGGATTTGGAATTTCAGTTTTTCCACAACGTTCCACCACAAGCTGGTTAGAACTGTGCAAAAGCAGGAAGGGAAGCCCCAGTAAAGTGGACTGGGGATGCCAGAAGGGGAGGCTGGAAGGGAGCGCCTGGTGCTCAGTGCCCATTACAGACCCCACATTGCAATCCCCCACAGGAGAGACTCACCAATTCCAGGCCTCACACGGGAAGCTGGAGGTTCATCTCCTGACTTTTTGTAGGAGCTTTGCAGCTCAGCTGGTGAGAATTCTCCATCACCCTGCCTTTCTCCAAGGGACTTTCCTTCAAGCACCCTTCCCAACTTCTTCCTCCTCCATGAAATAATGTTCCTCTCCTTTGTTTCTCGCACTTGCCTGTGATGGGACCTTAGCTTGCTCAGCCCAGACTGCCATTCTCTGCTCTTCCCAATTAAACCCATGCTGCTGGTCAAATAACTGGCAGATTGAGTTTAAGGCCAATTGAACTAATAAATTCAAAAACTTGCAAGGAACAAAATCAATATGCACAAATTAGTGGCACTCCTACGTGCTCGGAAGGAACCATCAAAAAGAGACTGCTGAGAACGATCTCATTTACACCTGCATCCAAGACAGCAAGATACCCGGGAGGCCCCTGAACCAAGAAGGTGACAGACCTGTCATCTGACAGCCCTGCAACAATGACGACAGACAGGGAGGGGTACACACGGAGATGGGGAGGCACTGTGCTCAGGGTAGAACCCACACTGGGAAAATACCTACTCTCCCCAAAACCGTCTACAGAGTCCTCACTCTGGCTCCCGAATTTCCGGACTCGGCGCAAGCCTGGAGTGGGTGTGGACACGGGAAGGACCCCGCAGGGCTGAGGTGGGGAGAGCACAAGCACCGAAGCAGGCGGACGCTCCCTGACCTCAGACCATCTGAGGAGCCCCAGGAACCGAATCCGCGAGCACACAAACACAGATGAGGACCTAGGAGCATATTCTATCCATTGTATTCTTAATTCAACTAGATTACATATATTTAATCTATTAGTACCACTAGGTTCTTATTCTTGTTTTTATTTCAAAATCTTTCCTTATTTCCTTACATTATTTATTGGGTATATTTTAAATCCCTGAAATACTCACTTATTATATATAAGCTGTCAACCGTATTCTTATTTTGAGGTAGCTATATCTTTTTGGGTTTTAGGACATCATACCAACAATGCCAAATAATTTTCAGACAACAGCAGGATCTCCAAGAATTCAACTAAATTCTGACACTATCTACCTGAACATAGTGTAAGATTTCATCAGTTAAGGGATCAGTCCTCCAAGACTATCTCCAACCCCACCTCAGATGCCAGTCTCACTGTAGGCCCCAGGTTATTACCTGTGCTTGTGACTGAGCAACTACAGGTTGGAGGTCCCAATGGCCTACTTCTTACGTTCTTTTAATTTGCTACAGGGACTCACAAAACTCAGAAAAATACTTACTTTATGTTTGCCAGCTTATTAAAAGATATAATAGAAGATTTAAATCAATAGATAGATAAAGAAGTGCACAGGGCAAGGTATGGAGAATGGGCACAGAGCTTCTATTACCTTCTGTAAGACTGCCACTCTTCCTGCCTTTTCATACATTTCACAAACTAAAAGCTTTCTGAACCCAGTCCTTTCAGCTTTTCTGTGGAGGCTTCATGACATAGTCATGACTGACTAAATCATTGTCATTTGCTGATCTAATCTCCAGATCCTCTTCCCTCCCCAGATAATCCTGTATTGGGAGGAAGGGGAGGCACGTTGGGCAAAAAGTTGTGAAGGCTTTCACCAAGTGGTTGGTCCTTCAGGCAAACAGCCCGTGCCTTGAGTGAGGTCTGAAGGTCACTTCATTAACAGAACAAAACACACCTCTCTCACCCTTATCACAGGAAATCCCAAGAGTTTTAGGAGCTGTGAGTCAGTAGCCATGGTTGAAAACCAAATATTCAGATGACCAAAATATATTTCTTGTAAACCACTATATTACACTACATGCTTAAGTATTTAATTATGTGATCTTTTAAACTAATATTTTTCTAAGAGTATAAACTGTTCTGGCAGTAATCTGGATTGGGGAGTGATGTATTGCCAAATTTCTGTCGTTTTAGTCCAGGAAGTCAAAGAGAAAGAACAGGAGAGCCCCGTAGGGCAGGAAGTTCAAAGTAACAATGTTGACTACTACTCCCTTTTCTTGATTTTTTTTTTAAACAAGCAAATCTTCTCTTCAGAGTTGCAGTTTAAAGCCAAGAACATGCGGAATTGGGAGAAAAAATAGTTAAATTTGGAGACTTGCAGAGGTAGAATCAGAGTAGTGAAAGCCATTACAGCAACTGACCTAACTGAGGTCAGTCTTTGGTGAATCACAGAAACAGGTGGAGTTGTCAAACAAAGGAATCTTTGTTTACAACATACAAGGAGATCACAGGGAATAAGTTCCAAAGCCTTGACTGTTTGAACAGGAGAGAGATTTTTATTTAGTATTTAAGATGAATACTCAGAAGGGAGAGTTTTATTATTCCATGTATGGTTGGTCATAAGGTTGTGGCTGCATGCACATCCACATATGTATTTGTGCAATATGTATTGCATGTTCACCTGAATGAAGCTTGTATTCCACCGAGGGCAGAAACTTCAACGTTAGAATAAAGCAGAGGTAACTGTTGGACAAGGGAAAGGGACTCTGCAGGCTTCAAGAGCAGATAGAAACTAGATGGGGTCTTGGGCTCATTTTCTGGGACAAGGAATGCAAGGCCTTGATTGCTTTTGAAATAGCACTAGGAGTTTTGCCACTGATTTATTGTCTCAATAGCTTAGGCTATTTCCTGGTCTGGTGGTGACTGTTAGTTTTCCCATTGCCTTGTTCCCTCAAAATCCTTAAGGAGTGAGGTTTTTGCATTTCTTTGTAAGAACCTCCCAGGAAGTTTTGGAAGAAGTGTGCTTGGGCAAGTACACAGGTGGGGTATAGATCATTGAAAATAGCTGGGGACAAAAAATGACTTTTCTTATGTCAGGAAAACTATATGTCATCTTAATTTTCTGGGAACCTCTAATTCTTTCTGCTGATGTTACCAGCAGGCTTCTGAGATATTACTGATTGTTCTCTTGAACCTAAGGAAAAAGAAATGTAGAAAGCAAAAGACAAAACTTTAAAATCTATCCTCCAACTCATCAATTCACTGCAGCCACCTCTCTGTCTTTCCCTTTCTCTTTTTCTTTATCTTTCTCTCTCACTTTCTCTCTCACATATGCACAACACACACAAATCATCTTAAAACAATTTTTAATTTTCCCTATTCCATTTTAATATACTTGAGGCATGATCATTTTCTTAGTAAATACAAGAAAAAAAAATCTAGGATTCCATCATTCTGTGTGATTAAAGTTTAGAGGAATTTACTTCTAATAGCACTTATAAAAACACATTTTATTTATGTAATATTATATAATCAGGTGCCTGCATTTTTCTTATTCTCCAACTAGTGTTATTTGGCAATTAATATTTTGTCAATCAATATTCCCCTATATCTGAATGTGTGGGCAGTGAGAGATGAGTTAGAGGCAAGGATGGTGAACACTCCCAACAACTGCAGACTACATATATCTTAAGCCATGATTTTCTTTGCAAAGGTCAACATTGATAATGTTCTAGTCATACCTCCGTGTACCAGGAAAGAAGTAGCATATTTCTTGAAAGACACAGCTATCAAAGCTCCATTGAGAAACTGTAAAGATGGACAAGCGATTTCCAAATTACATATCTGATAATGGACATCTACTCTGATTATTTAAATATGAATAAAAATAAAAAACCTTACTAATAACCAAACAGAGTATCCAATTTTACATGTGAAGGAAATAATGGAAGAGACATGTCACCAAAAGTATATGGATGGCTTATAGGCACATGACAAATTTCTCAACATTTAGACATTAAAGAAATACAAATTAAAATCATAATGAGACATGCTTACATATCTATTAGAATGGCTAAAATTATAAAGGCTAATTGTACTTGGTCTGAGCTAGATTGAGAAGCAACAAAAAATCTAAACTGTTGTTGGCATATATCATGATACAACCACTTTGGAAAATAGTTTGAAAATTTTTTTAAATGCAAAATATGTTGCAGTTACAAAAATAGCCATTTTACTTCTAGGCATTTAACCAAGAGAAACAAACCCTATGTTCATACAGGGACTTGTATATGAATTTCATAGCAGCTTTATTTTTAAGAATTGAAAACAGTGGAAATGTTCATCAATGTCCATCCATAGAGCAAAGAAAAATTATGATCTATTCATTAAAGAGATTACTATTCAACATCAAAATGAACTATTTACAATTGGAGATTCTCAAAGTAATGATGCTGAGAAAAGAAAAGCCAGGCAATGAATAGTATATACAGTGTGATTCCATGACTATAAAAAATCTAGAAAATACAAATTTATATATAGTCACAGTCATCAAATATATTGGTGTGATTTTAGTGCCTTCTTCTGTGATCCTATAGCTTCCTACACTTGTATCTCTGAGCATTTGTTACACCATGTGAAAATATGAACTCTTTCTCTTCATTCTGTCTTACTAGAATAAGAGTCCTTGAAATTTTATGGACAATTGAACTCTCAGTTATTAGCAGAAATTCTATCACACAGTAAGTTTCCAAATATAAAAGCCAGAGTTTTACAATGACTTCTAAGCTTTACATGATCTAGCCACTCATTTAACCTCTGTGACCTCTTTCCCTGCTACTCTTCAGTCACTCACAGTGGCCTCCTTGCTATTCCTCAGATATGCCAGGCATGATCCAACCTTATGGCCTTCAAGATAGCCAATTCCTTTGTCTGGAGTGACCTTATTGCTAATAGTTCTGGGCAAATTCATCACCTTTCCATACCTTTGTTCAATTGTCAGCTTCATTGTAACTACCCTGATCTTCCTATTAAAAATTTTAACTCCCCATCCCCTGCCTAGCAACCTTGATTTTTCTCACCCTGATCGAGTTTTTCTTTTTCCCCATTGTACTCAACCTTTTTGAATGCACTATGCCATTTTTATTAAGGTTTATAGCTTTGAATTGTCTCACCCATTAAAATAAAAGTTCTACAAAGCCAAGTATTTCATTTACCAGTGTAGTCTGAAGTAATATCTGCCATATAATAGTTCAGTAGACAACTGGTAAATTTCAAAATAAATTAATGTTGAGAATATACTGAATTTCACAAGTCATTTCAATATTTATTTCCAAAAAATAAACTATGTAAAACATACCTTAAATTTACTTTCAAAATATTTTATAGCATATAATGGACAATATACATAAGCCTTAAAGAAACAATCCTATAAATAACCATTTCATACCTACTTAAAAACTACATAATACCACACTCCTAGATCCTCTCTGAACGCTCTAAAATAACCCTAAAGGAAATACATTTTTAAAAATAACAGATTTTTTGTCAAATAATTTAATAAAATAAAAGTTTCATTCATCTATGTAGATCATAATAAATGTTTTTAATAAGCATGAAATTATAACTCTGAAGTGTGCTAAAATGAAACCACCTGCTAAGGGTGAGAGAATAAAAATAAACATCATGTTTCCAAATAAGAGGAATTTATTACCTTTGAATCAAAGCATGTGGATTTGTTCAAACTGGCAATAAAGGAATATGGAGACACAAACCATAGAAAGTCATATTTTAGATTTCTAAAAGACTTCGAAGTGAAGAGTATACATTCACTTCTCACTTATTGCTCCTACATATTCATGAATTTGAGAGAAAATATAGGCCCTGTGTGTCTTAGCATCTAATGGGATATTTTTTGATATTTACATGCTTACACATAGTATGTGTTATAGTCTTCTCTTTTACATGCTGTAAAAAGGTTAACCCCTTTTCTGCAGAGATCTGAAAATGTGAAACAGTGCCTGAGTAGCTGAATTCATCTAATTCAAATTTCTTGCAGGTCTAAGACCTATTGTTTTTCACTTGACTGCCTCCTTTTTCATCTGTCAATTGGTTACAAATTCTGGTACTGAAGAGAATACATTGGGGCTGGTGGCTCAGTGTGTTAAAGCCTCTGCCTTCAGTTCAGGTCATGATCTCAGGATCCTGGGATCGAGCTCCACATCGGGACATAATGTAACGACAGATAGTTTATATGGGAGCCCTTTGGGTACTCTGGTGGATGAATGTTTTTAAATTAGTTTTTCATGGACATGGGGAGTTAGAGACGAGAAGGGAGGTGGGGGAAATTGGAAGGGGAGCTGAATCATGAGAGACTATGGACTCTGAAAAACAATCTGAGGGTTTTGAAGGGGCGGGGGATTTGGAGGTTGGGGTACCAGGTGTTGGGTATCATAGAGGGCACTGCTTGCATGGAGCACTGGGTGTGGTGCAAAAAGAATGAATACTGTTATGCTGAAAATAAATAAAAAATTAATTTAAAAAATATTAGTTTTTCGTAAACTACAAAAAAAAAAAAAAAAGAAAAGCGCTCCCATTTATAGCGTACACTTTATGGTTCACAAAGCACGTGCCAACAATAAAAATAATAATGGGTTACCGTTACACTTCATAGAAAAGGAGGTACAGGGAAATTGAATGAAAGGGAATAACAAAGTAGGTTCATAAGTCAATCTTCCTTGTAAAATAATTAACCTGAAAGTGCGTTTCTGCCACCTCTGTCCTGTGTGACATTTTATCGATGGGAGATGGAAAATAAATGGTCTGGTTAACCTTTCCCTCCCCCTCAAAACCCATTATTTGAAAACACAAAAAGGGAAGTGAAGGGAGAAATCCTCCCACTCCCATTCCCACTCACCTCCATAGCCACCTCCTCTTCCAAGAACGTAGCAGACAAGGTGCCAAGAAGTGTTAGGTACCAGCAGTGGTCTCAGATCTCATTCAAGGATCATGGTGAAAGGCATTCAAAGAGATTGTGGGGGCACAGGGATCCAATTAAGGGGGACAAGTTTAAGGTTTGCCTGTTCCCCTAAAAACTAATGGCACTAGAGAAGATGACCTTTGGGAACTATAGCATAATGGATACAATGTGTAAAAAGCTTCAGTGAGTCATGGTGGGAAGAGGCCAAGAGGGCAGCAAACACAGTCTTAGATGATGTTATTAATAGCACTACAGGCTCTAGATTTTCTGTGGTGGTGTTCTTGGCAAGACCAGCCCGGCCAAAGTGGATACTCTCAACCTGGAACAGAGGGTCTTGGAGATGCCAGCACGTGAGGTATGATGAGAGGGTAAAATGATAGGAGGTGTCCTTTGGAAGGACTGACTCCTTGACTTTAAAAGGGAGAACTCAAATCTGTAGGTGAAATCTTTCTGGCTACAAAGAGGGCCAAGGCCTCCTAAGGTCAAGGTCTCCTCGTCACTTGCAAAGATGTCGAAGAACATATTCAGACATTTCAAAGATGTCCTCATATCATTGGTTCCCACTCTGGAATTCTATCAATAAGGTGAGAGTTCCTCTAGTTGAAAAAGAGATCTAAAAAGACTTCCCTTTCTCATGTAATTTCTGTAACCTCCAGGACACACCCACCTCCCCCTTCCAGCTCTGTAATGAAGCCACAGCTGGTGCCAATTTGTGGAACTCCTTAAAGGCTATTCTCCCTTATATACCCCGGGACCAAGTTCCCATGCTCCCTCACCCGATTTCCTGCACTCACCTCCCACCTGGTGTGTTCACACCTGCAAGTGCCTTTTACCAACCCCTTTGCCAAAAGGCAGCCAGAGTGACCTTTCAAAGACCTATCAGTTCCTGGCATTTGTCTCCATAGAAATCTGCACTGATCTTCTAACAAATTCTCAGTCCTCCAAAGGCACCCATAATCCTCCCATCAGTCTATTCATACCCCTCCAACTGACTGATGCCTGTTCTGCCCCATCTCTCTGCCCTTCAACCACACTGCCTCCTTCTTCCTGTGGAGACCTCTCATGGCACCTGCCTCCAAGCACAGGTGATTCCCATTGATGGGAAGACCCTCTTCTCTCCCCCATCTCCCCACTCCAGTTACTCCCACTTATTCGTGAGCTCACAAGCCCCATGGTACACACTCTCCATGCAGCCTGCTCTCTCTTTTCTAGCACTGGCCTCCGTTTCTAGCTGTGGTTGTGTCATGGATGTCCCTCCCCAGCTAGCCTCCAAGCTCTCTTTCCCTTTAGCTCCAACACCTGACACAGTGCCTGGCACGTAGTAAGCCCTGGCTAGCTTCTAAGAGCCTCACTGAGGGACTGAAAGCATTTTAAAAATGTCACCACGTAGGCTCCAAACTGTAGGCAGAAAAAGCTTTGCCTGGATTGACATTTTAGAGACGTATTGGTCAAGTTGGATGTGTTCACTGACTTTACCTTGTAAAATTTAAAAAAAAAAAAAAAAAGACCTCTGTATCGCTTCGCATCTACCGAAGGCGCATGTATACTCCTAGACCACATTATGAGCTTAATGGAAGGAGACAAGATGTTTTCGCTAAGAAAATGTATAAGACTGTTGAGGTCAAGTGGGAGGAAACAGTCCGTTTGTTGGAGCATTGCTATCTTACTCTATCACAGCCACTCATAAAAATCTGACACGGGGTGAGTCAGAATTGTCTGTCGGAGATGAGTTAGATCTGGCTCATGTTCCTACAGACATGAAAGCCAGAAACGAAGAAGGAGGCTTTGAAAGCGTGGGTTGAGGAGGCCGTGTGGTTCACTGCGATGAGCTAAGTGCCCAGGGCCACCAGCAGACATGCTGGCCTGTATCCTTCCTTTGTTCTGGGGTCCCTCTTGCACCATGTGGTGAGGCTGGTGGCTGGGAGCAGCTCAGGACAGTACCCGGTGGCATCTTATTCTCCCACCCTCCTGTGGGCTCCAGTGGGCTCCAGTAGGTCCCAAGGGACAGCCTGCCTTCCTTGAAAAGCCCAGTAGCACTGGGAGCAGAAACTGGGGCCAAAGAGTGAGCACCCTGTTTGACAAGCTGGAGCAGCCACCTCTTCTTCAGATGCAGAGGGAGCCCTGGCATGCTGACTCCTCCCTTCTCCCTTTCCCCTTTCCTCTCTTCCTCCCTCTTTCCTTCCCCTCTCTCCTTCCCTGGTGGTGCCCTTTCCCAATGCCCACTTCATCCCTTTTCCTTTCTACATACCTGTCTTCTAGAGTTTCTTCTCTTTCCTCCCCATTACTTCCCTTCATCTGAATCTCCTCTTTGGTCCCTTTGTCCCTGCTCTCTGCTCCTCCTCCCCTTCCCTGGCCCCTGTTCAGCTCCATACTGAATGCAGGCAGAGCTGGACTAACATGCTCACTTGCTAGCTCAGCCACCCTCCAGAGAAGTCACTCTTCGGTGGCCACCTTCCTGACCCCCTGGTCGCTTCTCCACTTGTTCAGATATTGCTCTGAAGTCTGAGGAGGACAGAGCGGGGCTGCCACAGAAGTAGGCCAGAGGAGAAACCAAAACATGTGTCCACACTGTCCCCCAGCACTGCTGCTCTGAGAGCTTTCAGAGTCCTCAACAGGGTTAGGATTTAGGGGCTTCTTCAGAACCGGGAGTGAAAACAACCATAGGTCAAAAGAAAAGCTATGGCACCCACAAAAAATAATAATCACAAATGAAAACTATGTTAACTCTGAGTCCCAAAGTCGAAAAATTGCCTTGAATCTGTCTCTAGAAAGCACCCAAGGCCTCACTCTCTGGGTTCTGGGTGCCCTGGAAATGGCAGGAGGCTCTGAAAAGCGCGTGGGGGTGCCGAACTATGGGGGCTAGCCTGCCCTCTGGCGGGGGGGGGGGTACCTCCTGTGGCGCTGTCCCGGCCTGACCCCCTGCGGACAGGGTGTGGCACAGCGTCTTGGGTGGTCCTGGTGCCCTGGGGTTGGCGGGAGGCTGGGGCCCAAACATCCCACGCCCAGCTTCTGGACCGCGTTTTCTGCTTCAGGTGAGGGCGCGTCGTGGTGTCACTTTACCTGTGAGCAGAGGGTCCTCCAGAGAAGCCATTGGGCGGGGAGGGGCAGCAGGCGGCGGGAACGGGAACAGGACACCACGGCCTCATGGGCTAGGCTGGAGCATGAGAGTGCAGGGGCAGCGAGTATGGTGGGTCCTGCAGTCCCGAATGGGCTGCAGCACAGCACCCTGGCGCTGCGCGCCCCTCCTTCCCGCCTGGGCAATTAGCAAAGCCCCTTCTCCCGGCCGCCCCCGACCCGCCCGCGCCCCCGCCCCCCTCCCTCCTGAGTCCTCTGAGAGCTCACTTCCAGCTTTGGAAATTAGCAAAGACCCTTCTCTACGCTGGCCCCACCCCCTCACTTCTGAGGCCAGAGCCCATGCTGGGGTGCGGGGCTAAGCCCTGGCATGCTGCTGCATTGCCAGCGCCTGCGCTGGGCAGCCGCCTAGCCTGGCTCCCTGAGCGGGTGTCCACGCGCAGCCTGGCTGCCAAAAGATCATCAGTCCTAAACGCCGGCTGCACTCTTGGGTCAGTTTGCTGGCTTCCAGTTTGCGCCCAAAGCCAGGAACCAGCTTCCCCAACACAGGCCTGGGCTGAGATGCCTGCCTGGGATCTGTCTGAGCAGTCTCCTCCACTCCAGGCAGGGATGGCACTTCGACCTGGATGTTTGGGTTTCTTGTTTGTTTTTTTGGTCATTGGTTATTACATGACCTCCAGGGTAGGTGCTCCACAAAGGGAGTGAAAACAGGACGGCATATATAGCATACAGCCATTCTAGAAAAATAGCTTGGGGTTCTCTCGGGAACGCGGCATTGGTCCTTGCACTATGGTTTAATAGAAAAGGGATTATGCACCAAGTTACTTAAATGAGCATAGGTTGAAATCGTTTACTGAGAGTAAATATTTTAAATAGTTATATTTTAACTAAATCTATTATCAATCATAAATCTATTACACGAAGGTTACAGGCAATTTAAAAGCAAGAGCACTCTCTTCAGGGTTTTAAATAACCCCTGTCTGTCTTGGCACAAGAAATGCAAAGATAGGAAATGGTTTGTAAAAGATCATATAATAGCTTTTACTAATTCTATTTATTTGACAGACAGAGATCACAAGTAGGCAGAGAGGCAGGCAGAGAGAAAGATGGGGAAGCAGGCTCCCGGTCAAGCAGAGAGCCTGATGAAGGGCTCGATCCCAGGACCCTGAGATCATGACCTGAGCCCAAGGCAGAGGCTTAACACACGGAGCCACCCAGGCGCCCCCAGATGAAATACATTTCTGACTTAGAAACTTCAGATAGAATTATTTTGTCCATGATGACAACTGAAGAAAATGTGTCATCCCTAAACCTAACCTTAAACCCTACCAACGCTGAAACCTAAGCTGACCTTAAAGCCCAAACTAGAACCCTGAATCCCAAACCTGGAATGGAACCCAAAGCCTGTACCTGAGCCCTGGATGCAAGCCCTGAACCACGAACCCAAACCCTAAACCAGACCTCCAAGTCATGAAACCTGAACCCAAATCTCAGCATGAAGTCAAACCCCAAATTTGACCTTGAACTTTATCCCATAAGCCCTGAGTCTTAAAGCCTAAATCATAAACTTAAAGCCCTAAACTATAACTCTGTTCCCTGTCCTTCACTCTAAACCCTCACCCTAACACTAAACCCAAAGCCTGATCTAGAACTCTGACTAAAACCTGAACCTGTACCCAAATTCAAATGCTTCACCACACTTTGCTTAGGCACTTGCCATTGATGGATATTTGCAGTTTCTACCTTTTGATTCTTGTGAACATTGTTTGGGTTGGGGGCTAGGGTTAGGGTCTTGGATTAGGGTAGGGTCCAGGCTTGAGACCAAGTTGAGGTCAGAGTGTGGGTCTGCATCAGGGCCATGTTCAGTGACACTGTTTGGGTCAAGGACTGTTGTAATTCCACATTGTTTCCAATTCATTGTTCCTTAGCTATTTGGGGGGAAGTTGGGGGGTATTGGGCTCCATGCAGCTTGAATTTCCGGAATGAAATGGCATCAGCTGGACCCCAGGAGGGAGCAGGACCTTCCACTGAAGGGTGAGCTCCCACAGTCCTGCACTGCCTTGCACCGCCTGCAGAGGGCGCCAGACCCCAGCTCCCGCCCTGAGCCCAGGCTGCACAGCCACAGCTGGGACCAGAGCCCCGCCTCTTCAGGACCCACTGTGGAGACTTCTGGAGAATGTGGGGCGCCTCCCACCCTGACAGGACAAGCTGAGGAGGGTGTGGCTCTGCATCCACACTGACCGGACCCGTTGTGGAGGACGCGCCCACACTGGCAGCAGTCCAACCTCCTAAGGACCAGATGCTGGAGGAGCTGAGGAGAAGCCGCCTGAGTGGACTGTCAAGGGGTTCGTGGTCTCAGGACCCCACAGAGAAAGGGAGCCCTATGTAGACACTGGGGCTTCCGTCGTTTTGTGTGAGGAGACGTGGACTCCTGCTGTGCTGTGCGCGGGGCTGTGGGGTCCCCCCTTTCTGGGCTCGGGTGCTCCTAGGTCCTCATCTGTGTTTGTGTGCTCGCGGATTCGGTTCCTGGGGCTCCTCAGATGGTCTGAGGTCAGGGAGCGTCCGCCTTCTTCGGTGCTTGTGCTCTCCCCACCTCAGCCCTGCGGGGTCCTTCCCGTGTCCACACCCACTCCAGGCTTGCGCCGAGTCCGGAAATTCGGGAGCCAGAGTGAGGACTCTGTAGACGGTTTTGGGGAGAGTAGGTATTTTCCCAGTGTGGGTTCTACCCTGAGCACAGTGCCTCCCCATCTCCGTGTGTACCCCACCCTGTCTGTCGTCATTGTTGCAGGGCTGTCAGATGACAGGTCTGTCACCTTCTTGGTTCAGGGGCCTCCCGGGTATCTTGCTGTCTTGGATGCAGGTGTAAATGAGATCGTTCTCAGCAGTCTCTTTTTGATGGTTCCTTCCGAGCACGTAGGAGTGCCACTAATTTGTGCATATTGATTTTGTTCCTTGCAAGTTTTTGAATTTATTAGTTCAATTGGCCTTAAACTCAATCTGCCAGTTATTTGACCAGCAGCATGGGTTTAATTGGGAAGAGCAGAGAATGGCAGTCTGGGCTGAGCAAGCTAAGGTCCCATCACAGGCAAGTGCGAGAAACAAAGGAGAGGAACATTATTTCATGGAGGAGGAAGAAGTTGGGAAGGGTGCTTGAAGGAAAGTCCCTTGGAGAAAGGCAGGGTGATGGAGAATTCTCACCAGCTGAGCTGCAAAGCTCCTACAAAAAGTCAGGAGATGAACCTCCAGCTTCCCGTGTGAGGCCTGGAATTGGTGAGTCTCTCCTGTGGGGGGTTGCAATGTGGGGTCTGTAATGGGCACTGAGCACCAGGCGCTCCCTTCCAGCCTCCCCTTCTGGCATCCCCAGTCCACTTTACTGGGGCTTCCCTTCCTGCTTTTGCACAGTTCTAACCAGCTTGTGGTGGAACGTTGTGGAAAAACTGAAATTCCAAATCCACTGCTTCTACTGCACCTGAGATACAGGGGCCCATGATTTAATTCTCCCACGAGTCTCTTGCTAACATGTGTCCTCTCCATGTTGGGTGACCTGGATTTGGGAGGGCTTGGCCTCCATCCCAAAGTCTGATGTTCTCGCTGCTTCCGTGTCATCGTGCTAACATGGATATTTGGAAGATTCATTTCCTCTGTGGTGATTTCAAAGTGCAGTCAGCTTGTTATAGCAGCACAAATACGTGCTGTCTCCACACTCAGATTCCCCAGCCGTCATTTCTTTACCACGTTTGCCACTTCACACGGGATGCTTCAGTGTGTTTGATCCCACACCAGGACAATGTCCTGCAGAACCACCACATAACCTGAAATGAGGAGATCATTACAGAAACCATCCAAGGGTTAGTGTTAGGAACCAGGGACATGGCAGGGCTGATCTGAAGACCCCATGGAGAGCTGTCTGGGTGGCTGAGTTGACAGTGGAGGTGAGGGTGAGTGTCTGGCTCTGGCTTTGTGTCCAGGAGTCAGCTCTGTGTGGGTGTGTCCTTAGCTAGGCATGCAGATTTCTGCTCCTCTGAATCCTTTCCGGAGTTCCAAATGGCACAGTTTCCTTCTGGGCAGCAGGCTGAGTCCTCTGGGATTGCCCATGTGTCCCCAAATTGTAGGGCACCTACTGCAAGGCCTTTGGGGTCAGAATCTTGAAAAGCAAACCAAAGGTTATGGTTAGCGACCACAACATGGCAGGCCCGATCTGCCAGCACTCTGTCCATCTTTCTGGGGGAGGGGGCAGTCGAGGGATTTGTTCAGGTTGAGTGTCAAGCTCCAGGTTTGCATCCAGGGGCCTGCTGAATATGGGGCTGTCCAGAGGTAGGAATGCAGATTTCAGTTCCTCTGAATCCTTTCTGGAGTTCCAAATGGCATGGTTCCTTTCAGGGTGGCAGGGTTAGTCCTATGGTGTTCCTCACTGTCCCCAATCTCTGAGGCTTTGGAGCCAGGCCGTCGGGGACAGACAAACACAGGCTGGAGAGCTTTAATGTCAGAAATGTATTTTCGCACAGATCTGGAGGCCAGAAGTTCCAGATCAAGGTGCCAGCAAGGTTGGTCTCCAGTGAGCTTTTTCTTGTTGTTCTATAGATCACTACCTTTTCAACTGTGCCCTCAGATGACCTCTTCTCTGTGGGCCCCCAGAGGGGAGGTAGGGGGAGTGCTTTCATGTGTTTCACCCTTATGAGGACACCAGTCCTAGCAGATTAGGACTCCTGTGACCTCACCAAGCCTTCAGTACCTCCTTCTAGGTAGGCCCTATCTCCAGATGCAGTCACACTGGAGATTAGGAATTCTTCATATGACTTTTGTGGGGACACAATTCAGTCCATAACAATTAGTACAGGAGAAAAGCCATGGAGAGAATTCTAGAGGAGTCACACGTTGATGTTATAAGGTAAGTGGGTATAAAAGAGCACCTCTGAAGTCCAATAGGTCATTAGAGCTAGAGGCTGACAGGAAAGTCCCGTACGTGCCACAGTTTTGAGTTTGATGCAAGCGCAACTCTGAAGGGAAGATATTTGGGAGGCCTTGGCCGACCACTACTTCCAGCCAGGGGTGATTCTGGAGGGAGTATCTCTCGGAGTGCTGCCTAGAATCAAGACTTTGGGGTTGGAAAAGTGCCACTTCCAAAGCTGGAGAAGGATGGTGCTGTAAGTTACTTGAAGAGTACTGTTCTGGGAGATAGGAGATCTGGGGTGTCTTCTTTGTTCTGCTGCTGACCAGATGTGAAAATGCAGATTAACTCCCTAACCATCTCAGTTCTACCACCATGTGCTGCTGTCATGTGTGCCAAGCCCCAGAGTTAGTTTGATCCATAAGCAGAAGCCGGTCTTTTAGTTCCCAATCTCTTAATCGGGCTGATCGTCACAATATATAGCGGACACGTGACAGCCACCGGGGAGAAGTAAGGGTTGTCTTCCCCTCAGGGAGAGTGGAAAAGCTCTAGGAGAGGGCATACCCGTAGACCAAAGGCAGCCAGTGCTGGGGAGTGGAGCCACGGGGAAGAGTGTGCTGATGACAGCCTTGTGGAGGGAGGGCAGAAAGAGCCACCACCATGACACTTGAGTTACAGATCGAGCTTGGGGATAGAGAAGGGATCAGGGCACGGTAGAGCAGCAGCTGGCAAAGTGATTCTGTTGAGCTTAAGCTCATAGTGCCTTAGCGAATT
Organism: Mustela nivalis; assembly: GCF_964662115.1. Classification (NCBI taxonomy): domain Eukaryota; kingdom Metazoa; phylum Chordata; class Mammalia; order Carnivora; family Mustelidae; genus Mustela; species Mustela nivalis. The sequence goes on along the minus strand of NW_028136270.1, from coordinate 443,874 downwards.
AGAATGGGAAATGCCTTGCTATTGTCTGTGACTCTGTGATTGTGTGAGTATGAGTGACAGAGTAAGGACAAAGAGAGAGGGAGAGAGAATACATTAAATTTTAAAGAAGGACAATAAGGGACGCCTGGGTAGCTTACTCAGTTAAGCATCTACCTTTGGTTCAGGTCATGATCCCAGGGTCCTGGGATTGGATCCCATACCAGGCTCTAGTGGGGGGCCTGCCTTCCCTCTGCCTGCAGCTCCCCTTGCTTGTGATCTCTCTCTTCCTCTGTAACAAATAATAGTAAAAAATAAACAAGGGCGATACGTTATGTTTACTTTTGTTTCTGATGCCAGACATGGGTTCAGAGGATTGAAGAGGGAGATCCAAGGAGCTAGCCTCTCAAGAGGAGTGAATACCTAGTCACTGGTAAGACCCCTGGTCCTGCAATACAATATGGCTCCTGTGATCTGGGTCCTTTTAAATGCCCCTCGCCATCCTTCACCCGATAGTTTGATTCTTCATTGCGTTCAGTGTGGGGAACTGGGAGAAGCTATGACACTTGGCCCTTTGTGGAGGAATGTTAGTAGTATAAATAGCAATAGTTATCAGTTCTGGAGCACTTCCATGACTCTGCTGCAGGCACTCTGCTGTGACCTGGGTTTATAGCAGTGAGATAAACATAGAAATAGATGTGGGCTCTGTTCCCAAGAATCTGAAACCCACTATTCTCCTTGTCCCCTTCCCATTCTGTCTTCTTCAGCCCTTGTGCAATCCCACCAAGCAGGAAGCTTGCTTCTCCCCTTCCCTCTCCTGCTCCCCCTGCTTGTGCTCTCATTCCCTCTCTCTGACATGTAAATAAATCAAATGTTTTAAAAAATTATAAAAAAGGCAAAACAAATAACCATTTTTGGAGAGTGATTTTCTGAATGCAGTTATGGGCAGTGCTGGGTACTGAAGAAGACGCTCTGCTGACCAGAGGAGTGGGGAAATTACAGAACAAATTCCACAGGTCATTGAATATATCACATTCATCACCCCACCCATAGCACTCATTAATCTCTAGCCCAGCCAATATGTTGGTTATAAAAATGAGCTTTCTCCAAACTGACAGGAAGTTCTCGTTTTAGCAATGTAAATCATTCTGATCTTTATCACTAATGTGATCTAATCCTGTCTAGTAAAGAAACTTGAGAGTTCTATATCTCTGTAAGCATTTAAGAAAAACAATGGACTCTACTCTAATTACTTTTTAACTAACTTGACTTGCCAAAGGAAGGAGAAAGTAAATATCAGAAATCTTACCACTAAGCACAAGTTGCAAGTTATACCTGCCAAAATGTGGTTCAAAATATAAGTAACCAGTCTCCTTAGAAGCCTTTTACCTTCTTATATCTGTTATGTTGGGTAAATGAGTAGTTACTAGAATACAGCTGGCTCAGTGATCACAATTCTGCTTACCCTCAGAAATATAAATAGATTACATGTTTAGCCCGGTAACTGGACACTGATATAGAATTATTCACTGGCTGATTCCTAGATCAGAAACCACAAAAAATTTTTCTTTTTTATGGAAGTATGGCTGTTACAATAGTCTCACCTGTACCTCATAGTGATTGACTTAACTACTCTATACGTTACAACTCTAGATGTAACATTTTAATAAAACAACAATATCTTTGATGGTATCATGGAAATGTAAGTGCCTTGTGCACTTTTCTTAATGTGTATAATTACCTAAACATCATAGTAAGTAAATCAAGGCCATTGTCAAGCTTCCGTCAAGGAGAGTCCTTAACTAGAGGGATTTCCCATTGCTCTCAGGATGATAACCTCTGAGTTACAGGTTCCGTTAGTTGGCCACACACATTTGGAGCCTTGTGGACTTTCTGACAGCTGAGCAGCATATCTGTTTCAAGCATTGTGATCCCTGTTCTTACTGCAAGAGTGACAGTTGTCACTTTTCCTTTGACCCCTGTCTTTAGGAAAGTGTCTGACTCAGAAAGTCGAGTCAGTACCCCCCAAAAATATTTTCAGGAGAACCACCTCAAAGATGATCACCTGAGATACTGTCAAGAAAAAAAAAAACTGAAATTCTAAGCAACATCCATAAAAAGTATTTTCATGTTGATAAGGAAAGATTTTCCCCTAAATACCAGAGAGGCTCCATGAAAGTGAGATTTTTACCTATTTTGTTCACCGTGTCACCAGTCCCTAGAAGAGCGCCTAAGACATCACTCAAGATTAGGTTGCTTTGAATGAATCAAATGAATGAATGAACTGTAGCCTTTGATAGTGAGGTAGTTTATGGTCCTTAGGCAAGAGATGTGATTTGTGTTGGGATTTCAAGAATGGGAGGTGCCGAAGAGAAAATTGAGAAGCTAAATGTGAAAATATGCAATTTACTGACTGGAGTAGTTCTGAATATATTTCAAACATAATTAAACTATGGCTGTGGGTCTATATGCGTTTTCATAATTTTCCCTTGAAAATGTGAGGCATACAGATGTCATCTCCAATGAATTCTCCTTGTCCGTATACAGAATCACCAAAAAAAAAAAAAAAAAAAAGGCATTCTGACAGTCTTCAGACCATCCACTCCAGGATTGTGACTCTTTCTTCTCCATGTTCTTTCTGACATCATGGACTTTCAGGTTGACCTCTCTCATCTTGGGTCCCACTCTCATTAGCTGTAGAAGTCATGCGATGTTTGTGATGTGAGGGTGGCAATACTCTCTGACTTTTGGTTACAATATGTCTTTGAAAGCCAGTGTTTATTCTGCTTTTACAGCATTTCTCCATTTGAATTGGCCACCTTTTAAGTGGTCATTAGCCACATGTGGCTACTAGCCATGGGACTTGGACAGCAGAGGTGTGGAAAGTCCGCACATTCTTCCACTCAAAGGATATTGTGAGTTATGCTACATCTTTTTTTTTGAAGTGCCTTTTTTAGATATTTAAATTCAATTAGCCATTAGATAGTACATCATTGGTTTCAGAGAATTCAGTAACTCATCAGTTGTGGATAACCCTTGGTGCTCATCACATCACGTGTCCTCCTTAATGCCTATCACCCAGTTTCTCCATGTCTCCCACTCCCCTCCCCCCCAGCAACTCTCAGTTTGTTTCCTATAGTTAAAGGTGCCTCATGGCTTGTCTCCCTTTCTGATGACTCCCATTCAGATTTCCCTCCCTTCCCTCTGATCCTCTGTACTACATCTTAATCTCAACAGTCAAGCAGTGGTAGTAATTCAGTCATGGAGTCATGCATATTCTAAATCTAATGAGGTGGATTCCCATACTGCCTTTGTCTCTTCCAGAGCGCTTACATTTGTTATATTATTGCTGCTGTGTTCATGTTTCTCGTTCACTGAATGTCTGATAAAAGAATTAGTAAAATGTGTGACTGCAGAAAATACAATGGTCATGGATGATGAAGATTTTCTCCTTGACCAGACTCGAGTCAAGTTCCTCTGAGTCCTCTTTCTGTCTAGCCTTGACCTTAGGCTCCGCCCACTTAGCCCAGTTTTAGCAAGAAATCTGCTTGGTCATTTTTCAGCAATCTTCTATCCTACTCTTGATATCTGATCAAATTCCTTATCTCTCACCCCTGGTATCTTACCACTTTTTTTTTTTAAGATTTATTTATTTTGATAGAGAGAGAGCCTGAGCAGGGGGAATAGCAGAGGGAGAGAGAGAACCAGACTCCCCACTGAGCAGCAAGCCCAATGCCAGGCTTGATCCTGGGATCAGATCATGACCAAGCCAAAGCCAGAGATTTAACCAACTAAGCCACCCAGGTGCTTCAGTATCTATAACCCTTAATATCTGATCCCATCCCTTATTCCCAGGGCACCTGGTTGGTGCAGCTGGTTGAACGTTTGACTCTTGGTTTCTACTCTGGTCATGATCTCACGGTCCTGAGATTAAGCCTCACCTCAGGCTCTATGCTCAGTGAAGAGTCTGATTAAAATTCTCTTTCCCTCTCCCTCTACCCCTACCCCTGCTCCCTCTCTCTAAAATGTATTAATAAGTCTTTTAAAAAATTCCTTATCCCCTGATCTCAATAGTTTATGACCCTAGCCTTCCTTCAACAATATTACTGTCCAGATGGTTTAGCCAGAATCCCTTCATCCTTACCCTTGATGTTCCATCTTAATTTTACATTCAGTGATCCCCACCATGCTCTTTAGCTGTAAATCTCCATTTGTCTGAGCTGAGCCAGATTTCTCTCCCATACTATACAATAAAATCTCATCATAGTAGCATCCCTTGAATAAAATCTTCCTTACTCTCTTTAATGGGTGTCACAATATTTTTTTTTTCTTTAACAGTCAGGAGGGTGCTAATGGAGTACCATGACAAAAGGCCTAACTTCCTATAATGGACATTTCTTTGGTTTACCTGACAAATACTCTTTCTCTCTTCTAAGGAAAATTTCCGGTTCTCAGTATAACTGCCAACTGGCCCAGGGGTGGACAAGTGAGGCAGATGAGACCAAAATGAAAATTCTGTTGAGACACTGGACCTTGAGGATTCAAGCCAAGGACATAAAAGTGTTGGTACTCCATTATTCTGATGGTCCGTTAACTCTTGCTTTTTTGGTTCCTGTGTCTATCACTGCCCCTGCCTTTTTGAAGATAATGACCATTCATCTGAGTACACGGTTCACAGAATCCCTTTGCAGTGGCCCATGCGGGCCAAGGTAGTAGAGCATAATAGATCTCTGTAAGTTTTTAAAAAATGTCTTTGTCCCTGTTGCCCATGGCCATTAAAGACCAAAGGTCGGGGGTAGGGGGATATTGGAAAAGGTGAAGTTATAGTTACTCACTGATTTTTTGATTGGTAGAGAGAAAGCAACACCTACATACAGGGCCAGTGGGTGAGTGGAGGAAACATCTTTGGCTCTAGGAGGAATGGGGGAAGGAGGAATATTAATAATCTTTGTCTTTGGAACTGCCCCTGAAGACTTCCCCACACAGGAAAATGACCTAGCGTGACTCTCCTAAACTTCGGCAAGCCCCTTAAATTTAACTGACTTCTAGATCTGATACTCCCTGCTGGATAACTCTGATCATTATTGGATTGTTACTTATTTTATTTTAAAATTATTTTTAAAGAAAATTTTAATCTAAATACAATTAATTAACATATAATACTAGTTTCAGACATACAGGTTAGTGATTCATCAGTCTTTTGTAACACCCAGTGCTCACTGTATCACATGCCTTCCTTAATGTCCATCACCCAGTTACCCCATCCACCCATCCCTCTCCCCTCCAAGAACCCTCAGTTTGTTTACTGTGATTAAGAGTCTCTTCTGAGGGGTACCTGGCTGGCTCAGTGGGTTAAAGCCTCTGCCTTCAACTCAGGTTATGATCTCAGGGTCCTGGGATCGAGCCCCACATCAGGCTCTCTGCTCCCTGGGGAGTCTGCATCCTCCTCTCTCGCTCTTCCTGCCTCTCTGCCTACTTGTGATCTCTGTTTGTCAAATAAGTAAATAAAAATCTTTTTTTTTAAAGTCTCTTCTGGTTTGTCTCCCTCTTTGACTTCATCTCGTTTTATTTTTTTCCTTTACTCCCCTATGATTCTGGTTTGTTTCTTGAACTCCACATATGAGTGAGATCATATGATAATTGTCTTTCTCTGACTGACTTATTTCGCTTGGCATAATACCCTCTACTTTCACCCCTGTCATTGCAAATAATTGCCATTTATTTTAACTCGACAGAGAAGGCCACTAGAAACAGCAGGTGATGGCCCCAGCTCCTGTTCCTCCATGCAGAACATCTGTCAACACCTGTGGACATCTTTTCCTCCCCCCATTCCTATGAATGTTGCTCAGTTGTTACATGGCATGGACAAATGCTGTTGGCTGGTGGCATGGACACACTGGACAAGCTTGGCCTTCGGTAAAACAAAGACTGGCTTCAATTACTCCAACTGAAACAGGAATGCTTGGATGAACAAGCCTGCCAGGAAGTCCCACTGGAGGTACTCAACCTGTGCCCCTTCCCTCCTTGGACCAAGAACCTGAACTTGAGAGATGAATGGCTTATCCAAGGTTATGGCAAGGTTACACAGAGCTGAAACTAGACACAGGTGTACATGCCTATTGATCAAGGCTGGCTGAGAAATCGAACTGCCTCAAATCTTGATTCTTTTTGCCACTTCTTATTCTCTGACCCTGTTTTTCATAGATTAGGATGTAGGAATAATAAAAATATCAGCTAATGGGGTATCCTGACTTTTTGATCTTTTAGTTCTTGTCAGACATTTACCATAATGCTTAGCACATGGATATGTGTGTGCACACACGTGCACATGCATGACACTCAAAAAATTGTTCTCTGATATTAACTTTATCAGTGCACTTTGCATCCACCACCAATTGGCTGTTTTGTCACAAACTGATTAAAGCAGAACTGTCAAGTGAGGAACTTCAAAGCCAAAGCATTAAGTGCTTTGAAAAACCAGCACCTGGGAGGATTTGTCTCAGCATCTGTGATTAGAAGGCAGCAAAAAGAGACTTTGGGGACACAGTTCACCCCTTCATGAAGCAGCCATTCAGAACTTTCTCCGAAGGGCTAATGGCTAATCTTCCAAAGACCAGCAAGAACAAGCTTATGGTCTGTTAAAATCAGATTTTTAAAAGATTTTTATTTATTTATTTGAGAGAGAGAGAGAGAGAGAGAGAGAGAGAGCATGAGAGGGGAGAAGGTCAGAGGGAGAAGCGGACTCCCCATGAAGCTGGGAGCCTGATGCAGTCCTTGATCCTGGGACTCCAGAATCAAAATCAGTTTGATTGACTCAATACAGTCAGGGAGGACAGTCCTCAGGAGTCACAGAATGCTGGTTGCCATGAGGGAGGAGTCTTTTACAAAGTCTGGGCTCTCACAGAAGGAGTCTGAAGCACGTGTATGGAAAGCAGAGGTCAGTTCTGGATTAGAAGCTCTTTCTGAGGGGAAATGAGTAGAAGCAGGGATTAACCAGGACTTGGGCTCTGCTTTATTCAGTTCAAGTTGCTGCAACAAATGATGACAGACTGGGTGGCTGAAACAGCAAAACATGTACTATTCCTTGCAGTTCTAGAGACTGAGAAGTCCAAAAGCAAGATCCTGGGAGATCTGATATCTAGCAAGAGACTGCTTCATTATCTACAAATGCCCATATTTCTGTTGTAGACTTGCATGGATGACAGCTGGCAGAACAATCTCTCAGGTCGTTTCTCAGAAGTGCTTTTATCTCATTCACAAGTGTTCCAATCTCATGACCTCACCACCTCTCAAAGCCCATACCTCCTGATGGCACTCCTTGAGGGTCAGGGCTTCAACATCTGAATTGGGACAAGACACAAACATTCAGTCCATTAGCAAGTGTTGTCATGAGGACAGCATAGCTTATCAACTGGGTATCCCCAGGAATCCATGGGACTAGCAAAGCAGAATCTGGGGGTGTCACTGGTAGGAAAGCAGGAGGTCCCCAAGAGACAGTCCTCATAGCATTTTACAGAGACAGCAGGACCCTTGAGAAACAATAGTTTCCGTGACCCATACACCAGCCTTTATCTATGCCTGTCCTCCCTGCTGGATTCACAGCAAGCCTACTTCTTTCTTTTCCAGTACAAATGGATTTCCACTCTCTGAATCCTGATGAATTTTTGCTCTTTTGCAGTTAGTAGGTTGTCCCTCAGGATTCTGCATGTCTGGATTTGCAATCGTGGAAACTGCCAAAGGTCTAGGGACCTGCATGGCAGAACCCGGCCTCTACCACTATTGCCCAAGGTAGGGACTCTGGTCCCTTGAGTGTCCTGTGCTGCTGTCAAAGGTCTGTGTGCATTGGCTTATTGTTTTTTTTTTTTTAATGTAATTGCTTATACGTGTGTTTCATCATGCTCAAGTGGCCTTTCTGTGAAAAAGTGGCCAAGCTACACCTAGAAGTCACTGAAGAAAGTTCTAAGAACTCCTGGTTAGTAGGAGGCTAGAGAGAGAGAGAAAGAGAGAAAAGAAATCTGCCTCTCTGCATTTTGCAAGTCCCTGGGCAAAATCTGTTGGCTGTGCACTCCTCACACGAAGATTCCAGGCAGGGAGACCCTCCTGAGCCTCATCTCCCTGAGTTCCTCTTCCAGAAGCAATCCCTAGTTTGAGACCAGGGTTAGCGAAAATAGAGCAGCAAAGCAGGGTCCAGAAGGAAGGACTGCCACAGACCATGGAGCACCAGGGGGACAGGCTGGTACCTCCTCACGGTTGGGGTACAAATGGGCTCAGCTCAGCAGGTATAGGGGTGCCCTTGGCCCCTCTGGTGGGCTTTGCAGTGCCCCAATCTCAGGAAGAAAAAAGGCTGGCTCAGGTGACATATTTTTGACTGGGAAGGAGCTGACAGCAATGGAAATAAACAAGTAGGGAATGATGTTGTAAAGTTGGAGGGTTTGTCCTTTATATCTCAGCTTTCTCTCCTATCTTCCCCTGCTCTGTAGTGTGTTATCAAAGAAGTTTTTGGCATGATATTCCTGTTCACTGATTAACTCTTGAGCTGTGTCTTTTCTGCTGTTCAGCTCATCTGGTGAATTCTTTTACTGTAAAAAGTATCTTGCCCTTGCAAGGGCAATGGCAAGACCTGAGAAATCCCAGAGATTTCAGCTTGCCACCCAGAAGGAAACCAGGCTATTTGGAATGCTGGAAAGGATTCAGAGTAGGGGAAATCGTCTTGGACATCTGAGACCACCCCCACATTCAGCGGTCCACTGGACACAAACCCAGACCTTGATACTGATCCTGAACCATGCTCTCAACTCAGACCCCTGTGATCCTCGCCACAGTGCTTTCAGATCAGTGCAGCCATGCCCATAGGCACAAACTCTTAAGCCTAGATTCTGTCCTGAGAGGTGTGTCCCCGACGGCCTGGCTCCAAATCCTCAAAGATTGGGGACAGTGAGGAACACCATAGGACTCACCCTGCCACCCTGAAAGGAACCATGCCATTTGGAACTCCAGAAAGGATTCAGAGGAACTGAAATCTGCATTCCTACCTCTGGACACCCCCATATTCAGCAGGCCCCTGGATGCAAACCTGGAGCTTGACACTCACCCTGAACAAATCCCTCGACTGCTTCCTCCCCCAGAAAGATGGACAGAGTGCTGGCAGATCGGGCCTGCCATGTGGTGGGCCCTAACCATAACCTTTGGTTTGGTTCGGTTCTCAGGATTGTGACCCCAAAGGCCTTGCAGTAGGTGCCCTACAATTTGGGGACACATGGGCAATCCCAGAGGACTCAGCCTGCTGCCCAGAAGGAAACTGTGCCATTTGGAACTCCGGAAAGGATTCAGAGGAGCAGAAATCTGCATGCCTAGCTAAGGACACACCCACACAGAGCTGACTCCTGGACACAAAGCCAGAGCCAGACACTCACCCTCACCTCCACTGTCAACTCAGCCACCCTGACAGCTCTCCATGGGGTCTTCAGGTCAGTCCTGCCATGTCCCTGGTTCCTAACACTAACCCTTGGATGGGTTCTGTAATGATCTCCTCATTTCAGGTTATGTGGTGGTTCTGCAGGACATTGTCCTGGTGTGGGATCAAACACACTGAAGCATCCCGTGTGAAGTGGCAAACGTGGTAAAGAAATGACGGCTGGGGAATCTGAGTGTGGAGACAGCACGTATTTGTGCTGCTATAACAAGCTGACTGCACTTTGAAATCACCACAGAGGAAATGAATCTTCCAAACAACCATGTTAGCACGACGACACGGAAGCAGAGAGAACATCAGACTTTGGGATGGAGTCCAAGCCCTCCCAGATCCAGGTCACCCAACATGGAGAGGACACATGTTAGCAAGAGACTCGTGGGAGAATTAAATCATGGGCCCCTGTATCACAGGTGCAGTAGAAGCAGTGGATTTGGAATTTCAGTTTTTCCACAACGTTCCACCACAAGCTGGTTAGAACTGTGCAAAAGCAGGAAGGGAAGCCCCAGTAAAGTGGACTGGGGATGCCAGAAGGGGAGGCTGGAAGGGGGCGCCTGCTGCTCAGTGCCCATTACAGACTCCACATTGCAATCCCCCACAGGAGAGACTCACCAATTCCAGGCCCCACACGGGAAGCTGGAGGTTCATCTCCTGACTTTTTGTAGGAGCTTTACAGCTCAGCTGGTGAGAATTCTCCATCACCCTGCCTTTCTCCAAGGGACTTTCCTTCAAGCACCCTTCCCAACTTCTTCCTCCTCCATGAAATAATGTTCCTCTCCTTTGTTTCTCGCACTTGCCTGTGATGGGACCTTAGCTTGCTCAGCCCAGACTGCCATTCTCTGCTCTTCCCAATTAAATCCATGCTGCTGGTCAAATAACTGGCAGATTGAGTTTAAGGCCAATCGAACAAATAAATTCAAGATCTTGCAAGGAACAAAATCAATATGCACAAATTAGTGGCACTCCTAGGTGCTCGGAAGGAACCATCAAAAAGAGACTGCGGAGAACGATCTCATTTACACCTGCATCCAAGACAGCAAGATACCCGGGAGGCCCCTGAACCAAGAAGGTGACAGACCTGTCATCTGACAGCCCTGCAACAATGACGACAGACAGGGAGGGGTACACACGGAGATGGGGAGGCACTGTGCTCAGGGTAGAACCCACACTGGGAAAATACCTACTCTCCCCAAAACCGTCTACAGAGTCCTCACTCTGGCTCCCGAATTTCCGGACTCGGTGCAAGCCTGGAGTGGGTGTGGACACGGGAAGGACCCCGCAGGGCTGAGGTGGGGAGAGCACAAGCACCGAAGCAGGGGGACGCTCCCTGACTGCAGACCATCTGAGGAGCCCAAGGAACCTAATCCGCGAGCACACAAACACAGATGAGGACCTAGGAGCACCCGAGCCCAGAAAGGGGGGACCCCACAGCCCCGCGCACAGCACAGCAGGAGGCCACGTCTCCTCACACAAAACGACGGAAGCCCCAGTGTCTACACAGGGCGCCCTTCCTCTGTGGGGTCCTGAGACCACGAACCCCTTGACAGTGCACTCAGGCGGCTTCTCCTCAGCTCCTCCAGCATCTGGTCCTTAGGAGGTTGGACTGCTGCCAGTGTGGGCGCGTCCTCCACAACGGGTCCGGTCAGTGTGGATGCAGAGCCACACCCTCCTCAGCTTGTCCTGTCAGGGTGGGAGGCGCCCCACATTCTCCAGAAGTCTCCACAGTGGGTCCTGAAGAGGCGGGGCTCTGGTCCCAGCTGTGGCTGTGCAGCCTTGGCTCAGGGCGGAGCTGGGGTCTGGCGCCCTCTGCAGGCGGTGCAAGGCAGTGCAGGACTGTGGGAGCTCACCCTTCAGTGGAAGGTCCTGCTCCCTCCTGGGGTCCAGCTGATGCCATTTCATTCCGGAAATTCAAGCTGCATGGAGCCCAATACCCCCCAACTTCCCCCCAAATAGCTAAGGAACAATGAATTGGAAACAATGTGGAATTACAACAGTCCTTGACCCAAACAGTGTCACTGAACATGGCCCTGATGCAGACCCACACTCTGACCTCAACTTGGTCTCAAGCCTGGACCCTACCCTAATCCAAGACCCTAACCCTAGCCCCCAACCCAAACAATGTTCACAAGAATCAAAAGGTAGAAACTGCAAATATCCATCAATGGCAAGTGCCTAAGCAAAGTGTGGTGAAGCATTTGAATTTGGGTACAGGTTCAGGTTTTAGTCAGAGTTCTAGATCAGGCTTTGGGTTTAGTGTTAGGGTGAGGGTTTAGAGTGAAGGACAGGGAACAGAGTTATAGTTTAGGGCTTTAAGTTTATGATTTAGGCTTTAAGACTCAGGGCTTATGGGATAAAGTTCAAGGTCAAATTTGGGGTTTGACTTCATGCTGAGATTTGGGTTCAGGTTTCATGACTTGGAGGTCTGGTTTAGGGTTTGGGTTCGTGGTTCAGGGCTTGCATCCAGGGCTCAGGTACAGGCTTTGGGTTCCATTCCAGGTTTGGGATTCAGGGTTCTAGTTTGGGCTTTAAGGTCAGCTTAGGTTTCAGCGTTGGTAGGGTTTAAGGTTAGGTTTAGGGATGACACATTTTCTTCAGTTGTCATCATGGACAAAATAATTCTATCTGAAGTTTCTAAGTCAGAAATGTATTTCATCTGGGGGCGCCTGGGTGGCTCCGTGTGTTAAGCCTCTGCCTTGGGCTCAGGTCATGATCTCAGGGTCCTGGGATCAAGCCCTTCATCAGACTCTCTGCTTGACCGGGAGCCTGCTTCCCCATCTTTCTCTCTGCCTGCCTCTCTGCCTACTTGTGATCTCTGTCTGTCAAATAAATAGAATTAGTAAAAGCTATTATATGATCTTTTACAAACCATTTCCTATCTTTGCATTCTCATGTGCCAAGACAGACAGGGATTATTTAAAACCCTGAAGAGAGTGCTCTTGCTTTTAAATTGCCTGTAACCTTCGTGTAATAGATTCATGATTGATGATAGATTTAGTTAAAATATAACTATTTAAAATATTTACTCTCAGTAAACGATTTCAACCTATGCTCATTTAAGTAACTTGGTGCATAATCCCTTTTCTATTAAACCATAGTGCAAGGACCAATGCAGCGTTTCCAGGAGAACCCCAAGCTATTTTTCTAGAATGGCTGTATGCTTATATATGGCGTCCTGTTTTCACTCCCTTTGTGGAGCACCTACCCTGGAGGTCATGTAATAACCAATGACCAAAAAAAACAAACAAAAAACCCAAACATCCAGGTCGAAGTGCCATCCCTGCCTGGAGTGGAGGAGACTGCTCAGACAGATCCCAGGCAGGCATCTCAGCCCAGGCCTGTGCTGGGGAAGCTGGTTCCTGGCTTTGGGCGCAATCTGGAAGCCAGCAAACTGACCCAAGAGTGCAGCCGGCGTTTAAGACTGATGATCTATTCGCAGCCAGGCTGCACGTGGACACCCGCTCAGGGAGCCCGGCTAGGAGGCTGCCCAGCGCTGGCGCTGGCAATGCAGTAGCATGCCAGGGCTTAGCCCCGCACCCCAGCCATGGCTCAGGTTTCAGATGTTAGGGGGCGGGGCCGGAGCAGAGAAGGGTCTTTGCTAATTTCTGAAGCTGGAAGTGAGCTCTCAGAGGACTCAGGAGGGAAGGGGGGGCGGGTCGGGGGCGGCCTTGAGCAGGGGTTTTGCTAATTGCCCAGGCGGGAAGGAGGGGCGCACAGCGCCAGGGTGCTGTGCTGCAGCCCATTCGGGACTGCAGGACACACCATACTCGCTGCCCCTGTGCTCCCACGCTGCAGCCTAGCCCCTGACGCAGCGGTGTCCCGTTCCCGTTCAGGCCTTCAGGCCGCCTGCTGCCCCTCCCCGCCCCATGGCTTCTCTGGAGGACCCTCTGCTCACAGATAAGTGACACCGCGACGAGCCCTCACCTGAAGCAGAAAACGCAGGACAGGAGCGGGGTGTGGGGTGGTCGGGGCCCAGCCTCCCGCCAACCCCAGGGCACCAGGACCACCCCGGACGCCGCACCACACCCTGTCCGCAGGGGGTCGGGCCAGGACGGCGCCACAGGAGGTACCCCCTCCTCCCCCCCGCCAGCCGGCAGGCTAGCCCCCATAGTTCCGCACTCCCACGCGCCTGTCAGAGCCTCCTGCCATTCCCAGGGCACCCAGAACCCAGAGAGTGAGGCCTTGGGTGCTTTCTAGTGACAGATTCAAGGCAATTTTTCGACTTTGGGACTCAGAGTTAACATAGTTTTCATTTGTGATTATTATTTTTGTGTGGGGGCCGTAGCTTTTCTTTTGACCTATGGTTGTTTTCACTCCCGGTTCTGAAGAAGCCCCTAAATCCTAACCCTGTTGAGGACTCTGAAAGCTCTCAGAGCAGCAGTGCTGGGGGACAGTGTGGACACATGGTTTGGTTTCTCCTCTGGCCTGCTTCTGTGGCAGCCCCGCTCTGTCCTCCTCAGACTTCAGAGCAATATCTGAACAAGTGGAGAAGCGACCAGGGGGTCAGGAAGGTGGCCACCGAAGAGTGACTTCTCTGGAGGGTGGCTGAGCTAGCAAGTGAGCATGTTAATCCAGCTCTGCCTGCATTAGCAATGGAGCTGAACAGGAGCCAGGGAAGGGGAGGAGGAGCAGAGAGCAGGGACAAAGGAACCAAAGAGGAGATTCAGATGAAGGGAAGTAATGGGGAGGAAAGAGAAGAAACTCTAGAAGACAGGCATGTAGAAAGGAAAAGGGATGAAGTGGGCATTGGGAAAGGGCACCACCAGGGAAGGAGAGAGGGGAAGGAAAGAGGGAGGAAGAGAGGAAAGGGGAAAGGGAGAAGGGAGGAGTCAGCATGCCAGGGCTCCCCCTGCATCTGAAGAAGAGGTGGCTGGTCCAGCTTGTCAAACAGGGTGCTCACTCTTTGGCCCCAGTTTCTGCTCCCAGTGCTACTGGGCTTTTCAAGGAAGGCAGGCTGTCCCTTGGGACCTACTGGAGCCCACTGGAGCCCACAGGAGGGTGGGAGAGGTAAGATGCCACCAGGTCCTGTCCTGAGCTGCTCCCAGCCACCAGCCTCACCACATGGTGCAAGAGGGACCCCAGAACAAAGGAGGGACACAGGCCAGCATGTCTGCTGGTGGCCCTGGGCACTTAGCTCATCGCAGTGAACCACACGGCCTCCTCAACCCACGCTTTCAAAGCCTCCTTCTTCGTTTCTGGCTTTCATGTCTGTAGGAACATGAGCCAGATCTAACTCATCTCCGACAGACAATTCTGACTCACCCCGTGTCAGATTTTTATGAGTGGCTGTGATAGAGTAAGATAGCAATGCTCCAACAAACGGACTGTTTCCTCCCACTTGACCTCAACAGTCTTATACATTTTCTTAGCGAAAACATCTTGTCTCCTTCCATTAAGCTCATAACGTGGTCTAGTAGTATACATGCGCCTTCGGTAGATGCGAAGCGATACAGAGGTCCTTTTTTTTTTTTTTAATTTTACAAGGCAAAGTCAGTGAACACATCCAACTTGACCAATACGTCTCTAAAATGTCAATCCAGGCAAAGCTTTTTCTGCCTACAGTTTGGAGCCTACGTAGTGACATTTTTAAAATGCTTTCAGTCCCTCAGTGAGGCTCTTAGAAGCTAGCCAGGGCTTACTACGTGCCAGGCACTGTGTCAGGTGTTGGAGCTAAAGGGAAGGAGAGCTTGGAGGCTGGCTGGGGAAGGACATCCATGACACAACCACAGCTAGAAACGGAGGCCAGTGCTAGAAAAGAGAGAGCAGGCTGCATGGAGAGTGTGTACCATGGGGCTTGTGAGCTCACGAATATGTGGGAGTAACTGGAGTGGGGAGATGGGGGAGAGGAGAGGGTCTTCCCATCAATGGGAATCACCTGTGCTTGGAGGCAGGTGCCATGAGAGGTCTCCACAGGAAGAAGGAGGCAGTGTGGTTGAAGGGCAGAGAGATGGGGCAGAACAGGCATCAGTCAGTTGGACGGGTATGAATAGACTGATGGGAGGATTATGGGTGCCTTTGGAGGACTGAGAATTTGTTAGAAGATCAGTGCAGATTTCTATGGAGACAAATGCCAGGAACTGATAGGTCTTTGAAAGGTCACTCTGGCTGCCTTTTGGCAAAGGGGTTGGTAAAAGGCACTTGCAGGTGTGAACACACCAGGTGGGAGGTGAGTGCAGGAAATCGGGTGAGGGAGCATGGGAACTTGGTCCGGGGGTATATAAGGGAGAATAGCCTTTAAGGAGTTCCACAAATTGGCACCAGCTGTGGCTTAATTACAGAGCTGGAAGGGGGAGGTGGGTGTGTCCTGGAGGTTACAGAAATTAGATGAGAAAGGGAAGTCTTTTTAGATCTCTTTTTCAACTAGAGGAACTCTCACCTTATTGATAGAATTCCAGAGTGGGAACCAATGATATGAGGACATCTTTGAAATGTCTGAATATATTCTTCGACATCTTTGAAAGTGACGAGGAGACCTTGGCCTTAGGAGGCCTTGGCCCTCTTTGTAGCCACAAAGATTTCACGTACAGATTTGAGTTCTCCATTTTAAAGTCAAGGAGTCAGTCCTTCCAAAGGACACCTCCTATCATTTTACCCTCTCATCATACCTCACGTGCTGGCATCTCCAAGACCCTCTGTTCCAGGTTGAGAGTATCCACTTTGGCCAGGCTGGTCTTGCCAAGAACACCACCACAGGAAATCTAGAGCCTATAATGCTATTAATAACATCATCTAGGACTGTGTTTGCTGCCCTCATAGCCTCTTCCCACCATGACTCACTGAAGCTTTTAACACATTGTATCCATTAAGCTATAGTTCCCAAAGGTCATCTTCTCTAGTGCCATTAATTTTTAGGGGACCAGGCAAACCTTAAACTTGTCCCCCCTAATTGGACCCCTGTTCCCCCACAATCTATTTGAAAGCCTTTCACCATGATTCTTGAATGAGATCTGAGACCACTGCTGGTACCTAACACTTCTTGGCACCTTGTCTGTTAGGTTCTTGGAAGAGGAGATGGCTATGGAGGTGAGTGGGAATGGGAGTGGGAGGATTTCTCCCTTCACTTTGCTTTTTGTGTTTTCAAATAATGGGTTTTGAGGGGGCGGGAAAGTTTAACCAGACCATTTATTTTCCATCTCCCATCGATAAAAAGTTTACCACTCCCCACTGGAAGAATTTATATCTTTCCTTTGAATCTACAGGAAAATCTCCCAAACCCAGACCACCACCATGTGGATTCAGCCATCTTCTGATTCACCTCCAGATTGTCTCCTCCTAACTGCTCAAGCCACAGGTTAAGGGCGAAATGTTCAATGCCCAAGCAATTAAGTGGGGAACACGTTTATCTAAGCAATTGCATGCAGCTCTCTATCTGCATACAGGGGGTCTCTCCCAAGCCTTTCCAACCTCAGCAAAAGAAGACAAAGCCCCAGCAGTCTGGGGTATATATCATTCATTCATTCCTGTGTTCAACACTCATGGCGGATCCCCACCAAGACAGTGGGAGAGCAAGGACTGGAGAAATCCTGGAAGCTGAAGTCTGAGGAGGATTTCAAATTCAAGTCAGAGATGAAAGAAACATCTGGACTTGGTCCTCAGGTACATGCAGTATTCTGAACTGAGGCTAGAACCAGAGACCATTCTAATGAAAGGCCTCTACAGGTGGGCTCTCACAGGTGGGCCCCAACTCAGTTTCGTGTATATTCATTCATGAAATAGCTCTTTGGGTCAACATGCAGAAGAAAACCATTTCAGAAAACTGACAATGAGGAGAGTAAAGGGAAGCCAGAAGGCTTGTGAATGGGGAGAGAGGAGGACCCAGGGCAGGAAACCAAGAATCCCTCCCTGCCCTCCTTGCTGCCAGGGAGGTCTGAGGGACTAGTTTCCACCTGGGATCCCAAGTCCAGAACAAAAGCAGCGGGGCCACGGCGGGGGAGAGAAGGGGGTCCTCAGCACGGGCGCATGGGGCTGCGGAAAGATGGGGGCTAGCGTGCCTGCTGGCGGGGGGCACCTCGCAAGGCGCTGTCCCCAGCCCGACCCCATGAGGACCCGGGTTTGGCGCAGCGTCCGGGGTGGTCCCGGTGCCCTGGGGTTCCGGGAGGCTGGGCCTCCACAACCTCCCTCTCCGCCCCCAGGTCGGGTCCGCGCTTTCTGCTCCAGGTGAGGGCGCGGCGCGGTGTCACTTTACCCCTGTGCAGAGGGTGGTCCGGAGAAGCCTTGGGGCAGGGAGGGGCAGCAGGCAGCAGGAGCGGGACAGCGGAGCCTCACATGGGAGCGTACGGGCGGCGAGTCCGGTGGGTCCTGCAGTCCCGACTGGGCCGCAGCACAGCACCGCGGCGCTGCCCGCCCCTCCTCCGCCAGCCCCTCCACCTCCTCCCAGACTCTCAGCCACATCCTCTGTGAGCTCACTTCCAGCTTCGGCAATTAGCAAAGCGCCTTCTCCCCGCCGCCCTCCACCCGCCCCCGCCCCCCTCCCTCCTGAGTCCTCCGCGAGCTCCCTTTTCGCTTTGGCAATTAGCAAAGCCCCTTCTCCGCGCCGCCCCGCCCCCCTCCCTCCTGAGGCCCCGCCCTGGCTGGGGCGCGGGGGGAAGCCCCGGGGGCTGCAAGCTTTGCCAGCGCTGGCGCTGGGCAGCCTCCTAGCCTGGCTTCTTGAGCGGGTGTCCACCCGCGGCCTGGCTGCAAAAAGATCATCAGTCCTGTTAACCCTGGCTGCACTCTCCCGTCAGTTTGCTGGCTTCCTGATTGCGCCCAAAGCCATGAACCAGCTTCCCCAGCACAGGCCTGGGCTGAGATGCCTGCCCAGGATCTGTTTGAGCAGTCTACTCATCTCCAGGCAAGGATGGCACTTCCACATGGATGTTTGGGTTTTTTTATTGTTTTTTGGTCATTGGTTATTATTACATGACCTCCAGGGTAGGTGCTCCACAAAGGGAGTGAAAACAGGATGCATGATATACCCCTCACCTCCCATGCTGTCTTTCTCTTAAATAATAAGCACTGCTGAACTATCTTAGATTCTGTACCTTCTCTCCAGCCATGAACCTATCACTGTCTTTAACTCTTGAAAACTTCATTAGACAAATTAATGTGGTGAAGGAAGCAATATGAGAAAGCCTATTAATCTGATGAGCATGGAACTGAACAAACCCTATAGATACTTTCCCTTTGATTTCTAGCCTATCAATACCTACAGTGAGTCACATACACTCAAGATTATTGTTTTTATTGTATACTTCATATATTCATTGATTTTGGACTCGTTATCATTTCGTTGAAGTGTTAAACTATGGTAATAAACAAACTTTTAATTAACTTTTCCTCCTATGATACAAATATAACTTGCACTTGAGCTTTAGCTAATTTTATGTTCTAAAATTGCCAAAACAAAATGATCAAGGTTTCTAGATTATTTACTGTCTTTTCTACTATATAATATTGTTCTATCTCTTCTGTATAAAGAAAATGAATGCTTGGGGCTCTTGGGTGGCTCAGTGTGTTAAAGCCTCTGCCTTCTGCTCAGGTCATGATCCCAGAGTCCTGGGATAGAGCCCCACATCAGGCTCTCTGCTCAGCAGGGACCCTGCTTCCCTTCCTTTCTCTCTGCCTGCCTCTCTGTCTACTTGTGATCTCTGTCTGTCAAATAAATAAATAAAATCTTTAAAAAAAGAAAATGAATGCTTGATAACTAAATGAATGCTTTACTGAACAAATTAAATATGGCAATAGCATTTTATTTTATCATGCTTCACATATTAAACAATAATATTATATCACTAGTCTACAAATAATCTACTCGCATAGTCATTTGGAAGCTTTTAGCAAAAGAATTCTTCCTCCTGATTGTAGTATAAAAGCCACAGAAATATACAGAAGACTCCTAGGATAGAAAGTGAAATCCAGTTATCCGTGATGCCTTGAGGAGGACCTGACCTATGTATGTCCTGGGATGCACTAGTAACTGTTACATGTGATAGGATTATATTTAATATATACAGTTTCATTTACTTCACAAAGGACATATAAATTTGAGAATAAAATATTTGATGAATCTATAAAGTCTATATCTATTTGTAACTAATGTGGTAGAATTAAGATGTTAATTTGAAAAAAAATTCATTGAACACATTCAATTGTTTTTATATATATAAACAGCATTATTTATTTATGTAAATAAATGCATTGTCAGTAAAATCCATTTACTTATCAATCATAAGGGTAATTTTAAGTACTAAGAATAAGAAATATGTGAAAAGATAAGTGTTCAAGAGTGCAGTTTGTGGTAATTAATACAATATGATAGGCTCATGAAAAAGATATATTACTTGAACTTAAAAGCTTCTATAATTAAGCGATGACCACTTGAAATTTGTAATTAGTCTTGCTGCAGTTTTTCCTTGCACTTATTGCCCTTCCCCAGAAGTTCATTAAGAATTTCTGTGAATGTCCTTATGTTTAATCTCATTCATAGATTCCACTGCTGCTCACAAAACAAAGCCAAAAAGAGAGGTAACTCTATGTGGCACTCCATCCACAAGCAATACATTCATAAATAATTAAAAAGCTCTCTACTTCATTTGTTACCCATTCAGCTGATAATTTAAATGAGTAACTGAGGCCATTTTATCAGCACTTTTAATAGAATGCGACTCAGAAACTTCACAGTGTTATTTAAGAAGAAATGCTCACGTGTTAAGGTTTTTATTTTTTTAAATCAACAAAATAATTTTCAAATATTAAAAGCAAATGTCTCCTTTTCCTCCAAGTTTCCTTGCTATGTCAAAGTTACAAATAAATACATTAAAATCGTATTTTGAGTAGTAGATAAAAACAAAAGTTTTGAAACTGTGGGTTGAGTGTCTGGGTTAACTTGTATAAATATCTGAACTCAATGTATTTAGACTTTATTAGATTTTTTTTTTAGACTATTTAAAAATACATGCTGAGGGGCGCCTGGGTGGCTCAGTGGGTTAAGCCGCTGCCTTCGGCCCAGGTCATGATCTCAGGGTCCTGGGATCGAGTCCCGCATCGGGCTTTCTGCTCAGCAGGGAGCCTGCTTTCTTCTCTCTCTCTCTCTGCCTGCCTCTCAGTGTACTTGTAATTTCTCTCTGTCAAATAAATAAATAAAATCTTTAAAAAAAAAAAAAAAAAGAAAAATACATGCTGAGATAATGACAACATTATTTTATTCATTTTAATAAATAAATTATTTTATTTAATTATGTTTAGATATTTATTTATTAAATTAATGATTTAATATTTAATAATCTAAATTTGAAATATTTTAAATTCTAAAAATATTTATTTAATTAAATTGATATATTTAATATAAATATTTAATAAATTATTTAACCATTATTATAATTATGCAATACATTATGTATTGTGTAATAATTGCATTTTAATAAATAAATAAATGTATTATTTACATTATTTTATTATATTTTATTTAGTTGACAAAGAGAGGGAGAACGCAAACAAAGGGAGCTGCAGGCAAAAGGAGAGGGAGAAGTAGGCTCCCAGCTGAGCAGAAAGTTCAACCTGGGGTTCCATCCCACGACCCTGGGATCACCACCTGAGTCGAAGGCAGATGCTTAAGTGACTGAGCCATCCAGATGCCCAAGGCTTTGTATTCTTCGCTTCTAAATATTGATGCTCCTTCATCTCTGGAGTTAGTAAATTGATGTTGAGAATTCATATCAAAGAATTGATAGTAGCTGTTAAACAGAAACATGTAATTTAGGGGAAAAAAAAGAACAGAAGGAAGAGAAAGGCCAAAAGTCAAAAGCACATTAATATAAAATTTAATTAGATAAAAAAGCTGATATTCCTGAAGGGGGCTAATAAAAGAGCTGCAAAGAGCTGATAGGATTAGGAAAATTGTCCACTCCTGGTCATTTCATAATTTTAAACTATTCCTTATTAATAAATATACTTAGTTCCAGAAACACAAGCACATAGGAACATTTCCACCAAGTTTCCTCTAACAGCATTTACAAATTAGACGTTCAAACAATGCAGTTCATTACATGTTGCATCTGTATCTTAAAGTTTAAACACTTTCTGTGACACATTTTCTAACAATTAAAATTAAAATATATATATATATATACCTTATCCCTAAATGGAAAAAAAATATATATATATATACATAGAAACCTTATTCCTAAATGAAACCTTTCTTTGTTTATTAGCTTAAATAGGTAAATTAGCAACAACAACAACAACAAACAGCTAATATTATAAAGGTAGGAACAATTTACCTTTTCATTTATTGCTATTTTCTAAAAATTCCTATTTTATTTTTTTCTCAAGTCTGTCATAATAATTTTCTAAATCTCCTGCCTTATTCAATTTTTTTCTTTTAGTGGAAATCTCTATTTCATATTTATTTTCTCTTCCTCCACTCTTTGCTCTAATAATTCAATGTATTATTAGATTTTCTGTTTTTCTCTTTATCCAGATATATCTTTTCTTTCTTTCTTTCTTTTTTAAATAATTTGATTTGCTGGCATTTTACATCAGTACATGCTTTCTTATGGATGTTAGAAATGTCTGTGGAACTACTAGAAGAATAAACTTTTTTACCTTTAAGAAGTTTACAGTCTAGAGTGCCTGGGTGGCTCAGTTGGTTAAGTGTCTTCCTTCAGCTTAGGTCATGATGCCAGGGTACTAGGATCCAGTCCTGCATCAGCTGCCTGCTCAGCAAGGAGTCTGGTTCTTCCTCTCCCTCTGCCCCTCCCTCTCTCTCTCTAATAAATAAATAAAATCTTTTAAAAAAAGACTTACTGAAATCTGAGACTGAATTACTAAATTCAGTCTTAATAGAAGACAGCTAAACAAAGCAATGATCACAACTGGAAAATTTAGCGAGATCATGATTTAACATTTTTGGTTGACACAGGACCTCTTTCAGTAACAACTTTCCCTAAATATCAATTTCTTTGTAAGGCAAAAAATTTTGACAAGAAATCCAGATCCTTCTGATCGTTTTCATCTCAATTTAAGGTGACATCCTCAGAGTATATAATCAAATATGTAATTATTCTATCTGTTGCCTTGTATATTGCCTGTATCTTTTTCAGACTCAAAGTTCCATTGAGGTAGAGTTTTTTTTTTTTTAAAGCAGAGATTTTTAAAGTGTTTGATATATACAATATGCTTAATAAGTTTTTAAAAAACCTATGTATTACAGAAGCCTTAAACAGGCTTTAAAAAAAGAAGGTGATATTAGTGGTCATATCAAACAATTTTCAGGTTTCAGTCATGTAAATAACTACATTTCTCAGAGACAGAGAAACATACAAATGATCTGGGTCCAGTAGGATAATGCTAGCATGTGTTGTAAATTCTTTTATATGACCTTATTCTTGCAAGAATTGGTTATGTGGCAGAAAAAAAGGTATCACTATCTTATACTTTATTATTTAAAGAGATTTATGGAAGTGTTAATTTCTTACACTACCCCTTTGTTTCAGTGGACCCAATTTCCGTGGTAATGGTGAGAGGAAAGTAGGCAATTTAGGCAGCAGCCAAAATCACCTACAAGGCACTATAAAATAAGGCTTGTTCTAGATCATGGGTCTGTCCAAAGGGGAATGTTAAGGGGTAGAATGGATGATGGATGCATTGTGGACTTATAACTTTAAGATTAATACTGTTATGCCCCAATAATGGGTCTATGATTAAAGGAGCGAGACTGATGTAAAGCAAAGGTCAAGCAAAGCTTTATTTCATGCGAAGCATCAAGAATCTAACCGAACGTTTGGGGCCACACCTCTTATGAGAGAAGGCAACCCTTTGCTGTTTCACAGTCTAGCTTTTAAGGGCAAAGGCCATGCAGTCAGGCCTGGCCACGCACAGGTGACCAATGAGATTTTAACACACACAGGAAACTCCACAGTGAGGCTAGGTGACCAATTGAGGTTCAATTTACCCTAGTATAGACATTTGACCCAGCCTATTACACCTTGATTAGGATTAGTGCCAAAAAGGTTCCCAAAGAGCAGAGGAGTGGGGCATACTCATTAGTATCTAGGGAGACAATATGCAAACACCGCCCCCCCCCTCTGCTCATTGATGTCTCCACCTGGCCTGACCCACCCTTGTATATGGGCTTTGTTACCTGGAGCTGATTTCCAGGACTTGTTTTTAAGTGAATCCCCTGGGGGAAGGGGAGCAAGGACAGTTTAAGGGTTAACCTCAATGAAAGCCTCTTGCTAAAATATAAAAATATAAAATAGGTCCTTACATTACAACAACTCAGTAGGGAAAGTCCCAGTGTGGTGATAAAAGAAGTGAGGTAACTTGCATTGCACATTTTTTTTTAAAAAGTGTAAGTTGTATTATTCCGTGCCATGACATCATACTTTATCTTCATCTCTGTCTACTAGTTTAAAACTAGTTAAACAAATTCAACAATTTTTTTAAAAATATTTTATTTATTTATTTAAGAGCAAAAGCCAGAGAGAAAGAGAGAGAGAGCATGAGCAATATGGGGCTCGATCCCAGGACTCTTGAGATCCTGATCTGAACCAAAGGCAGACACTTAACTGACTAAGCAAATGAGACTCCCACAAACTCAACAATTTTATAAAATTTTTATTTGTTGGGGTGCCTGGCTGGAACAGTCAGTAAAATATATAAATCTTGATCTTGGAGTTGTACGTTTGAAATCCACCTTGGGTGTAGAGGTTTTATTTAAAAATAAAATCTTTAAAAAAATTTTTTTCATTTTTTTATTTAAGCCATTGTATGGCAGTGTTGATCACTATATTGTACACCTGAAACTAATATTAACCTTATTTTAACTAACTGGAATTTAAATAAAAACTTTAAAAATAAAATAAAAATAATAATCATAAAAATAAAAAAGAGGAAAAATTATTTGGCAGGAAATTTTCTTAATTGCATTATTATTTATTATTATCATAGTCTGTATGTGTCGGTGGGAAGTGGCTGGTATTACAGTGAGTTCCATATCTGTGTTACACTGAGTTCCATGTCTGTAGTCAGTCTTTTTTTTCTTTTAGTTTATTTTCAGGGATCCAAAATTCATTGTTTATGCACCACACCCAGTGCTTCATGTAATAAATTCCCTCCTTAATACCCACCACTGGGCTCACCCAACCACCTGCCACCCTCCTCTTCAAAACCCTCAGTTTGTTTCTCAGAGTCCACAGTCTCTCATGGTTTGTCTCTCCCTCCGATTTCCCCCAGCACACTTCTCTCCATCTCCCAGTGTCCTCCACGTTATTCCTTATGTATTGAGTCTTATAAAAACTTTTATTTCTTTCCCTATTCTGCTTTGCATATGCTTACCTTAGATGTTAAAATGTTATAAACCTCTCCTGCCTGGTCCATTTTCTCTCTCTTCTCTCATGATTTCTCATGCTCTCCCTGCCAACCCCACATGCCTTACAATATCTGGATATGACTAATTTCTTCCTGAGCTACTTTATTCTACTCTGCCATATGGTTGCCCTTCCCTCTTCTGTACCATAACTTCTATCCCCTGCATTTGTGCTTTAACAATACCTAATTCTTTTCACTGCATCTGTATCTTTGAGGTCAATACTCAGTAGTGCAATCGCTGGGTCATAGGCTAGCTCTATTTTACTGGAAAGAAGGGCCATATGCACCCCAGTGTTCATAGCAGCAATGTCCACTATAGCCATTCTGTTGAAAGAGCCAAGATCCCCTTCAACAGACAAACGGATAAAGAAGATGTGATCTATGGATACAATGGAATATCACTCAGCCATCAGAAAGGATGAATACCCAACTTTTGCATCAACATGGATGGGAATGTAGGAGATTATGTTAAGTGAAATAAGTCAAGCAGTGAAAGTCAATCATCATATGGTTTCACTTATTTGTGGAACCTAAGGAATAGCATGGAGGACATTAGGAGAAGGAAAGGAAAAATGAAGTGGGGGGATTGGAAGGGGAAATGAAACATGAAAAACTATGGACTCCAAGAAACAAAATGAGGGTTTTAAAGATGAGAAGGATGTGGGGATGGGTGAGACTGGTGATGGGTATTAAGGAGTGCACATATTGCATGGGGCACTGGGTGTTTTACACAAACAATGAATCATGGAACACTACGTCAAAAACTAATGATGTATTGTATGGTAACTAACATAACATAATTAAAAAGAAAAGGAGGGGGACAATACCTAACACTCAATCTTTGCTAGTTTCTTGTTTACCTCCTTTTAAGAGTAAGCTCATTAGTGTTTTTTGTTTGTTTGTTTGTTTTTGTCTCAACTAAAAGAAGAAAAATAATACACATTATTTTGAAAACTTTTTGAACAGTGTACAAACGTTAGTCAAGTCCACAATGTCTCATCTCTTCTTCCTCCTAACATGGCTAAGATGAAAAACCCTTTATCTGGGAAAAGATCATTCTCCTGCCACCTTGTGTAAGATTTTGGCTTTAGCTTAGATTATCCTTTCTTTCCTTTTCTGAAAATAAGTTGAAAATATTAATAGCCTCAGTTTCTTCTTCCAAAATATGACTGCTTCTTTACCAAGTGCAAAAGCAACCCATTTTGACCATAGTAAACAGCTTGGACCTACTTTTTTTGGCTCACTGTTTTAGTGAGACAAGTGGAGTGAAGATGACACACCATTTTTAAATGTATTAATAATTGGTAGACCATACTTCTAAATTGAAGATTTGTTGCCATTAAACTACGACCAGACTCACTATAATTACAGAGGTAAATTCTTTATATTTACTATATTTGAAATTACCATATAATACCAAAATAAAATTATGATTATGTGAAGAGTCTGTAATATTAAGAAGATGACTTTGAAATGATTGCTTATCTAAATGAAATTTCCCATTTTATAATCTTGTATAAGCTTCCGTTGTCATTTCCTATTTAAAATCTATTAGAAGGCACTCTTATTTTCCCTTAAGTGGGAAGTCAAATGTGGAACAAATTCATCCCAAAGGAACTGATTCTATATTCCACTGAAGACCAGGTGGCTTCCATGTGGCATTTTGCCTCTTGCATATTGTTCATCTCCTACAACAAATGGGGGTATGCTCTTTAGTAAACTAATTCAACTCAATTAGAGGCATTGTCTTCAAGGGATAACATCATAGAGACTAGAATCAGAATCATACTTTTGGGAAAATTGGGCCCAGGATTTTTGTTTTGTTTTGTTTTAAGATTTTATTTATTTATTTGACAGGCAGAGACCACAAGTAGGCAAAGAGGCAGGGGGGGAGGGGAAGCAGGCTCCCTGCTGAACAGTGAGCCTGATGCAGAGCTTGATCCCAGGATCCTGAGATCATGGCCTGAGCCGAAGGCAGAGGCTTAACCCACTGAGCTACCCAGGGGCCCCTGGGCCCAGGTTTTGATGGCTTCTTTCCTCAATCTTATAAAACCTATTTGAACTCTACTGGATGCCAGAACTGCTTAAAAATATTTGGTCCCTTGTAATTTTAACCTTCCAGTATTCAATGCACCTGATCCATGTAATATCCTATAGTATTTTTGTCAAATGAAGACTCTCAAAGTGTGTTTCTTGGGAGACACTTTTCAATTGGTTGCTTACATTTCTGCATTTATTATTTGTTCTAGGCCATCCTTTGAAGATGGTTGTATTGAATAGACTTGGAAGACAGAAATAGTATCCTTTTTTTTAACTTAACCTGTTGTGTTTGCAAATATTATCTGCCTCTGTTTTGATTCTTCTTGTGGGAACTGAGGCTCAGAACTGATATATAACTCCCACCCCTACACACACACACACACACACACACACACAAATACACACACACACACAAATACTGTTAATATTCTGGCTACCTCTATTGCTGTGAATAATAAACTATATTATTTCTGAACCATGAGTCTGCGTCTTCTATCAACACCCAAGAAACTACGGCAGACTCATACACCAGCTTTCAAATAAGGGAAAATAATCTCAGATGCTTTATATTTTTTGATAGTGTTACCTACTTCTGAACATATGACTGAACACATATAAAGCTGGAGCCCTTTCCATTTAGAGCTTCTTCTGTGGAAGAACTATGCATTCACTAGTAAACAAAAGTAGATTCATCTTTTTTTTTTTTTCCTCCTGACACCATTTCCTCTCTCACACTGTTGCTCAAATTGGATGGAGTCTAAGGTCCTTTGAGGAAATTTTTGTTTAATGACTCAAAATAAAATAGGAAGAGTCTAAAGTGCTAAAAATACTTCTAGATAAAAGGTATAAGATAATGCCAGAAAGGATAATAATTTTATCTAACAACTGCCTGTTCACCCCTTATTTGTTCATTAACTAATCTCCAAATTCCTGACTAAATCCCTTTTGTAAGCCAGAATGTGAGCTAAAAACTGGGATTTTAAAAAATGTTCATTTGAAATCCAGTTAGTTAACATATATGGTTGTATTAGTTTCATGTGTACAATATAACATATAGCACTCAGTGCTCATCATGACAAGTGCTCTAATTAACCCCCATCACTTATTTAATCCATCACTCCTTTCAGATCCCCTCAAGTAACCATCAGTTTGTTCTCTGTAATGAAATGTCTGTTTCTTGCTTTGTTTCTCTTTCTATGTCTTATTATTTCCCCTTTGCTTGTTTGTTTTGTTTCTTTTATTCCATATATGAGTAAAGGTATTTGTCTTTCTCTGACTGACTTATTTCACTTTTAGCATTATACTGTCTAGTTCCAACCATGTTATTGCAAATGGCAAGATTTCAGTCTTTTTTATGGCAGAATAATATTCCATTGTATATACATACCACTTATTCTTTATTTATTCATCAATTGATGGATACTTGGGCGCTTTCCATATCTTAGCTTTATAAATAATGCTGCTATAAACATAGGGGTGCTAGAATCCCTTTGAATAATTTTCTTATATTCATTGGGTAAATACACACCAACAGGATTGTTGGATCACAAAGGACTTCTATTTTTAAATTTTATGGAAATTCCATACTGTTTTCAAATATGGCTGTATCAGTTTGCATCACCACCAACAGTTCACAATTGTTACTTTTTTTTTTTTAAGATTTTATTCATTTGACAGAGAGAGATCACAAGTAGAGAGAGAGAGAGGAGGGAGCAGGCTCCATGCCTGGCAGAGAGCCCGATGTGGGACTTGATCCCAGGACCCTGAGATCATGACCTGAGCTGAAGGCAGAGGCTTAACCCACTGAGCCACCCAGGCAGCCCCCACAAGTGTTACTTTTTCACATCCTCTCCAACACCTTTTGTTTCTTGTAGTGTTGATTTTAGCCATTCTGACAGGTGTGAGGTGGTATCTCTTTCTAGTTTTG
The DNA here is from genome assembly GCF_964662115.1 of Mustela nivalis. Classification (NCBI taxonomy): domain Eukaryota; kingdom Metazoa; phylum Chordata; class Mammalia; order Carnivora; family Mustelidae; genus Mustela; species Mustela nivalis. The sequence goes on along the minus strand of NW_028136270.1, from coordinate 415,117 downwards.
CTTTGCAATTTCCTGATGATACATGATGATGGACATCTTTTCATGTATCTACTGAACATTTGAATGTGTGCTTTGGGGAAACACTTGTTCATGTCTTCTATCCATGGTTTTATTGGATTATTTGTTTTTGGATGTTGACTAAAAACTGGATATTAAGTAACACACAAGACAGGTTTCTTGAGCTTAAATTTTATTTGCATGAGTATCATTAACAGGAAAAAATATGCATATGTGTATGTACAAGTGTGTTTATGTATACATCTATCTATCTATCCTCTATCCCATGTCTTCTAATTGTGGTAAATCCTGTAAGGTGGGGAATGGGATAGTCTGAAGAAATATGCTTCTGGATATGCTGGGTAAGCAAATTTAATTGCACTCAGATGCATTGGATATAAGTGAATCACTCAAATGAGTTATTTAATATTATATAGAAACAAATTAAAAGTTTATGTAGTTGAAAATAATAGGTAGTTAAAATAATTTTTTGTTTGTTGTTTTTGTGTCTTTTTTTGTTTATATATACTATGGTGTGAATGTTTATGTCTCCCAAAATCATATTATGGAATCTAACTCTGGAAGTGATAGTATTAAAACTTAGGGGCCTTTGGGAGGTGATTAGGTCATAAGTGGGATTACAGTCCTTTTAAAGGAGACCCCAGAGAGTTCTCTTGATTCATTCATCATGTACGTTTACAGTGAGAAGATAGCCATCTATGAGGAAGTGGGCTCTCCCTGGATCTACCCATTCCTTAATCTTGAACTTCTCAGTTCTAGAACTGTGAGAAATAAATTCCTGTTCTTTATAAGCTATTCAGTCTATATCATGTCCGTTATAGCAGCCTGCATGCAGAAGGACACTATGACCTAAAATGAGAGCAATAAATATAAAGTTTCAGTAAAGTCAGTTGGTACAATGTTTTTTTACTTAGAGAAGACATGCTGCTTCATGTTAAACCTTGATATTGTATATGTTTCTTGAAGGGCCACTTCTTACTCCTTTGTGTGTTTTCCACAAAGTCCAGGATGATGCCTTACATAAAGGTAATATTTTATAAATACTGTTGGAAATATATACTTCTCTAAAATCTTATTTTGCCTACAGATTATTTGGATCCACTTTGCCTTGTGTAGAATATTTGAAATATATTAAGTACAGAATGTCTCTCTAAATAACATTTAGAATCATCATTAGTTTATGACTCCTGACTCATTTGTTTATACAGTGATACTTACTTCAAGAACACTGAAATTTGTAATATAATTTTGAATTAATCACCAAGCTAGTTTATTTTAACTTATGAAAAAATAATTTCTCATGTTGGTTTAATTCTGCTCTTATGTTATGGTCATGACATTTTCATTAAAATAAAGTAGAAAATAGAAGTAAATAATTAATGAAAAATAAAAAATAATAAATAAAAAATAAAAGCAAATCTCTTGTGAAATGTTAAACTTTTCTTACTTATTTTGTTTTGCTTTTCCTCTACCATGCTGGCAAAGCTGTATGTTGCAGATAAGTATAATTTTCTAGGTGGTAGGTTTGTTACTTTTACTAAAATTTTCAAAATATAAAGAGTTGAATAGTCATGGATTGTTTATTAAACTCCTTATCTACACATATAAAAATAAAACAATGATGGTGACCTGGGTATTTCTAAAATTGTATTCTGTTTTTCCATATTATGGTTTACAATGTAATTAATAAAGATTCTGCATATATTAACATCCATCCCCTTCTATCTCATCTGTATGTCCATACAGAGCATGTATGATTTCTATTCATTTCTATGTTGTGGTGAAGAGATTGTCTGAAGTAGCCTATATTTATGCAGGTAGATCTTAAGCTACGGTCCTCTTGTTTATTTGCTTGTTCGTGATCAGTATGTCTGAAAGATGATAACTATTGCATCAGGTGTGACGATTAAAAAATATTATTGGTGCCTGATACACTTTGATGAAATAGGTAAGTCAATTCATAATTTGTTAATTAAATTAGAAAAGAAATTCCTTTGGATTTGTTCTTTATTAAAGTTTTTTTTTAACGAATTCCTTGGGATGTTTTTTGTGTAATATATATCACATGCCTCAACCTTTAAATTTGAATGTAGAAAAGAGTTATCAGAATGAGCCTAGAAAATATTGTTATGGGGGCGCCTGGGTGGCTCAGTGGGTTAAGCCGCTGCCTTTGGCTCAGGTCATAATCTCAGAGTCCTGGGATCGAGTCCCACATTGGGCTCTCTGCTCAGCAGGGTGCCTGCTTCCTCCTCTCTTTCTGCCTGCCTCTCTGCCTACTTGTGATCTCTCTCTGTCAAATAAATAAATAAAATCTTAAAACAAAAGAACACATTGTTTTGAAATATTTTTGTTCTGTTATATTATGTTAACTTAGGAAATAATGGTAGTTATTTTTATTAGCATTTCCTACTTTCCACATGCCCTTACAGATGAGATATCATGTTTTTCCTACTCTTTTTATCGTGGTTGTTATATTCTTCATGATCAATAACAATCAATGAAAATTCCTAACATTAATTTTCTTTGGGAAAGTGATATTTTAGCAGGAATCCATGACCTAAAATTTTAGCTGTTGTTCTTCCAGGAGATGAGACTATCAATGTTCCCGAAATTTCAAGAAATAGAACTTATTAATTGTGTTGGTTGATGTTTATTGTCTCTGAACTTAGAGGTGCATAATTCAATTTAAAATTTATTTTGGGGGCGCCTGGGTGGCTCAGTGGGTTAAAGCCTCTGCCTTTGGCTCAGGTCATGATCCCAGGGTCCTGGGATCGAGCCCCGCATCGGGCTCTCTGCCTAGCAGGGAGCCTGCTTCCTCTTCCCTCTCTCTCTGCCTGCCTCTCTGCCTACTTGTGATCTCTATCTGTCAAATAAAATAAATAAAATCTTAAAAAAACCGGAGTGGACATTATGGGGGTGCTTATCTGAAATTGAGGGACATTATAAAAAAATAAAAAATAAAATTTATTTTGAATTGAAAACAAGATCTTACTGAAGTTTAGGCATCCCACTTTATATCAGGCCTCCAGTACATTCTAATTTATTTATAGAAAATATCATAAACATGAATGACACTTTTCCTATTGCATTTATATGAAACTACAATGACTCAAAGATGTCAGATTTGAAAAGCACTACCTTTCTATAATTTCTGTTTCCTAGGAGGAATGGATATACCATTTTAGCTCAATTATCCAACAGTATTCAAAACCACCATGAATTTTAAAACATAGTTATTACACCCTAAAAATCAAGTATGAAAATGTATAAACAACCAAATCTCTATCTGTAAATGAAATACTCCCACACAGACGGGTTTTAAAACTTTCTAACTTAAGGAATTTGATAGCACAGACTCAGGGTAGTAGTTTCAGTGCCTACAGTATACTTTCAGGGAGAGAGTAATGTAAGCTCTGAGTCACTTTCTGCCTAGAGATGACCTAATAGTGGTTCTGGCATTGTTTGTTTGTTTTTGAAAATACGTTCCTGGGCATCATTCAGAAAATGCAGAGTTTGGCATCTATATAAATTAAGGATGATCTTTTTGAACTTTTGTCTTTCATTACATCAAATTACCATAATTGGACAGAAATTCCACTAAATTAAGCATTGTTAGGAAATGTGTAAATTGGAGCTACTCAAATTAGTTGCTCTTTGAACTATGTGCTGTTGGTTCAGGATTAGATAAGGATTTTGAAGGCAAACCTAAATCATTGCTTCCTTTTTTGAGAGATTCTCAGCATATTTTCTTAAAATTAGCTGAAATAAACAATGTGTTTAGTCGCAAAGTGATTTGCATTTTTGCACAAACTCCCTATCTCCTTGAGAATTATAACAGATATTTCATGAAACATCATTGATCTTTACTTTGTTACACTGCTGTAAAGTACATTCAGAGTTGCCAGTTAAAGGTGTTAGTGTTGAGATGAAATGTCATGCATTTTTCTTCACTTCCATGCAAATGAACACAGTAATTTATTAAGACACAATGAAGAAAAAAAAATTGACAATGAGTTTCAGATTTTAAAAATCACTTGCCATTCAATCCAAATTGTGAGTTTGATCGGTTACCGAACACTTTATAATGCACCCCCGGTAATTTTACAGAGATTAATTTTTTCTTACCAATTCTTGATTATTCTGTCTTGCAATGCAGAGAAAGCTAACTAATTTAAAATAAACTTTCGTTAATTTTGATTGTTATAAACTTAAAATTGACTAATTTCCATATACAGAGTTTAAAATGTTCACAATTTACATTAAATATATATTCTGTGTATACCTTGGAAAAATTATACTGAAAATTGAAATTAAAATGATGTTGTATATAGCTGCAAGAAGCCGCCTGTCCCATTTCATCTTACTATATAAGTTGTGTCAGGTAATTTATAAAATCCCTGCTGCATAACAAATCTATTTTTTGTTGGAATGGGTAGTAATGTTTCTTCTTATTTCGAAATAAGAGTTGGTCTATGAGTGCCTCTGCAACTGTATTTTTCCTAAGTGGCTTCATGGTCTTGAACTGAGAAAGTTCAGAGCATTAAACATCAAAGTAATATATTTTGACATAATTAGACATCAAGGAAATGCAATTAAAATGACACTGAGATATCACTACACACTTACCAGAATGGCTAAAATAAAATATAATGACAAGCCCAAAAGAAAAAAATATACCATTTGATGATACACAATGGCAAGTTGTACCATAACTTAACCATCTCAGACTAGTGTAGTGTTAAATTTGTTTTTCTAAGCCATGTTTTGGGTCACTTACCACTTTTCAAGAATATAAAGTGCTATCATTTTACTTAAAACTGTGAAATTTGGTCAGATTTAAATTTCAATTTATGTTAAAACATTCTGTAAACTGTGTTAGACTTTGACATTTGTTCCCTCAGTTCAGTGAATAACACTATATCATATTCTGAAAAATACGCTAATTTTTTATTATTTTGAAAAATATCCCTTTTTCCTCTTATGGTAATTATGAATATGAATTAATAGTAGAATTTGATATGGTCCAGTATGACCATAAATACTTTATTGTATATTATCAAATTTAATAATGAATATAATGTACTTCTTTGGACAATTTTTAAAGACCAGTCTACTCTTAAAACAAAAAAAATGGAGATGCACTTCTTTAGTTCACACAAATTTCATTTTATTATATATGACCTCAGATAAATTTCAACAAATCATAATTTATTAAAATCATGTCTACTTAAAAATCTCATAGAAGAGTTAAACCATCAAAAATAAAAATAAACACACACAACACACACACATCACCCATGTATTGGCAAATCACAATTGCTGTAACAATACATTAGGCATTCCACAGTTAAGGGCTATCAAAATTTCCATCAGTGACAAAAAGATTTGTATCCAAATGGACTGATTTTCCAGAATCCAAGAAAAAGTCTCCTAGGATTTATTTAAAGATAAATATTTGAACAAATACTTCTTAAATTTAGGAAATTCAGAACATACGATTAAAGAATATTTGCAGTGCAGACTATATTCAATCCTTCCTTCAAAATGTGCCTTTGAGTACATAATTCTGTTTTCTCGATCTAAATTGAGCTGTCTTCCAAGGAAGTTTTCCAAAATGTGTGTCTCTGTGTGATAAATGTTCTAAGACCTAACATGCTTCATTGTATTTTTACTGTGCTCTCAAATTTAATCAATAATTTGGATTGATGTATAATACCTAGTTTCAAATATCTTTTCCATCTATAAAAACTCCCAGCTGTCTCTTTATATGCTATTACTATTGAGAATTGTGCTGTCAGTATTATTCTTGTACATTTTAGGTGATCTGTTCTTCTCTTGGGCATCATTTATGCTCTTCTCTGTTTTTGATATTCTTAAAACTCACCATAATGTATACGAGTGGTTTTTAGTGTGTGTAGTTTTTGTTTTGTTTTGTTTCTGATATCTCATGTTTGGCATCATTTTAAGTCTGGTATCTTTTATCTTTCTTTAATTCTCCAAAATTTATCTCAGTACTTATTTAAATATTTTCTTTATTTTTTTTTTTCTCTTCTGCTGTATTTGGGCAGAAGTCATTAATTTGTTTGTTTTTCCCAACTCATTTATTCATTTTACAGCTATATTCATCTTAGTCTCCATTTATTGTATTCTTTATTTCAACAATTTTCTCTTAATTTATATTCACAGTATAGTATCTTTCTTTTCCTTGTATATGTATATCATTATTTTATCATATACTTTTAAGCTATTTTTAAAAATATTTTATTTATTTATTTGACAGTGAGAGATCACAAGTAGGCAGAGAGGTGGGCAGAGAGAGAGGAAGAGAAGCAGGCTACCTGCTGAGCAGAAAGCCCGATGTGGGGCTTGATCCCAGGACCCTGAGATCATGACCTGAACGGAAGGCAGCGGCTTAACCCACTGAGCCACCCAGGCGCTCCTTTTAAGCTATTTTTTAAAAGTACAGTCATTCTTTTTTTTTTTTAAGATTTTATTTATTTATTTATTTGACAGAGAGAGATCACAAGTAGACAGAGGGCAGGCAGAGAGAGAGAGAGGGAAGCAGACTCCCTGCTGAGCAGAGAGCCTGATGCAGGACTTGATCCCAGGACCCTGAGATTATGACCTGAGCTGAAGGCAGTGGCTTAATCCACTGTGCCACCTAGGCGCCCCTAAGCTATTTTTTTAATTCCTGTTCCAATAACACTTGGATTGGCATATAAAGTTAACCACATCATATTTTTTAGGTAAGTAATTGTACTTTTTATGTGCATAGTTATTTTGGTCCATGAGTTCAGCTCTTCTTAGGATCATCAAATCTCTGTAAAGTCTGGGTATGCTAGGATTTTCTAAGCAACAATAAAATACATTGAAACCTGGTAGCTTAATTATAATAATGTTTTTTTTCTCAATCATTCATAATAGTATTCCATTCTGAGTAGCTTCCTTCTATTTTTCAGCTTTAGTGTTTGGAAAAACTTGAAATGTGATATTACTGTGATAATGTGAATTAGTCAGGGTTTTTCAGAGAATCGGGAAGAGAAAAAAAGGAAGATATTCTCCAGGGCCAACTCTAGAAGTGACTATTAAAACATCTGTCCAAATTCAATTGAACAAAACTCAGAAATGCCATCTCCAGTGAAATACAAAAAAGATTATATATAGTTCTGGGCACACACATCTCATTTGACCCAATGATGTATATCAATGAAAGACTGAAGGCCAATCACCACTCCATGGGAGAATTTAAAAATAAATTTACTAATGAGGCCAAGAATTCAGAATCACCAATACTTCAGAACTAATAATAACTGCCTTCACTTGATTTTATTCTATAAGATAAATCCTATGATCAAGTTTCAATTTTAAATTCTTACAATTTTAAATTCTTAAATCCTTATGAAGAAGCATCATTTGGAGGGAGCAGTTTTCATAATTTATCATCCATCAGCTTTTTTTTAAAGATTTTATTTATTTATTGGACACAGAGAGAGAGAAAGAGAGAGAGAGAGAGATCACAAGTAAGCAGAGAGGCAGGCAAGCAGGGAGGGAAGCAGGCTTCCTTTTGAGCAGTGCCCGATGTGGGGCTGGATCCCAGGACCCAGAGACCATGACTTGAGATGAAGGCAGAGGCTTAACCCACCACCCACGTGATGAGAGAGCCACTCAGGTGCCCCTCATCCATCAGTCTTAATTGATTGGAGGAAAATGTGTGGAGGAATAATGCCTTAGGGAGCTAATCTCTCTAAAGAATTTTCAAGTCTTTACCCCTTGAAGGTTTTTGTAAAGTTCTGATAGCCTCTAAACATCTAGTGGATTTCTACAGTGACAGGCCTGTTAAAACCTGTCTTCAAACCAGGAATAGAGCTTGAAACATACCAGTCAAGGGCAACTTTGAGTCTTTTAAGGAATTTATCATCATTTCTTTCTTTTTGGTTAATATCTGAAATAGTTCCATATTACACTGGCATAATTTCTCCAGAGCTGACTTTGAAGGAGGCATTCAGTTCCAGCTAGTTCCATATTTTGGCAAGAACTATACTTCTATATTAAAAAAAAAACATATTTTAGGGCACCTGGGTGGCTCAGTGGGTTAAAATCTCTTCCTTCGGCTCAGGTCATGATTCCAGGTTCCTGGGATTGAGTCCTACAGTGGGCTCTCTTCTCAGCTGGGAGCATGCTTCCATTCCTCTCTCTCTGGCTGCCTCTCTGCCTTCCTATGATCTCTGTCAAGTAAATAAATAAAATTTTTAAAAAAACATATTTTATACCAGTTATCCATGTTTATTAACTAAGATATCACAATACAAATAATACAAACAGTTGCTCTTTATTAATACCTTCAACCAAGATCAAAAAATATGTCATATTTTCTCCAAAAATTTTATATCATCTGATAGGTCAGATATATATATAAATTACTTTTAAAGTTTTTAAAATATCAGCAAATATTTTCATTTAAATGCAAATTTGAAAAAAAATCTACTTTTCCAAACACGACTTTTTATCCTATTTATTTTGAATTTTGTCAACAACTGATAAAATGTTTAGCGAGACTATAAATGTTAGATCGAAAAAAATGATTAATAGATGTAGGTTCAAATTATTATGTTCCATTAAAAATGATTTAGTCTTTGATGAACATCTGTTTGGTAATATGTTGTATCCAGATATAGTAAATTAAAGACATATATAAAATTATAGGGAAATGACATCTTCCGTTCCATTATGAGTAGAGCTTTTAAAATGCTATTTGTCACAACCTGTCATCTTGTCATTATGTAGCATTATGTAGCAATTAAAAAATGTATACTCTTCACTTAGAAGTCTTTTAGAAATCTAAAATATGACTTTCTATGGTTTGTGTCTCCATATTGCTTTATTGCCAGTTAAAACAAATCCACATGCTTTGATTCAAAGGTAATAAATTCCTCTTATTTGGAAAAAGGATGTTTATTTTTGTTCTCTCACCCTTAGCAGGTGGTTTCATTTTAGCACACTTCAGAGTTATAATTTCATGCTTATTAAAAATATTTATTTTGATCTACATAGATGAATGAAACTTTTATTTTATTAAATTATTTGCCAAAAAATCTGTGAGTTTTAAAAATGTATTTCCTTTGAAGGGTTATTTTAGAGCATTCAAAGAGGATCTAAGAGTGTGGTATTATGCAGTTTTTAAGTAGGTATGAAATGGTTAATTATAGGATTGTTTCTTTAGGCTTATGTATATTGTCCATTATATGCTATAAAATATTTTGAAAGTAAATTTAAAGTATGTTTTATGTAGTTTATTTTTTGGAAAAAATATTGAAATGACTTATGAAATTCAGTATACTCTCAACATTGATTTATTTTGAAATTTACCAGTTGTCTACTGAACTATTATATGGCAGATATTACTTCAGACTACACTGGTAAATGAAATACTTGGCTTTGTAGAACTTTTATTTTAATGGGTGAGACAATTCAAAGCTATAAACCTTAATAAAAATGGCATAGTGCATTCAAAAAGGAAGAGTACAATGGGGAAAAAGAAAAATTCGATCAGGGTGAGAAAAATCAAGGTTGCTAGGCAGGGGATGGGGAGTTAAATCTTTTAATAGAAAGATCAGGGTAGTTACAATGAAGCTGACAATTGAACAAATGTATGGAAAGGTGATGAATTTGCGCAGAACTATCAGCAATAAGGTCACTCCAGACAAAGGAATTGGCTATCTTGAAGGCCATAAGGTTGGATCATGCCTGGCATATCTGAGGAATAGCAAGGAGGCCACTGTGAGTGACTGAAGAGTAGCAGGGAAAGAGGTCACAGAGGTTAAATGAGTGGCTAGATCATGTAAAAGCTTCGAAGTCATTGTAAAACTCTGGCTTTTATATTTGGAAACTTACTGTGTGATAGAATTTTTGCTAATAACTGAGAGTTCAAATGTCCATAAAATTTCAAGGATTCTTATTCTAGTAAGACAGAATAAAGAGAAAGAGTTCATATTTTCACATGGTGTAAGAAATGCTCGGAGATCCAAGTGTAGGAAGCTATGGGAGCACAGAAGAAGGCACTAAAATCACACCATATATTTGATGACTGTGACTATATATAAATTTGTATTTTCTAGATTTTTTGTAGTCATGGAATCACACAGTATATACTATTCATGGCCTGGATTTTCTTTTCTCGGCATCATTACTTTGAGAATCTCCAATTGTCTTTGCTCTATTGATGGACATTGATGAACATTTCCACTGTTTTCAATTCTTAAAAATAAAGCTGCTATGAAATTCACATACAAGTCCTTGTATGAACATAGGGATTGTTTCTCTTGGTGAAATGCCTAGAATAAAATGGCTATTTGTGTAACTGCAACATATTTTTCATTTAAAAAAATTTTGAAACTATTTTCCAAAGTGGTTGTATCATGATATATGCCAACAACAGTTTAGATTTTTTGTTTCTTCTCAATCTAGCTCAGACCAAGTACAATTAGCCTTTATAATTTTAGCCATTCTAATAGATATGTAAGCATGTCTCATTATGATTTTAATTTTTATTTCTTTAATGTTTAAATGTTGAGAAATTGGCCATGTGCTTATAAGCCATCCATATACTTTTGGTGACATGTCTCTTCCATTATTTCCTTCACATGTAAAATTGGATACTCTGTTTGGTTATTAGTAAGGTTTTTTATTTTTATTCATTTTTAAATAATCAGAGTAGATGTCCATTATCAGATATTTAATTTGCAAATCCCTTCTCCATCTTTACGGATTCTCAATGGAGCTTTGATAGCTGTGTCTTTCAAGAAATATGCTACTTCTTTCCTGGTACACGGAGGTATGACTAGAACATTATCAATGTTGACCTTTGCAAAGAAAATCATGGCTTAAGATATATGTAGTCTGCAGTTGTTGGGAGTGTTCACCATCCTTGCCTCTAACTCATCTCTCACTGCCCACACATTCAGGTATAGGGGAATATTGATTGACAAAATATTAATTGCCAAATAACACTAGTTAGAGAATAAGAAAAATGCAGGCACCTGATTATATAATATTCCTTAAATAAAATATGTTTTTATAAGTGCTATTGGAAGTAAATTCCTCAATACTTTAATCACACAGAATGATGGAATCCTAGATTTTTTTTCCTTGTATTTACTAAGAAAATGATCATGCCTCAAGTATATTAAAATGGAATAGGGAAAATTAAAAATTGCTTTAAGTCGATTTGCGTGTGTTGTGCGTATGTGAGAGAGAAAGTGAGAGAGAAAGAGAAAGAGAGAAAAAGAGAAAGGGAAAGACAGAGAGGTGGCTGCAGTGAATTGATGAGTTGCAGGATAGATTTTAAAGTTTTTTCTTTTGCTTTCTACATTTCCTTTTCCTTAGGTTCAAGAGAACAATCAGTAATATCTCAGATGCCTGCTGGTAACATCAGCAGAAAGAGTTAGAGGTTCCTAGAAAATTAAAGAAGAGATATAGTTTTCCTGACATAAGAAAAGTCATTTTTTGTCCCCAGCTATTTTCAATGATCTATACCCCACCTGTGTACTTGCCCCAGCACACTTCTTCCAAAAATTCATGGGAGGTTCTTACAAAGAAATGCAAAAACCTCACTCCTAAGGATTTTGAGGGAACAAGGCAATGGGAAAACTAACAGTCACCACCAGACCAGGAAATAGCCTAAGCTATTGAGACAATAAATCAGTGGTAAAACTCCTAGTGCTATTTCAAAAGCAATCAAGGCCTTTCATTCCTTGTCCCAGAAAATGAGCCCAAGACCCCATCTAGTTTCTATCTGCTCTTGAAGCCTGCAGAGTTCCTTTCCCTTGTCCAACAGTTACCTCTGCTTTATTCTAACGTTGAAGTTTCTGCCCTCGGTGGAATACAAGCTTCATTCAGGTGAACATGCAATACATATTGCACAAATACATATGTGGATGTGCATGCATCCACAACCTTATGACCAACCATACACGGGATAATAAAACTCTCCCTTCTGAGTATTCATCTTAAATACTAAATAAAAATCTCTCTCCTGTTCAAACAGTCAAGGCTTTGGAACTTATTCCCTGTGAACTCCTTGTATGTTGTAAACAAAGATTCCTTTGTTTGATAACTCCACCTGTTTCTGTGATTCACCAAAGACTGACCTCAGTTAGTTCAGTTACTGTAATGTAATATCAAGCATATCTAGTTAGTTGATCATTTTGTTCAAGTCTTACATATCTTACCAATATTATGACCATTTGTCTATGTAATCTTAAAATAAGTGTGTTGAAATTATTTTCCATTTGTCGTCCAAGGTAGAAGTTATGATTTTTGTTCTTAGTTTTTCCCTATATATCCCCAAATCTGTTGTTACGTATTAAAATTCAAGAATTATTATACTCCCGGGGCGCCTGGGTGGCTCAGTGGGTTAGGCCGCTGCCTTAGGCTCAGGTCATGATCTCTGGGTCCTGGGATCCAGTCCCGCATCGGGCTCTCTGCTCAGCAGGGAGCCTGCTTCCTCCTCTCTCTGTCTCTGCCTGCCTCTCTGCCTACTTGTGATCTCTCTCTGTCAAATAAATAAATAAAATCTTTAAAAAAAAAAAGAATTATTATACACCCTGATGAATTCATCCTTTTACTCTTCTGTAATTTTGACTTGATCTTTATGTCTGATAATGAAATTTGCTTTAAAATCACTTTTCATTATCTTGATATAACCACCAAAGTTATAGTGTGATTAGAGTTAATATAGCATATTTTTTCTTTTACTTTTTAAAGCACTTCTATATTGAATCCTGACAAAGAAACAAAACAGCTTTTTAACTCTGGAAGCATCTTTCTAAATTATCCCTTTTTTTTTTAATGAAGCAGTAGCAATTTTTGTTAAGGGACCTAAACTGAAAGTAGGTTTAGAAATTTATTTATTTTTTTATTTATTTAGTAAAAGATTTTATTTTATTTATTGACAGCAAGAGAGAGAGAGAGAGAGAGAAGAAGCACACAAACAGGGGGAATCATGTGCAAAGGGAGAGGAAGAAGCAAGCTCCTTGGGGTGCAAGTAGTCCCATGCAGGGCTGGATCCCTGTACACTGGAATCATGACCTCAGCCAAAGGCAAACATCTGCTTAAACAACTAAGTCATCCAGGCACCCCTAGAAAATTAAAAAAAAAAAAGGCCTTTTAAAACATTTTGTTTCTTTCTTGTTTTTTTTTTAAATATTTTATTTATTTGACAGACAGAGAGAGAGGAAGAGGAACTATAAGCAGGGCAGAGGGAAAAGGAGAAGCAGGTTTCCCACTGTGCAGAGAGCCTGATGTGGGGCTTCATCCCAGGACCCTGGGATCATGACCTGAAAAGAAGGGACACTTCTTGGAGGAAGCCACCCAGACACCTCTTTTCTTTGTTTTTAATATATGGCAACTGATGCTTCCCAGCCACGAGGAGCATATTACCCATTGATTAAATCTTTGATAACAACCTATTTAAAAAGGTGTGTAAATATATACTTACTCAGATTTATACACTTTGTGTTTTCTTCATAGTTTGGGGCTGGACCCCATGGTCACAACACTGCTTCCAGTCTTTGCCTTCCCATCTTTTGATACCAGGTATTTGGTCAGCAAAGCAAATTAGTATCAAAATTGATAAGCCCTTGGCACCATATCTCTGGAGCAGGGCTTGCTCTTAGCCAAGGCCCAGAGCAGTTGACCTCCCCTCACTAGTGCTATAGCCCCAAGGACTAGGTCCCTGCCACCAGAACTCAGTCTTAAATGTTATGCTAAGCAGACAAAACCAAACCAGGAAAGCTCCAACAGCTTTCACTGGCATGCCTCATCTCCAACTCTCTCGACGTCTAGGCAGTACCAGATGACAGGGAGGGGTCTTGGTCCAACATATGGGAGGGAAGGAAGTAGCCACGAGCAAGTACCTGCCTCTCTGTTCCTTTCTTTCATGAGCAGGTTGTAAGGAGGAGGAAGAGGAAGGGGAAGAGAGGTGAACTTCAAGGGGTGAAGGCCTCAGGTAGGCAGCTGGCTCCTGCCAGTAGGAAAGGGACAAAGGAGAAGGCAGTGAGTCTTGCAGGGAGGGTGGGGGGTAAGGGTTACAGCTTATGACGGAATCTGGACAGGAGTAATAGGGATACTAGTCATTTGAGTCCACCATTGGCAAGCTGGGCTGGGTGTCAGGGCAGATAGGCCTCCCTGGGCAACGGCACATGAGAGAAGGTGGAATTCTTCTCTGAGGAGCAGGTGAAGCTTTGGGTGTTGGGAAAGCATAGACAGTATTGTTCCAGGGCCAAGGACAGGTCCGGGTACTCCTGGTTGGAGGTCAAGGCCACAGTATGATCCAGGTCTTCTACCAGCAGCTTGAAGGTACCACATGCCAGCCACCCCTCATTATTGTGTATAACTCTCTGGTGCACTTATTGGCTTATCCATCAAATGACTTCTTCAGCAGCTTGAAAACCACCTCCACAGGCACTCCAGGATATGGGAGGCTTCCAGAGTGAAAATTTTGCACAGGATCACCCCCAAAAGACCAGAAGTCACTCTGGTGGATGTAGATCTGGTCAAACATGGCCTTAGGGACCATCCACTTCACAGGCAGTCCACTGTTGGTTCTCATTTTATAGTAACTGATGTGGTGATATCTCTGGCAAGGCTGAAGTCTGAGATCTTCATCATGTTGTCCTTTGTCACCAGCACTTCCCTGGTGGCCAGGTCTTGGTGTATGCACTTCTTGGAGGCAAGGTACTCCATGCCTCAGGCTACCTGGTAGGCAAAGTATACCGGGTGCTTGGAGGAGAGTTGCTCTGCTGCATTGTGGCTGATATTGTAACAGTACTCCAGGTCAGGAGGCCTCTGGGCCTGCAGGTACTCCTGTATGTTGTCTTTGGAGGCATATTCCATGATAGTGTACGAAGGACCATCCTGTGTGCAGGACCCAGCAGGTTGATGGTGTCCTTGTGCTGTCCAATCATCTTCATCATCTCCATTTCTGAGATTAGGTTTGACAGGTCTTTCTCTGCTGCATCTGACTTCAACATCTTCACAGACACTTTAGTCAAATGGTTGGATTTGTCTTTGTCCAGCCCAATGGCCTCCTCCAACACCACCTGCCCAAAGTAGGCCTCTCTTAGGGGTCTGCCTAAACTGCCTACAACCAGCCTGCCTCAAGGCAGTTATGAACTCTAGATTATCCTCAAAAACATTAAACCACAAGCTAAAAATTCTCTTCACTAGGTCTCTGTCGCAGGTCTAATTTTCTTATCTTTCATCATTTATCTTTTTCCTAATTCTTATTTTCAGTATAGTTTATTTGGCTTCCAGGTGTTTCCCCGGGTTTCTGTATGCTGTTTCATAGGGAAGAATTATCCTGTCATAAAATTATTTCTTGAGCATTCATTACATCTCTCGGTTAAAATGGGTTCTTTTATGGTATTGATTCATTTGAGTTTTCTCAAAATGGGAAGAATTTT
Organism: Mustela nivalis; assembly: GCF_964662115.1. NCBI lineage: Eukaryota > Metazoa > Chordata > Mammalia > Carnivora > Mustelidae > Mustela > Mustela nivalis. The sequence goes on along the minus strand of NW_028136270.1, from coordinate 399,638 downwards.
CAAAATGGTGTTTTCCTCAAGGTTCAGAGTATGTCTTAGCCTCATCTTTACTCTTTTTGAAATTCACTTTTCAAATTCTTGTCCCTCTTTTTATCTTTTTAAATTAAAATGTTTCCTTTTACTATTTTTTTATTTGAGTGTAGTTGATAGTCAGTGTTACATTGGTTTCAGGTTTTCAAGATCTCCATACATTATTCTATGATCACTACAAATATAGCCACCATCTGTCACCATATAACACTATTATAATATCATTGACTATATTCTCTACACTGTCCCATATCTCTTTTTAAAATCTCTGATTTTTATGTTTTCTGTTATTCCAATTTTCGACCTCATTTTACTTGGTTACTTTAATAAAATATGCCTGATTACACACTCTATGCTGAAAACCATACATTTGATTTATAGTAGTCTTCTTCTTCTTCTTCTTCTTCTTCTTCTTCTTCTTCTTCTTCTTTCTTCTTCTTAATTAACATATAATGTATTATTAGCCCCAGGGGTACAAGTCTGTGAATCGCCAGGTTTACACACTTCACAGCACTCACCACAGCACATACCCTCCCCAATGTTCATAACCCCACCACCCTCTCCCTAACCTCCCCACCCCCCCCCCCCGGCAACTCTCAGTTTGTTTTGTGAGATTAAGAGTCTCTTATGGTTTGTCTCCCTCCCGATCCCATCTTGTTTCATTTACTCTTTTCCTGTTCCCCAAACCCCCCACATTGCACCTCCATTTCCTCATATCAGGGAGATCATATGATAGTGACTTTCTCTGGTTGACTTATTTTGCTAAGCATAATACCCTCCAGTTCCATCCATGTCAACGCAAATGGCAAGATTTCATTTCTTTTGATGGCTGAATAGTATTCCATTGTGTGTGTATATATATATATATATATATATATATATTTCATTTGTTGATGGACATCTAGGTTCTTTCCATAGTTTGGCTATTGTGGATATTAATGCTATAAACATTTGGTGCACGTGCCCCTTTGGATCATATACAGTCTTCTTTACCTCTATCAGAACCCCAGGAAGCTTTATTTATTTATTTACTCACATAAACAGATGATCCAACACAACGTTTTTTGATGTTCCAATGTATTATAATGTCTTACCGCTTAACACTATGCTTACTGCTCTCTTTCACTGTCTGACTAAATCCTCATCATCACTATGCCATTTAATGAGAAAGAACATTTGAACTCAGAGTTCTCTCCATATCAGGGAATGAAGACTCCACCCTTCTGTTTGTGCAGGTAAAATAAATGTTGATGTCTGTCCTGCACATACCCCATCCTGTTCACCAGAATATTCACCATCAAAATATATACACAATGAAAACCATACCTCACCACTTCTATTACCACCCAGCATGCTAAAAACACCATCATATGTTCCTGAATTATTGACTTGATTGATAACCCCACTTCCACACATACTGCACTCCTTTCTCCATGCAAATTTATTTTGGTACAGCAATTTAACCTAAAAATCAAGTCATATGATTTTATTCTGCTGTTGAAAGACTTTTGGTATCTTCCCCTTTCATATTAAATAAAAACTGAAGGCGTTTCAATGTACTAGAAGGCCATACATCAATACGTTCTTCCTCTCTCCACCACTATGAACTCCTCATTGTCCTCCTTGCTTTTCCTCAAAAGTAACAGACAAGCTGTTCACACAAAGTCTATATACTTACTTGCTCTGCCTAGAGCAATCTTTTCCTTTAATATTTGTATAACACTCTCCTTCACTTCCTGGGTCTTTGTGCAAATAACATCTCATAAATGAGATATAACCACCCAAAACAAAATAAAATTAACTTTCATCCCAGCATTCCCCAATGGCTTTTACCTTTCTTGTATTTCTTTGTATCACTTATCACCATCAACCATCAATCATTATTCTATTACTGGTTTATTTTCTTATTTGAGACAGAGAGAGAGAGAATTGGGAGGGTGCGCAGAGGAAGAAGAAAACACCCCACTGCCTAGAAAGCCTGCTGGGGAGTTACATCCCAGGACCCTGAGATCATGACCCAAGCCAAAGGCAGTCACTCAATGGACTGAGCCACCCAGGTGCCCCTCTATTATTGGTTTATTTCACTATTATATTTCAAAAGAATGTGAGCTCTTTGTGGTCAGGTATTTTATATGTTTTATTTATTGAAGTATTCTCAGAAAGGTAGCTGGCAGATTGTAAGGGCTCACTAAACTGTATTTTGTTGTTATTATTGGGCTCCTTTATGGGCTTTACCTCTTACGCTAGAAGTCTATCCTTCAGATGTAAGCGATAAGAATAGAGCCCTGCTGCCTGTTCAAATGTGTAAAAAGCCTGTATTAAGTGGATATTTTAAAAGCTAAATGAATGGCTTAATAGTTGTATATAGGGGAAAAGGGAACATATTTTCCACAGTTTAGAAGTGGAGTTCTTTTATAGAGTTCTTGTACAAGCCTACACTATGGAACGATAATGGGCAGTTGTACATTACAATTATACAAACACTTTGGTAATTTATATCCTTTTTTTGTAATTCTTGACTGGATCATTTAATTCCTTAGGAGCATTATAGCATTTCAACTTTTCATGTTCAATAAACTTATTGGGGTTGCTACCTTTTTTATTCAAATGGAGAAATAGTCATGATTTAATCTAAATAAAGTGTTATTGATTGTGTTGTTTTCTAGGAATGAGTCGCACATGCTAGTTTAAAAGTTTTGTTAAATTCCCAAGTCTGTCACTGATAAAAGCCTTTTGTAGATTAGTAACTTGATCAAAACGGAAAAGTTATGTATCACCTATTGTTATACTATCTTTGTTTCCATCTTGCATTGTAATAACACCCATCTTAACTCTATTTAAGACAAATCATTGCCAGATGGATTTCTGGCATTGATTGCAGGATATGAAATCTAGTATAACTAAAAGTTTTTGGTTTTAGTAGCATATAAATCAATTTAGAAAAATATATGTATTTGAATATAAGATAAAGTTTTAAATTATTTGGCAATAATAAACTAAACTTTTTTTTTGTAAATTTTTATTTTCTAAAATTTCATTGAGCTCTCTTGCAATAAGAAACAAGTTACAAAAAATTAAGGTTTATTTACCCCAATTCAAAATTATTAGGAATATAATCATAGAGGTTGAAGTATTTAAAATATTGAACCCAAAATGTTTTATTAGGTAAATTCATGAATGCTGAGCATTCACTGTTAAAATATACTAATAACATTGATAGACTTGTAGAAGCCTAAAATCAAATATTTATTAAATATTTATATCCACATCTTTTCATAGCTTGGTAATTCATTTCTCTAGCATTAAATAATATTCCATTGTTTGCATGTACTACACTTTCTTTGACCTTTCACTTATGGAAGGATATCTTGGTTGCTTCCAAGCTTTTGTCAGTTATGAATAAAACTACTATAGACATCTTTGTGGGTATAGATTTCATCTTCTTTGGATAAATACCAAGAGCTGCTACTGCTGAATAATCTGGCAAGAATATGTTTAGTTTTGTAAGAAACTGCCAAGTTGTTTTCCATTCTTTATTCTCAATACACATGGAAGAACATTCCTGTTGCTCCACATCCTCACCAACATTTCGTGTTCTGTTGTCAGTGCTCTGGATTCTGGGTATGTACTGGTGTCTCTTTTTTGTTTTAATTTGCATTTTCCTGATGACATGTGATGTGAAGCATCTTTTTATATGCTTATTTGCCATCTGTAATATTTTCTTTGGTGAGGTATCTGCTAAGGCCTTTGGCTCATTTTTAATCCGGTCTTTCCCCCATTGTTGAGTTTTTAGGGGTCTTTGTGTATTTTTGATTAACAGTCCTTTGCCAGATGTGTATTTTGCAAATTTTTTCTCATAGTCTGTGCTTTGCCTTTTCATTCTCTTGGCATTGTGTTTCACAGAGTAGACATTTTTAAATTCAGTGCTTGTGCTTTTGTAGCTAAAGTTATTGCGAAAACCAAGGTCATTTAAATTTTCTTCTATATTACCTTCTACATGTTTCATGTTTAGGTTTATAATCCAATCTGAGTTCATTTTTGTGAAGAGTGTAGGATATCTGCCTGGATTTATTTTATTTTATATTTTTAGATTTAGCTTCACCATTGCTACAGAACCATTTGTTTAAAAGATTGTATTTTGCTCTCTTGTATTGCTTTTGCTTTTCTATTAAATATAAAATATAATTGATAATATATATTCTGTTGCTTTAATCTAGTCTCTCTGTGGTATTACAATATCATGCTTACAATTATCGTTATGGTAAACTTTTTTTTAAGATTTTATTTATTTATTTGACAGAGAGAGAGATCACAAATGGGCAGAGAGACAGCCAGAGAGAGAGATGAGGAGAAGCAGGCTCCCTGCTGAGCAGAGAACCCAATGCCGGACTCGATCCCTGGCCCCTGGGATCATGACCTGAGCCGGAAGGCAGAGGCTTAACCAACTGAGCCACCCAGGTGCCCAATCGCTTTAGTAAACTTTGAAGTCAGTCCTCAGTCTTTGTTCTCCTTCAACACTATGTTGACTATTGTGAGTCTTTGCCTCTCCATATAAACTTTAAAATAAGTTTGTTAATATTAAAAAAAAGAACTTGCTGGAATGCATTAATTTTATAGATAAACTTGGAAACCAGTGACCTCTTGAGCTTAGCAGGAGATAGACCATGGACATCAGTTGTCACAGTGGTGCCTCTGGCAGAACCTATTGCAAATCCCTAGGCAAAATGAGACCTCAAGGATCTGAGAGAATGTCTAAGAAGTACTTGATACATCCCTTGGGTATGGTTTATTGAAGTGTCCACCTGTCTGAAAGCTGGGGAATCTAGATAAGGGAGGGAAAATTAGTTATGATAAAACATATCAACAAACATCAATAAATTTTGTAAAACTAATTGTCATGGCTCATATACAATATGACCAACAGAGGGACCATCAGAAGGAAAGCATCAGTTATGTTTATTGTGAAATTTTTTATTCAAAATAAAGCAATGTGAGGGGAAGACACAATGAGAAAATTACCATTTTTTAAATGGTAAACATCTTACAAAATGGAATAGGTTTTATATTCTAAGTAGTATATTGAAAAGTAAAACATTGGGGCGCCTGGGTGGCGCAGTGGGTTGGGCTGCTGCCTTCAGCTCGGGTCATGATCTCAGGGACCTTGGATTGAGCCCCGCATCGGGCTCTCTGCTCCGCAGGGAGCCTGCTTCCCCCTCTCTCTCTCTCTCTCACTGCCTGCCTCTCTGCCTACTTGTGATCTCTGTCTCTCAAATAAATAAATAAAATCTTTAAAAAAAAAGAAAAGAAAAGTAAAACATTAAAAAATAAAATTTCAATGAAAAAAATTATTTAATTTTTAAAAAGGTTAAAAATAGCAGAACCATTTTTCTTATAACTGGAAAATACACTGTATATACATCTATCAAAATAACTTGTCATGGGGGAGCCTGGGTGGCTCAGTAGGTTAAAGCATCTGCCTTCGGCTCAGGTCATGATTCCAGGATCCTTGGATCGAGGCCCACATCGGGCTCTCAGCTCAGCAGGGAGCCTGCTTCCTCCTCTCTCTCTCTGCCTGACTCTGCCTTATTGTGATCTCTGTCAAATAAATAAATAAAAACTTTTATAATAAATATTTGAAAAATAACTTGTCATGTCTGGAATCAGGAGCATATGGAAAAAAATAATATCTGAGGACAATACTTCTGCCATGTTTTGTGCCTTGCTAATATTTTTAAACAGTCAGGCAACTTTTAGCCTTATTGAAATACCTGCTAAGATACCTGCAGTGCCTTTTGGAGCCCTATGACTATAAAAATTAATTGCAAATATTCAAAATGTTTACTATGGTGTCACTATTTAGGGCCACCACCAAGTATGTTTCAGAAGTAAGCATAACTGTTACTCTTCCATAAGGCAAAAGGGCATATTTTCAGGAGTTCCATCTGCTGTACCAGGAGGTGAATCAAGTAATGATTTTTGTCTATAAAATAATTCACTTTTCAATCTAACATTCCTCATTCCACATTATAATAATAAAAACTAGGAGGAGACTAAAACAAACAAACAAATACAACTACAACAACCAGCTTTTCCTACAGTGGAAAAGTAAATATAACCTTAGGAGTAGCCTGAAATTTATTTTTAAATATTTTAAGATAAACGTTTTTGTTAGAAAACCATATATTTTATATTACTAAGAAATAACAGGCAACGTTTTATGAACTTCTAAAAAGTCTAGTTACTTGTATTTATCTATTAACTCATCTCTTTATGAAGTAGAACATGATCACACCTCTTGTATCTACCCAAGTTTGTATGCTTTGGTTGTTTTATGTTTGCTATTTCCTTGCTTAATTTTTACAATATTTGATACATAATAGTATCTTTAAGTCCATCTATGATTTCACAGAATTTGTTTGAACTTCATAAAAATGTACCATACTTTTTGCACTGTCCTTGTTTTACTTCTCTATTAGCTTTCCAAGTTTTATTCACTTTAGAGTGTGTAGCTATCATTTATTTTTACTCCTCCATAATGCTATGTTTACAAATTTGTATTTATCTGTACTTTTAAAAATATCTTAATTATATACCATTTCTCATCTCACGTAACACTCATGTTACTTCTACACTTATCAGATATTATGTAACTGAAAACCACAACTCAGCAACAATAGAACACCATTTTTCAAAATTAAATGGCTTACCAGAATTCTTTAATTCTATCCTTTATTTGTATTAGATGACCCTTTATTCTGGTATTTGGCATTGTTCATATGGAGGAAAGCTTATAAGTTGATATTCCATAAATAGAAGGATTTTTATGATCGATTAATTATTTTCATTTAGAATGCATAGAATATGGTTGATTTAATATTTCTTTCTTACTCTCTGCCTGGAACATAGTGCTATCTATGCAATAGCCACTAAAATATTAAGTTAATTACCTAGACTTTAAACTGCATATTAATAGGAATAGCATACAGAACTCTTCTCAGATTGGGACACCTGGGTGGCTCAGTCAGTTAAACGCCTGAGCCTTTAGCTCGGGTCATGATCTTAGGGTCCTGGGACTCAGTTCTGCAACAGATTCCCTGCTTAGCCGGGAGTTTGCTTCTCCCTCATCCTGCTGCTCCCCCTGCTTGTGCTCTCTCTCACTCTCTCTCTTACAAATAAATAAAATTAAAAAAATAAATTCTTCTCAGATAGCTAATATAGAATATCGTCTTTGTATTCATCAAAGGGAAAGTGCCATATAATAATGAAATCCAGACTACTTCAAATTCATTTTTTAACCAGTAAGAAAGTACTGGAAACAAGCCAAAAATGTCTTCAATGAATTAAAGAAATAGATTGATTTTCAATATCTTAATGTTTCTAATGTTAAATTGCAAGATTTTTATACTAGATATCAGTGTAAATATTCATTATACAAGGATATTCTAAAAATAAACCTGAGAAAACTACTTGACATATATGATGACAAAAACCAATGTCAGTTTGGGTAAAACTTACAACACCTACCACCTGAAACTCTTGTTCTATATGGTGCCATCTTGTGATGCTGGGCAGCGGCAGTGAGCCACAGCTTCCAGTCAGCTAGAAGATTACAGGGGTGAACACCTGATATTCTTACAAGCATTCTATATATAGAATATATATATTCTTCTTTTTTTAGTGTAATATTTAATAAATTGCATGTGATATTTGATACTTTGTTATAAAATAGGCTTTGCTTAAGATGATTTTGCCCAAATGCAGGCAAATGTAAGTGTTCTGAGTATGTTTAAATAAGCTTAAGGTAAGCTATGATATTTGATAGTTTTGGGGTATTAAATGCATTTTCAATTTTTTATGTGTTTCTCTGTACATAGCCCCCTTGTAAGCTGAGGAACATCTCTATATGTATATGTAGCCTTGGTATGGCTTACATATTATTGGCATGAAACATCTAGAACAGTACGTGTGCCATAGAATTGTCTACAACATCAAACAAGTTTCTTGAAAACTTGTGCCAAAGGGGTTATGTCTTTAAGGATTCTTATTTCAGAAGGGTTCTCTCAAACGTAAGATTTTTCAGAAGTTAAGTGAAAATCTGACCAAACTAAACATTTTTCCATTTTCCCTAGTGAGCAAAGATAGCTAAAATCTATCTGCCATTTTCAACACTGTACTCAACGATTGTAATTCTAATTTAAGAACAGATTATTTATATCAAAACCACATGTTGGCCTAATCTTATACAATATTCATAAGTCACACTCAGACCCTTGGACACTTTTATTTGTTGAGTCTATATGGTACTACGGACATTCATCTTTTTTGACCTCATAGCTTCATGTATGTCTATACTTTTGAAAATACATGCATCATAGTTCCATTGTAAAATGTCTGGGTTATAAAATGTGCTATGCTATCAAAATGGTAATAAGAACATACAAATGACCTGATGTAATGAACTGGACCAGATTGCCAGATATCACATTGCATACCAGAAAGATTCAGTGGTAAGTTTTAAAATGGCCAGCTATACACTGACTGAATTATAACTCATTTAGCTTCTTTCTTTGTGTACAGTATTATACATTAGTCAGTATTATAGTAGATAAGTACTTTGGACAGATGTAAATATGCTGTAATAAAAAATGTTTTTCTTCTTTCTTTTAGTCCTTTTTACTTGTAAGACTAGCCACAAATACCACGCCTCCCCCAAAATAATTTGCAATCCAAATTTATCTCTAAATGAATTTATTGCACAGAAAAATATGTATATATATATATATATATATATACACTTACAGAAGACATGTTCAAAAATAGTTACACAACAGCAGGGCCCTAAATGTAAGCAGTATAGTTGTTTTGTTTTGTTTTGTTTTATTTCTTTTAAAAAAAGAGGTTATGTGAAATATTAGGATTTTATTTCCAGGCGTAGTATTTCAAGACAGTTAACTACACCTATGGTGTCAACTTTGTAACCATATGACAAAGTATCAGTCGTACAAGATATCATTCTCTTTTACCTCTATCTTTCTGCCAGAAATGTGGGCTTAATAGTGAGAACTCCAACAGCAATTTTTGCAACTGTGAATAAAAAGCCATGAAAACCTCTAAGATAGTTCACTTGACTTTCTTAAGACTCTGAACCAACACCAGAAAACACTCTCTGTAGTCTTCTTGTTAAATGAAAAATATGGTTAAACCACTTTTGACAGTCTACTACCTACAGCAAACTGTAAATCTTAATTGAAATATGTCCTCTCAGCTGTGCTTAAGCAACTGAGTCCTGAGCTTTTCAGGTTTTCAGTCTGAAAGAGTACACCTCGGGTGCTCTGAAAGGGAAGAGAAACGACACCCTGTTCTCCATATAAATTAAAGAAGAGAAATCTGTGCATTTAAGTGGGCCATATAAAATTTATCAAGCAGTTATCTCCTAACTCCTTCCTATCCAAATTACCTGATATGCTCTCCCTACTCCTTTATTCCACGTTACTGCCTTTTCACAACATGTCTTCTGTTATTTCCTTCTTGCAAGCTAGTTTTGATTTCTGCATCTAAAAAAATCAACAATCATTGTGTATTTCAATTCCCATTTTCCTCAAATGCATTGATTCTTCTTATCTATTACTCTTTTCTCATACTCAGTGTCTTTGTCTTTATGGGGTTTGTACTTTGCTTTTCCCCATCCTTTACTGCCATTATATAATCAATCTAATAACTTCTTAGAGAAAGTTAAAAATTCCCGCATAGCCACACGTGAACACAAAGTCACTGATTTTTAGCAAACCTATAAGATAGTCAGACATCCATTCAATTTCTTTTTTTTTAAGATTTTATTTATTTATTTGACAGAGAGAGATGACAAGCAGGCAGAGAGGCAGGCAGAGAGAGAGGAGGAAGCAGTCTCCCTGCTGAGCAGAGAGCCTGATTTGGGGCTCGGTCCCAGGACCCTGGGATCATGACCTGAGCCGAAGGCAGTGGCTTAACCCACTGAGCCACCCAGGCGTCCCTCCATTCAATTTCTTAACTGAGTCCCAAATGCATCCTGACTTCTAACCTAAACCTAAGCTCTACTTCTTACACATTGTTATATGACCAAATTCTTTCAGTTCAGTATTTTGTAACATTTAAATATTAATCAGTTGATGCTTTGTTTGTGTATTTCTATGAAAATAATTTGAATACTGTAGATTTATTGTTATATTTATAGGTTTATAATCAAAGTTTCATCAGTTGAAGTTTTTGGAAATTTCAGATATAATGATTAACCTAAAATGATACTGCCTCAAATCCCTCTGATATCAAGGCCCAACACCTGATTATAGCCAAACCTGTGGTGGATAGTTCCATGGGAAATTGCAGTTACTTAACACTAATAGCATCTCATGTTCTCTCTCTCATTTTAGAATGTCTCCAACACAACCTGAAAGTGTAGGAGAGTTAATGTCCTCTGAGGACAGCTCTCAGTGAAGTGGAAATAAGAACCATAGGTAAAATTGTCAGTTTTCAGGTCTTCATGAGGACAACTTAAAGAAGTTTCTCAGGACCTTTCAGTAAAAGCAAGCCTTCATTTTCTATCCACAACAATTATATCAACAATGTACCTCTTTGACAAAGTTGCTTCTTCACTGTATCACTTTCCCATTCTTTTCTACCTTGGATAATCTCCCAGATAAACTAACAGTACTCAAATCCTTTGTCCTACTCTTTGCTCTCAGGATAAATGGAGCCAAAAGACTTAGATTAATATCAAGTTCTGAATGGGATCTTAGAGCTATTTCTGTCCAGATTTTCATAAACATAGGGACCTTTGAATTATCAGGCTATAAATAAGTTCTAAATGGAGGGGGCAAAAGCAAAAAGTAGAAATTTTTATGTTTGATTTTTAATCATGATTAATTGACTTTATTGATTATTAAAAATACTAACATTATAAAAGTGTGGATCTTTGTAAAACAATGTCTTAATGTAAGAAAGAAGTTGCATAGTCCTTTTGAGAATATTAAACCAAGTGTTCAGGTGCCATCTAATTTCTTGTTTAATCCAGAACTTTGGTGTGCATCATCTTGAGGAATAGGATTTTGAAGTCCAGACAGACTAAGAGAAAACTGATCCAAATGTGTGTGTTTATATTTCTGCTTTTGTTGTAAAAATCAAAGTGTGATTGCTGGTTTAAAATGGTAAAACTAATAATGTTCATGGACTCGATTATAAATTTTCTAATTGTATGGGAAGAATCCAATAAACATAGAATTAATTGATTTGCAAATCCTCAAAGAGCTACAGGATCAGGTAGTGGTATGTTCTGATTCAACAGCATCATAATGCAGCATTTTATATGTGTGGCTAATGGATATTTTCATGAATGTTTGCTAGCTAGTCAGCCAATACAGAGAAATATTAGGTAGCGTAATTACTCACAGTTGTGTTTAATAAAATGAGAGAAAATTATCAAATGACACTAATAATAATAATCCTATAGCAGGCTAAATATTCAATGATAATTACAAGTATTAATCTAGCTTTCTTCCCTGATTATGACTCTGCTCTCCTTTATCATAATGGGAGTAGCAGATTGTCTGCAGTGAATTGTGAAAACGCAGCAGTGACTTTGGCAGTGAAGGCCTCCCATCAATTTTGATAGGTTAAAATGATTCTGGTTGGTCTTGAGCAAATGTGTCAATTTTTTTTTTCTGTGTGTGTCATAAAAGAAAGAAGCAATAGTAAATTCTTGCTGTTATTCCATGGAGCCAATAAAATCATACTGCCAACAAGAGGCTGTTGACACCATAGGTGTAGTTAACTGTCTTGAAATACTACGCCTGGAAATAAAATCCTAATATTTCACATAACCTCTTTTTTTAAAAGAAATAAAACAAAACAAAACAAAACAACTATACTGCTTACATTTAGGGCCCTGCTGTTGTGTAACTATTTTTGAACATGTCTTCTGTAAGTGTATATATATATATATATATATATATACATATTTTTCTGTGCAATAAATTCATTTAGAGATAAATTTGGATTGCAAATTATTTTGGGGGAGGCGTGGTATTTGTGGCTAGTCTTACAAGTAAAAAGGACTAAAAGAAAGAAGAAAAACATTTTTTATTACAGCATATTTACATCTGTCCAAAGTACTTATCTACTATAATACTGACTAATGTATAATACTGTACACAAAGAAAGAAGCTAAATGAGTTATAATTCAGTCAGTGTATAGCTGGCCATTTTAAAACTTACCACTGAATCTTTCTGGTATGCAATGTGATATCTGGCAATCTGGTCCAGTTCATTACATCAGGTCATTTGTATGTTCTTATTACCATTTTGATAGCATAGCACATTTTATAACCCAGACATTTTACAATGGAACTATGATGCATGTATTTTCAAAAGTATAGACATACATGAAGCTATGAGGTCAAAAAAGATGAATGTCCGTAGTACCATATAGACTCAACAAATAAAAGTGTCCAAGGGTCTGAGTGTGACTTATGAATATTGTATAAGATTAGGCCAACATGTGGTTTTGATATAAATAATCTGTTCTTAAATTAGAATTACAATCGTTGAGTACAGTGTTGAAAATGGCAGATAGATTTTAGCTATCTTTGCTCACTAGGGAAAATGGAAAAATGTTTAGTTTGGTCAGATTTTCACTTAACTTCTGAAAAATCTTACGTTTGAGAGAACCCTTCTGAAATAAGAATCCTTAAAGACATAACCCCTTTGGCACAAGTTTTCAAGAAACTTGTTTGATGTTGTAGACAATTCTATGGCACACGTACTGTTCTAGATGTTTCATGCCAATAATATGTAAGCCATACCAAGGCTACATATACATATAGAGATGTTCCTCAGCTTACAAGGGGGCTATGTACAGAGAAACACATAAAAAATTGAAAATGCATTTAATACCCCAAAACTATCAAATATCATAGCTTACCTTAAGCTTATTTAAACATACTCAGAACACTTACATTTGCCTGCATTTGGGCAAAATCATCTTAAGCAAAGCCTATTTTATAACAAAGTATCAAATATCACATGCAATTTATTAAATATTACACTAAAAAAAGAAGAATATATATATTCTATATATAGAATGCTTGTAAGAATATCAGGTGTTCACCCCTGTAATCTTCTAGCTGACTGGAAGCTGTGGCTCACTGCCGCTGCCCAGCATCACAAGATGGCACCATATAGAACAAGAGTTTCAGGTGGTAGGTGTTGTAAGTTTTACCCAAACTGACATTGGTTTTTGTCATCATATATGTCAAGTAGTTTTCTCAGGTTTATTTTTAGAATATCCTTGTATAATGAATATTTACACTGATATCTAGTATAAAAATCTTGCAATTTAACATTAGAAACATTAAGATATTGAAAATCAATCTATTTCTTTAATTCATTGAAGACATTTTTGGCTTGTTTCCAGTACTTTCTTACTGGTTAAAAAATGAATTTGAAGTAGTCTGGATTTCATTATTATATGGCACTTTCCCTTTGATGAATACAAAGACGATATTCTATATTAGCTATCTGAGAAGAATTTATTTTTTTAATTTTATTTATTTGTAAGAGAGAGAGTGAGAGAGAGCACAAGCAGGGGGAGCAGCAGGATGAGGGAGAAGCAAACTCCCGGCTAAGCAGGGAATCTGTTGCAGAACTGAGTCCCAGGACCCTAAGATCATGACCCGAGCTAAAGGCTCAGGCGTTTAACTGACTGAGCCACCCAGGTGTCCCAATCTGAGAAGAGTTCTGTATGCTATTCCTATTAATATGCAGTTTAAAGTCTAGGTAATTAACTTAATATTTTAGTGGCTATTGCATAGATAGCACTATGTTCCAGGCAGAGAGTAAGAAAGAAATATTAAATCAACCATATTCTATGCATTCTAAATGAAAATAATTAATCGATCATAAAAATCCTTCTATTTATGGAATATCAACTTATAAGCTTTCCTCCATATGAACAATGCCAAATACCAGAATAAAGGGTCATCTAATACAAATAAAGGATAGAATTAAAGAATTCTGGTAAGCCATTTAATTTTGAAAAATGGTGTTCTATTGTTGCTGAGTTGTGGTTTTCAGTTACATAATATCTGATAAGTGTAGAAGTAACATGAGTGTTACGTGAGATGAGAAATGGTATATAATTAAGATATTTTTAAAAGTACAGATAAATACAAATTTGTAAACATAGCATTATGGAGGAGTAAAAATAAATGATAGCTACACACTCTAAAGTGAATAAAACTTGGAAAGCTAATAGAGAAGTAAAACAAGGACAGTGCAAAAAGTATGGTACATTTTTATGAAGTTCAAACAAATTCTGTGAAATCATAGATGGACTTAAAGATACTATTATGTATCAAATATTGTAAAAATTAAGCAAGGAAATAGCAAACATAAAACAACCAAAGCATACAAACTTGGGTAGATACAAGAGGTGTGATCATGTTCTACTTCATAAAGAGATGAGTTAATAGATAAATACAAGTAACTAGACTTTTTAGAAGTTCATAAAACGTTGCCTGTTATTTCTTAGTAATATAAAATATATGGTTTTCTAACAAAAACGTTTATCTTAAAATATTTAAAAATAAATTTCAGGCTACTCCTAAGGTTATATTTACTTTTCCACTGTAGGAAAAGCTGGTTGTTGTAGTTGTATTTGTTTGTTTGTTTTAGTCTCCTCCTAGTTTTTATTATTATAATGTGGAATGAGGAATGTTAGATTGAAAAGTGAATTATTTTATAGACAAAAATCATTACTTGATTCACCTCCTGGTACAGCAGATGGAACTCCTGAAAATATGCCCTTTTGCCTTATGGAAGAGTAACAGTTATGCTTACTTCTGAAACATACTTGGTGGTGGCCCTAAATAGTGACACCATAGTAAACATTTTGAATATTTGCAATTAATTTTTATAGTCATAGGGCTCCAAAAGGCACTGCAGGTATCTTAGCAGGTATTTCAATAAGGCTAAAAGTTGCCTGACTGTTTAAAAATATTAGCAAGGCACAAAACATGGCAGAAGTATTGTCCTCAGATATTATTTTTTTCCATATGCTCCTGATTCCAGACATGACAAGTTATTTTTCAAATATTTATTATAAAAGTTTTTATTTATTTATTTGACAGAGATCACAATAAGGCAGAGTCAGGCAGAGAGAGAGAGGAGGAAGCAGGCTCCCTGCTGAGCTGAGAGCCCGATGTGGGCCTCGATCCAAGGATCCTGGAATCATGACCTGAGCCGAAGGCAGATGCTTTAACCTACTGAGCCACCCAGGCTCCCCCATGACAAGTTATTTTGATAGATGTATATACAGTGTATTTTCCAGTTATAAGAAAAATGGTTCTGCTATTTTTAACCTTTTTAAAAATTAAATAATTTTTTTCATTGAAATTTTATTTTTTAATGTTTTACTTTTCTTTTCTTTTTTTTTAAAGATTTTATTTATTTATTTGAGAGACAGAGATCACAAGTAGGCAGAGAGGCAGGCAGTGAGAGAGAGAGAGAGAGGGGGAAGCAGGCTCCCTGCGGAGCAGAGAGCCCGATGCGGGGCTCAATCCAAGGACCCT
This sequence comes from Mustela nivalis, assembly GCF_964662115.1. Lineage (NCBI taxonomy): Eukaryota > Metazoa > Chordata > Mammalia > Carnivora > Mustelidae > Mustela > Mustela nivalis. Next base: position 384,009 of record NW_028136270.1, on the reverse strand, counting down.
GAGATCATGACCCGAGCTGAAGGCAGCAGCCCAACCCACTGCGCCACCCAGGCGCCCCAATGTTTTACTTTTCAATATACTACTTAGAATATAAAACCTATTCCATTTTGTAAGATGTTTACCATTTAAAAAATGGTAATTTTCTCATTGTGTCTTCCCCTCACATTGCTTTATTTTGAATAAAAAATTTCACAATAAACATAACTGATGCTTTCCTTCTGATGGTCCCTCTGTTGGTCATATTGTATATGAGCCATGACAATTAGTTTTACAAAATTTATTGATGTTTGTTGATATGTTTTATCATAACTAATTTTCCCTCCCTTATCTAGATTCCCCAGCTTTCAGACAGGTGGACACTTCAATAAACCATACCCAAGGGATGTATCAAGTACTTCTTAGACATTCTCTCAGATCCTTGAGGTCTCATTTTGCCTAGGGATTTGCAATAGGTTCTGCCAGAGGCACCACTGTGACAACTGATGTCCATGGTCTATCTCCTGCTAAGCTCAAGAGGTCACTGGTTTCCAAGTTTATCTATAAAATTAATGCATTCCAGCAAGTTCTTTTTTTTAATATTAACAAACTTATTTTAAAGTTTATATGGAGAGGCAAAGACTCACAATAGTCAACATAGTGTTGAAGGAGAACAAAGACTGAGGACTGACTTCAAAGTTTACTAAAGCGATTGGGCACCTGGGTGGCTCAGTTGGTTAAGCCTCTGCCTTCCGGCTCAGGTCATGATCCCAGGGGCCAGGGATCGAGTCCGGCATTGGGTTCTCTGCTCAGCAGGGAGCCTGCTTCTCCTCATCTCTCTCTCTGGCTGTCTCTCTGCCCATTTGTGATCTCTCTCTCTGTCAAATAAATAAATAAAATCTTAAAAAAAAGTTTACCATAACGATAATTGTAAGCATGATATTGTAATACCACAGAGAGACTAGATTAAAGCAACAGAATATATATTATCAATTATATTTTATATTTAATAGAAAAGCAAAAGCAATACAAGAGAGCAAAATACAATCTTTTAAACAAATGGTTCTGTAGCAATGGTGAAGCTAAATCTAAAAATATAAAATAAAATAAATCCAGGCAGATATCCTACACTCTTCACAAAAATGAACTCAGATTGGATTATAAACCTAAACATGAAACATGTAGAAGGTAATATAGAAGAAAATTTAAATGACCTTGGTTTTCGCAATAACTTTAGCTACAAAAGCACAAGCACTGAATTTAAAAATGTCTACTCTGTGAAACACAATGCCAAGAGAATGAAAAGGCAAAGCACAGACTATGAGAAAAAATTTGCAAAATACACATCTGGCAAAGGACTGTTAATCAAAAATACACAAAGACCCCTAAAAACTCAACAATGGGGGAAAGACCGGATTAAAAATGAGCCAAAGGCCTTAGCAGATACCTCACCAAAGAAAATATTACAGATGGCAAATAAGCATATAAAAAGATGCTTCACATCACATGTCATCAGGAAAATGCAAATTAAAACAAAAAAGAGACACCAGTACATACCCAGAATCCAGAGCACTGACAACAGAACACGAAATGTTGGTGAGGATGTGGAGCAACAGGAATGTTCTTCCATGTGTATTGAGAATAAAGAATGGAAAACAACTTGGCAGTTTCTTACAAAACTAAACATATTCTTGCCAGATTATTCAGCAGTAGCAGCTCTTGGTATTTATCCAAAGAAGATGAAATCTATACCCACAAAGATGTCTATAGTAGTTTTATTCATAACTGACAAAAGCTTGGAAGCAACCAAGATATCCTTCCATAAGTGAAAGGTCAAAGAAAGTGTAGTACATGCAAACAATGGAATATTATTTAATGCTAGAGAAATGAATTACCAAGCTATGAAAAGATGTGGATATAAATATTTAATAAATATTTGATTTTAGGCTTCTACAAGTCTATCAATGTTATTAGTATATTTTAACAGTGAATGCTCAGCATTCATGAATTTACCTAATAAAACATTTTGGGTTCAATATTTTAAATACTTCAACCTCTATGATTATATTCCTAATAATTTTGAATTGGGGTAAATAAACCTTAATTTTTTGTAACTTGTTTCTTATTGCAAGAGAGCTCAATGAAATTTTAGAAAATAAAAATTTACAAAAAAAAAGTTTAGTTTATTATTGCCAAATAATTTAAAACTTTATCTTATATTCAAATACATATATTTTTCTAAATTGATTTATATGCTACTAAAACCAAAAACTTTTAGTTATACTAGATTTCATATCCTGCAATCAATGCCAGAAATCCATCTGGCAATGATTTGTCTTAAATAGAGTTAAGATGGGTGTTATTACAATGCAAGATGGAAACAAAGATAGTATAACAATAGGTGATACATAACTTTTCCGTTTTGATCAAGTTACTAATCTACAAAAGGCTTTTATCAGTGACAGACTTGGGAATTTAACAAAACTTTTAAACTAGCATGTGCGACTCATTCCTAGAAAACAACACAATCAATAACACTTTATTTAGATTAAATCATGACTATTTCTCCATTTGAATAAAAAAGGTAGCAACCCCAATAAGTTTATTGAACATGAAAAGTTGAAATGCTATAATGCTCCTAAGGAATTAAATGATCCAGTCAAGAATTACAAAAAAAGGATATAAATTACCAAAGTGTTTGTATAATTGTAATGTACAACTGCCCATTATCGTTCCATAGTGTAGGCTTGTACAAGAACTCTATAAAAGAACTCCACTTCTAAACTGTGGAAAATATGTTCCCTTTTCCCCTATATACAACTATTAAGTCATTCATTTAGCTTTTAAAATATCCACTTAATACAGGCTTTTTACACATTTGAACAGGCAGCAGGGCTCTATTCTTATCGCTTACATCTGAAGGATAGACTTCTAGCGTAAGAGGTAAAGCCCATAAAGGAGCCCAATAATAACAACAAAATACAGTTTAGTGAGCCCTTACAATCTGCCAGCTACCTTTCTGAGAATACTTCAATAAATAAAACATATAAAATACCTGACCACAAAGAGCTCACATTCTTTTGAAATATAATAGTGAAATAAACCAATAATAGAGGGGCACCTGGGTGGCTCAGTCCATTGAGTGACTGCCTTTGGCTTGGGTCATGATCTCAGGGTCCTGGGATGTAACTCCCCAGCAGGCTTTCTAGGCAGTGGGGTGTTTTCTTCTTCCTCTGCGCACCCTCCCAATTCTCTCTCTCTCTGTCTCAAATAAGAAAATAAACCAGTAATAGAATAATGATTGATGGTTGATGGTGATAAGTGATACAAAGAAATACAAGAAAGGTAAAAGCCATTGGGGAATGCTGGGATGAAAGTTAATTTTATTTTGTTTTGGGTGGTTATATCTCATTTATGAGATGTTATTTGCACAAAGACCCAGGAAGTGAAGGAGAGTGTTATACAAATATTAAAGGAAAAGATTGCTCTAGGCAGAGCAAGTAAGTATATAGACTTTGTGTGAACAGCTTGTCTGTTACTTTTGAGGAAAAGCAAGGAGGACAATGAGGAGTTCATAGTGGTGGAGAGAGGAAGAACGTATTGATGTATGGCCTTCTAGTACATTGAAACGCCTTCAGTTTTTATTTAATATGAAAGGGGAAGATACCAAAAGTCTTTCAACAGCAGAATAAAATCATATGACTTGATTTTTAGGTTAAATTGCTGTACCAAAATAAATTTGCATGGAGAAAGGAGTGCAGTATGTGTGGAAGTGGGGTTATCAATCAAGTCAATAATTCAGGAACATATGATGGTGTTTTTAGCATGCTGGGTGGTAATAGAAGTGGTGAGGTATGGTTTTCATTGTGTATATATTTTGATGGTGAATATTCTGGTGAACAGGATGGGGTATGTGCAGGACAGACATCAACATTTATTTTACCTGCACAAACAGAAGGGTGGAGTCTTCATTCCCTGATATGGAGAGAACTCTGAGTTCAAATGTTCTTTCTCATTAAATGGCATAGTGATGATGAGGATTTAGTCAGACAGTGAAAGAGAGCAGTAAGCATAGTGTTAAGCGGTAAGACATTATAATACATTGGAACATCAAAAAACGTTGTGTTGGATCATCTGTTTATGTGAGTAAATAAATAAATAAAGCTTCCTGGGGTTCTGATAGAGGTAAAGAAGACTGTATATGATCCAAAGGGGCACGTGCACCAAATGTTTATAGCATTAATATCCACAATAGCCAAACTATGGAAAGAACCTAGATGTCCATCAACAAATGAAATATATATATATATATATATATATATACACACACAATGGAATACTATTCAGCCATCAAAAGAAATGAAATCTTGCCATTTGCGTTGACATGGATGGAACTGGAGGGTATTATGCTTAGCAAAATAAGTCAACCAGAGAAAGTCACTATCATATGATCTCCCTGATATGAGGAAATGGAGGTGCAATGTGGGGGGTTTGGGGAACAGGAAAAGAGTAAATGAAACAAGATGGGATCGGGAGGGAGACAAACCATAAGAGACTCTTAATCTCACAAAACAAACTGAGAGTTGCCTGGGGGGGGGGGTGGGGAGGTTAGGGAGAGGGTGGTGGGGTTATGAACATTGGGGAGGGTATGTGCTGTGGTGAGTGCTGTGAAGTGTGTAAACCTGGCGATTCACAGACTTGTACCCCTGGGGCTAATAATACATTATATGTTAATTAAGAAGAAGAAAGAAGAAGAAGAAGAAGAAGAAGAAGAAGAAGAAGAAGAAGAAGAAGAAGAAGAAGAAGACTACTATAAATCAAATGCTATGGTTTTCAGCATAGAGTGTGTAATCAGGCATATTTTATTAAAGTAACCAAGTAAAATGAGGTCGAAAATTGGAATAACAGAAAACATAAAAATCAGAGATTTTAAAAAGAGATATGGGACAGTGTAGAGAATATAGTCAATGATATTATAATAGTGTTATATGGTGACAGATGGTGGCTATATTTGTAGTGATCATAGAATAATGTATGGAGATCTTGAAAACCTGAAACCAATGTAACACTGACTATCAACTACACTCAAATAAAAAAATAGTAAAAGGAAACATTTTAATTTAAAAAGATAAAAAGAGGGACAAGAATTTGAAAAGTGAATTTCAAAAAGAGTAAAGATGAGGCTAAGACATACTCTGAACCTTGAGGAAAACACCATTTTGAAAATTCTTCCCATTTTGAGAAAACTCAAATGAATCAATACCATAAAAGAACCCATTTTAACCGAGAGATGTAATGAATGCTCAAGAAATAATTTTATGACAGGATAATTCTTCCCTATGAAACAGCATACAGAAACCCGGGGAAACACCTGGAAGCCAAATAAACTATACTGAAAATAAGAATTAGGAAAAAGATAAATGATGAAAGATAAGAAAATTAGACCTGCGACAGAGACCTAGTGAAGAGAATTTTTAGCTTGTGGTTTAATGTTTTTGAGGATAATCTAGAGTTCATAACTGCCTTGAGGCAGGCTGGTTGTAGGCAGTTTAGGCAGACCCCTAAGAGAGGCCTACTTTGGGCAGGTGGTGTTGGAGGAGGCCATTGGGCTGGACAAAGACAAATCCAACCATTTGACTAAAGTGTCTGTGAAGATGTTGAAGTCAGATGCAGCAGAGAAAGACCTGTCAAACCTAATCTCAGAAATGGAGATGATGAAGATGATTGGACAGCACAAGGACACCATCAACCTGCTGGGTCCTGCACACAGGATGGTCCTTCGTACACTATCATGGAATATGCCTCCAAAGACAACATACAGGAGTACCTGCAGGCCCAGAGGCCTCCTGACCTGGAGTACTGTTACAATATCAGCCACAATGCAGCAGAGCAACTCTCCTCCAAGCACCCGGTATACTTTGCCTACCAGGTAGCCTGAGGCATGGAGTACCTTGCCTCCAAGAAGTGCATACACCAAGACCTGGCCACCAGGGAAGTGCTGGTGACAAAGGACAACATGATGAAGATCTCAGACTTCAGCCTTGCCAGAGATATCACCACATCAGTTACTATAAAATGAGAACCAACAGTGGACTGCCTGTGAAGTGGATGGTCCCTAAGGCCATGTTTGACCAGATCTACATCCACCAGAGTGACTTCTGGTCTTTTGGGGGTGATCCTGTGCAAAATTTTCACTCTGGAAGCCTCCCATATCCTGGAGTGCCTGTGGAGGTGGTTTTCAAGCTGCTGAAGAAGTCATTTGATGGATAAGCCAATAAGTGCACCAGAGAGTTATACACAATAATGAGGGGTGGCTGGCATGTGGTACCTTCAAGCTGCTGGTAGAAGACCTGGATCATACTGTGGCCTTGACCTCCAACCAGGAGTACCCGGACCTGTCCTTGGCCCTGGAACAATACTGTCTATGCTTTCCCAACAACCAAAGCTTCACCTGCTCCTCAGAGAAGAATTCCACCTTCTCTCATGTGCCGTTGCCCAGGGAGGCCTATCTGCCCTGACACCCAGCCCAGCTTGCCAATGGTGGACTCAAATGACTAGTATCCCTATTACTCCTGTCCAGATTCCGTCATAAGCTGTAACCCTTACCCCCCACCCTCCCTGCAAGACTCACTGCCTTCTCCTTTGTCCCTTTCCTACTGGCAGGAGCCAGCTGCCTACCTGAGGCCTTCACCCCTTGAAGTTCACCTCTCTTCCCCTTCCTCTTCCTCCTCCTTACAACCTGCTCATGAAAGAAAGGAACAGAGAGGCAGGTACTTGCTTGTGGCTACTTCCTTCCCTCCCATATGTTGGACCAAGACCCCTCCCTGTCATCTGGTACTGCCTAGACGTCGAGAGAGTTGGAGATGAGGCAGGCCAGTGAAAGCTGTCGGAGCTTTCCTGGTTTGGTTTTGTCTGCTTAGCATAACATGTAAGACTGAGTTCTGGTGGCAGGGACCTAGTCCTTGGGGCTATAGCACTAGTGAGGGGAGGTCAACTGCTCTGGGCCTTGGCTAAGAGCAAGCCCTGCTCCAGAGATATGGTGCCAAGGGCTTATCAATTTTGATACTAATTTGCTTTGCTGACCAAATACCTGGTATCAAAAGATGGGAAGGCAAAGACTGGAAGCAGTGTTGTGACCATGGGGTCCAGCCCCAAACTATGAAGAAAACACAAAGTGTATAAATCTGAGTAAGTATATATTTACACACCTTTTTAAATAGGTTGTTATCAAAGATTTAATCAATGGGTAATATGCTCCTCGTGGCTGGGAAGCATCAGTTGCCATATATTAAAAACAAAGAAAAGAGGTGTCTGGGTGGCTTCCTCCAAGAAGTGTCCCTTCTTTTCAGGTCATGATCCCAGGGTCCTGGGATGAAGCCCCACATCAGGCTCTCTGCACAGTGGGAAACCTGCTTCTCCTTTTCCCTCTGCCCTGCTTATAGTTCCTCTTCCTCTCTCTCTGTCTGTCAAATAAATAAAATATTTAAAAAAAAAACAAGAAAGAAACAAAATGTTTTAAAAGGCCTTTTTTTTTTTTTAATTTTCTAGGGGTGCCTGGATGACTTAGTTGTTTAAGCAGATGTTTGCCTTTGGCTGAGGTCATGATTCCAGTGTACAGGGATCCAGCCCTGCATGGGACTACTTGCACCCCAAGGAGCTTGCTTCTTCCTCTCCCTTTGCACATGATTCCCCCTGTTTGTGTGCTTCTTCTCTCTCTCTCTCTCTCTCTCTTGCTGTCAATAAATAAAATAAAATCTTTTACTAAATAAATAAAAAAATAAATAAATTTCTAAACCTACTTTCAGTTTAGGTCCCTTAACAAAAATTGCTACTGCTTCATTAAAAAAAAAAGGGATAATTTAGAAAGATGCTTCCAGAGTTAAAAAGCTGTTTTGTTTCTTTGTCAGGATTCAATATAGAAGTGCTTTAAAAAGTAAAAGAAAAAATATGCTATATTAACTCTAATCACACTATAACTTTGGTGGTTATATCAAGATAATGAAAAGTGATTTTAAAGCAAATTTCATTATCAGACATAAAGATCAAGTCAAAATTACAGAAGAGTAAAAGGATGAATTCATCAGGGTGTATAATAATTCTTTTTTTTTTTAAAGATTTTATTTATTTATTTGACAGAGAGAGATCACAAGTAGGCAGAGAGGCAGGCAGAGACAGAGAGAGGAGGAAGCAGGCTCCCTGCTGAGCAGAGAGCCCGATGCGGGACTGGATCCCAGGACCCAGAGATCATGACCTGAGCCTAAGGCAGCGGCCTAACCCACTGAGCCACCCAGGCGCCCCGGGAGTATAATAATTCTTGAATTTTAATACGTAACAACAGATTTGGGGATATATAGGGAAAAACTAAGAACAAAAATCATAACTTCTACCTTGGACGACAAATGGAAAATAATTTCAACACACTTATTTTAAGATTACATAGACAAATGGTCATAATATTGGTAAGATATGTAAGACTTGAACAAAATGATCAACTAACTAGATATGCTTGATATTACATTACAGTAACTGAACTAACTGAGGTCAGTCTTTGGTGAATCACAGAAACAGGTGGAGTTATCAAACAAAGGAATCTTTGTTTACAACATACAAGGAGTTCACAGGGAATAAGTTCCAAAGCCTTGACTGTTTGAACAGGAGAGAGATTTTTATTTAGTATTTAAGATGAATACTCAGAAGGGAGAGTTTTATTATCCCGTGTATGGTTGGTCATAAGGTTGTGGATGCATGCACATCCACATATGTATTTGTGCAATATGTATTGCATGTTCACCTGAATGAAGCTTGTATTCCACCGAGGGCAGAAACTTCAACGTTAGAATAAAGCAGAGGTAACTGTTGGACAAGGGAAAGGAACTCTGCAGGCTTCAAGAGCAGATAGAAACTAGATGGGGTCTTGGGCTCATTTTCTGGGACAAGGAATGAAAGGCCTTGATTGCTTTTGAAATAGCACTAGGAGTTTTACCACTGATTTATTGTCTCAATAGCTTAGGCTATTTCCTGGTCTGGTGGTGACTGTTAGTTTTCCCATTGCCTTGTTCCCTCAAAATCCTTAGGAGTGAGGTTTTTGCATTTCTTTGTAAGAACCTCCCAGGAATTTTTGGAAGAAGTGTGCTGGGGCAAGTACACAGGTGGGGTATAGATCATTGAAAATAGCTGGGGACAAAAAATGACTTTTCTTATGTCAGGAAAACTATATCTCTTCTTTAATTTTCTAGGAACCTCTAACTCTTTCTGCTGATGTTACCAGCAGGCATCTGAGATATTACTGATTGTTCTCTTGAACCTAAGGAAAAGGAAATGTAGAAAGCAAAAGAAAAAACTTTAAAATCTATCCTGCAACTCATCAATTCACTGCAGCCACCTCTCTGTCTTTCCCTTTCTCTTTTTCTCTCTTTCTCTTTCTCTCTCACTTTCTCTCTCACATACGCACAACACACGCAAATCGACTTAAAGCAATTTTTAATTTTCCCTATTCCATTTTAATATACTTGAGGCATGATCATTTTCTTAGTAAATACAAGGAAAAAAAATCTAGGATTCCATCATTCTGTGTGATTAAAGTATTGAGGAATTTACTTCCAATAGCACTTATAAAAACATATTTTATTTAAGGAATATTATATAATCAGGTGCCTGCATTTTTCTTATTCTCTAACTAGTGTTATTTGGCAATTAATATTTTGTCAATCAATATTCCCCTATACCTGAATGTGTGGGCAGTGAGAGATGAGTTAGAGGCAAGGATGGTGAACACTCCCAACAACTGCAGACTACATATATCTTAAGCCATGATTTTCTTTGCAAAGGTCAACATTGATAATGTTCTAGTCATACCTCCGTGTACCAGGAAAGAAGTAGCATATTTCTTGAAAGACACAGCTATCAAAGCTCCATTGAGAATCCGTAAAGATGGAGAAGGGATTTGCAAATTAAATATCTGATAATGGACATCTACTCTGATTATTTAAAAATGAATAAAAATAAAAAACCTTACTAATAACCAAACAGAGTATCCAATTTTACATGTGAAGGAAATAATGGAAGAGACATGTCACCAAAAGTATATGGATGGCTTATAAGCACATGGCCAATTTCTCAACATTTAAACATTAAAGAAATAAAAATTAAAATCATAATGAGACATGCTTACATATCTATTAGAATGGCTAAAATTATAAAGGCTAATTGTACTTGGTCTGAGCTAGATTGAGAAGAAACAAAAAATCTAAACTGTTGTTGGCATATATCATGATACAACCACTTTGGAAAATAGTTTCAAAATTTTTTTAAATGAAAAATATGTTGCAGTTACACAAATAGCCATTTTATTCTAGGCATTTCACCAAGAGAAACAATCCCTATGTTCATACAAGGACTTGTATGTGAATTTCATAGCAGCTTTATTTTTAAGAATTGAAAACAGTGGAAATGTTCATCAATGTCCATCAATAGAGCAAAGACAATTGGAGATTCTCAAAGTAATGATGCCGAGAAAAGAAAATCCAGGCCATGAATAGTATATACTGTGTGATTCCATGACTACAAAAAATCTAGAAAATACAAATTTATATATAGTCACAGTCATCAAATATATGGTGTGATTTTAGTGCCTTCTTCTGTGCTCCCATAGCTTCCTACACTTGGATCTCCGAGCATTTCTTACACCATGTGAAAATATGAACTCTTTCTCTTTATTCTGTCTTACTAGAATAAGAATCCTTGAAATTTTATGGACATTTGAACTCTCAGTTATTAGCAAAAATTCTATCACACAGTAAGTTTCCAAATATAAAAGCCAGAGTTTTACAATGACTTCGAAGCTTTTACATGATCTAGCCACTCATTTAACCTCTGTGACCTCTTTCCCTGCTACTCTTCAGTCACTCACAGTGGCCTCCTTGCTATTCCTCAGATATGCCAGGCATGATCCAACCTTATGGCCTTCAAGATAGCCAATTCCTTTGTCTGGAGTGACCTTATTGCTGATAGTTCTGCGCAAATTCATCACCTTCCCATACATTTGTTCAATTGTCAGCTTCATTGTAACTACCCTGATCTTTCTATTAAAAGATTTAACTCCCCATCCCCTGCCTAGCAACCTTGATTTTTCTCACCCTGATCGAATTTTTCTTTTTCCCCATTGTACTCTTCCTTTTTGAATGCACTATGCCATTTTTATTAAGGTTTATAGCTTTGAATTGTCTCACCCATTAAAATAAAAGTTCTACAAAGCCAAGTATTTCATTTACCAGTGTAGTCTGAAGTAATATCTGCCATATAATAGTTCAGTAGACAACTGGTAAATTTCAAAATAAATCAATGTTGAGAGTATACTGAATTTCATAAGTCATTTCAATATTTTTTCCAAAAAATAAACTACATAAAACATACTTTAAATTTACTTTCAAAATATTTTATAGCATATAATGGACAATATACATAAGCCTAAAGAAACAATCCTATAATTAACCATTTCATACCTACTTAAAAACTGCATAATACCACACTCTTAGATCCTCTTTGAATGCTCTAAAATAACCCTTCAAAGGAAATACATTTTTAAAACTCACAGATTTTTTGGCAAATAATTTAATAAAATAAAAGTTTCATTCATCTATGTAGATCAAAATAAATATTTTTAATAAGCATGAAATTATAACTCTGAAGTGTGCTAAAATGAAACCACCTGCTAAGGGTGAGAGAACAAAAATAAACATCCTTTTTCCAAATAAGAGGAATTTATTACCTTTGAATCAAAGCATGTGGATTTGTTTTAACTGGCAATAAAGCAATATGGAGACACAAACCATAGAAAGTCATATTTTAGATTTCTAAAAGACTTCTAAGTGAAGAGTATACATTTTTTAATTGCTACATAATGCTACATAATGACAAGATGACAGGTTGTGACAAATAGCATTTTAAAAGCTCTACTCATAATGGAACGGAAGATGTCATTTCCCTATAATTTTATATATGTCTTTAATTTACTATATCTGGATACAACATATTACCAAACAGATGTTCATCAAAGACTAAATCATTTTTAATGGAACATAATAATTTGAACCTACATCTATTAATCATTTTTTTCGATCTAACATTTATAGTCTCGCTAAACATTTTATCAGTTGTTGACAAAATTCAAAATAAATAGGATAAAAAGTCGTGTTTGGAAAAGTAGATTTCTTTTCAAATTGGCATTTAAATGAAAATATTTGCTGATATTTTAAAAACTTTAAAAGTAATTTATATATATATCTGACCTATCAGATGATATAAAATTTTTGGAGAAAATATGACATATTTTTTTATCTTGGTTGAAGGTATTAATAAAGAGCAACTGTTTGTATTATTTGTATTGTGATATCTTAGTTAATAAACATGGATAACTGGTATAAAATATGTTTTTTTAAAAATTTTATTTATTTACTTGACAGAGATCATAGGAAGGCAGAGAGGCAGCCAGAGAGAGAGGAATGGAAGCATGCTCCCAGCTGAGAAGAGAGCCCACTGTAGGACTCAATCCCAGGAACCTGGAATCATGACCTGAGCCGAAGGAAGAGATTTTAACCCACTGAGCCACCCAGGTGCCCTAAAATATGTTTTTTTTTTAATATAGAAGTATAGTTCTTGCCAAAATATGGAACTAGCTGGAACTGAATGCCTCCTTCAAAGTCAGCTCTGGAGAAATTATGCCAGTGTAATATGGAACTATTTCAGATATTAACCAAAAAGAAAGAAATGATGATAAATTCCTTAAAAGACTCAAAGTTGCCCTTGACTGGTATGTTTCAAGCTCTATTCCTGGTTTGAAGACAGGTTTTAACAGGCCTGTCACTGTAGAAATCCACTAGATGTTTAGAGGCTATCAGAACTTTACAAAAACCTTCAAGGGGTAAAGACTTGAAAATTCTTTAGAGAGATTAGCTCCCTAAGGCATTATTCCTCCACACATTTTCCTCCAATCAATTAAGACTGATGGATGAGGGGCACCTGAGTGGCTCTCTCATCACGTGGGTGGTGGGTTAAGCCTCTGCCTTCATCTCAAGTCATGGTCTCTGGGTCCTGGGATCCAGCCCCACATCGGGCACTGCTCAAAAGGAAGCCTGCTTCCCTCCCTGCTTGCCTGCCTCTCTGCTTACTTGTGATCTCTCTCTCTCTCTCTTTCTCTCTCTCTGTGTCCAATAAATAAATAAAATCTTTAAAAAAAAGCTGATGGATGATAAATTATGAAAACTGCTCCCTCCAAATGATGCTTCTTCATAAGGATTTAAGAATTTAAAATTGTAAGAATTTAAAATTGAAACTTGATCATAGGATTTATCTTATAGAATAAAATCAAGTGAAGGCAGTTATTATTAGTTCTGAAGTATTGGTGATTCTGAATTCTTGGCCTCATTAGTAAATTTATTTTTAAATTCTCCCATGGAGTGGTGATTGGCCTTCAGTCTTTCATTGATATACATCATTGGGTCAAATGAGATGTGTGTGCCCAGAACTATATATAATCTTTTTTGTATTTCACTGGAGATGGCATTTCTGAGTTTTGTTCAATTGAATTTGGACAGATGTTTTAATAGTCACTTCTAGAGTTGGCCCTGGAGAATATCTTCCTTTTTTTCTCTTCCCGATTCTCTGAAAAACCCTGACTAATTCACATTATCACAGTAATATCACATTTCAAGTTTTTCCAAACACTAAAGCTGAAAAATAGAAGGAAGCTACTCAGAATGGAATACTATTATGAATGATTGAGAAAAAAAACATTATTATAATTAAGCTACCAGGTTTCAATGTATTTTATTGTTGCTTAGAAAATCCTAGCATACCCAGACTTTACAGAGATTTGATGATCCTAAGAAGAGCTGAACTCATGGACCAAAATAACTATGCACATAAAAAGTACAATTACTTACCTAAAAAATATGATGTGGTTAACTTTATATGCCAATCCAAGTGTTATTGGAACAGGAATTAAAAAAATAGCTTAGGGGCGCCTAGGTGGCACAGTGGATTAAGCCACTGCCTTCAGCTCAGGTCATAATCTCAGGGTCCTGGGATCAAGTCCTGCATCAGGCTCTCTGCTCAGCAGGGAGTCTGCTTCCCTCTCTCTCTCTCTGCCTGCCCTCTGTCTACTTGTGATCTCTCTCTGTCAAATAAATAAATAAATAAAATCTTAAAAAAAAAAAAGAATGACTGTACTTTTAAAAAATAGCTTAAAAGGAGCGCCTGGGTGGCTCAGTGGGTTAAGCCGCTGCCTTCCGTTCAGGTCATGATCTCAGGGTCCTGGGATCAAGCCCCACATCGGGCTTTCTGCTCAGCAGGTAGCCTGCTTCTCTTCCTCTCTCTCTGCCCACCTCTCTGCCTACTTGTGATCTCTCACTGTCAAATAAATAAATAAAATATTTTTAAAAATAGCTTAAAAGTATATGATAAAATAATGATATACATATACAAGGAAAAGAAAGATACTATACTGTGAATATAAATTAAGAGAAAATTGTTAAAATAAAGAATACAATAAATGGAGACTAAGATGAATATAGCTGTAAAATGAATAAATGAGTTGGGAAAAACAAACAAATTAATGACTTCTGCCCAAATACAGCAGAAGAGAAAAAAAAAATAAAGAAAATATTTAAATAAGTACTGAGATAAATTTTGGAGAATTAAAGAAAGATAAAAGATACCAGACTTAAAATGATGCCAAACATGAGATATCAGAAACAAAACAAAACAAAAACTACACACACTAAAAACCACTCGTATACATTATGGTGAGTTTTAAGAATATCAAAAACAGAGAAGAGCATAAATGATGCCCAAGAGAAGAACAGATCACCTAAAATGTACAAGAATAATACTGACAGCACAATTCTCAATAGTAATAGCATATAAAGAGACAGCTGGGAGTTTTTATAGATGGAAAAGATATTTGAAACTAGGTATTATACATCAATCCAAATTATTGATTAAATTTGAGAGCACAGTAAAAATACAATGAAGCATGTTAGGTCTTAGAACATTTATCACACAGAGACACACATTTTGGAAAACTTCCTTGGAAGACAGCTCAATTTAGATCGAGAAAACAGAATTATGTACTCAAAGGCACATTTTGAAGGAAGGATTGAATATAGTCTGCACTGCAAATATTCTTTAATCGTATGTTCTGAATTTCCTAAATTTAAGAAGTATTTGTTCAAATATTTATCTTTAAATAAATCCTAGGAGACTTTTTCTTGGATTCTGGAAAATCAGTCCATTTGGATACAAATCTTTTTGTCACTGATGGAAATTTTGATAGCCCTTAACTGTGGAATGCCTAATGTATTGTTACAGCAATTGTGATTTGCCAATACATGGGTGATGTGTGTGTGTTGTGTGTGTTTATTTTTATTTTTGATGGTTTAACTCTTCTATGAGATTTTTAAGTAGACATGATTTTAATAAATTATGATTTGTTGAAATTTATCTGAGGTCATATATAATAAAATGAAATTTGTGTGAACTAAAGAAGTGCATCTCCATTTTTTTTGTTTTAAGAGTAGACTGGTCTTTAAAAATTGTCCAAAGAAGTACATTATATTCATTATTAAATTTGATAATATACAATAAAGTATTTATGGTCATACTGGACCATATCAAATTCTACTATTAATTCATATTCATAATTACCATAAGAGGAAAAAGGGATATTTTTCAAAATAATAAAAAATTAGCGTATTTTTCAGAATATGATATAGTGTTATTCACTGAACTGAGGGAACAAATGTCAAAGTCTAACACAGTTTACAGAATGTTTTAACATAAATTGAAATTTAAATCTGACCAAATTTCACAGTTTTAAGTAAAATGATAGCACTTTATATTCTTGAAAAGTGGTAAGTGACCCAAAACATGGCTTAGAAAAACAAATTTAACACTACACTAGTCTGAGATGGTTAAGTTATGGTACAACTTGCCATTGTGTATCATCAAATGGTATATTTTTTTCTTTTGGGCTTGTCATTATATTTTATTTTAGCCATTCTGGTAAGTGTGTAGTGATATCTCAGTGTCATTTTAATTGCATTTCCTTGATGTCTAATTATGTCAAAATATATTACTTTGATGTTTAATGCTCTGAACTTTCTCAGTTCAAGACCATGAAGCCACTTAGGAAAAATACAGTTGCAGAGGCACTCATAGACCAACTCTTATTTCGAAATAAGAAGAAACATTACTACCCATTCCAACAAAAAATAGATTTGTTATGCAGCAGGGATTTTATAAATTACCTGACACAACTTATATAGTAAGATGAAATGGGACAGGCGGCTTCTTGCAGCTATATACAACATCATTTTAATTTCAATTTTCAGTATAATTTTTCCAAGGTATACACAGAATATATATTTAATGTAAATTGTGAACATTTTAAACTCTGTATATGGAAATTAGTCAATTTTAAGTTTATAACAATCAAAATTAACGAAAGTTTATTTTAAATTAGTTAGCTTTCTCTGCATTGCAAGACAGAATAATCAAGAATTGGTAAGAAAAAAGTAATCTCTGTAAAATTACCGGGGGTGCATTATAAAGTGTTCGGTAACCGATCAAACTCACAATTTGGATTGAATGGCAAGTGATTTTTAAAATCTGAAACTCATTGTCAATTTTTTTTTCTTCATTGTGTCTTAATAAATTACTGTGTTCATTTGCATGGAAGTGAAGAAAAATGCATGACATTTCATCTCAACACTAACACCTTTAACTGGCAACTCTGAATGTACTTTACAGCAGTGTAACAAAGTAAAGATCAATGATGTTTCATGAAATATCTGTTATAATTCTCAAGGAGATAGGGAGTTTGTGCAAAAATGCAAATCACTTTGCGACTAAACACATTGTTTATTTCAGCTAATTTTAAGAAAATATGCTGAGAATCTCTCAAAAAAGGAAGCAATGATTTAGGTTTGCCTTCAAAATCCTTATCTAATCCTGAACCAACAGCACATAGTTCAAAGAGCAACTAATTTGAGTAGCTCCAATTTACACATTTCCTAACAATGCTTAATTTAGTGGAATTTCTGTCCAATTATGGTAATTTGATGTAATGAAAGACAAAAGTTCAAAAAGATCATCCTTAATTTATATAGATGCCAAACTCTGCATTTTCTGAATGATGCCCAGGAACGTATTTTCAAAAACAAACAAACAATGCCAGAACCACTATTAGGTCATCTCTAGGCAGAAAGTGACTCAGAGCTTACATTACTCTCTCCCTGAAAGTATACTGTAGGCACTGAAACTACTACCCTGAGTCTGTGCTATCAAATTCCTTAAGTTAGAAAGTTTTAAAACCCGTCTGTGTGGGAGTATTTCATTTACAGATAGAGATTTGGTTGTTTATACATTTTCATACTTGATTTTTAGGGTGTAATAACTATGTTTTAAAATTCATGGTGGTTTTGAATACTGTTGGATAATTGAGCTAAAATGGTATATCCATTCCTCCTAGGAAACAGAAATTATAGAAAGGTAGTGCTTTTCAAATCTGACATCTTTGAGTCATTGTAGTTTCATATAAATGCAATAGGAAAAGTGTCATTCATGTTTATGATATTTTCTATAAATAAATTAGAATGTACTGGAGGCCTGATATAAAGTGGGATGCCTAAACTTCAGTAAGATCTTGTTTTCAATTCAAAATAAATTTTATTTTTTATTTTTTTATAATGTCCCTCAATTTCAGATAAGCACCCCCATAATGTCCACTCCGGTTTTTTTAAGATTTTATTTATTTTATTTGACAGATAGAGATCACAAGTAGGCAGAGAGGCAGGCAGAGAGAGAGGGAAGAGGAAGCAGGCTCCCTGCTAGGCAGAGAGCCCGATGCGGGGCTCGATCCCAGGACCCTGGGATCATGACCTGAGCCAAAGGCAGAGGCTTTAACCCACTGAGCCACCCAGGCGCCCCCAAAATAAATTTTAAATTGAATTATGCACCTCTAAGTTCAGAGACAATAAACATCAACCAACACAATTAATAAGTTCTATTTCTTGAAATTTCGGGAACATTGATAGTCTCATCTCCTGGAAGAACAACAGCTAAAATTTTAGGTCATGGATTCCTGCTAAAATATCACTTTCCCAAAGAAAATTAATGTTAGGAATTTTCATTGATTGTTATTGATCATGAAGAATATAACAACCACGATAAAAAGAGTAGGAAAAACATGATATCTCATCTGTAAGGGCATGTGGAAAGTAGGAAATGCTAATAAAAATAACTACCATTATTTCCTAAGTTAACATAATATAACAGAACAAAAATATTTCAAAACAATGTTTTCTTTTGTTTTAAGATTTTATTTATTTATTTGACAGAGAGAGATCACAAGTAGGCAGAGAGGCAGGCAGAAAGAGAGGAGGAAGCAGGCACCCTGCTGAGCAGAGAGCCCAATGTGGGACTCGATCCCAGGACTCTGAGATTATGACCTGAGCCAAAGGCAGCGGCTTAACCCACTGAGCCACCCAGGCGCCCCCATAACAATATTTTCTAGGCTCATTCTGATAACTCTTTTCTACATTCAAATTTAAAGGTTGAGGCATGTGATATATATTACACAAAAAACATCCCAAGGAATTCGTTAAAAAAAAACTTTAATAAAGAACAAATCCAAAGGAATTTCTTTTCTAATTTAATTAACAAATTATGAATTGACTTACCTATTTCATCACAGTGTATCAGGCACCAATAATATTTTTTAATCGTCACACCTGATGCAATAGTTATCATCTTTCAGACATACTGATCACGAACAAGCAAATAAACAAGAGGACCGTAGCTTAAGATCTACCTGCATAAATATAGGCTACTTCAGACAATCTCTTCACCACAACATAGAAATGAATAGAAATCATACATGCTCTGTATGGACATACAGATGAGATAGAAGGGGATGGATGTTAATATATGCAGAATCTTTATTAATTACATTGTAAACCATAATATGGAAAAACAGAATACAATTTTAGAAATACCCAGGTCACCATCATTGTTTTATTTTTATATGTGTAGATAAGGAGTTTAATAAACAATCCATGACTATTCAACTCTTTATATTTTGAAAATTTTAGTAAAAGTAACAAACCTACCACCTAGAAAATTATACTTATCTGCAACATACAGCTTTGCCAGCATGGTAGAGGAAAAGCAAAACAAAATAAGTAAGAAAAGTTTAACATTTCACAAGAGATTTGCTTTTATTTTTTATTTATTATTTTTTATTTTTCATTAATTATTTACTTCTATTTTCTACTTTATTTTAATGAAAATGTCATGACCATAACATAAGAGCAGAATTAAACCAACATGAGAAATTATTTTTTCATAAGTTAAAATAAACTAGCTTGGTGATTAATTCAAAATTATATTACAAATTTCAGTGTTCTTGAAGTAAGTATCACTGTATAAACAAATGAGTCAGGAGTCATAAACTAATGATGATTCTAAATGTTATTTAGAGAGACATTCTGTACTTAATATATTTCAAATATTCTACACAAGGCAAAGTGGATCCAAATAATCTGTAGGCAAAATAAGATTTTAGAGAAGTATATATTTCCAACAGTATTTATAAAATATTACCTTTATGTAAGGCATCATCCTGGACTTTGTGGAAAACACACAAAGGAGTAAGAAGTGGCCCTTCAAGAAACATATACAATATCAAGGTTTAACATGAAGCAGCATGTCTTCTCTAAGTAAAAAAACATTGTACCAACTGACTTTACTGAAACTTTATATTTATTGCTCTCATTTTAGGTCATAGTGTCCTTCTGCATGCAGGCTGCTATAACGGACATGATATAGACTGAATAGCTTATAAAGAACAGGAATTTATTTCTCACAGTTCTAGAACTGAGAAGTTCAAGATTAAGGAATGGGTAGATCCAGGGAGAGCCCACTTCCTCATAGATGGCTATCTTCTCACTGTAAACGTACATGATGAATGAATCAAGAGAACTCTCTGGGGTCTCCTTTAAAAGGACTGTAATCCCACTTATGACCTAATCACCTCCCAAAGGCCCCTAAGTTTTAATACTATCACTTCCAGAGTTAGATTCCATAATATGATTTTGGGAGACATAAACATTCACACCATAGTATATATAAACAAAAAAAGACACAAAAACAACAAACAAAAAATTATTTTAACTACCTATTATTTTCAACTACATAAACTTTTAATTTGTTTCTATATAATATTAAATAACTCATTTGAGTGATTCACTTATATCCAATGCATCTGAGTGCAATTAAATTTGCTTACCCAGCATATCCAGAAGCATATTTCTTCAGACTATCCCATTCCCCACCTTACAGGATTTACCACAATTAGAAGACATGGGATAGAGGATAGATAGATAGATGTATACATAAACACACTTGTACATACACATATGCATATTTTTTCCTGTTAATGATACTCATGCAAATAAAATTTAAGCTCAAGAAACCTGTCTTGTGTGTTACTTAATATCCAGTTTTTAGTCAACATCCAAAAACAAATAATCCAATAAAACCATGGATAGAAGACATGAACAAGTGTTTCCCCAAAGCACACATTCAAATGTTCAGTAGATACATGAAAAGATGTCCATCATCATGTATCATCAGGAAATTGCAAAGCAAAACTAGAAAGAGATACCACCTCACACCTGTCAGAATGGCTAAAATCAACACTACAAGAAACAAAAGGTGTTGGAGAGGATGTGAAAAAGTAACACTTGTGGGGGCTGCCTGGGTGGCTCAGTGGGTTAAGCCTCTGCCTTCAGCTCAGGTCATGATCTCAGGGTCCTGGGATCAAGTCCCACATCGGGCTCTCTGCCAGGCATGGAGCCTGCTCCCTCCTCTCTCTCTCTCTACTTGTGATCTCTCTCTGTCAAATGAATAAAATCTTAAAAAAAAAAAAGTAACAATTGTGAACTGTTGGTGGTGATGCAAACTGATACAGCCATATTTGAAAACAGTATGGAATTTCCATAAAATTTAAAAATAGAAGTCCTTTGTGATCCAACAATCCTGTTGGTGTGTATTTACCCAATGAATATAAGAAAATTATTCAAAGGGATTCTAGCACCCCTATGTTTATAGCAGCATTATTTATAAAGCTAAGATATGGAAAGCGCCCAAGTATCCATCAATTGATGAATAAATAAAGAATAAGTGGTATGTATATACAATGGAATATTATTCTGCCATAAAAAAGACTGAAATCTTGCCATTTGCAATAACATGGTTGGAACTAGACAGTATAATGCTAAAAGTGAAATAAGTCAGTCAGAGAAAGACAAATACCTTTACTCATATATGGAATAAAAGAAACAAAACAAACAAGCAAAGGGGAAATAATAAGACATAGAAAGAGAAACAAAGCAAGAAACAGACATTTCATTACAGAGAACAAACTGATGGTTACTTGAGGGGATCTGAAAGGAGTGATGGATTAAATAAGTGATGGGGGTTAATTAGAGCACTTGTCATGATGAGCACTGAGTGCTATATGTTATATTGTACACATGAAACTAATACAACCATATATGTTAACTAACTGGATTTCAAATGAACATTTTTTAAAATCCCAGTTTTTAGCTCACATTCTGGCTTACAAAAGGGATTTAGTCAGGAATTTGGAGATTAGTTAATGAACAAATAAGGGGTGAACAGGCAGTTGTTAGATAAAATTATTATCCTTTCTGGCATTATCTTATACCTTTTATCTAGAAGTATTTTTAGCACTTTAGACTCTTCCTATTTTATTTTGAGTCATTAAACAAAAATTTCCTCAAAGGACCTTAGACTCCATCCAATTTGAGCAACAGTGTGAGAGAGGAAATGGTGTCAGGAGGAAAAAAAAAAAAAGATGAATCTACTTTTGTTTACTAGTGAATGCATAGTTCTTCCACAGAAGAAGCTCTAAATGGAAAGGGCTCCAGCTTTATATGTGTTCAGTCATATGTTCAGAAGTAGGTAACACTATCAAAAAATATAAAGCATCTGAGATTATTTTCCCTTATTTGAAAGCTGGTGTATGAGTCTGCCGTAGTTTCTTGGGTGTTGATAGAAGACGCAGACTCATGGTTCAGAAATAATATAGTTTATTATTCACAGCAATAGAGGTAGCCAGAATATTAACAGTATTTGTGTGTGTGTGTGTATTTGTGTGTGTGTGTGTGTGTGTGTGTGTGTAGGGGTGGGAGTTATATATCAGTTCTGAGCCTCAGTTCCCACAAGAAGAATCAAAACAGAGGCAGATAATATTTGCAAACACAACAGGTTAAGTTAAAAAAAAGGATACTATTTCTGTCTTCCAAGTCTATTCAATACAACCATCTTCAAAGGATGGCCTAGAACAAATAATAAATGCAGAAATGTAAGCAACCAATTGAAAAGTGTCTCCCAAGAAACACACTTTGAGAGTCTTCATTTGACAAAAATACTATAGGATATTACATGGATCAGGTGCATTGAATACTGGAAGGTTAAAATTACAAGGGACCAAATATTTTTAAGCAGTTCTGGCATCCAGTAGAGTTCAAATAGGTTTTATAAGATTGAGGAAAGAAGCCATCAAAACCTGGGCCCAGGGGCCCCTGGGTAGCTCAGTGGGTTAAGCCTCTGCCTTCGGCTCAGGCCATGATCTCAGGATCCTGGGATCAAGCTCTGCATCAGGCTCACTGTTCAGCAGGGAGCCTGCTTCCCCTCCCCCCCTGCCTCTTTGCCTACTTGTGGTCTCTGCCTGTCAAATAAATAAATAAAATCTTAAAACAAAACAAAACAAAAATCCTGGGCCCAATTTTCCCAAAAGTATGATTCTGATTCTAGTCTCTATGATGTTATCCCTTGAAGACAATGCCTCTAATTGAGTTGAATTAGTTTACTAAAGAGCATACCCCCATTTGTTGTAGGAGATGAACAATATGCAAGAGGCAAAATGCCACATGGAAGCCACCTGGTCTTCAGTGGAATATAGAATCAGTTCCTTTGGGATGAATTTGTTCCACATTTGACTTCCCACTTAAGGGAAAATAAGAGTGCCTTCTAATAGATTTTAAATAGGAAATGACAACGGAAGCTTATACAAGATTATAAAATGGGAAATTTCATTTAGATAAGCAATCATTTCAAAGTCATCTTCTTAATATTACAGACTCTTCACATAATCATAATTTTATTTTGGTATTATATGGTAATTTCAAATATAGTAAATATAAAGAATTTACCTCTGTAATTATAGTGAGTCTGGTCGTAGTTTAATGGCAACAAATCTTCAATTTAGAAGTATGGTCTACCAATTATTAATACATTTGGAAATGGTGTGTCATCTTCACTCCACTTGTCTCACTAAAACAGTGAGCCAAAAAAAGTAGGTCCAAGCTGTTTACTATGGTCAAAATGGGTTGCTTTTGCACTTGGTAAAGAAGCAGTCATATTTTGGAAGAAGAAACTGAGGCTATTAATATTTTCAACTTATTTTCAGAAAAGGAAAGAAAGGATAATCTAAGCTAAAGCCAAAATCTTACACAAGGTGGCAGGAGAATGATCTTTTCCCAGATAAAGGGTTTTTCATCTTAGCCATGTTAGGAGGAAGAAGAGATGAGACATTGTGGACTTGACTAACGTTTGTACACTGTTCAAAAAGTTTTCAAAATAATGTGTATTATTTTTCTTCTTTTAGTTGAGACAAAAACAAACAAACAAACAAAAAACACTAATGAGCTTACTCTTAAAAGGAGGTAAACAAGAAACTAGCAAAGATTGAGTGTTAGGTATTGTCCCCCTCCTTTTCTTTTTAATTATGTTATGTTAGTTACCATACAATACATCATTAGTTTTTGAAGTAGTGTTCCATGATTCATTGTTTGTGTAAAACACCCAGTGCCCCATGCAATATGTGCACTCCTTAATACCCATCACCAGTCTCACCCATCCCCACATCCTTCTCATCTTTAAAACCCTCATTTTGTTTCTTGGAGTCCATAGTTTTTCATGTTTCATTTCCCCTTCCAATCCCCCCACTTCATTTTTCCTTTCCTTCTCCTAATGTCCTCCATGCTATTCCTTAGGTTCCACAAATAAGTGAAACCATATGATGATTGACTTTCACTGCTTGACTTATTTCACTTAACATAATCTCCTACATTCCCATCCATGTTGATGCAAAAGTTGGGTATTCATCCTTTCTGATGGCTGAGTGATATTCCATTGTATCCATAGATCACATCTTCTTTATCCGTTTGTCTGTTGAAGGGGATCTTGGCTCTTTCAACAGAATGGCTATAGTGGACATTGCTGCTATGAACACTGGGGTGCATATGGCCCTTCTTTCCAGTAAAATAGAGCTAGCCTATGACCCAGCGATTGCACTACTGAGTATTGACCTCAAAGATACAGATGCAGTGAAAAGAATTAGGTATTGTTAAAGCACAAATGCAGGGGATAGAAGTTATGGTACAGAAGAGGGAAGGGCAACCATATGGCAGAGTAGAATAAAGTAGCTCAGGAAGAAATTAGTCATATCCAGATATTGTAAGGCATGTGGGGTTGGCAGGGAGAGCATGAGAAATCATGAGAGAAGAGAGAGAAAATGGACCAGGCAGGAGAGGTTTATAACATTTTAACATCTAAGGTAAGCATATGCAAAGCAGAATAGGGAAAGAAATAAAAGTTTTTATAAGACTCAATACATAAGGAATAACGTGGAGGACACTGGGAGATGGAGAGAAGTGTGCTGGGGGAAATCGGAGGGAGAGACAAACCATGAGAGACTGTGGACTCTGAGAAACAAACTGAGGGTTTTGAAGAGGAGGGTGGCAGGTGGTTGGGTGAGCCCAGTGGTGGGTATTAAGGAGGGAATTTATTACATGAAGCACTGGGTGTGGTGCATAAACAATGAATTTTGGATCCCTGAAAATAAACTAAAAGAAAAAAAAGACTGACTACAGACATGGAACTCAGTGTAACACAGATATGGAACTCACTGTAATACCAGCCACTTCCCACCGACACATACAGACTATGATAATAATAAATAATAATGCAATTAAGAAAATTTCCTGCCAAATAATTTTTCCTCTTTTTTATTTTTATGATTATTATTTTTATTTTATTTTTAAAGTTTTTATTTAAATTCCAGTTAGTTAAAATAAGGTTAATATTAGTTTCAGGTGTACAATATAGTGATCAACACTGCCATACAATGGCTTAAATAAAAAAATGAAAAAAATTTTTTTAAAGATTTTATTTTTAAATAAAACCTCTACACCCAAGGTGGATTTCAAACGTACAACTCCAAGATCAAGATTTATATATTTTACTGACTGTTCCAGCCAGGCACCCCAACAAATAAAAATTTTATAAAATTGTTGAGTTTGTGGGAGTCTCATTTGCTTAGTCAGTTAAGTGTCTGCCTTTGGTTCAGATCAGGATCTCAAGAGTCCTGGGATCGAGCCCCATATTGCTCATGCTCTCTCTCTCTTTCTCTCTGGCTTTTGCTCTTAAATAAATAAATAAAATATTTTTAAAAAAATTGTTGAATTTGTTTAACTAGTTTTAAACTAGTAGACAGAGATGAAGATAAAGTATGATGTCATGGCACGGAATAATACAACTTACACTTTTTAAAAAAAAATGTGCAATGCAAGTTACCTCACTTCTTTTATCACCACACTGGGACTTTCCCTACTGAGTTGTTGTAATGTAAGGACCTATTTTATATTTTTATATTTTAGCAAGAGGCTTTCATTGAGGTTAACCCTTAAACTGTCCTTGCTCCCCTTCCCCCAGGGGATTCACTTAAAAACAAGTCCTGGAAATCAGCTCCAGGTAACAAAGCCCATATACAAGGGTGGGTCAGGCCAGGTGGAGACATCAATGAGCAGAGGGGGGGGGCGGTGTTTGCATATTGTCTCCCTAGATACTAATGAGTATGCCCCACTCCTCTGCTCTTTGGGAACCTTTTTGGCACTAATCCTAATCAAGGTGTAATAGGCTGGGTCAAATGTCTATACTAGGGTAAATTGAACCTCAATTGGTCACCTAGCCTCACTGTGGAGTTTCCTGTGTGTGTTAAAATCTCATTGGTCACCTGTGCGTGGCCAGGCCTGACTGCATGGCCTTTGCCCTTAAAAGCTAGACTGTGAAACAGCAAAGGGTTGCCTTCTCTCATAAGAGGTGTGGCCCCAAACGTTCGGTTAGATTCTTGATGCTTCGCATGAAATAAAGCTTTGCTTGACCTTTGCTTTACATCAGTCTCGCTCCTTTAATCATAGACCCATTATTGGGGCATAACAGTATTAATCTTAAAGTTATAAGTCCACAATGCATCCATCATCCATTCTACCCCTTAACATTCCCCTTTGGACAGACCCATGATCTAGAACAAGCCTTATTTTATAGTGCCTTGTAGGTGATTTTGGCTGCTGCCTAAATTGCCTACTTTCCTCTCACCATTACCACGGAAATTGGGTCCACTGAAACAAAGGGGTAGTGTAAGAAATTAACACTTCCATAAATCTCTTTAAATAATAAAGTATAAGATAGTGATACCTTTTTTTCTGCCACATAACCAATTCTTGCAAGAATAAGGTCATATAAAAGAATTTACAACACATGCTAGCATTATCCTACTGGACCCAGATCATTTGTATGTTTCTCTGTCTCTGAGAAATGTAGTTATTTACATGACTGAAACCTGAAAATTGTTTGATATGACCACTAATATCACCTTCTTTTTTTAAAGCCTGTTTAAGGCTTCTGTAATACATAGGTTTTTTAAAAACTTATTAAGCATATTGTATATATCAAACACTTTAAAAATCTCTGCTTTAAAAAAAAAAAAACTCTACCTCAATGGAACTTTGAGTCTGAAAAAGATACAGGCAATATACAAGGCAACAGATAGAATAATTACATATTTGATTATATACTCTGAGGATGTCACCTTAAATTGAGATGAAAACGATCAGAAGGATCTGGATTTCTTGTCAAAATTTTTTGCCTTACAAAGAAATTGATATTTAGGGAAAGTTGTTACTGAAAGAGGTCCTGTGTCAACCAAAAATGTTAAATCATGATCTCGCTAAATTTTCCAGTTGTGATCATTGCTTTGTTTAGCTGTCTTCTATTAAGACTGAATTTAGTAATTCAGTCTCAGATTTCAGTAAGTCTTTTTTTAAAAGATTTTATTTATTTATTAGAGAGAGAGAGGGAGGGGCAGAGGGAGAGGAAGAACCAGACTCCTTGCTGAGCAGGCAGCTGATGCAGGACTGGATCCTAGTACCCTGGCATCATGACCTAAGCTGAAGGAAGACACTTAACCAACTGAGCCACCCAGGCACTCTAGACTGTAAACTTCTTAAAGGTAAAAAAGTTTATTCTTCTAGTAGTTCCACAGACATTTCTAACATCCATAAGAAAGCATGTACTGATGTAAAATGCCAGCAAATCAAATTATTTAAAAAAGAAAGAAAGAAAGAAAAGATATATCTGGATAAAGAGAAAAACAGAAAATCTAATAATACATTGAATTATTAGAGCAAAGAGTGGAGGAAGAGAAAATAAATATGAAATAGAGATTTCCACTAAAAGAAAAAAATTGAATAAGGCAGGAGATTTAGAAAATTATTATGACAGACTTGAGAAAAAAATAAAATAGGAATTTTTAGAAAATAGCAATAAATGAAAAGGTAAATTGTTCCTACCTTTATAATATTAGCTGTTTGTTGTTGTTGTTGTTGCTAATTTACCTATTTAAGCTAATAAACAAAGAAAGGTTTCATTTAGGAATAAGGTTTCTATGTATATATATATATATTTTTTTTCCATTTAGGGATAAGGTATATATATATATATATTTTAATTTTAATTGTTAGAAAATGTGTCACAGAAAGTGTTTAAACTTTAAGATACAGATGCAACATGTAATGAACTGCATTGTTTGAACGTCTAATTTGTAAATGCTGTTAGAGGAAACTTGGTGGAAATGTTCCTATGTGCTTGTGTTTCTGGAACTAAGTATATTTATTAATAAGGAATAGTTTAAAATTATGAAATGACCAGGAGTGGACAATTTTCCTAATCCTATCAGCTCTTTGCAGCTCTTTTATTAGCCCCCTTCAGGAATATCAGCTTTTTTATCTAATTAAATTTTATATTAATGTGCTTTTGACTTTTGGCCTTTCTCTTCCTTCTGTTCTTTTTTTTCCCCTAAATTACATGTTTCTGTTTAACAGCTACTATCAATTCTTTGATATGAATTCTCAACATCAATTTACTAACTCCAGAGATGAAGGAGCATCAATATTTAGAAGCGAAGAATACAAAGCCTTGGGCATCTGGATGGCTCAGTCACTTAAGCATCTGCCTTCGACTCAGGTGGTGATCCCAGGGTCGTGGGATGGAACCCCAGGTTGAACTTTCTGCTCAGCTGGGAGCCTACTTCTCCCTCTCCTTTTGCCTGCAGCTCCCTTTGTTTGCGTTCTCCCTCTCTTTGTCAACTAAATAAAATATAATAAAATAATGTAA
This sequence comes from Mustela nivalis, assembly GCF_964662115.1. Taxonomy (NCBI): domain Eukaryota; kingdom Metazoa; phylum Chordata; class Mammalia; order Carnivora; family Mustelidae; genus Mustela; species Mustela nivalis. The sequence continues at coordinate 355,434 of NW_028136270.1, read as the reverse complement.
ATAATACATTTATTTATTTATTAAAATGCAATTATTACACAATACATAATGTATTGCATAATTATAATAATGGTTAAATAATTTATTAAATATTTATATTAAATATATCAATTTAATTAAATAAATATTTTTAGAATTTAAAATATTTCAAATTTAGATTATTAAATATTAAATCATTAATTTAATAAATAAATATCTAAACATAATTAAATAAAATAATTTATTTATTAAAATGAATAAAATAATGTTGTCATTATCTCAGCATGTATTTTTCTTTTTTTTTTTTTTTTTAAAGATTTTATTTATTTATTTGACAGAGAGAAATTACAAGTACACTGAGAGGCAGGCAGAGAGAGAGAGAGAAGAAAGCAGGCTCCCTGCTGAGCAGAAAGCCCGATGCGGGACTCGATCCCAGGACCCTGAGATCATGACCTGGGCCGAAGGCAGCGGCTTAACCCACTGAGCCACCCAGGCGCCCCTCAGCATGTATTTTTAAATAGTCTAAAAAAAAAATCTAATAAAGTCTAAATACATTGAGTTCAGATATTTATACAAGTTAACCCAGACACTCAACCCACAGTTTCAAAACTTTTGTTTTTATCTACTACTCAAAATACGATTTTAATGTATTTATTTGTAACTTTGACATAGCAAGGAAACTTGGAGGAAAAGGAGACATTTGCTTTTAATATTTGAAAATTATTTTGTTGATTTAAAAAAATAAAAACCTTAACACGTGAGCATTTCTTCTTAAATAACACTGTGAAGTTTCTGAGTCGCATTCTATTAAAAGTGCTGATAAAATGGCCTCAGTTACTCATTTAAATTATCAGCTGAATGGGTAACAAATGAAGTAGAGAGCTTTTTAATTATTTATGAATGTATTGCTTGTGGATGGAGTGCCACATAGAGTTACCTCTCTTTTTGGCTTTGTTTTGTGAGCAGCAGTGGAATCTATGAATGAGATTAAACATAAGGACATTCACAGAAATTCTTAATGAACTTCTGGGGAAGGGCAATAAGTGCAAGGAAAAACTGCAGCAAGACTAATTACAAATTTCAAGTGGTCATCGCTTAATTATAGAAGCTTTTAAGTTCAAGTAATATATCTTTTTCATGAGCCTATCATATTGTATTAATTACCACAAACTGCACTCTTGAACACTTATCTTTTCACATATTTCTTATTCTTAGTACTTAAAATTACCCTTATGATTGATAAGTAAATGGATTTTACTGACAATGCATTTATTTACATAAATAAATAATGCTGTTTATATATATAAAAACAATTGAATGTGTTCAATGAATTTTTTTTCAAATTAACATCTTAATTCTACCACATTAGTTACAAATAGATATAGACTTTATAGATTCATCAAATATTTTATTCTCAAATTTATATGTCCTTTGTGAAGTAAATGAAACTGTATATATTAAATATAATCCTATCACATGTAACAGTTACTAGTGCATCCCAGGACATACATAGGTCAGGTCCTCCTCAAGGCATCACGGATAACTGGATTTAACTTTCTATCCTAGGAGTCTTCTGTATATTTCTGTGGCTTTTATACTACAATCAGGAGGAAGAATTCTTTTGCTAAAAGCTTCCAAATGACTATGCGAGTAGATTATTTGTAGACTAGTGATATAATATTATTGTTTAATATGTGAAGCATGATAAAATAAAATGCTATTGCCATATTTAATTTGTTCAGTAAAGCATTCATTTAGTTATCAAGCATTCATTTTCTTTTTTTAAAGATTTTATTTATTTATTTGACAGACAGAGATCACAAGTAGACAGAGAGGCAGGCAGAGAGAAAGGAAGGGAAGCAGGGTCCCTGCTGAGCAGAGAGCCTGATGTGGGGCTCTATCCCAGGACTCTGGGATCATGACCTGAGCAGAAGGCAGAGGCTTTAACACACTGAGCCACCCAAGAGCCCCAAGCATTCATTTTCTTTATACAGAAGAGATAGAACAATATTATATAGTAGAAAAGACAGTAAATAATCTAGAAACCTTGATCATTTTGTTTTGGCAATTTTAGAACATAAAATTAGCTAAAGCTCAAGTGCAAGTTATATTTGTATCATAGGAGGAAAAGTTAATTAAAAGTTTGTTTATTACCATAGTTTAACACTTCAACGAAATGATAACGAGTCCAAAATCAATGAATATATGAAGTATACAATAAAAACAATAATCTTGAGTGTATGTGACTCACTGTAGGTATTGATAGGCTAGAAATCAAAGGGAAAGTATCTATAGGGTTTGTTCAGTTCCATGCTCATCAGATTAATAGGCTTTCTCATATTGCTTCCTTCACCACATTAATTTGTCTAATGAAGTTTTCAAGAGTTAAAGACAGTGATAGGTTCATGGCTGGAGAGAAGGTACAGAATCTAAGATAGTTCAGCAGTGCTTATTATTTAAGAGAAAGACAGCATGGGAGGTGAGGGGTATATCATGCATCCTGTTTTCACTCCCTTTGTGGAGCACCTACCCTGGAGGTCATGTAATAATAACCAATGACCAAAAAACAATAAAAAAACCCAAACATCCATGTGGAAGTGCCATCCTTGCCTGGAGATGAGTAGACTGCTCAAACAGATCCTGGGCAGGCATCTCAGCCCAGGCCTGTGCTGGGGAAGCTGGTTCATGGCTTTGGGCGCAATCAGGAAGCCAGCAAACTGACGGGAGAGTGCAGCCAGGGTTAACAGGACTGATGATCTTTTTGCAGCCAGGCCGCGGGTGGACACCCGCTCAAGAAGCCAGGCTAGGAGGCTGCCCAGCGCCAGCGCTGGCAAAGCTTGCAGCCCCCGGGGCTTCCCCCCGCGCCCCAGCCAGGGCGGGGCCTCAGGAGGGAGGGGGGCGGGGCGGCGCGGGAGAAGGGGCTTTGCTAATTGCCAAAGCGAAAAGGGAGCTCGCGGAGGACTCAGGAGGGAGGGGGGCGGGGGCGGGTGGAGGGCGGCGGGGAGAAGGCGCTTTGCTAATTGCCGAAGCTGGAAGTGAGCTCACAGAGGATGTGGCTGAGAGTCTGGGAGGAGGTGGAGGGGCTGGCGGAGGAGGGGCGGGCAGCGCCGCGGTGCTGTGCTGCGGCCCAGTCGGGACTGCAGGACCCACCGGACTCGCCGCCCGTACGCTCCCATGTGAGGCTCCGCTGTCCCGCTCCTGCTGCCTGCTGCCCCTCCCTGCCCCAAGGCTTCTCCGGACCACCCTCTGCACAGGGGTAAAGTGACACCGCGCCGCGCCCTCACCTGGAGCAGAAAGCGCGGACCCGACCTGGGGGCGGAGAGGAAGGTTGTGGAGGCCCAGCCTCCCGGAACCCCAGGGCACCGGGACCACCCCGGACGCTGCGCCAAACCCGGGTCCTCATGGGGTCGGGCTGGGGACAGCGCCTTGCGCGGTGCCCCCCGCCAGCAGGCACGCTAGCCCCCATCTTTCCGCAGCCCCATGCGCCGCCCGTGCTGAGGACCCCCTTCCCTCCCCCGCCGTGGCCCCGCTGCTTTTGTTCTGGACTTGGGATCCCAGGTGGAAACTAGTCCCTCAGACCTCCCTGGCAGCAAGGAGGGCAGGGAGGGATTCTTGGTTTTCTGCCCTGGCTCCTCCTCTCTCCCCATTCACAAGCCTTTTGGCTTCCCTTTCCTCTCCTCATTGTCAGTTTTCTGAAATGGTTTTCTTCTGCATGTTGACCCAAAGAGCTATTTCATGAATGAATATACACGAAACTGAGTTGGGGCCCACCTGTGAGAGCCCACCTGTAGAGGCCTTTCATTAGAATGGTCTCTGGTTCTAGCCTCAGTTCAGAATACTGCATGTACCTGAGGACCAAGTCCAGATGTTTCTTTCATCTCTGACTTGAATTTGAAATCCTCCTCAGACTTCAGCTTCCAGGATTTCTCCAGTCCTTGCTCTCCCACTGTCTTGCTGGGGATCCGCCATGAGTGTTGAACACAGGAATGAATGAATGATATATACCCCAGACTGCTGGGGCTTTGTCTTCTTTTGCTGAGGTTGGAAAGGCTTGGGAGAGACCCCCTGTATGCAGATAGAGAGCTGCATGCAATTGCTTAGATAAACGTGTTCCCCACTTAATTGCTTGGGCATTGAACATTTCGCCCTTAACCTGTGGCTTGAGCAGTTAGGAGGAGACAATCTGGAGGTGAATCAGAAGATGGCTGAATCCACATGGTGGTGGTCTGGGTTTGGGAGATTTTCCTGTAGATTCAAAGGAAAGATATAAATTCTTCCAGTGGGGAGTGGTAAACTTTTTATCGATGGGAGATGGAAAATAAATGGTCTGGTTAAACTTTCCCGCCCCCTCAAAACCCATTATTTGAAAACACAAAAAGCAAAGTGAAGGGAGAAATCCTCCCACTCCCATTCCCACTCACCTCCATAGCCATCTCCTCTTCCAAGAACCTAACAGACAAGGTGCCAAGAAGTGTTAGGTACCAGCAGTGGTCTCAGATCTCATTCAAGAATCATGGTGAAAGGCTTTCAAATAGATTGTGGGGGAACAGGGGTCCAATTAGGGGGGAACAAGTTTAAGGTTTGCCTGGTCCCCTAAAAATTAATGGCACTAGAGAAGATGACCTTTGGGAACTATAGCTTAATGGATACAATGTGTTAAAAGCTTCAGTGAGTCATGGTGGGAAGAGGCTATGAGGGCAGCAAACACAGTCCTAGATGATGTTATTAATAGCATTATAGGCTCTAGATTTCCTGTGGTGGTGTTCTTGGCAAGACCAGCCTGGCCAAAGTGGATACTCTCAACCTGGAACAGAGGGTCTTGGAGATGCCAGCACGTGAGGTATGATGAGAGGGTAAAATGATAGGAGGTGTCCTTTGGAAGGACTGACTCCTTGACTTTAAAATGGAGAACTCAAATCTGTACGTGAAATCTTTCTGGCTACAAAGAGGGCCAAGGCCTCCTAAGGCCAAGGTCTCCTCGTCACTTTCAAAGATGTCGAAGAATATATTCAGACATTTCAAAGATGTCCTCATATCATTGGTTCCCACTCTGGAATTCTATCAATAAGGTGAGAGTTCCTCTAGTTGAAAAAGAGATCTAAAAAGACTTCCCTTTCTCATGTAATTTCTGTAACCTCCAGGACACACCCACCTCCCCCTTCCAGCTCTGTAATGAAGCCACAGCTGGTGCCAATTTGTGGAACTCCTTAAAGGCTATTCTCCCTTATATACCCCGGGACCAAGTTCCCATGCTCCCTCACCCGATTTCCTGCACTCACCTCCCACCTGGTGTGTTCACACCTGCAAGTGCCTTTTACCAACCCCTTTGCCAAAAGGCAGCCAGAGTGACCTTTCAAAGACCTATCAGTTCCTGGCATTTGTCTCCATAGAAATCTGCACTGATCTTCTAACAAATTCTCAGTCCTCCAAAGGCACCCATAATCCTCCCATCAGTCTATTCATACCCCTCCAACTGACTGATGCCTGTTCTGCCCCATCTCTCTGCCCTTCAACCACACTGCCTCCTTCTTCCTGTGGAGACCTCTCATGGCACCTGCCTCCAAGCACAGGTGATTCCCATTGATGGGAAGACCCTCTTCTCCCCCCCATCTCCCCACTCCAGTTACTCCCACTTATTCGTGAGCTCACAAGCCCCATGGTACACACTCTCCATGCAGCCTGCTCTCTCTTTTCTAGCACTGGCCTCCGTTTCTAGCTGTGGTTGTGTCATGGATGTCCCTCCCCAGCCAGCCTCCAAGCTCTCCTTCCCTTTAGCTCCAACACCTGACACAGTGCCTGGCACGTAGTAAGCCCTGGCTAGCTTCTAAGAGCCTCACTGAGGGACTGAAAGCATTTTAAAAATGTCACTACGTAGGCTCCAAACTGTAGGCAGAAAAAGCTTTGCCTGGATTGACATTTTAGAGACGTATTGGTCAAGTTGGATGTGTTCACTGACTTTGCCTTGTAAAATTAAAAAAAAAAAAAAGGACCTCTGTATCGCTTCGCATCTACCGAAGGCGCATGTATACTACTAGACCACGTTATGAGCTTAATGGAAGGAGACAAGATGTTTTCGCTAAGAAAATGTATAAGACTGTTGAGGTCAAGTGGGAGGAAACAGTCCGTTTGTTGGAGCATTGCTATCTTACTCTATCACAGCCACTCATAAAAATCTGACACGGGGTGAGTCAGAATTGTCTGTCGGAGATGAGTTAGATCTGGCTCATGTTCCTACAGACATGAAAGCCAGAAACGAAGAAGGAGGCTTTGAAAGCGTGGGTTGAGGAGGCCGTGTGGTTCACTGCGATGAGCTAAGTGCCCAGGGCCACCAGCAGACATGCTGGCCTGTGTCCGTCCTTTGTTCTGGGGTCCCTCTTGCACCATGTGGTGAGGCTGGTGGCTGGGAGCAGCTCAGGACAGGACCTGGTGGCATCTTACCTCTCCCACCCTCCTGTGGGCTCCAGTAGGTCCCAAGGGACAGCCTGCCTTCCTTGCAAAGCCCAGTAGCACTGGGAGCAGAAACTGGGGCCAAAGAGTGAGCACCCTGTTTGACAAGCTGGACCAGCCACCTCTTCTTCAGATGCAGGGGGAGCCCTGGCATGCTGACTCCTCCCTTCTCCCTTTCCCCTTTCCTCTCTTCCTCCCTCTTTCTTTCCCCTCTCTCCTTCCCTGGTGGTGCCCTTTCCCAATGCCCACTTCATCCCTTTTCCTTTCTACATGCCTGTCTTCTAGAGTTTCTTCTCTTTCCTCCCCATTACTTCCCTTCATCTGAATCTCCTCTTTGGTTCCTTTGTCCCTGCTCTCTGCTCCTCCTCCCCTTCCCTGGCTCCTGTTCAGCTCCATTGCTAATGCAGGCAGAGCTGGATTAACATGCTCACTTGCTAGCTCAGCCACCCTCCAGAGAAGTCACTCTTCGGTGGCCACCTTCCTGACCCCCTGGTCGCTTCTCCACTTGTTCAGATATTGCTCTGAAGTCTGAGGAGGACAGAGCGGGGCTGCCACAGAAGCAGGCCAGAGGAGAAACCAAATCATGTGTCCACACTGTCCCCCAGCACTGCTGCTCTGAGAGCTTTCTGAGTCCTCAACAGGGTTAGGATTTAGGGGCTTCTTCAGAACCGGGAGTGAAAACAACCATAGGTCAAAAGAAAAGCTACGGCCCCCACACAAAAATAATAATCACAAATGAAAACTATGTTAACTCTGAGTCCCAAAGTCGAAAAATTGCCTTGAATCTGTCACTAGAAAGCACCCAAGGCCTCTCTCTCTGGGTTCTGGGTGCCCTGGGAATGGCAGGAGGCTCTGACAGGCGCGTGGGAGTGCGGAACGATGGGGGCTAGCCTGCCGGCTGGCGGGGGGGAGAAGGGGGTACCTCCTGTGGCGCTGTCCTGGCCCGACCCCCTGCGGACAGGGTGTGGCGCGGTGTCCGGGGTGGTCCTGGTGCCCTGCCGTTGGCGGGAGGCTGGGCCCCGACCACCCCACACCCCGCTCCTGTCCTGCGTTTTCTGCTTCAGGTGAGGGCGCGTCGCAGTGTCACTTTACCTGTGAGCAGAGGGTCCTCCAGAGAAGCCATGGGGCGGGGAGGGGCAGCAGGGGGCCTGAAGGCCTGAACGGGAACAGGACACCGCGGCGTCAGAGGCTAGGCTGCAGCGTGGGAGCACAGGGGCAGCGAGTATGGTGTGTCCTGCAGTCCCGAATGGGCTGCAGCACAGCACCCTGGCGCTGTGCGCCCCTCCTTCCCGCCTGGGCAATTAACGAAACCCCTGCTCAAGGCCGCCCCCGACCCGCCCCCCCCTTCCCTCCTGAGTCCTCTGAGAGCTCACTTCCAGCTTTGGAAATTAGCAAAGACCCTTCTCTGCGCTGGCCCCGCCCCCTCACATCTGAAACCTGAGCCATGGCTGGGGTGCGGGGCTAAGTCCTGGCATGCTAATGCATTGCCAGCGCCAGCGCTGGGCAGCCTCCTAGCCGGGCTCCCTGAGCGGGTGTCCACGTGCAGCCTGGCTGCGAATAGATCATCAGTCTTAAACCCCGGCTGCACTCTTGGGTCAGTTTGCTGGCTTCCAGATTGCGCCCAAAGCCAGGAAACAGCTTCCCCAGGACAGGCCTGGGCTGAGATGCCTGCCTGGGATCTGTCTGAGCAGTCTCCTCCACTCCAGGCAGGGATGGCACTTCGACCTGGATGTTTGGGTTTTTGGTTTGTTTTTTTTGGTCATTGGTTATTACATGACCTCCAGGGTAGGTGCTCCACAAAGGGAGTGAAAACAGGACGCCATATATAAGCATACAGCCATTCAAGAAAAATAGCTTGGGGTTCTCCTGGAAAGGCTGCATTGGTCCTTGCACTATGGTTTAATAGAAAAGGGATTATGCACCAAGTTACTTAAATGAGCATAGGTTGAAATCGTTTACTGAGAGTAAATATTTTAAATAGTTATATTTTAACTAAATCTATCATCAATCATAAATCTATTACACGAAGGTTACAGGCAATTTAAAAGCAAGAGCACTCTCTTCAGGGTTTTAAATAATCCCTGTCTGTCTTGGCACATGAGAATGCAAAGATAGGAAATGGTTTGTAAAAGATCATATAATAGCTTTTACTAATTCTATTTATTTGACAGACAGAGATCACAAGTAGGCAGAGAGGCAGGCAGAGAGAAAGATGGGGAAGCAGGCTCCCGGTCAAGCAGAGAGTCTGATGAAGGGCTTGATCCCAGGACCCTGAGATCATGACCTGAGCCCAAGGCAGAGGCTTAACACACGGAGCCACCCAGGCGCCCCCAGATGAAATACATTTCTGACTTAGAAACTTCAGATAGAATTATTTTGTCCATGATGACAACTGAAGAAAATGTGTCATCCCTAAACCTAACCTTAAACCCTACCAACGCTGAAACCTAAGCTGACCTTAAAGCCCAAACTAGAACCCTGAATCCCAAACCTGGAATGGAACCCAAAGCCTGTACCTGAGCCCTGGATGCAAGCCCTGAACCACGAACCCAAACCCTAAACCAGACCTCCAAGTCATGAAACCTGAACCCAAATCTCAGCATGAAGTCAAACCCCAAATTTGACCTTGAACTTTATCCCATAAGCCCTGAGTCTTAAAGCCTAAATCATAAACTTAAAGCCCTAAACTATAACTCTGTTCCCTGTCCTTCACTCTAAACCCTCACCCTAACACTAAACCCAAAGCCTGATCTAGAACTCTGACTAAAACCTGAACCTGTACCCAAATTCAAATGCTTCACCACACTTTGCTTAGGCACTTGCCATTGATGGATATTTGCAGTTTCTACCTTTTGATTCTTGTGAACATTGTTTGGGTTGGGGGCTAGGGTTAGGGTCTTGGATTAGGGTAGGGTCCAGGCTTGAGACCAAGTTGAGGTCAGAGTGTGGGTCTGCATCAGGGCCATGTTCAGTGACACTGTTTGGGTCAAGGACTGTTGTAATTCCACATTGTTTCCAATTCATTGTTCCTTAGCTATTTGGGGGGAAGTTGGGGGGTATTGGGCTCCATGCAGCTTGAATTTCCGGAATGAAATGGCATCAGCTGGACCCCAGGAGGGAGCAGGACCTTCCACTGAAGGGTGAGCTCCCACAGTCCTGCACTGCCTTGCACCGCCTGCAGAGGGCGCCAGACCCCAGCTCCGCCCTGAGCCAAGGCTGCACAGCCACAGCTGGGACCAGAGCCCCGCCTCTTCAGGACCCACTGTGGAGACTTCTGGAGAATGTGGGGCGCCTCCCACCCTGACAGGACAAGCTGAGGAGGGTGTGGCTCTGCATCCACACTGACCGGACCCGTTGTGGAGGACGCGCCCACACTGGCAGCAGTCCAACCTCCTAAGGACCAGATGCTGGAGGAGCTGAGGAGAAGCCGCCTGAGTGCACTGTCAAGGGGTTCGTGGTCTCAGGACCCCACAGAGGAAGGGCGCCCTGTGTAGACACTGGGGCTTCCGTCGTTTTGTGTGAGGAGACGTGGCCTCCTGCTGTGCTGTGCACGGGGCTGTGGGGTCCCCCCTTTCTGGGCTCGGGTGCTCCTGGGTCCTCGTCTGTGTTTGTGTGCTCGCGGATTCTGTTCCTGGGGCTCCTCAGATGGTCTGCAGTCAGGGAGCATCAGCCTTCTTCGGTGCTTGTGCTCTCCCCACCTCAGCCCTGCGGGGTCCTTCCCGTGTCCACACCCACTCCAGGCTTGCGCCAAGTCCAGAAATTCGGGAGCCAGAGTGAGGACTCTGTAGACGGTTTTGGGGAGAGTAGGTATTTTCCCAGTGTGGGTTCTACCCTGAGCACAGTGCCTCCCCATCTCCGTGTGTACCCCTCCCTGTCTGTCGTCATTGTTGCAGGGCTGTCAGATGACAGGTCTGTCACCTTCTTGGTTCAGGGGCCTCCCGGGTATCTTGCTGTCTTGGATGCAGGTGTAAATGAGATCGTTCTCCGCAGTCTCTTTTTGATGGTTCCTTCCGAGCACCTAGGAGTGCCACTAATTTGTGCATATTGATTTTGTTCCTTGCAAGATCTTGAATTTATTTGTTCGATTGGCCTTAAACTCAATCTGCCAGTTATTTGACCAGCAGCATGGATTTAATTGGGAAGAGCAGAGAATGGCAGTCTGGGCTGAGCAAGCTAAGGTCCCATCACAGGCAAGTGCGAGAAACAAAGGAGAGGAACATTATTTCATGGAGGAGGAAGAAGTTGGGAAGGGTGCTTGAAGGAAAGTCCCTTGGAGAAAGGCAGGGTGATGGAGAATTCTCACCAGCTGAGCTGCAAAGCTCATACAAAAAGTCAGGAGATGAACCTCCAGCTTCCCGTGTGGGGCCTGGAATTGGTGAGTCTCTCCTGTGGGGAATTGCAATGTGGAGTCTGTAATGGGCACTGAGCAGCAGGCGTCCCCTTCCAGCCTCCCCTTCTGGCATCCCCAGTCCACTTTACTGGGGCTTCCCTTCCTGCTTTTGCACAGTTCTAACCAGCTTGTGGTGGAACGTTGTGGAAAAACTGAAATTCCAAATCCACTGCTTCTACTGCACCTGTGATACAGGGGCCCATGATTTAATTCTCCCACGAGTCTCTTGCTAACATGTGTCCTCTCCATGTTGGGTGACCTGGATCTGGGAGGGCTTGGACTCCATCCCAAAGTCTGATGTTCTCTCTGCTTCCGTGTCGTCGTGCTAACATGGTTGTTTGGAAGATTCATTTCCTCTGTGGTGATTTCAAAGTGCAGTCAGCTTGTTATAGCAGCACAAATACGTGCTGTCTCCACACTCAGATTCCCCAGCCGTCATTTCTTTACCACGTTTGCCACTTCACACGGGATGCTTCAGTGTGTTTGATCCCACACCAGGACAATGTCCTGCAGAACCACCACATAACCTGAAATGAGGAGATCATTACAGAAACCATCCAAGGGTTAGTGTTAGGAACCAGGGACATGGCAGGCCTGACCTGAAGACCCCATGGAGAGCTGTCAGGGTGGCTGAGTTGACAGTGGAGGTGAGGGTGAGTGTCTGGCTCTGGCTTTGTGTCCAGGAGTCAGCTCTGTGTGGGTGTGTCCTCAGCTAGGCATGCAGATTTCTGCTCCTCTGAATCCTTTCCGGAGTTCCAAATGGCACAGTTTCCTTCTGGGAAGCAGGCTGAGTCCTCTGGGATTGCCCATGTGTCCCCAAATTGTAGGGCACCTACTGCAAGGCCTTTGGGGTCACAATCCTGAGAACCGAACCAAACCAAAGGTTATGGTTAGGGCCCACCACATGGCAGGCCCGATCTGCCAGCACTCTGTCCATCTTTCTGGGGGAGGAAGCAGTCGAGGGATTTGTTCAGGGTGAGTGTCAAGCTCCAGGTTTGCATCCAGGGGCCTGCTGAATATGGGGGTGTCCAGAGGTAGGAATGCAGATTTCAGTTCCTCTGAATCCTTTCTGGAGTTCCAAATGGCATGGTTCCTTTCAGGGTGGCAGGGTGAGTCCTATGGTGTTCCTCACTGTCCCCAATCTCTGAGGATTTGGAGCCAGGCCGTCGGGGACTCACCTCTCAGGACAGAATCTAGGCTTAAGAGTTTGTGCCTATGGGCATGGCTGCACTGATCTGAAAGCACTGTGGCGAGGATCACAGGGGTCTGAGTTGAGAGCATGGTTCAGGATCAGTATCAAGGTCTGGGTTTGTGTCCAGTGGACCGCTGAATGTGGGGGTGGTCTCAGATGTCCAAGACGATTTCCCCTACTCTGAATCCTTTCCAGCATTCCAAATAGCCTGGTTTCCTTCTGGGTGGCAAGCTGAAATCTCTGGGATTTCTCAGGTCTTGCCATTGCCCTTGCAAGGGCAAGATACTTTTTACAGTAAAAGAATTCACCAGATGAGCTGAACAGCAGAAAAGACACAGCTCAAGAGTTAATCAGTGAACAGGAATATCATGCCAAAAACTTCTTTGATAACACACTACAGAGCAAGGGAAGATAGGAGAGAAAGCTGAGATATAAAGGACAAACCCTCCAACTTTCCAACATCATTCCCTACTTGTTTATTTCCATTGCTGTCAGCTCATTCCCAGTCAAAAATAAGTCACCTGAGCCAGCCTTTTTTCTTCCTGAGATTGGGGCACTGCAAAGCCCACCAGAGGGGCCAAGGGCACCCCTATACCTGCTGAGCTGAGCCCATTTGTACTCCAACCGTGAGGAGGTACCAGCCTGTCCCCCTGGTGCTCCATGGTCTGTGGCAGTCCTTCCTTCTGGACCCTGCTTTGCTGCTCTATTTTCGCTAACCCTGGTCTCAAACTAGGGATTGCTTCTGGAAGAGGAACTCAGGGAGATGAGGCTCAGGAGGGTCTCCCTGCCTGGAATCTTCGTGTGAGGAGTGCACAGCCAACAGATTTTGCCCAGGGACTTGCAAAATGCAGAGAGGCAGATTTCTTTTCTCTCTTTCTCTCTCTCTCTAGCCTCATACTAACCAGGAGTTCTTAGAACTTTCTTCAGTGACTTCTAGGTGTAGCTTGGCCACTTTTTCACAGAAAGGCCACTTGAGCATGATGAAACACACGTATAAGCAATTACATTAAAAAAAAAAAAACAATAAGCCAATGCACACAGACCTTTGACAGCAGCACAGGACACTCAAGGGACCAGAGTCCCTACCTTGGGCAATAGTGGTAGAGGCCGGGTTCTGCCATGCAGGTCCCTAGACCTTTGGCAGTTTCCACGATTGCAAATCCAGACATGCAGAATCCTGAGGGACAACCTACTAACTGCAAAAGAGCAAAAATTCATCAGGATTCAGAGAGTGGAAATCCATTTGTACTGGAAAAGAAAGAAGTAGGCTTGCTGTGAATCCAGCAGGGAGGACAGGCATAGATAAAGGCTGGTGTATGGGTCACGGAAACTATTGTTTCTCAAGGGTCCTGCTGTCTCTGTAAAATGCTATGAGGACTGTCTCTTGGGGACCTCCTGCTTTCCTACCAGTGACACCCCCAGATTCTGCTTTGCTAGTCCCATGGATTCCTGGGGATACCCAGTTGATAAGCTATGCTGTCCTCATGACAACACTTGCTAATGGACTGAATGTTTGTGTCTTGTCCCAATTCAGATGTTGAAGCCCTGACCCTCAAGGAGTGCCATCAGGAGGTATGGGCTTTGAGAGGTGGTGAGGTCATGAGATTGGAACACTTGTGAATGAGATAAAAGCACTTCTGAGAAATGACCTGAGAGATTGTTCTGCCAGCTGTCATCCATGCAAGTCTACAACAGAAATATGGGCATTTGTAGATAATGAAGCAGTCTCTTGCTAGATATCAGATCTCCCAGGATCTTGCTTTTGGACTTCTCAGTCTCTAGAACTGCAAGGAATAGTACATGTTTTGCTGTTTCAGCCACCCAGTCTGTCATCATTTGTTGCAGCAACTTGAACTGAATAAAGCAGAGCCCAAGTCCTGGTTAATCCCTGCTTCTACTCATTTCCCCTCAGAAAGAGCTTCTAATCCAGAACTGACCTCTGCTTTCCATACACGTGCTTCAGACTCCTTCTGTGAGAGCCCAGACTTTGTAAAAGACTCCTCCCTCATGGCAACCAGCATTCTGTGACTCCTGAGGACTGTCCTCCCTGACTGTATTGAGTCAATCAAACTGATTTTGATTCTGGAGTCCCAGGATCAAGGACTGCATCAGGCTCCCAGCTTCATGGGGAGTCCGCTTCTCCCTCTGACCTTCTCCCCTCTCATGCTCTCTCTCTCTCTCTCTCTCTCTCTCTCAAATAAATAAATAAAAATCTTTTAAAAATCTGATTTTAACAGACCATAAGCTTGTTCTTGCTGGTCTTTGGAAGATTAGCCATTAGCCCTTCGGAGAAAGTTCTGAATGGCTGCTTCATGAAGGGGTGAACTGTGTCCCCAAAGTCTCTTTTTGCTGCCTTCTAATCACAGATGCTGAGACAAATCCTCCCAGGTGCTGGTTTTTCAAAGCACTTAATGCTTTGGCTTTGAAGTTCCTCACTTGACAGTTCTGCTTTAATCAGTTTGTGACAAAACAGCCAATTGGTGGTGGATGCAAAGTGCACTGATAAAGTTAATATCAGAGAACAATTTTTTGAGTGTCATGCATGTGCACGTGTGTGCACACACATATCCATGTGCTAAGCATTATGGTAAATGTCTGACAAGAACTAAAAGATCAAAAAGTCAGGATACCCCATTAGCTGATATTTTTATTATTCCTACATCCTAATCTATGAAAAACAGGGTCAGAGAATAAGAAGTGGCAAAAAGAATCAAGATTTGAGGCAGTTCGATTTCTCAGCCAGCCTTGATCAATAGGCATGTACACCTGTGTCTAGTTTCAGCTCTGTGTAACCTTGCCATAACCTTGGATAAGCCATTCATCTCTCAAGTTCAGGTTCTTGGTCCAAGGAGGGAAGGGGCACAGGTTGAGTACCTCCAGTGGGACTTCCTGGCAGGCTTGTTCATCCAAGCATTCCTGTTTCAGTTGGAGTAATTGAAGCCAGTCTTTGTTTTACCGAAGGCCAAGCTTGTCCAGTGTGTCCATGCCACCAGCCAACAGCATTTGTCCATGCCATGTAACAACTGAGCAACATTCATAGGAATGGGGGGAGGAAAAGATGTCCACAGGTGTTGACAGATGTTCTGCATGGAGGAACAGGAGCTGGGGCCATCACCTGCTGTTTCTAGTGGCCTTCTCTGTCGAGTTAAAATAAATGGCAATTATTTGCAATGACAGGGGTGAAAGTAGAGGGTATTATGCCAAGCGAAATAAGTCAGTCAGAGAAAGACAATTATCATATGATCTCACTCATATGTGGAGTTCAAGAAACAAACCAGAATCATAGGGGAGTAAAGGAAAAAAATAAAACGAGATGAAGTCAAAGAGGGAGACAAACCAGAAGAGACTTTAAAAAAAAAGATTTTTATTTACTTATTTGACAAACAGAGATCACAAGTAGGCAGAGAGGCAGGAAGAGCGAGAGAGGAGGATGCAGACTCCCCAGGGAGCAGAGAGCCTGATGTGGGGCTCGATCCCAGGACCCTGAGATCATAACCTGAGTTGAAGGCAGAGGCTTTAACCCACTGAGCCAGCCAGGTACCCCTCAGAAGAGACTCTTAATCACAGTAAACAAACTGAGGGTTCTTGGAGGGGAGAGGGATGGGTGGATGGGGTAACTGGGTGATGGACATTAAGGAAGGCATGTGATACAGTGAGCACTGGGTGTTACAAAAGACTGATGAATCACTAACCTGTATGTCTGAAACTAGTATTATATGTTAATTAATTGTATTTAGATTAAAATTTTCTTTAAAAATAATTTTAAAATAAAATAAGTAACAATCCAATAATGATCAGAGTTATCCAGCAGGGAGTATCAGATCTAGAAGTCAGTTAAATTTAAGGGGCTTGCCGAAGTTTAGGAGAGTCACGCTAGGTCATTTTCCTGTGTGGGGAAGTCTTCAGGGGCAGTTCCAAAGACAAAGATTATTAATATTCCTCCTTCCCCCATTCCTCCTAGAGCCAAAGATGTTTCCTCCACTCACCCACTGGCCCTGTATGTAGGTGTTGCTTTCTCTCTACCAATCAAAAAATCAGTGAGTAACTATAACTTCACCTTTTCCAATATCCCCCTACCCCCGACCTTTGGTCTTTAATGGCCATGGGCAACAGGGACAAAGACATTTTTTAAAAACTTACAGAGATCTATTATGCTCTACTACCTTGGCCCGCATGGGCCACTGCAAAGGGATTCTGTGAACCGTGTACTCAGATGAATGGTCATTATCTTCAAAAAGGCAGGGGCAGTGATAGACACAGGAACCAAAAAAGCAAGAGTTAACGGACCATCAGAATAATGGAGTACCAACACTTTTATGTCCTTGGCTTGAATCCTCAAGGTCCAGTGTCTCAACAGAATTTTCATTTTGGTCTCATCTGCCTCACTTGTCCACCCCTGGGCCAGTTGGCAGTTATACTGAGAACCGGAAATTTTCCTTAGAAGAGAGAAAGAGTATTTGTCAGGTAAACCAAAGAAATGTCCATTATAGGAAGTTAGGCCTTTTGTCATGGTACTCCATTAGCACCCTCCTGACTGTTAAAGAAAAAAAAAATATTGTGACACCCATTAAAGAGAGTAAGGAAGATTTTATTCAAGGGATGCTACTATGATGAGATTTTATTGTATAGTATGGGAGAGAAATCTGGCTCAGCTCAGACAAATGGAGATTTACAGCTAAAGAGCATGGTGGGGATCACTGAATGTAAAATTAAGATGGAACATCAAGGGTAAGGATGAAGGGATTCTGGCTAAACCATCTGGACAGTAATATTGTTGAAGGAAGGCTAGGGTCATAAACTATTGAGATCAGGGGATAAGGAATTTTTTAAAAGACTTATTAATACATTTTAGAGAGAGGGAGCAGGGGTAGGGGTAGAGGGAGAGGGAAAGAGAATTTTAATCAGACTCTTCACTGAGCATAGAGCCTGAGGTGAGGCTTAATCTCAGGACCGTGAGATCATGACCAGAGTAGAAACCAAGAGTCAAACGTTCAACCAGCTGCACCAACCAGGTGCCCTGGGAATAAGGGATGGGATCAGATATTAAGGGTTATAGATACTGAAGCACCTGGGTGGCTTAGTTGGTTAAATCTCTGGCTTTGGCTTGGTCATGATCTGATCCCAGGATCAAGCCTGGCATTGGGCTTGCTGCTCAGTGGGGAGTCTGGTTCTCTCTCTCCCTCTGCTATTCCCCCTGCTCAGGCTCTCTCTCTATCAAAATAAATAAATCTTAAAAAAAAAAAGTGGTAAGATACCAGGGGTGAGAGATAAGGAATTTGATCAGATATCAAGAGTAGGATAGAAGATTGCTGAAAAATGACCAAGCAGATTTCTTGCTAAAACTGGGCTAAGTGGGCGGAGCCTAAGGTCAAGGCTAGACAGAAAGAGGACTCAGAGGAACTTGACTCGAGTCTGGTCAAGGAGAAAATCTTCATCATCCATGACCATTGTATTTTCTGCAGTCACACATTTTACTAATTCTTTTATCAGACATTCAGTGAACGAGAAACATGAACACAGCAGCAATAATATAACAAATGTAAGCGCTCTGGAAGAGACAAAGGCAGTATGGGAATCCACCTCATTAGATTTAGAATATGCATGACTCCATGACTGAATTACTACCACTGCTTGACTGTTGAGATTAAGATGTAGTACAGAGGATCAGAGGGAAGGGAGGGAAATCTGAATGGGAGTCATCAGAAAGGGAGACAAGCCATGAGGCACCTTTAACTATAGGAAACAAACTGAGAGTTGCTGGGGGGGAGGGGAGTGGGAGACATGGAGAAACTGGGTGATAGGCATTAAGGAGGACACGTGATGTGATGAGCACCAAGGGTTATCCACAACTGATGAGTTACTGAATTCTCTGAAACCAATGATGTACTATCTAATGGCTAATTGAATTTAAATATCTAAAAAAGGCACTTCAAAAAAAAAGATGTAGCATAACTCACAATATCCTTTGAGTGGAAGAATGTGCGGACTTTCCACACCTCTGCTGTCCAAGTCCCATGGCTAGTAGCCACATGTGGCTAATGACCACTTAAAAGGTGGCCAATTCAAATGGAGAAATGCTGTAAAAGCAGAATAAACACTGGCTTTCAAAGACATATTGTAACCAAAAGTCAGAGAGTATTGCCACCCTCACATCACAAACATCGCATGACTTCTACAGCTAATGAGAGTGGGACCCAAGATGAGAGAGGTCAACCTGAAAGTCCATGATGTCAGAAAGAACATGGAGAAGAAAGAGTCACAATCCTGGAGTGGATGGTCTGAAGACTGTCAGAATGCCTTTTTTTTTTTTTTTTTTTTTTGGTGATTCTGTATACGGACAAGGAGAATTCATTGGAGATGACATCTGTATGCCTCACATTTTCAAGGGAAAATTATGAAAACGCATATAGACCCACAGCCATAGTTTAATTATGTTTGAAATATATTCAGAACTACTCCAGTCAGTAAATTGCATATTTTCACATTTAGCTTCTCAATTTTCTCTTCGGCACCTCCCATTCTTGAAATCCCAACACAAATCACATCTCTTGCCTAAGGACCATAAACTACCTCACTATCAAAGGCTACAGTTCATTCATTCATTTGATTCATTCAAAGCAACCTAATCTTGAGTGATGTCTTAGGCGCTCTTCTAGGGACTGGTGACACGGTGAACAAAATAGGTAAAAATCTCACTTTCATGGAGCCTCTCTGGTATTTAGGGGAAAATCTTTCCTTATCAACATGAAAATACTTTTTATGGATGTTGCTTAGAATTTCAGTTTTTTTTTTTCTTGACAGTATCTCAGGTGATCATCTTTGAGGTGGTTCTCCTGAAAATATTTTTGGGGGGTACTGACTCGACTTTCTGAGTCAGACACTTTCCTAAAGACAGGGGTCAAAGGAAAAGTGACAACTGTCACTCTTGCAGTAAGAACAGGGATCACAATGCTTGAAACAGATATGCTGCTCAGCTGTCAGAAAGTCCACAAGGCTCCAAATGTGTGTGGCCAACTAACGGAACCTGTAACTCAGAGGTTATCATCCTGAGAGCAATGGGAAATCCCTCTAGTTAAGGACTCTCCTTGACGGAAGCTTGACAATGGCCTTGATTTACTTACTATGATGTTTAGGTAATTATACACATTAAGAAAAGTGCACAAGGCACTTACATTTCCATGATACCATCAAAGATATTGTTGTTTTATTAAAATGTTACATCTAGAGTTGTAACGTATAGAGTAGTTAAGTCAATCACTATGAGGTACAGGTGAGACTATTGTAACAGCCATACTTCCATAAAAAAGAAAAATTTTTTGTGGTTTCTGATCTAGGAATCAGCCAGTGAATAATTCTATATCAGTGTCCAGTTACCGGGCTAAACATGTAATCTATTTATATTTCTGAGGGTAAGCAGAATTGTGATCACTGAGCCAGCTGTATTCTAGTAACTACTCATTTACCCAACATAACAGATATAAGAAGGTAAAAGGCTTCTAAGGAGACTGGTTACTTATATTTTGAACCACATTTTGGCAGGTATAACTTGCAACTTGTGCTTAGTGGTAAGATTTCTGATATTTACTTTCTCCTTCCTTTGGCAAGTCAAGTTAGTTAAAAAGTAATTAGAGTAGAGTCCATTGTTTTTCTTAAATGCTTACAGAGATATAGAACTCTCAAGTTTCTTTACTAGACAGGATTAGATCACATTAGTGATAAAGATCAGAATGATTTACATTGCTAAAACGAGAACTTCCTGTCAGTTTGGAGAAAGCTCATTTTTATAACCAACATATTGGCTGGGCTAGAGATTAATGAGTGCTATGGGTGGGGTGATGAATGTGATATATTCAATGACCTGTGGAATTTGTTCTGTAATTTCCCCACTCCTCTGGTCAGCAGAGCGTCTTCTTCAGTACCCAGCACTGCCCATAACTGCATTCAGAAAATCACTCTCCAAAAATGGTTATTTGTTTTGCCTTTTTTATAATTTTTTAAAACATTTGATTTATTTACATGTCAGAGAGAGGGAATGAGAGCACAAGCAGGGGGAGCAGGAGAGGGAAGGGGAGAAGCAAGCTTCCTGCTTGGTGGGATTGCACAAGGGCTGAAGAAGACAGAATGGGAAGGGGACAAGGAGAATAGTGGGTTTCAGATTCTTGGGAACAGAGCCCACATCTATTTCTATGTTTATCTCACTGCTATAAACCCAGGTCACAGCAGAGTGCCTGCAGCAGAGTCATGGAAGTGCTCCAGAACTGATAACTATTGCTATTTATACTACTAACATTCCTCCACAAAGGGCCAAGTGTCATAGCTTCTCCCAGTTCCCCACACTGAACGCAATGAAGAATCAAACTATCGGGTGAAGGATGGCGAGGGGCATTTAACAGGACCCAGATCACAGGAGCCATATTGTATTGCAGGACCAGGGGTCTTACCAGTGACTAGGTATTCACTCCTCTTGAGAGGCTAGCTCCTTGGATCTCCCTCTTCAATCCTCTGAACCCATGTCTGGCATCAGAAACAAAAGTAAACATAACGTATCGCCCTTGTTTATTTTTTACTATTATTTGTTACAGAGGAAGAGAGAGATCACAAGCAAGGGGGGCTGCAGGCAGAGGGAAGGCAGGCCCCCCACTAGAGCCTGGTATGGGATCCAATCCCAGGACCCTGGGATCATGACCTGAACCAAAGGTAGATGCTTAACTGAGTAAGCTACCCAGGCGTCCCTTATTGTCCTTCTTTAAAATTTAATGTATTCTCTCTCCCTCTCTCTTTGTCCCCACTCTGTCACTCATACTCACACAATCACAGAGTCACAGACAATAGCAAGGCATTTCCCATTCTAATTCGCTAAGGCACTATGAGCTTAAGCTCAACAGAATCACTTTGCCAGCTGCTGCTCTACCGTGCCCTGATCCCTTCTCTATCCCCAAGCTCGATCTGTAACTCAAGTGTCATGGTGGTGGCTCTTTCTGCCCTCCCTCCACAAGGCTGTCATCAGCACACTCTTCCCCGTGGCTCCACTCCCCAGCACTGGCTGCCTTTGGTCTACGGGTATGCCCTCTCCTAGAGCTTTTCCACTCTCCCTGAGGGGAAGACAACCCTTACTTCTCCCCGGTGGCTGTCACGTGTCCGCTATATATTGTGACGATCAGCCCGATTAAGAGATTGGGAACTAAAAGACCGGCTTCTGCTTATGGATCAAACTAACTCTGGGGCTTGGCACACATGACAGCAGCACATGGTGGTAGAACTGAGATGGTTAGGGAGTTAATCTGCATTTTCACATCTGGTCAGCAGCAGAACAAAGAAGACACCCCAGATCTCCTATCTCCCAGAACAGTACTCTTCAAGTAACTTACAGCACCATCCTTCTCCAGCTTTGGAAGTGGCACTTTTCCAACCCCAAAGTCTTGATTCTAGGCAGCACTCCGAGAGATACTCCCTCCAGAATCACCCCTGGCTGGAAGTAGTGGTCGGCCAAGGCCTCCCAAATATCTTCCCTTCAGAGTTGCGCTTGCATCAAACTCAAAACTGTGGCACGTACGGGACTTTCCTGTCAGCCTCTAGCTCTAATGACCTATTGGACTTCAGAGGTGCTCTTTTATACCCACTTACCTTATAACATCAACGTGTGACTCCTCTAGAATTCTCTCCATGGCTTTTCTCCTGTACTAATTGTTATGGACTGAATTGTGTCCCCACAAAAGTCATATGAAGAATTCCTAATCTCCAGTGTGACTGCATCTGGAGATAGGGCCTACCTAGAAGGAGGTACTGAAGGCTTGGTGAGGTCACAGGAGTCCTAATCTGCTAGGACTGGTGTCCTCATAAGGGTGAAACACATGAAAGCACTCCCCCTACCTCCCCTCTGGGGGCCCACAGAGAAGAGGTCATCTGAGGGCACAGTTGAAAAGGTAGTGATCTATAGAACAACAAGAAAAAGCTCACTGGAGACCAACCTTGCTGGCACCTTGATCTGGAACTTCTGGCCTCCAGATCTGTGCGAAAATACATTTCTGACATTAAAGCTCTCCAGCCTGTGTTTGTCTGTCCCCGACGGCCTGGCTCCAAAGCCTCAGAGATTGGGGACAGTGAGGAACACCATAGGACTCACCCTGCCACCCTGAAAGGAACCATGCCATTTGGAACTCCAGAAAGGATTCAGAGGAACTGAAATCTGCATTCCTACCTCTGGACAGCCCCATATTCAGCAGGCCCCTGGATGCAAACCTGGAGCTTGACACTCAACCTGAACAAATCCCTCGACTGCCCCCTCCCCCAGAAAGATGGACAGAGTGCTGGCAGATCGGGCCTGCCATGTTGTGGTCGCTAACCATAACCTTTGGTTTGCTTTTCAAGATTCTGACCCCAAAGGCCTTGCAGTAGGTGCCCTACAATTTGGGGACACATGGGCAATCCCAGAGGACTCAGCCTGCTGCCCAGAAGGAAACTGTGCCATTTGGAACTCCGGAAAGGATTCAGAGGAGCAGAAATCTGCATGCCTAGCTAAGGACACACCCACACAGAGCTGACTCCTGGACACAAAGCCAGAGCCAGACACTCACCCTCACCTCCACTGTCAACTCAGCCACCCAGACAGCTCTCCATGGGGTCTTCAGATCAGCCCTGCCATGTCCCTGGTTCCTAACACTAACCCTTGGATGGTTTCTGTAATGATCTCCTCATTTCAGGTTATGTGGTGGTTCTGCAGGACATTGTCCTGGTGTGGGATCAAACACACTGAAGCATCCCGTGTGAAGTGGCAAACGTGGTAAAGAAATGACGGCTGGGGAATCTGAGTGTGGAGACAGCACGTATTTGTGCTGCTATAACAAGCTGACTGCACTTTGAAATCACCACAGAGGAAATGAATCTTCCAAATATCCATGTTAGCACGATGACACGGAAGCAGAGAGAACATCAGACTTTGGGATGGAGGCCAAGCCCTCCCAAATCCAGGTCACCCAACATGGAGAGGACACATGTTAGCAAGAGACTCGTGGGAGAATTAAATCATGGGCCCCTGTATCTCAGGTGCAGTAGAAGCAGTGGATTTGGAATTTCAGTTTTTCCACAACGTTCCACCACAAGCTGGTTAGAACTGTGCAAAAGCAGGAAGGGAAGCCCCAGTAAAGTGGACTGGGGATGCCAGAAGGGGAGGCTGGAAGGGAGCGCCTGGTGCTCAGTGCCCATTACAGACCCCACATTGCAATCCCCCACAGGAGAGACTCACCAATTCCAGGCCTCACACGGGAAGCTGGAGGTTCATCTCCTGACTTTTTGTAGGAGCTTTGCAGCTCAGCTGGTGAGAATTCTCCATCACCCTGCCTTTCTCCAAGGGACTTTCCTTCAAGCACCCTTCCCAACTTCTTCCTCCTCCATGAAATAATGTTCCTCTCCTTTGTTTCTCGCACTTGCCTGTGATGGGACCTTAGCTTGCTCAGCCCAGACTGCCATTCTCTGCTCTTCCCAATTAAACCCATGCTGCTGGTCAAATAACTGGCAGATTGAGTTTAAGGCCAATTGAACTAATAAATTCAAAAACTTGCAAGGAACAAAATCAATATGCACAAATTAGTGGCACTCCTACGTGCTCGGAAGGAACCATCAAAAAGAGACTGCTGAGAACGATCTCATTTACACCTGCATCCAAGACAGCAAGATACCCGGGAGGCCCCTGAACCAAGAAGGTGACAGACCTGTCATCTGACAGCCCTGCAACAATGACGACAGACAGGGAGGGGTACACACGGAGATGGGGAGGCACTGTGCTCAGGGTAGAACCCACACTGGGAAAATACCTACTCTCCCCAAAACCGTCTACAGAGTCCTCACTCTGGCTCCCGAATTTCCGGACTCGGCGCAAGCCTGGAGTGGGTGTGGACACGGGAAGGACCCCGCAGGGCTGAGGTGGGGAGAGCACAAGCACCGAAGCAGGCGGACGCTCCCTGACCTCAGACCATCTGAGGAGCCCCAGGAACCGAATCCGCGAGCACACAAACACAGATGAGGACCTAGGAGCATATTCTATCCATTGTATTCTTAATTCAACTAGATTACATATATTTAATCTATTAGTACCACTAGGTTCTTATTCTTGTTTTTATTTCAAAATCTTTCCTTATTTCCTTACATTATTTATTGGGTATATTTTAAATCCCTGAAATACTCACTTATTATATATAAGCTGTCAACCGTATTCTTATTTTGAGGTAGCTATATCTTTTTGGGTTTTAGGACATCATACCAACAATGCCAAATAATTTTCAGACAACAGCAGGATCTCCAAGAATTCAACTAAATTCTGACACTATCTACCTGAACATAGTGTAAGATTTCATCAGTTAAGGGATCAGTCCTCCAAGACTATCTCCAACCCCACCTCAGATGCCAGTCTCACTGTAGGCCCCAGGTTATTACCTGTGCTTGTGACTGAGCAACTACAGGTTGGAGGTCCCAATGGCCTACTTCTTACGTTCTTTTAATTTGCTACAGGGACTCACAAAACTCAGAAAAATACTTACTTTATGTTTGCCAGCTTATTAAAAGATATAATAGAAGATTTAAATCAATAGATAGATAAAGAAGTGCACAGGGCAAGGTATGGAGAATGGGCACAGAGCTTCTATTACCTTCTGTAAGACTGCCACTCTTCCTGCCTTTTCATACATTTCACAAACTAAAAGCTTTCTGAACCCAGTCCTTTCAGCTTTTCTGTGGAGGCTTCATGACATAGTCATGACTGACTAAATCATTGTCATTTGCTGATCTAATCTCCAGATCCTCTTCCCTCCCCAGATAATCCTGTATTGGGAGGAAGGGGAGGCACGTTGGGCAAAAAGTTGTGAAGGCTTTCACCAAGTGGTTGGTCCTTCAGGCAAACAGCCCTTGCCTTGAGTGAGGTCTGAAGGTCACTTCATTAACAGAACAAAACACACCTCTCTCACCCTTATCACAGGAAATCCCAAGAGTTTTAGGAGCTGTGAGTCAGTAGCCATGGTTGAAAACCAAATATTCAGATGACCAAAATATATTTCTTGTAAACCACTATATTACACTACATGCTTAAGTATTTAATTATGTGATCTTTTAAACTAATATTTTTCTAAGAGTATAAACTGTTCTGGCAGTAATCTGGATTGGGGAGTGATGTATTGCCAAATTTCTGTCGTTTTAGTCCAGGAAGTCAAAGAGAAAGAACAGGAGAGCCCCGTAGGGCAGGAAGTTCAAAGTAACAATGTTGACTACTACTCCCTTTTCTTGATTTTTTTTTTAAACAAGCAAATCTTCTCTTCAGAGTTGCAGTTTAAAGCCAAGAACATGCGGAATTGGGAGAAAAAATAGTTAAATTTGGAGACTTGCAGAGGTAGAATCAGAGTAGTGAAAGCCATTACAGCAACTGACCTAACTGAGGTCAGTCTTTGGTGAATCACAGAAACAGGTGGAGTTGTCAAACAAAGGAATCTTTGTTTACAACATACAAGGAGATCACAGGGAATAAGTTCCAAAGCCTTGACTGTTTGAACAGGAGAGAGATTTTTATTTAGTATTTAAGATGAATACTCAGAAGGGAGAGTTTTATTATTCCATGTATGGTTGGTCATAAGGTTGTGGCTGCATGCACATCCACATATGTATTTGTGCAATATGTATTGCATGTTCACCTGAATGAAGCTTGTATTCCACCGAGGGCAGAAACTTCAACGTTAGAATAAAGCAGAGGTAACTGTTGGACAAGGGAAAGGGACTCTGCAGGCTTCAAGAGCAGATAGAAACTAGATGGGGTCTTGGGCTCATTTTCTGGGACAAGGAATGCAAGGCCTTGATTGCTTTTGAAATAGCACTAGGAGTTTTGCCACTGATTTATTGTCTCAATAGCTTAGGCTATTTCCTGGTCTGGTGGTGACTGTTAGTTTTCCCATTGCCTTGTTCCCTCAAAATCCTTAAGGAGTGAGGTTTTTGCATTTCTTTGTAAGAACCTCCCAGGAAGTTTTGGAAGAAGTGTGCTTGGGCAAGTACACAGGTGGGGTATAGATCATTGAAAATAGCTGGGGACAAAAAATGACTTTTCTTATGTCAGGAAAACTATATGTCATCTTAATTTTCTGGGAACCTCTAATTCTTTCTGCTGATGTTACCAGCAGGCTTCTGAGATATTACTGATTGTTCTCTTGAACCTAAGGAAAAAGAAATGTAGAAAGCAAAAGACAAAACTTTAAAATCTATCCTCCAACTCATCAATTCACTGCAGCCACCTCTCTGTCTTTCCCTTTCTCTTTTTCTTTATCTTTCTCTCTCACTTTCTCTCTCACATATGCACAACACACACAAATCATCTTAAAACAATTTTTAATTTTCCCTATTCCATTTTAATATACTTGAGGCATGATCATTTTCTTAGTAAATACAAGAAAAAAAAATCTAGGATTCCATCATTCTGTGTGATTAAAGTTTAGAGGAATTTACTTCTAATAGCACTTATAAAAACACATTTTATTTATGTAATATTATATAATCAGGTGCCTGCATTTTTCTTATTCTCCAACTAGTGTTATTTGGCAATTAATATTTTGTCAATCAATATTCCCCTATATCTGAATGTGTGGGCAGTGAGAGATGAGTTAGAGGCAAGGATGGTGAACACTCCCAACAACTGCAGACTACATATATCTTAAGCCATGATTTTCTTTGCAAAGGTCAACATTGATAATGTTCTAGTCATACCTCCGTGTACCAGGAAAGAAGTAGCATATTTCTTGAAAGACACAGCTATCAAAGCTCCATTGAGAAACTGTAAAGATGGACAAGCGATTTCCAAATTACATATCTGATAATGGACATCTACTCTGATTATTTAAATATGAATAAAAATAAAAAACCTTACTAATAACCAAACAGAGTATCCAATTTTACATGTGAAGGAAATAATGGAAGAGACATGTCACCAAAAGTATATGGATGGCTTATAGGCACATGACAAATTTCTCAACATTTAGACATTAAAGAAATACAAATTAAAATCATAATGAGACATGCTTACATATCTATTAGAATGGCTAAAATTATAAAGGCTAATTGTACTTGGTCTGAGCTAGATTGAGAAGCAACAAAAAATCTAAACTGTTGTTGGCATATATCATGATACAACCACTTTGGAAAATAGTTTGAAAATTTTTTTAAATGCAAAATATGTTGCAGTTACAAAAATAGCCATTTTACTTCTAGGCATTTAACCAAGAGAAACAAGCCCTATGTTCATACAGGGACTTGTATATGAATTTCATAGCAGCTTTATTTTTAAGAATTGAAAACAGTGGAAATGTTCATCAATGTCCATCCATAGAGCAAAGAAAAATTATGATCTATTCATTAAAGAGATTACTATTCAACATCAAAATGAACTATTTACAATTGGAGATTCTCAAAGTAATGATGCTGAGAAAAGAAAAGCCAGGCAATGAATAGTATATACAGTGTGATTCCATGACTATAAAAAATCTAGAAAATACAAATTTATATATAGTCACAGTCATCAAATATATTGGTGTGATTTTAGTGCCTTCTTCTGTGATCCTATAGCTTCCTACACTTGTATCTCTGAGCATTTGTTACACCATGTGAAAATATGAACTCTTTCTCTTCATTCTGTCTTACTAGAATAAGAGTCCTTGAAATTTTATGGACAATTGAACTCTCAGTTATTAGCAGAAATTCTATCACACAGTAAGTTTCCAAATATAAAAGCCAGAGTTTTACAATGACTTCTAAGCTTTACATGATCTAGCCACTCATTTAACCTCTGTGACCTCTTTCCCTGCTACTCTTCAGTCACTCACAGTGGCCTCCTTGCTATTCCTCAGATATGCCAGGCATGATCCAAACTTATGGCCTTCAAGATAGCCAATTCCTTTGTCTGGAGTGACCTTATTGCTAATAGTTCTGGGCAAATTCATCACCTTTCCATACCTTTGTTCAATTGTCAGCTTCATTGTAACTACCCCGATCTTCCTATTAAAAATTTTAACTCCCCATCCCCTGCCTAGCAACCTTGATTTTTCTCACCCTGATCGAGTTTTTCTTTTTCCCCATTGTACTCAACCTTTTTGAATGCACTATGCAATTTTTATTAAGGTTTATAGCTTTGAATTGTCTCACCCATTAAAATAAAAGTTCTACAAAGCCAAGTATTTCATTTACCAGTGTAGTCTGAAGTAATATCTGCCATATAATAGTTCAGTAGACAACTGGTAAATTTCAAAATAAATTAATGTTGAGAATATACTGAATTTCACAAGTCATTTCAATATTTATTTCCAAAAAATAAACTATGTAAAACATACCTTAAATTTACTTTCAAAATATTTTATAGCATATAATGGACAATATACATAAGCCTTAAAGAAACAATCCTATAAATAACCATTTCATACCTACTTAAAAACTACATAATACCACACTCCTAGATCCTCTCTGAACGCTCTAAAATAACCCTAAAGGAAATACATTTTTAAAAATAACAGATTTTATGTCAAATAATTTAATAAAATAAAAGTTTCATTCATCTATGTAGATCATAATAAATGTTTTTAATAAGCATGAAATTATAACTCTGAAGTGTGCTAAAATGAAACCACCTGCTAAGGGTGAGAGAATAAAAATAAACATCATGTTTCCAAATAAGAGGAATTTATTACCTTTGAATCAAAGCATGTGGATTTGTTCAAACTGGCAATAAAGGAATATGGAGACACAAACCATAGAAAGTCATATTTTAGATTTCTAAAAGACTTCGAAGTGAAGAGTATACATTCACTTCTCACTTATTGCTCCTACATATTCATGAATTTGAGAGAAAATATAGGCCCTGTGTGTCTTAGCATCTAATGGGATATTTTTTGATATTTACATGCTTACACATAGTATGTGTTATAGTCTTCTCTTTTACATGCTGTAAAAAGGTTAACCCCTTTTCTGCAGAGATCTGAAAATGTGAAACAGTGCCTGAGTAGCTGAATTCATCTAATTCAAATTTCTTGCAGGTCTAAGACCTATTGTTTTTCACTTGACTGCCTCCTTTTTCATCTGTCAATTGGTTACAAATTCTGGTACTGAAGAGAATACATTGGGGCTGGTGGCTCAGTGTGTTAAAGCCTCTGCCTTCAGTTCAGGTCATGATCTCAGGATCCTGGGATCGAGCTCCACATCGGGACATAATGTAACGACAGATAGTTTATATGGGAGCCCTTTGGGTACTCTGGTGGATGAATGTTTTTAAATTAGTTTTTCATGGACATGGGGAGTTAGAGACGAGAAGGGAGGTGGGGGAAATTGGAAGGGGAGCTGAATCATGAGAGACTATGGACTCTGAAAAACAATCTGAGGGTTTTGAAGGGGCGGGGGATTTGGAGGTTGGGGTACCAGGTGTTGGGTATCATAGAGGGCACTGCTTGCATGGAGCACTGGGTGTGGTGCAAAAAGAATGAATACTGTTATGCTGAAAATAAATAAAAAATTAATTTAAAAAATATTAGTTTTTCGTAAACTACAAAAAAAAAAAAAAAGAAAAGCGCTCCCATTTATAGCGTACACTTTATGGTTCACAAAGCACGTGCCAACAATAAAAATAATAATGGGTTACCGTTACACTTCATAGAAAAGGAGGTACAGGGAAATTGAATGAAAGGGAATAACAAAGTAGGTTCATAAGTCAATCTTCCTTGTAAAATAATTAACCTGAAAGTGCGTTTCTGCCACCTCTGTCCTGTGTGACATTTTATCGATGGGAGATGGAAAATAAATGGTCTGGTTAACCTTTCCCTCCCCCTCAAAACCCATTATTTGAAAACACAAAAAGGGAAGTGAAGGGAGAAATCCTCCCACTCCCATTCCCACTCACCTCCATAGCCACCTCCTCTTCCAAGAACGTAGCAGACAAGGTGCCAAGAAGTGTTAGGTACCAGCAGTGGTCTCAGATCTCATTCAAGGATCATGGTGAAAGGCATTCAAAGAGATTGTGGGGGCACAGGGATCCAATTAAGGGGGACAAGTTTAAGGTTTGCCTGTTCCCCTAAAAACTAATGGCACTAGAGAAGATGACCTTTGGGAACTATAGCATAATGGATACAATGTGTAAAAAGCTTCAGTGAGTCATGGTGGGAAGAGGCCAAGAGGGCAGCAAACACAGTCTTAGATGATGTTATTAATAGCACTACAGGCTCTAGATTTTCTGTGGTGGTGTTCTTGGCAAGACCAGCCCGGCCAAAGTGGATACTCTCAACCTGGAACAGAGGGTCTTGGAGATGCCAGCACGTGAGGTATGATGAGAGGGTAAAATGATAGGAGGTGTCCTTTGGAAGGACTGACTCCTTGACTTTAAAAGGGAGAACTCAAATCTGTAGGTGAAATCTTTCTGGCTACAAAGAGGGCCAAGGCCTCCTAAGGTCAAGGTCTCCTCGTCACTTGCAAAGATGTCGAAGAACATATTCAGACATTTCAAAGATGTCCTCATATCATTGGTTCCCACTCTGGAATTCTATCAATAAGGTGAGAGTTCCTCTAGTTGAAAAAGAGATCTAAAAAGACTTCCCTTTCTCATGTAATTTCTGTAACCTCCAGGACACACCCACCTCCCCCTTCCAGCTCTGTAATGAAGCCACAGCTGGTGCCAATTTGTGGAACTCCTTAAAGGCTATTCTCCCTTATATACCCCGGGACCAAGTTCCCATGCTCCCTCACCCGATTTCCTGCACTCACCTCCCACCTGGTGTGTTCACACCTGCAAGTGCCTTTTACCAACCCCTTTGCCAAAAGGCAGCCAGAGTGACCTTTCAAAGACCTATCAGTTCCTGGCATTTGTCTCCATAGAAATCTGCACTGATCTTCTAACAAATTCTCAGTCCTCCAAAGGCACCCATAATCCTCCCATCAGTCTATTCATACCCCTCCAACTGACTGATGCCTGTTCTGCCCCATCTCTCTGCCCTTCAACCACACTGCCTCCTTCTTCCTGTGGAGACCTCTCATGGCACCTGCCTCCAAGCACAGGTGATTCCCATTGATGGGAAGACCCTCTTCTCTCCCCCATCTCCCCACTCCAGTTACTCCCACTTATTCGTGAGCTCACAAGCCCCATGGTACACACTCTCCATGCAGCCTGCTCTCTCTTTTCTAGCACTGGCCTCCGTTTCTAGCTGTGGTTGTGTCATGGATGTCCCTCCCCAGCTAGCCTCCAAGCTCTCTTTCCCTTTAGCTCCAACACCTGACACAGTGCCTGGCACGTAGTAAGCCCTGGCTAGCTTCTAAGAGCCTCACTGAGGGACTGAAAGCATTTTAAAAATGTCACCACGTAGGCTCCAAACTGTAGGCAGAAAAAGCTTTGCCTGGATTGACATTTTAGAGACGTATTGGTCAAGTTGGATGTGTTCACTGACTTTACCTTGTAAAATTTAAAAAAAAAAAAAAAAAGACCTCTGTATCGCTTCGCATCTACCGAAGGCGCATGTATACTCCTAGACCACATTATGAGCTTAATGGAAGGAGACAAGATGTTTTCGCTAAGAAAATGTATAAGACTGTTGAGGTCAAGTGGGAGGAAACAGTCCGTTTGTTGGAGCATTGCTATCTTACTCTATCACAGCCACTCATAAAAATCTGACACGGGGTGAGTCAGAATTGTCTGTCGGAGATGAGTTAGATCTGGCTCATGTTCCTACAGACATGAAAGCCAGAAACGAAGAAGGAGGCTTTGAAAGCGTGGGTTGAGGAGGCCGTGTGGTTCACTGCGATGAGCTAAGTGCCCAGGGCCACCAGCAGACATGCTGGCCTGTATCCTTCCTTTGTTCTGGGGTCCCTCTTGCACCATGTGGTGAGGCTGGTGGCTGGGAGCAGCTCAGGACAGTACCCGGTGGCATCTTATTCTCCCACCCTCCTGTGGGCTCCAGTGGGCTCCAGTAGGTCCCAAGGGACAGCCTGCCTTCCTTGAAAAGCCCAGTAGCACTGGGAGCAGAAACTGGGGCCAAAGAGTGAGCACCCTGTTTGACAAGCTGGAGCAGCCACCTCTTCTTCAGATGCAGAGGGAGCCCTGGCATGCTGACTCCTCCCTTCTCCCTTTCCCCTTTCCTCTCTTCCTCCCTCTTTCCTTCCCCTCTCTCCTTCCCTGGTGGTGCCCTTTCCCAATGCCCACTTCATCCCTTTTCCTTTCTACATACCTGTCTTCTAGAGTTTCTTCTCTTTCCTCCCCATTACTTCCCTTCATCTGAATCTCCTCTTTGGTCCCTTTGTCCCTGCTCTCTGCTCCTCCTCCCCTTCCCTGGCCCCTGTTCAGCTCCATACTGAATGCAGGCAGAGCTGGACTAACATGCTCACTTGCTAGCTCAGCCACCCTCCAGAGAAGTCACTCTTCGGTGGCCACCTTCCTGACCCCCTGGTCGCTTCTCCACTTGTTCAGATATTGCTCTGAAGTCTGAGGAGGACAGAGCGGGGCTGCCACAGAAGCAGGCCAGAGGAGAAACCAAAACATGTGTCCACACTGTCCCCCAGCACTGCTGCTCTGAGAGCTTTCAGAGTCCTCAACAGGGTTAGGATTTAGGGGCTTCTTCAGAACCGGGAGTGAAAACAACCATAGGTCAAAAGAAAAGCTATGGCACCCACAAAAAATAATAATCACAAATGAAAACTATGTTAACTCTGAGTCCCAAAGTCGAAAAATTGCCTTGAATCTGTCTCTAGAAAGCACCCAAGGCCTCACTCTCTGGGTTCTGGGTGCCCTGGAAATGGCAGGAGGCTCTGAAAAGCGCGTGGGGGTGCCGAACTATGGGGGCTAGCCTGCCCTCTGGCGGGGGGGGGGGTACCTCCTGTGGCGCTGTCCCGGCCTGACCCCCTGCGGACAGGGTGTGGCACAGCTTCTGGGGTGGTCCTGGTGCCCTGGGGTTGGCGGGAGGCTGGGGCCCAAACATCCCACGCCCAGCTTCTGGACCGCGTTTTCTGCTTCAGGTGAGGGCGCGTCGTGGTGTCACTTTACCTGTGAGCAGAGGGTCCTCCAGAGAAGCCATTGGGCGGGGAGGGGCAGCAGGCGGCGGGAACGGGAACAGGACACCACGGCCTCATGGGCTAGGCTGGAGCATGAGAGTGCAGGGGCAGCGAGTATGGTGGGTCCTGCAGTCCCGAATGGGCTGCAGCACAGCACCCTGGCGCTGCGCGCCCCTCCTTCCCGCCTGGGCAATTAGCAAAGCCCCTTCTCCCGGCCGCCCCCGACCCGCCCGCGCCCCCGCCCCCCTCCCTCCTGAGTCCTCTGAGAGCTCACTTCCAGCTTTGGAAATTAGCAAAGACCCTTCTCTACGCTGGCCCCACCCCCTCACTTCTGAGGCCAGAGCCCATGCTGGGGTGCGGGGCTAAGCCCTGGCATGCTGCTGCATTGCCAGCGCCTGCGCTGGGCAGCCGCCTAGCCTGGCTCCCTGAGCGGGTGTCCACGCGCAGCCTGGCTGCCAAAAGATCATCAGTCCTAAACGCCGGCTGCACTCTTGGGTCAGTTTGCTGGCTTCCAGTTTGCGCCCAAAGCCAGGAACCAGCTTCCCCAACACAGGCCTGGGCTGAGATGCCTGCCTGGGATCTGTCTGAGCAGTCTCCTCCACTCCAGGCAGGGATGGCACTTCGACCTGGATGTTTGGGTTTCTTGTTTGTTTTTTTGGTCATTGGTTATTACATGACCTCCAGGGTAGGTGCTCCACAAAGGGAGTGAAAACAGGACGGCATATATAGCATACAGCCATTCTAGAAAAATAGCTTGGGGTTCTCTCGGGAACGCGGCATTGGTCCTTGCACTATGGTTTAATAGAAAAGGGATTATGCACCAAGTTACTTAAATGAGCATAGGTTGAAATCGTTTACTGAGAGTAAATATTTTAAATAGTTATATTTTAACTAAATCTATTATCAATCATAAATCTATTACACGAAGGTTACAGGCAATTTAAAAGCAAGAGCACTCTCTTCAGGGTTTTAAATAACCCCTGTCTGTCTTGGCACAAGAAATGCAAAGATAGGAAATGGTTTGTAAAAGATCATATAATAGCTTTTACTAATTCTATTTATTTGACAGACAGAGATCACAAGTAGGCAGAGAGGCAGGCAGAGAGAAAGATGGGGAAGCAGGCTCCCGGTCAAGCAGAGAGCCTGATGAAGGGCTCGATCCCAGGACCCTGAGATCATGACCTGAGCCCAAGGCAGAGGCTTAACACACGGAGCCACCCAGGCGCCCCCAGATGAAATACATTTCTGACTTAGAAACTTCAGATAGAATTATTTTGTCCATGATGACAACTGAAGAAAATGTGTCATCCCTAAACCTAACCTTAAACCCTACCAACGCTGAAACCTAAGCTGACCTTAAAGCCCAAACTAGAACCCTGAATCCCAAACCTGGAATGGAACCCAAAGCCTGTACCTGAGCCCTGGATGCAAGCCCTGAACCACGAACCCAAACCCTAAACCAGACCTCCAAGTCATGAAACCTGAACCCAAATCTCAGCATGAAGTCAAACCCCAAATTTGACCTTGAACTTTATCCCATAAGCCCTGAGTCTTAAAGCCTAAATCATAAACTTAAAGCCCTAAACTATAACTCTGTTCCCTGTCCTTCACTCTAAACCCTCACCCTAACACTAAACCCAAAGCCTGATCTAGAACTCTGACTAAAACCTGAACCTGTACCCAAATTCAAATGCTTCACCACACTTTGCTTAGGCACTTGCCATTGATGGATATTTGCAGTTTCTACCTTTTGATTCTTGTGAACATTGTTTGGGTTGGGGGCTAGGGTTAGGGTCTTGGATTAGGGTAGGGTCCAGGCTTGAGACCAAGTTGAGGTCAGAGTGTGGGTCTGCATCAGGGCCATGTTCAGTGACACTGTTTGGGTCAAGGACTGTTGTAATTCCACATTGTTTCCAATTCATTGTTCCTTAGCTATTTGGGGGGAAGTTGGGGGGTATTGGGCTCCATGCAGCTTGAATTTCCGGAATGAAATGGCATCAGCTGGACCCCAGGAGGGAGCAGGACCTTCCACTGAAGGGTGAGCTCCCACAGTCCTGCACTGCCTTGCACCGCCTGCAGAGGGCGCCAGACCCCAGCTCCCGCCCTGAGCCCAGGCTGCACAGCCACAGCTGGGACCAGAGCCCCGCCTCTTCAGGACCCACTGTGGAGACTTCTGGAGAATGTGGGGCGCCTCCCACCCTGACAGGACAAGCTGAGGAGGGTGTGGCTCTGCATCCACACTGACCGGACCCGTTGTGGAGGACGCGCCCACACTGGCAGCAGTCCAACCTCCTAAGGACCAGATGCTGGAGGAGCTGAGGAGAAGCCGCCTGAGTGGACTGTCAAGGGGTTCGTGGTCTCAGGACCCCACAGAGAAAGGGAGCCCTATGTAGACACTGGGGCTTCCGTCGTTTTGTGTGAGGAGACGTGGACTCCTGCTGTGCTGTGCGCGGGGCTGTGGGGTCCCCCCTTTCTGGGCTCGGGTGCTCCTAGGTCCTCATCTGTGTTTGTGTGCTCGCGGATTCGGTTCCTGGGGCTCCTCAGATGGTCTGAGGTCAGGGAGCGTCCGCCTTCTTCGGTGCTTGTGCTCTCCCCACCTCAGCCCTGCGGGGTCCTTCCCGTGTCCACACCCACTCCAGGCTTGCGCCGAGTCCGGATATTCGGGAGCCAGAGTGAGGACTCTGTAGACGGTTTTGGGGAGAGTAGGTATTTTCCCAGTGTGGGTTCTACCCTGAGCACAGTGCCTCCCCATCTCCGTGTGTACCCCTCCCTGTCTGTCGTCATTGTTGCAGGGCTGTCAGATGACAGGTCTGTCACCTTCTTGGTTCAGGGGCCTCCCGGGTATCTTGCTGTCTTGGATGCAGGTGTAAATGAGATCGTTCTCAGCAGTCTCTTTTTGATGGTTCCTTCCGAGCACGTAGGAGTGCCACTAATTTGTGCATATTGATTTTGTTCCTTGCAAGTTTTTGAATTTATTAGTTCAATTGGCCTTAAACTCAATCTGCCAGTTATTTGACCAGCAGCATGGGTTTAATTGGGAAGAGCAGAGAATGGCAGTCTGGGCTGAGCAAGCTAAGGTCCCATCACAGGCAAGTGCGAGAAACAAAGGAGAGGAACATTATTTCATGGAGGAGGAAGAAGTTGGGAAGGGTGCTTGAAGGAAAGTCCCTTGGAGAAAGGCAGGGTGATGGAGAATTCTCACCAGCTGAGCTGCAAAGCTCCTACAAAAAGTCAGGAGATGAACCTCCAGCTTCCCGTGTGAGGCCTGGAATTGGTGAGTCTCTCCTGTGGGGGGTTGCAATGTGGGGTCTGTAATGGGCACTGAGCACCAGGCGCTCCCTTCCAGCCTCCCCTTCTGGCATCCCCAGTCCACTTTACTGGGGCTTCCCTTCCTGCTTTTGCACAGTTCTAACCAGCTTGTGGTGGAACGTTGTGGAAAAACTGAAATTCCAAATCCACTGCTTCTACTGCACCTGAGATACAGGGGCCCATGATTTAATTCTCCCACGAGTCTCTTGCTAACATGTGTCCTCTCCATGTTGGGTGACCTGGATTTGGGAGGGCTTGGCCTCCATCCCAAAGTCTGATGTTCTCTCTGCTTCCGTGTCATCGTGCTAACATGGATATTTGGAAGATTCATTTCCTCTGTGGTGATTTCAAAGTGCAGTCAGCTTGTTATAGCAGCACAAATACGTGCTGTCTCCACACTCAGATTCCCCAGCCGTCATTTCTTTACCACGTTTGCCACTTCACACGGGATGCTTCAGTGTGTTTGATCCCACACCAGGACAATGTCCTGCAGAACCACCACATAACCTGAAATGAGGAGATCATTACAGAAACCATCCAAGGGTTAGTGTTAGGAACCAGGGACATGGCAGGGCTGATCTGAAGACCCCATGGAGAGCTGTCTGGGTGGCTGAGTTGACAGTGGAGGTGAGGGTGAGTGTCTGGCTCTGGCTTTGTGTCCAGGAGTCAGCTCTGTGTGGGTGTGTCCTTAGCTAGGCATGCAGATTTCTGCTCCTCTGAATCCTTTCCGGAGTTCCAAATGGCACAGTTTCCTTCTGGGCAGCAGGCTGAGTCCTCTGGGATTGCCCATGTGTCCCCAAATTGTAGGGCACCTACTGCAAGGCCTTTGGGGTCAGAATCTTGAAAAGCAAACCAAAGGTTATGGTTAGGGCCCACAACATGGCAGGCCCGATCTGCCAGCACTCTGTCCATCTTTCTGGGGGAGGGGGCAGTCGAGGGATTTGTTCAGGTTGAGTGTCAAGCTCCAGGTTTGCATCCAGGGGCCTGCTGAATATGGGGCTGTCCAGAGGTAGGAATGCAGATTTCAGTTCCTCTGAATCCTTTCTGGAGTTCCAAATGGCATGTTTCCTTTCAGGGTGGCAGGGTTAGTCCTATGGTGTTCCTCACTGTCCCCAATCTCTGAGGCTTTGGAGCCAGGCCGTCGGGGACAGACAAACACAGGCTGGAGAGCTTTAATGTCAGAAATGTATTTTCGCACAGATCTGGAGGCCAGAAGTTCCAGATCAAGGTGCCAGCAAGGTTGGTCTCCAGTGAGCTTTTTCTTGTTGTTCTATAGATCACTACCTTTTCAACTGTGCCCTCAGATGACCTCTTCTCTGTGGGCCCCCAGAGGGGAGGTAGGGGGAGTGCTTTCATGTGTTTCACCCTTATGAGGACACCAGTCCTAGCAGATTAGGACTCCTGTGACCTCACCAAGCCTTCAGTACCTCCTTCTAGGTAGGCCCTATCTCCAGATGCAGTCACACTGGAGATTAGGAATTCTTCATATGACTTTTGTGGGGACACAATTCAGTCCATAACAATTAGTACAGGAGAAAAGCCATGGAGAGAATTCTAGAGGAGTCACACGTTGATGTTATAAGGTAAGTGGGTATAAAAGAGCACCTCTGAAGTCCAATAGGTCATTAGAGCTAGAGGCTGACAGGAAAGTCCCGTACGTGCCACAGTTTTGAGTTTGATGCAAGCGCAACTCTGAAGGGAAGATATTTGGGAGGCCTTGGCCGACCACTACTTCCAGCCAGGGGTGATTCTGGAGGGAGTATCTCTCGGAGTGCTGCCTAGAATCAAGACTTTGGGGTTGGAAAAGTGCCACTTCCAAAGCTGGAGAAGGATGGTGCTGTAAGTTACTTGAAGAGTACTGTTCTGGGAGATAGGAGATCTGGGGTGTCTTCTTTGTTCTGCTGCTGACCAGATGTGAAAATGCAGATTAACTCCCTAACCATCTCAGTTCTACCACCATGTGCTGCTGTCATGTGTGCCAAGCCCCAGAGTTAGTTTGATCCATAAGCAGAAGCCGGTCTTTTAGTTCCCAATCTCTTAATCGGGCTGATCGTCACAATATATAGCGGACACGTGACAGCCACCGGGGAGAAGTAAGGGTTGTCTTCCCCTCAGGGAGAGTGGAAAAGCTCTAGGAGAGGGCATACCCGTAGACCAAAGGCAGCCAGTGCTGGGGAGTGGAGCCACGGGGAAGAGTGTGCTGATGACAGCCTTGTGGAGGGAGGGCAGAAAGAGCCACCACCATGACACTTGAGTTACAGATCGAGCTTGGGGATAGAGAAGGGATCAGGGCACGGTAGAGCAGCAGCTGGCAAAGTGATTCTGTTGAGCTTAAGCTCATAGTGCCTTAGCGAATTAGAATGGGAAATGCCTTGCTATTGTCTGTGACTCTGTGATTGTGTGAGTATGAGTGACAGAGTGGGGACAAAGAGAGAGGGAGAGAGAATACATTAAATTTTAAAGAAGGACAATAAGGGACGCCTGGGTAGCTTACTCAGTTAAGCATCTACCTTTGGTTCAGGTCATGATCCCAGGGTCCTGGGATTGGATCCCATACCAGGCTCTAGTGGGGGGCCTGCCTTCCCTCTGCCTGCAGCCCCCCTTGCTTGTGATCTCTCTCTTCCTCTGTAACAAATAATAGTAAAAAATAAACAAGGGCGATACGTTATGTTTACTTTTGTTTCTGATGCCAGACATGGGTTCAGAGGATTGAAGAGGGAGATCCAAGGAGCTAGCCTCTCAAGAGGAGTGAATACCTAGTCACTGGTAAGACCCCTGGTCCTGCAATACAATATGGCTCCTGTGATCTGGGTCCTGTTAAATGCCCCTCGCCATCCTTCACCCGATAGTTTGATTCTTCATTGCGTTCAGTGTGGGGAACTGGGAGAAGCTATGACACTTGGCCCTTTGTGGAGGAATGTTAGTAGTATAAATAGCAATAGTTATCAGTTCTGGAGCACTTCCATGACTCTGCTGCAGGCACTCTGCTGTGACCTGGGTTTATAGCAGTGAGATAAACATAGAAATAGATGTGGGCTCTGTTCCCAAGAATCTGAAACCCACTATTCTCCTTGTCCCCTTCCCATTCTGTCTTCTTCAGCCCTTGTGCAATCCCACCAAGCAGGAAGCTTGCTTCTCCCCTTCCCTCTCCTGCTCCCCCTGCTTGTGCTCTCATTCCCTCTCTCTGACATGTAAATAAATCAAATGTTTTAAAAAATTATAAAAAAGGCAAAACAAATAACCATTTTTGGAGAGTGATTTTCTGAATGCAGTTATGGGCAGTGCTGGGTACTGAAGAAGACGCTCTGCTGACCAGAGGAGTGGGGAAATTACAGAACAAATTCCACAGGTCATTGAATATATCACATTCATCACCCCACCCATAGCACTCATTAATCTCTAGCCCAGCCAATATGTTGGTTATAAAAATGAGCTTTCTCCAAACTGACAGGAAGTTCTCGTTTTAGCAATGTAAATCATTCTGATCTTTATCACTAATGTGATCTAATCCTGTCTAGTAAAGAAACTTGAGAGTTCTATATCTCTGTAAGCATTTAAGAAAAACAATGGACTCTACTCTAATTACTTTTTAACTAACTTGACTTGCCAAAGGAAGGAGAAAGTAAATATCAGAAATCTTACCACTAAGCACAAGTTGCAAGTTATACCTGCCAAAATGTGGTTCAAAATATAAGTAACCAGTCTCCTTAGAAGCCTTTTACCTTCTTATATCTGTTATGTTGGGTAAATGAGTAGTTACTAGAATACAGCTGGCTCAGTGATCACAATTCTGCTTACCCTCAGAAATATAAATAGATTACATGTTTAGCCCGGTAACTGGACACTGATATAGAATTATTCACTGGCTGATTCCTAGATCAGAAACCACAAAAAATTTTTCTTTTTTATGGAAGTATGGCTGTTACAATAGTCTCACCTGTACCTCATAGTGATTGACTTAACTACTCTATACGTTACAACTCTAGATGTAACATTTTAATAAAACAACAATATCTTTGATGGTATCATGGAAATGTAAGTGCCTTGTGCACTTTTCTTAATGTGTATAATTACCTAAACATCATAGTAAGTAAATCAAGGCCATTGTCAAGCTTCCGTCAAGGAGAGTCCTTAACTAGAGGGATTTCCCATTGCTCTCAGGATGATAACCTCTGAGTTACAGGTTCCGTTAGTTGGCCACACACATTTGGAGCCTTGTGGACTTTCTGACAGCTGAGCAGCATATCTGTTTCAAGCATTGTGATCCCTGTTCTTACTGCAAGAGTGACAGTTGTCACTTTTCCTTTGACCCCTGTCTTTAGGAAAGTGTCTGACTCAGAAAGTCGAGTCAGTACCCCCCAAAAATATTTTCAGGAGAACCACCTCAAAGATGATCACCTGAGATACTGTCAAGAAAAAAAAAAACTGAAATTCTAAGCAACATCCATAAAAAGTATTTTCATGTTGATAAGGAAAGATTTTCCCCTAAATACCAGAGAGGCTCCATGAAAGTGAGATTTTTACCTATTTTGTTCACCGTGTCACCAGTCCCTAGAAGAGCGCCTAAGACATCACTCAAGATTAGGTTGCTTTGAATGAATCAAATGAATGAATGAACTGTAGCCTTTGATAGTGAGGTAGTTTATGGTCCTTAGGCAAGAGATGTGATTTGTGTTGGGATTTCAAGAATGGGAGGTGCCGAAGAGAAAATTGAGAAGCTAAATGTGAAAATATGCAATTTACTGACTGGAGTAGTTCTGAATATATTTCAAACATAATTAAACTATGGCTGTGGGTCTATATGCGTTTTCATAATTTTCCCTTGAAAATGTGAGGCATACAGATGTCATCTCCAATGAATTCTCCTTGTCCGTATACAGAATCACCAAAAAAAAAAAAAAAAAAAGGCATTCTGACAGTCTTCAGACCATCCACTCCAGGATTGTGACTCTTTCTTCTCCATGTTCTTTCTGACATCATGGACTTTCAGGTTGACCTCTCTCATCTTGGGTCCCACTCTCATTAGCTGTAGAAGTCATGCGATGTTTGTGATGTGAGGGTTGCAGTACTCTCTGACTTTTGGTTACAATATGTCTTTGAAAGCCAGTGTTTATTCTGCTTTTACAGCATTTCTCCATTTGAATTGGCCACCTTTTAAGTGGTCATTAGCCACATGTGGCTACTAGCCATGGGACTTGGACAGCAGAGGTGTGGAAAGTCCGCACATTCTTCCACTCAAAGGATATTGTGAGTTATGCTACATCTTTTTTTTTGAAGTGCCTTTTTTAGATATTTAAATTCAATTAGCCATTAGATAGTACATCATTGGTTTCAGAGAATTCAGTAACTCATCAGTTGTGGATAACCCTTGGTGCTCATCACATCACGTGTCCTCCTTAATGCCTATCACCCAGTTTCTCCATGTCTCCCACTCCCCTCCCCCCCAGCAACTCTCAGTTTGTTTCCTATAGTTAAAGGTGCCTCATGGCTTGTCTCCCTTTCTGATGACTCCCATTCAGATTTCCCTCCCTTCCCTCTGATCCTCTGTACTACATCTTAATCTCAACAGTCAAGCAGTGGTAGTAATTCAGTCATGGAGTCATGCATATTCTAAATCTAATGAGGTGGATTCCCATACTGCCTTTGTCTCTTCCAGAGCGCTTACATTTGTTATATTATTGCTGCTGTGTTCATGTTTCTCGTTCACTGAATGTCTGATAAAAGAATTAGTAAAATGTGTGACTGCAGAAAATACAATGGTCATGGATGATGAAGATTTTCTCCTTGACCAGACTCGAGTCAAGTTCCTCTGAGTCCTCTTTCTGTCTAGCCTTGACCTTAGGCTCCGCCCACTTAGCCCAGTTTTAGCAAGAAATCTGCTTGGTCATTTTTCAGCAATCTTCTATCCTACTCTTGATATCTGATCAAATTCCTTATCTCTCACCCCTGGTATCTTACCACTTTTTTTTTTTAAGATTTATTTATTTTGATAGAGAGAGAGCCTGAGCAGGGGGAATAGCAGAGGGAGAGAGAGAACCAGACTCCCCACTGAGCAGCAAGCCCAATGCCAGGCTTGATCCTGGGATCAGATCATGACCAAGCCAAAGCCAGAGATTTAACCAACTAAGCCACCCAGGTGCTTCAGTATCTATAACCCTTAATATCTGATCCCATCCCTTATTCCCAGGGCACCTGGTTGGTGCAGCTGGTTGAACGTTTGACTCTTGGTTTCTACTCTGGTCATGATCTCACGGTCCTGAGATTAAGCCTCACCTCAGGCTCTATGCTCAGTGAAGAGTCTGATTAAAATTCTCTTTCCCTCTCCCTCTACCCCTACCCCTGCTCCCTCTCTCTAAAATGTATTAATAAGTCTTTTAAAAAATTCCTTATCCCCTGATCTCAATAGTTTATGACCCTAGCCTTCCTTCAACAATATTACTGTCCAGATGGTTTAGCCAGAATCCCTTCATCCTTACCCTTGATGTTCCATCTTAATTTTACATTCAGTGATCCCCACCATGCTCTTTAGCTGTAAATCTCCATTTGTCTGAGCTGAGCCAGATTTCTCTCCCATACTATACAATAAAATCTCATCATAGTAGCATCCCTTGAATAAAATCTTCCTTACTCTCTTTAATGGGTGTCACAATATTTTTTTTTTCTTTAACAGTCAGGAGGGTGCTAATGGAGTACCATGACAAAAGGCCTAACTTCCTATAATGGACATTTCTTTGGTTTACCTGACAAATACTCTTTCTCTCTTCTAAGGAAAATTTCCGGTTCTCAGTATAACTGCCAACTGGCCCAGGGGTGGACAAGTGAGGCAGATGAGACCAAAATGAAAATTCTGTTGAGACACTGGACCTTGAGGATTCAAGCCAAGGACATAAAAGTGTTGGTACTCCATTATTCTGATGGTCCGTTAACTCTTGCTTTTTTGGTTCCTGTGTCTATCACTGCCCCTGCCTTTTTGAAGATAATGACCATTCATCTGAGTACACGGTTCACAGAATCCCTTTGCAGTGGCCCATGCGGGCCAAGGTAGTAGAGCATAATAGATCTCTGTAAGTTTTTAAAAAATGTCTTTGTCCCTGTTGCCCATGGCCATTAAAGACCAAAGGTCGGGGGTAGGGGGATATTGGAAAAGGTGAAGTTATAGTTACTCACTGATTTTTTGATTGGTAGAGAGAAAGCAACACCTACATACAGGGCCAGTGGGTGAGTGGAGGAAACATCTTTGGCTCTAGGAGGAATGGGGGAAGGAGGAATATTAATAATCTTTGTCTTTGGAACTGCCCCTGAAGACTTCCCCACACAGGAAAATGACCTAGCGTGACTCTCCTAAACTTCGGCAAGCCCCTTAAATTTAACTGACTTCTAGATCTGATACTCCCTGCTGGATAACTCTGATCATTATTGGATTGTTACTTATTTTATTTTAAAATTATTTTTAAAGAAAATTTTAATCTAAATACAATTAATTAACATATAATACTAGTTTCAGACATACAGGTTAGTGATTCATCAGTCTTTTGTAACACCCAGTGCTCACTGTATCACATGCCTTCCTTAATGTCCATCACCCAGTTACCCCATCCACCCATCCCTCTCCCCTCCAAGAACCCTCAGTTTGTTTACTGTGATTAAGAGTCTCTTCTGAGGGGTACCTGGCTGGCTCAGTGGGTTAAAGCCTCTGCCTTCAACTCAGGTTATGATCTCAGGGTCCTGGGATCGAGCCCCACATCAGGCTCTCTGCTCCCTGGGGAGTCTGCATCCTCCTCTCTCGCTCTTCCTGCCTCTCTGCCTACTTGTGATCTCTGTTTGTCAAATAAGTAAATAAAAATCTTTTTTTTTAAAGTCTCTTCTGGTTTGTCTCCCTCTTTGACTTCATCTCGTTTTATTTTTTTCCTTTACTCCCCTATGATTCTGGTTTGTTTCTTGAACTCCACATATGAGTGAGATCATATGATAATTGTCTTTCTCTGACTGACTTATTTCGCTTGGCATAATACCCTCTACTTTCACCCCTGTCATTGCAAATAATTGCCATTTATTTTAACTCGACAGAGAAGGCCACTAGAAACAGCAGGTGATGGCCCCAGCTCCTGTTCCTCCATGCAGAACATCTGTCAACACCTGTGGACATCTTTTCCTCCCCCCATTCCTATGAATGTTGCTCAGTTGTTACATGGCATGGACAAATGCTGTTGGCTGGTGGCATGGACACACTGGACAAGCTTGGCCTTCGGTAAAACAAAGACTGGCTTCAATTACTCCAACTGAAACAGGAATGCTTGGATGAACAAGCCTGCCAGGAAGTCCCACTGGAGGTACTCAACCTGTGCCCCTTCCCTCCTTGGACCAAGAACCTGAACTTGAGAGATGAATGGCTTATCCAAGGTTATGGCAAGGTTACACAGAGCTGAAACTAGACACAGGTGTACATGCCTATTGATCAAGGCTGGCTGAGAAATCGAACTGCCTCA
This sequence comes from Mustela nivalis, assembly GCF_964662115.1. Taxonomy (NCBI): domain Eukaryota; kingdom Metazoa; phylum Chordata; class Mammalia; order Carnivora; family Mustelidae; genus Mustela; species Mustela nivalis. The sequence continues at coordinate 310,595 of NW_028136270.1, read as the reverse complement.
AATCTTGATTCTTTTTGCCACTTCTTATTCTCTGACCCTGTTTTTCATAGATTAGGATGTAGGAATAATAAAAATATCAGCTAATGGGGTATCCTGACTTTTTGATCTTTTAGTTCTTGTCAGACATTTACCATAATGCTTAGCACATGGATATGTGTGTGCACACACGTGCACATGCATGACACTCAAAAAATTGTTCTCTGATATTAACTTTATCAGTGCACTTTGCATCCACCACCAATTGGCTGTTTTGTCACAAACTGATTAAAGCAGAACTGTCAAGTGAGGAACTTCAAAGCCAAAGCATTAAGTGCTTTGAAAAACCAGCACCTGGGAGGATTTGTCTCAGCATCTGTGATTAGAAGGCAGCAAAAAGAGACTTTGGGGACACAGTTCACCCCTTCATGAAGCAGCCATTCAGAACTTTCTCCGAAGGGCTAATGGCTAATCTTCCAAAGACCAGCAAGAACAAGCTTATGGTCTGTTAAAATCAGATTTTTAAAAGATTTTTATTTATTTATTTGAGAGAGAGAGAGAGAGAGAGAGAGAGAGAGAGCATGAGAGGGGAGAAGGTCAGAGGGAGAAGCGGACTCCCCATGAAGCTGGGAGCCTGATGCAGTCCTTGATCCTGGGACTCCAGAATCAAAATCAGTTTGATTGACTCAATACAGTCAGGGAGGACAGTCCTCAGGAGTCACAGAATGCTGGTTGCCATGAGGGAGGAGTCTTTTACAAAGTCTGGGCTCTCACAGAAGGAGTCTGAAGCACGTGTATGGAAAGCAGAGGTCAGTTCTGGATTAGAAGCTCTTTCTGAGGGGAAATGAGTAGAAGCAGGGATTAACCAGGACTTGGGCTCTGCTTTATTCAGTTCAAGTTGCTGCAACAAATGATGACAGACTGGGTGGCTGAAACAGCAAAACATGTACTATTCCTTGCAGTTCTAGAGACTGAGAAGTCCAAAAGCAAGATCCTGGGAGATCTGATATCTAGCAAGAGACTGCTTCATTATCTACAAATGCCCATATTTCTGTTGTAGACTTGCATGGATGACAGCTGGCAGAACAATCTCTCAGGTCGTTTCTCAGAAGTGCTTTTATCTCATTCACAAGTGTTCCAATCTCATGACCTCACCACCTCTCAAAGCCCATACCTCCTGATGGCACTCCTTGAGGGTCAGGGCTTCAACATCTGAATTGGGACAAGACACAAACATTCAGTCCATTAGCAAGTGTTGTCATGAGGACAGCATAGCTTATCAACTGGGTATCCCCAGGAATCCATGGGACTAGCAAAGCAGAATCTGGGGGTGTCACTGGTAGGAAAGCAGGAGGTCCCCAAGAGACAGTCCTCATAGCATTTTACAGAGACAGCAGGACCCTTGAGAAACAATAGTTTCCGTGACCCATACACCAGCCTTTATCTATGCCTGTCCTCCCTGCTGGATTCACAGCAAGCCTACTTCTTTCTTTTCCAGTACAAATGGATTTCCACTCTCTGAATCCTGATGAATTTTTGCTCTTTTGCAGTTAGTAGGTTGTCCCTCAGGATTCTGCATGTCTGGATTTGCAATCGTGGAAACTGCCAAAGGTCTAGGGACCTGCATGGCAGAACCCGGCCTCTACCACTATTGCCCAAGGTAGGGACTCTGGTCCCTTGAGTGTCCTGTGCTGCTGTCAAAGGTCTGTGTGCATTGGCTTATTGTTTTTTTTTTTTTTAATGTAATTGCTTATACGTGTGTTTCATCATGCTCAAGTGGCCTTTCTGTGAAAAAGTGGCCAAGCTACACCTAGAAGTCACTGAAGAAAGTTCTAAGAACTCCTGGTTAGTATGAGGCTAGAGAGAGAGAGAAAGAGAGAAAAGAAATCTGCCTCTCTGCATTTTGCAAGTCCCTGGGCAAAATCTGTTGGCTGTGCACTCCTCACACGAAGATTCCAGGCAGGGAGACCCTCCTGAGCCTCATCTCCCTGAGTTCCTCTTCCAGAAGCAATCCCTAGTTTGAGACCAGGGTTAGCGAAAATAGAGCAGCAAAGCAGGGTCCAGAAGGAAGGACTGCCACAGACCATGGAGCACCAGGGGGACAGGCTGGTACCTCCTCACGGTTGGGGTACAAATGGGCTCAGCTCAGCAGGTATAGGGGTGCCCTTGGCCCCTCTGGTGGGCTTTGCAGTGCCCCAATCTCAGGAAGAAAAAAGGCTGGCTCAGGTGACATATTTTTGACTGGGAAGGAGCTGACAGCAATGGAAATAAACAAGTAGGGAATGATGTTGTAAAGTTGGAGGGTTTGTCCTTTATATCTCAGCTTTCTCTCCTATCTTCCCCTGCTCTGTAGTGTGTTATCAAAGAAGTTTTTGGCATGATATTCCTGTTCACTGATTAACTCTTGAGCTGTGTCTTTTCTGCTGTTCAGCTCATCTGGTGAATTCTTTTACTGTAAAAAGTATCTTGCCCTTGCAAGGGCAATGGCAAGACCTGAGAAATCCCAGAGATTTCAGCTTGCCACCCAGAAGGAAACCAGGCTATTTGGAATGCTGGAAAGGATTCAGAGTAGGGGAAATCGTCTTGGACATCTGAGACCACCCCCACATTCAGCGGTCCACTGGACACAAACCCAGACCTTGATACTGATCCTGAACCATGCTCTCAACTCAGACCCCTGTGATCCTCGCCACAGTGCTTTCAGATCAGTGCAGCCATGCCCATAGGCACAAACTCTTAAGCCTAGATTCTGTCCTGAGAGGTGTGTCCCCGACGGCCTGGCTCCAAATCCTCAAAGATTGGGGACAGTGAGGAACACCATAGGACTCACCCTGCCACCCTGAAAGGAACCATGCCATTTGGAACTCCAGAAAGGATTAAGAGGAACTGAAATCTGCAGTCCTACCTCTGGACACCCCGATATTCAGCAGGCCCCTGGATGCAAACCTGGAGCTTGACACTCACCCTGAACAAATCCCTCGACTGCTTCCTCCCCCAGAAAGATGGACAGAGTGCTGGCAGATCGGGCCTGCCATGTGGTGGGCCCTAACCATAACCTTTGGTTTGGTTCGGTTCTCAGGATTGTGACCCCAAAGGCCTTGCAGTAGGTGCCCTACAATTTGGGGACACATGGGCAATCCCAGAGGACTCAGCCTGCTGCCCAGAAGGAAACTGTGCCATTTGGAACTCCGGAAAGGATTCAGAGGAGCAGAAATCTGCATGCCTAGCTAAGGACACACCCACACAGAGCTGACTCCTGGACACAAAGCCAGAGCCAGACACTCACCCTCACCTCCACTGTCAACTCAGCCACCCTGACAGCTCTCCATGGGGTCTTCAGGTCAGTCCTGCCATGTCCCTGGTTCCTAACACTAACCCTTGGATGGGTTCTGTAATGATCTCCTCATTTCAGGTTATGTGGTGGTTCTGCAGGACATTGTCCTGGTGTGGGATCAAACACACTGAAGCATCCCGTGTGAAGTGGCAAACGTGGTAAAGAAATGACGGCTGGGGAATCTGAGTGTGGAGACAGCACGTATTTGTGCTGCTATAACAAGCTGACTGCACTTTGAAATCACCACAGAGGAAATGAATCTTCCAAACAACCATGTTAGCACGACGACACGGAAGCAGAGAGAACATCAGACTTTGGGATGGAGTCCAAGCCCTCCCAGATCCAGGTCACCCAACATGGAGAGGACACATGTTAGCAAGAGACTCGTGGGAGAATTAAATCATGGGCCCCTGTATCACAGGTGCAGTAGAAGCAGTGGATTTGGAATTTCAGTTTTTCCACAACGTTCCACCACAAGCTGGTTAGAACTGTGCAAAAGCAGGAAGGGAAGCCCCAGTAAAGTGGACTGGGGATGCCAGAAGGGGAGGCTGGAAGGGGGCGCCTGCTGCTCAGTGCCCATTACAGACTCCACATTGCAATCCCCCACAGGAGAGACTCACCAATTCCAGGCCCCACACGGGAAGCTGGAGGTTCATCTCCTGACTTTTTGTAGGAGCTTTACAGCTCAGCTGGTGAGAATTCTCCATCACCCTGCCTTTCTCCAAGGGACTTTCCTTCAAGCACCCTTCCCAACTTCTTCCTCCTCCATGAAATAATGTTCCTCTCCTTTGTTTCTCGCACTTGCCTGTGATGGGACCTTAGCTTGCTCAGCCCAGACTGCCATTCTCTGCTCTTCCCAATTAAATCCATGCTGCTGGTCAAATAACTGGCAGATTGAGTTTAAGGCCAATCGAACAAATAAATTCAAGATCTTGCAAGGAACAAAATCAATATGCACAAATTAGTGGCACTCCTAGGTGCTCGGAAGGAACCATCAAAAAGAGACTGCGGAGAACGATCTCATTTACACCTGCATCCAAGACAGCAAGATACCCGGGAGGCCCCTGAACCAAGAAGGTGACAGACCTGTCATCTGACAGCCCTGCAACAATGACGACAGACAGGGAGGGGTACACACGGAGATGGGGAGGCACTGTGCTCAGGGTAGAACCCACACTGGGAAAATACCTACTCTCCCCAAAACCGTCTACAGAGTCCTCACTCTGGCTCCCGAATTTCCGGACTCGGTGCAAGCCTGGAGTGGGTGTGGACACGGGAAGGACCCCGCAGGGCTGAGGTGGGGAGAGCACAAGCACCGAAGCAGGGGGACGCTCCCTGACTGCAGACCATCTGAGGAGCCCAAGGAACCTAATCCGCGAGCACACAAACACAGATGAGGACCTAGGAGCACCCGAGCCCAGAAAGGGGGGACCCCACAGCCCCGCGCACAGCACAGCAGGAGGCCACGTCTCCTCACACAAAACGACGGAAGCCCCAGTGTCTACACAGGGCGCCCTTCCTCTGTGGGGTCCTGAGACCACGAACCCCTTGACAGTGCACTCAGGCGGCTTCTCCTCAGCTCCTCCAGCATCTGGTCCTTAGGAGGTTGGACTGCTGCCAGTGTGGGCGCGTCCTCCACAACGGGTCCGGTCAGTGTGGATGCAGAGCCACACCCTCCTCAGCTTGTCCTGTCAGGGTGGGAGGCGCCCCACATTCTCCAGAAGTCTCCACAGTGGGTCCTGAAGAGGCGGGGCTCTGGTCCCAGCTGTGGCTGTGCAGCCTTGGCTCAGGGCGGAGCTGGGGTCTGGCGCCCTCTGCAGGCGGTGCAAGGCAGTGCAGGACTGTGGGAGCTCACCCTTCAGTGGAAGGTCCTGCTCCCTCCTGGGGTCCAGCTGATGCCATTTCATTCCGGAAATTCAAGCTGCATGGAGCCCAATACCCCCCAACTTCCCCCCAAATAGCTAAGGAACAATGAATTGGAAACAATGTGGAATTACAACAGTCCTTGACCCAAACAGTGTCACTGAACATGGCCCTGATGCAGACCCACACTCTGACCTCAACTTGGTCTCAAGCCTGGACCCTACCCTAATCCAAGACCCTAACCCTAGCCCCCAACCCAAACAATGTTCACAAGAATCAAAAGGTAGAAACTGCAAATATCCATCAATGGCAAGTGCCTAAGCAAAGTGTGGTGAAGCATTTGAATTTGGGTACAGGTTCAGGTTTTAGTCAGAGTTCTAGATCAGGCTTTGGGTTTAGTGTTAGGGTGAGGGTTTAGAGTGAAGGACAGGGAACAGAGTTATAGTTTAGGGCTTTAAGTTTATGATTTAGGCTTTAAGACTCAGGGCTTATGGGATAAAGTTCAAGGTCAAATTTGGGGTTTGACTTCATGCTGAGATTTGGGTTCAGGTTTCATGACTTGGAGGTCTGGTTTAGGGTTTGGGTTCGTGGTTCAGGGCTTGCATCCAGGGCTCAGGTACAGGCTTTGGGTTCCATTCCAGGTTTGGGATTCAGGGTTCTAGTTTGGGCTTTAAGGTCAGCTTAGGTTTCAGCGTTGGTAGGGTTTAAGGTTAGGTTTAGGGATGACACATTTTCTTCAGTTGTCATCATGGACAAAATAATTCTATCTGAAGTTTCTAAGTCAGAAATGTATTTCATCTGGGGGCGCCTGGGTGGCTCCGTGTGTTAAGCCTCTGCCTTGGGCTCAGGTCATGATCTCAGGGTCCTGGGATCAAGCCCTTCATCAGACTCTCTGCTTGACCGGGAGCCTGCTTCCCCATCTTTCTCTCTGCCTGCCTCTCTGCCTACTTGTGATCTCTGTCTGTCAAATAAATAGAATTAGTAAAAGCTATTATATGATCTTTTACAAACCATTTCCTATCTTTGCATTCTCATGTGCCAAGACAGACAGGGATTATTTAAAACCCTGAAGAGAGTGCTCTTGCTTTTAAATTGCCTGTAACCTTCGTGTAATAGATTTATGATTGATGATAGATTTAGTTAAAATATAACTATTTAAAATATTTACTCTCAGTAAACGATTTCAACCTATGCTCATTTAAGTAACTTGGTGCATAATCCCTTTTCTATTAAACCATAGTGCAAGGACCAATGCAGCGTTTCCAGGAGAACCCCAAGCTATTTTTCTAGAATGGCTGTATGCTTATATATGGCGTCCTGTTTTCACTCCCTTTGTGGAGCACCTACCCTGGAGGTCATGTAATAACCAATGACCAAAAAAAACAAACAAAAAACCCAAACATCCAGGTCGAAGTGCCATCAATGCCTGGAGTGGAGGAGACTGCTCAGACAGATCCCAGGCAGGCATCTCAGCCCAGGCCTGTGCTGGGGAAGCTGGTTCCTGGCTTTGGGCGCAATCTGGAAGCCAGCAAACTGACCCAAGAGTGCAGCCGGCGTTTAAGACTGATGATCTATTCGCAGCCAGGCTGCACGTGGACACCCGCTCAGGGAGCCCGGCTAGGAGGCTGCCCAGCGCTGGCGCTGGCAATGCAGTAGCATGCCAGGGCTTAGCCCCGCACCCCAGCCATGGCTCAGGTTTCAGATGTTAGGGGGCGGGGCCGGAGCAGAGAAGGGTCTTTGCTAATTTCTGAAGCTGGAAGTGAGCTCTCAGAGGACTCAGGAGGGAAGGGGGGGCGGGTCGGGGGCGGCCTTGAGCAGGGGTTTTGCTAATTGCCCAGGCGGGAAGGAGGGGCGCACAGCGCCAGGGTGCTGTGCTGCAGCCCATTCGGGACTGCAGGACACACCATACTCGCTGCCCCTGTGCTCCCACGCTGCAGCCTAGCCCCTGACGCAGCGGTGTCCCGTTCCCGTTCAGGCCTTCAGGCCGCCTGCTGCCCCTCCCCGCCCCATGGCTTCTCTGGAGGACCCTCTGCTCACAGGTAAAGTGACACCGCGACGCGCCCTCACCTGAAGCAGAAAACGCAGGACAGGAGCGGGGTGTGGGGTGGTCGGGGCCCAGCCTCCCGCCAACCCCAGGGCACCAGGACCACCCCGGACGCCGCACCACACCCTGTCCGCAGGGGGTCGGGCCAGGACGGCGCCACAGGAGGTACCCCCTCCTCCCCCCCGCCAGCCGGCAGGCTAGCCCCCATAGTTCCGCACTCCCACGCGCCTGTCAGAGCCTCCTGCCATTCCCAGGGCACCCAGAACCCAGAGAGTGAGGCCTTGGGTGCTTTCTAGTGACAGATTCAAGGCAATTTTTCGACTTTGGGACTCAGAGTTAACATAGTTTTCATTTGTGATTATTATTTTTGTGTGGGGGCCGTAGCTTTTCTTTTGACCTATGGTTGTTTTCACTCCCGGTTCTGAAGAAGCCCCTAAATCCTAACCCTGTTGAGGACTCTGAAAGCTCTCAGAGCAGCAGTGCTGGGGGACAGTGTGGACACATGGTTTGGTTTCTCCTCTGGCCTGCTTCTGTGGCAGCCCCGCTCTGTCCTCCTCAGACTTCAGAGCAATATCTGAACAAGTGGAGAAGCGACCAGGGGGTCAGGAAGGTGGCCACCGAAGAGTGACTTCTCTGGAGGGTGGCTGAGCTAGCAAGTGAGCATGTTAATCCAGCTCTGCCTGCATTAGCAATGGAGCTGAACAGGAGCCAGGGAAGGGGAGGAGGAGCAGAGAGCAGGGACAAAGGAACCAAAGAGGAGATTCAGATGAAGGGAAGTAATGGGGAGGAAAGAGAAGAAACTCTAGAAGACAGGCATGTAGAAAGGAAAAGGGATGAAGTGGGCATTGGGAAAGGGCACCACCAGGGAAGGAGAGAGGGGAAGGAAAGAGGGAGGAAGAGAGGAAAGGGGAAAGGGAGAAGGGAGGAGTCAGCATGCCAGGGCTCCCCCTGCATCTGAAGAAGAGGTGGCTGGTCCAGCTTGTCAAACAGGGTGCTCACTCTTTGGCCCCAGTTTCTGCTCCCAGTGCTACTGGGCTTTTCAAGGAAGGCAGGCTGTCCCTTGGGACCTACTGGAGCCCACTGGAGCCCACAGGAGGGTGGGAGAGGTAAGATGCCACCAGGTCCTGTCCTGAGCTGCTCCCAGCCACCAGCCTCACCACATGGTGCAAGAGGGACCCCAGAACAAAGGACGGACACAGTCCAGCATGTCTGCTGGTGGCCCTGGGCACTTAGCTCATCGCAGTGAACCACACGGCCTCCTCAACCCACGCTTTCAAAGCCTCCTTCTTCGCTTCTGGCTTTCATGTCTGTAGGAACATGAGCCAGATCTAACTCATCTCCGACAGACAATTCTGACTCACCCCGTGTCAGATTTTTATGAGTGGCTGTGATAGAGTAAGATAGCAATGCTCCAACAAACGGACTGTTTCCTCCCACTTGACCTCAACAGTCTTATACATTTTCTTAGCGAAAACATCTTGTCTCCTTCCATTAAGCTCATAACGTGGTCTAGTAGTATACATGCGCCTTCGGTAGATGCGAAGCGATACAGAGGTCCTTTTTTTTTTTTTTAATTTTACAAGGCAAAGTCAGTGAACACATCCAACTTGACCAATACGTCTCTAAAATGTCAATCCAGGCAAAGCTTTTTCTGCCTACAGTTTGGAGCCTACGTAGTGACATTTTTAAAATGCTTTCAGTCCCTCAGTGAGGCTCTTAGAAGCTAGCCAGGGCTTACTACGTGCCAGGCACTGTGTCAGGTGTTGGAGCTAAAGGGAAGGAGAGCTTGGAGGCTGGCTGGGGAAGGACATCCATGACACAACCACAGCTAGAAACGGAGGCCAGTGCTAGAAAAGAGAGAGCAGGCTGCATGGAGAGTGTGTACCATGGGGCTTGTGAGCTCACGAATATGTGGGAGTAACTGGAGTGGGGAGATGGGGGAGAGGAGAGGGTCTTCCCATCAATGGGAATCACCTGTGCTTGGAGGCAGGTGCCATGAGAGGTCTCCACAGGAAGAAGGAGGCAGTGTGGTTGAAGGGCAGAGAGATGGGGCAGAACAGGCATCAGTCAGTTGGACGGGTATGAATAGACTGATGGGAGGATTATGGGTGCCTTTGGAGGACTGAGAATTTGTTAGAAGATCAGTGCAGATTTCTATGGAGACAAATGCCAGGAACTGATAGGTCTTTGAAAGGTCACTCTGGCTGCCTTTTGGCAAAGGGGTTGGTAAAAGGCACTTGCAGGTGTGAACACACCAGGTGGGAGGTGAGTGCAGGAAATCGGGTGAGGGAGCATGGGAACTTGGTCCGGGGGTATATAAGGGAGAATAGCCTTTAAGGAGTTCCACAAATTGGCACCAGCTGTGGCTTAATTACAGAGCTGGAAGGGGGAGGTGGGTGTGTCCTGGAGGTTACAGAAATTAGATGAGAAAGGGAAGTCTTTTTAGATCTCTTTTTCAACTAGAGGAACTCTCACCTTATTGATAGAATTCCAGAGTGGGAACCAATGATATGAGGACATCTTTGAAATGTCTGAATATATTCTTCGACATCTTTGAAAGTGACGAGGAGACCTTGGCCTTAGGAGGCCTTGGCCCTCTTTGTAGCCACAAAGATTTCACGTACAGATTTGAGTTCTCCATTTTAAAGTCAAGGAGTCAGTCCTTCCAAAGGACACCTCCTATCATTTTACCCTCTCATCATACCTCACGTGCTGGCATCTCCAAGACCCTCTGTTCCAGGTTGAGAGTATCCACTTTGGCCAGGCTGGTCTTGCCAAGAACACCACCACAGGAAATCTAGAGCCTATAATGCTATTAATAACATCATCTAGGACTGTGTTTGCTGCCCTCATAGCCTCTTCCCACCATGACTCACTGAAGCTTTTAACACATTGTATCCATTAAGCTATAGTTCCCAAAGGTCATCTTCTCTAGTGCCATTAATTTTTAGGGGACCAGGCAAACCTTAAACTTGTCCCCCCTAATTGGACCCCTGTTCCCCCACAATCTATTTGAAAGCCTTTCACCATGATTCTTGAATGAGATCTGAGACCACTGCTGGTACCTAACACTTCTTGGCACCTTGTCTGTTAGGTTCTTGGAAGAGGAGATGGCTATGGAGGTGAGTGGGAATGGGAGTGGGAGGATTTCTCCCTTCACTTTGCTTTTTGTGTTTTCAAATAATGGGTTTTGAGGGGGCGGGAAAGTTTAACCAGACCATTTATTTTCCATCTCCCATCGATAAAAAGTTTACCACTCCCCACTGGAAGAATTTATATCTTTCCTTTGAATCTACAGGAAAATCTCCCAAACCCAGACCACCACCATGTGGATTCAGCCATCTTCTGATTCACCTCCAGATTGTCTCCTCCTAACTGCTCAAGCCACAGGTTAAGGGCGAAATGTTCAATGCCCAAGCAATTAAGTGGGGAACACGTTTATCTAAGCAATTGCATGCAGCTCTCTATCTGCATACAGGGGGTCTCTCCCAAGCCTTTCCAACCTCAGCAAAAGAAGACAAAGCCCCAGCAGTCTGGGGTATATATCATTCATTCATTCCTGTGTTCAACACTCATGGCGGATCCCCAGCAAGACAGTGGGAGAGCAAGGACTGGAGAAATCCTGGAAGCTGAAGTCTGAGGAGGATTTCAAATTCAAGTCAGAGATGAAAGAAACATCTGGACTTGGTCCTCAGGTACATGCAGCATTCTGAACTGAGGCTAGAACCAGAGACCATTCTAATGAAAGGCCTCTACAGGTGGGCTCTCACAGGTGGGCCCCAACTCAGTTTCGTGTATATTCATTCATGAAATAGCTCTTTGGGTCAACATGCAGAAGAAAACCATTTCAGAAAACTGACAATGAGGAGAGTAAAGGGAAGCCAGAAGGCTTGTGAATGGGGAGAGAGGAGGACCCAGGGCAGGAAACCAAGAATCCCTCCCTGCCCTCCTTGCTGCCAGGGAGGTCTGAGGGACTAGTTTCCACCTGGGATCCCAAGTCCAGAACAAAAGCAGCGGGGCCACGGCGGGGGAGAGAAGGGGGTCCTCAGCACGGGCGCATGGGGCTGCGGAAAGATGGGGGCTAGCGTGCCTGCTGGCGGGGGGCACCTCGCAAGGCGCTGTCCCCAGCCCGACCCCATGAGGACCCGGGTTTGGCGCAGCGTCCGGGGTGGTCCCGGTGCCCTGGGGTTCCGGGAGGCTGGGCCTCCACAACCTCCCTCTCCGCCCCCAGGTCGGGTCCGCGCTTTCTGCTCCAGGTGAGGGCGCGGCGCGGTGTCACTTTACCCCTGTGCAGAGGGTGGTCCGGAGAAGCCTTGGGGCAGGGAGGGGCAGCAGGCAGCAGGAGCGGGACAGCGGAGCCTCACATGGGAGCGTACGGGCGGCGAGTCCGGTGGGTCCTGCAGTCCCGACTGGGCCGCAGCACAGCACCGCGGCGCTGCCCGCCCCTCCTCCGCCAGCCCCTCCACCTCCTCCCAGACTCTCAGCCACATCCTCTGTGAGCTCACTTCCAGCTTCGGCAATTAGCAAAGCGCCTTCTCCCCGCCGCCCTCCACCCGCCCCCGCCCCCCTCCCTCCTGAGTCCTCCGCGAGCTCCCTTTTCGCTTTGGCAATTAGCAAAGCCCCTTCTCCGCGCCGCCCCGCCCCCCTCCCTCCTGAGGCCCCGCCCTGGCTGGGGCGCGGGGGGAAGCCCCGGGGGCTGCAAGCTTTGCCAGCGCTGGCGCTGGGCAGCCTCCTAGCCTGGCTTCTTGAGCGGGTGTCCACCCGCGGCCTGGCTGCAAAAAGATCATCAGTCCTGTTAACCCTGGCTGCACTCTCCCGTCAGTTTGCTGGCTTCCTGATTGCGCCCAAAGCCATGAACCAGCTTCCCCAGCACAGGCCTGGGCTGAGATGCCTGCCCAGGATCTGTTTGAGCAGTCTACTCATCTCCAGGCAAGGATGGCACTTCCACATGGATGTTTGGGTTTTTTTATTGTTTTTTGGTCATTGGTTATTATTACATGACCTCCAGCTAGGTGCTCCACAAAGGGAGTGAAAACAGGATGCATGATATACCCCTCACCTCCCATGCTGTCTTTCTCTTAAATAATAAGCACTGCTGAACTATCTTAGATTCTGTACCTTCTCTCCAGCCATGAACCTATCACTGTCTTTAACTCTTGAAAACTTCATTAGACAAATTAATGTGGTGAAGGAAGCAATATGAGAAAGCCTATTAATCTGATGAGCATGGAACTGAACAAACCCTATAGATACTTTCCCTTTGATTTCTAGCCTATCAATACCTACAGTGAGTCACATACACTCAAGATTATTGTTTTTATTGTATACTTCATATATTCATTGATTTTGGACTCGTTATCATTTCGTTGAAGTGTTAAACTATGGTAATAAACAAACTTTTAATTAACTTTTCCTCCTATGATACAAATATAACTTGCACTTGAGCTTTAGCTAATTTTATGTTCTAAAATTGCCAAAACAAAATGATCAAGGTTTCTAGATTATTTACTGTCTTTTCTACTATATAATATTGTTCTATCTCTTCTGTATAAAGAAAATGAATGCTTGGGGCTCTTGGGTGGCTCAGTGTGTTAAAGCCTCTGCCTTCTGCTCAGGTCATGATCCCAGAGTCCTGGGATAGAGCCCCACATCAGGCTCTCTGCTCAGCAGGGACCCTGCTTCCCTTCCTTTCTCTCTGCCTGCCTCTCTGTCTACTTGTGATCTCTGTCTGTCAAATAAATAAATAAAATCTTTAAAAAAAGAAAATGAATGCTTGATAACTAAATGAATGCTTTACTGAACAAATTAAATATGGCAATAGCATTTTATTTTATCATGCTTCACATATTAAACAATAATATTATATCACTAGTCTACAAATAATCTACTCGCATAGTCATTTGGAAGCTTTTAGCAAAAGAATTCTTCCTCCTGATTGTAGTATAAAAGCCACAGAAATATACAGAAGACTCCTAGGATAGAAAGTGAAATCCAGTTATCCGTGATGCCTTGAGGAGGACCTGACCTATGTATGTCCTGGGATGCACTAGTAACTGTTACATGTGATAGGATTATATTTAATATATACAGTTTCATTTACTTCACAAAGGACATATAAATTTGAGAATAAAATATTTGATGAATCTATAAAGTCTATATCTATTTGTAACTAATGTGGTAGAATTAAGATGTTAATTTGAAAAAAAATTCATTGAACACATTCAATTGTTTTTATATATATAAACAGCATTATTTATTTATGTAAATAAATGCATTGTCAGTAAAATCCATTTACTTATCAATCATAAGGGTAATTTTAAGTACTAAGAATAAGAAATATGTGAAAAGATAAGTGTTCAAGAGTGCAGTTTGTGGTAATTAATACAATATGATAGGCTCATGAAAAAGATATATTACTTGAACTTAAAAGCTTCTATAATTAAGCGATGACCACTTGAAATTTGTAATTAGTCTTGCTGCAGTTTTTCCTTGCACTTATTGCCCTTCCCCAGAAGTTCATTAAGAATTTCTGTGAATGTCCTTATGTTTAATCTCATTCATAGATTCCACTGCTGCTCACAAAACAAAGCCAAAAAGAGAGGTAACTCTATGTGGCACTCCATCCACAAGCAATACATTCATAAATAATTAAAAAGCTCTCTACTTCATTTGTTACCCATTCAGCTGATAATTTAAATGAGTAACTGAGGCCATTTTATCAGCACTTTTAATAGAATGCGACTCAGAAACTTCACAGTGTTATTTAAGAAGAAATGCTCACGTGTTAAGGTTTTTATTTTTTTAAATCAACAAAATAATTTTCAAATATTAAAAGCAAATGTCTCCTTTTCCTCCAAGTTTCCTTGCTATGTCAAAGTTACAAATAAATACATTAAAATCGTATTTTGAGTAGTAGATAAAAACAAAAGTTTTGAAACTGTGGGTTGAGTGTCTGGGTTAACTTGTATAAATATCTGAACTCAATGTATTTAGACTTTATTAGATTTTTTTTTTAGACTATTTAAAAATACATGCTGAGATAATGACAACATTATTTTATTCATTTTAATAAATAAATTATTTTATTTAATTATGTTTAGATATTTATTTATTAAATTAATGATTTAATATTTAATAATCTAAATTTGAAATATTTTAAATTCTAAAAATATTTATTTAATTAAATTGATATATTTAATATAAATATTTAATAAATTATTTAACCATTATTATAATTATGCAATACATTATGCATTGTGTAATAATTGCATTTTAATAAATAAATAAATGTATTATTTACATTATTTTATTATATTTTATTTCGTTGACAAAGAGAGGGAGAACGCAAACAAAGGGAGCTGCAGGCAAAAGGAGAGGGAGAAGTAGGCTCCCAGCTGAGCAGAAAGTTCAACCTGGGGTTCCATCCCACGACCCTGGGATCACCACCTGAGTCGAAGGCAGATGCTTAAGTGACTGAGCCATCCAGATGCCCAAGGCTTTGTATTCTTCGCTTCTAAATATTGATGCTCCTTCATCTCTGGAGTTAGTAAATTGATGTTGAGAATTCATATCAAAGAATTGATAGTAGCTGTTAAACAGAAACATGTAATTTAGGGGAAAAAAAAGAACAGAAGGAAGAGAAAGGCCAAAAGTCAAAAGCACATTAATATAAAATTTAATTAGATAAAAAAGCTGATATTCCTGAAGGGGGCTAATAAAAGAGCTGCAAAGAGCTGATAGGATTAGGAAAATTGTCCACTCCTGGTCATTTCATAATTTTAAACTATTCCTTATTAATAAATATACATAGTTCCAGAAACACAAGCACATAGGAACATTTCCACCAAGTTTCCTCTAACAGCATTTACAAATTAGACGTTCAAACAATGCAGTTCATTACATGTTGCATCTGTATCTTAAAGTTTAAACACTTTCTGTGACACATTTTCTAACAATTAAAATTAAAATATATATATATATATACCTTATCCCTAAATGGAAAATATATATATATATATATATATATATACATAGAAACCTTATTCCTAAATGAAACCTTTCTTTGTTTATTAGCTTAAATAGGTAAATTAGCAACAACAACAACAACAAACAGCTAATATTATAAAGGTAGGAACAATTTACCTTTTCATTTATTGCTATTTTCTAAAAATTCCTATTTTATTTTTTTCTCAAGTCTGTCATAATAATTTTCTAAATCTCCTGCCTTATTCAATTTTTTTCTTTTAGTGGAAATCTCTATTTCATATTTATTTTCTCTTCCTCCACTCTTTGCTCTAATAATTCAATGTATTATTAGATTTTCTGTTTTTCTCTTTATCCAGATATATCTTTTCTTTCTTTTTTTCTTTTTTAAATAATTTGATTTGCTGGCATTTTACATCAGTACATGCTTTCTTATGGATGTTAGAAATGTCTGTGGAACTACTAGAAGAATAAACTTTTTTACCTTTAAGAAGTTTACAGTCTAGAGTGCCTGGGTGGCTCAGTTGGTTAAGTGTCTTCCTTCAGCTTAGGTCATGATGCCAGGGTACTAGGATCCAGTCCTGCATCAGCTGCCTGCTCAGCAAGGAGTCTGGTTCTTCCTCTCCCTCTGCCCCTCCCTCTCTCTCTCTAATAAATAAATAAAATCTTTTAAAAAAAGACTTACTGAAATCTGAGACTGAATTACTAAATTCAGTCTTAATAGAAGACAGCTAAACAAAGCAATGATCACAACTGGAAAATTTAGCGAGATCATGATTTAACATTTTTGGTTGACACAGGACCTCTTTCAGTAACAACTATCCCTAAATATCAATTTCTTTGTAAGGCAAAAAATTTTGACAAGAAATCCAGATCCTTCTGATCGTTTTCATATCAATTTAATGTGACATCCTCAGAGTATATAATCAAATATGTAATTATTCTATCTGTTGCCTTGTATATTGCCTGTATCTTTTTCAGACTCAAAGTTCCATTGAGGTAGAGTTTTTTTTTTTTTAAAGCAGAGATTTTTAAAGTGTTTGATATATACAATATGCTTAATAAGTTTTTAAAAAACCTATGTATTACAGAAGCCTTAAACAGGCTTTAAAAAAAGAAGGTGATATTAGTGGTCATATCAAACAATTTTCAGGTTTCAGTCATGTAAATAACTACATTTCTCAGAGACAGAGAAACATACAAATGATCTGGGTCCAGTAGGATAATGCTAGCATGTGTTGTAAATTCTTTTATATGACCTTATTCTTGCAAGAATTGGTTATGTGGCAGAAAAAAGGTATCACTATCTTATACTTTATTATTTAAAGAGATTTATGGAAGTGTTAATTTCTTACACTACCCCTTTGTTTCAGTGGACCCAATTTCCGTGGTAATGGTGAGAGGAAAGTAGGCAATTTAGGCAGCAGCCAAAATCACCTACAAGGCACTATAAAATAAGGCTTGTTCTAGATCATGGGTCTGTCCAAAGGGGAATGTTAAGGGGTAGAATGGATGATGGATGCATTGTGGACTTATAACTTTAAGATTAATACTGTTATGCCCCAATAATGGGTCTATGATTAAAGGAGCGAGACTGATGTAAAGCAAAGGTCAAGCAAAGCTTTATTTCATGCGAAGCATCAAGAATCTAACCGAACGTTTGGGGCCACACCTCTTATGAGAGAAGGCAACCCTTTGCTGTTTCACAGTCTAGCTTTTAAGGGCAAAGGCCATGCAGTCAGGCCTGGCCACGCACAGGTGACCAATGAGATTTTAACACACACAGAAAACTCCACAGTGAGGCTAGGTGACCAATTGAGGTTCAATTTACCCTAGTATAGACATTTGACCCAGCCTATTACACCTTGATTAGGATTGGTGCAAAAAAGGTTCCCGAAGGGCGGAGGAGTGGGGCATACTCCTTAGTATCTAGGGAGACAATATGCAAACACCGCCCCCCTCCCGCTGATTGATGTCTCCACCTGGCCTGACCCACCCTTGTATATGGGCTTTGTTACCTGGAGCTGATTTCCAGGACTTGTTTTTAAGTGAATCCCCTGGGGGAAGGGGAGCAAGGACAGTTTAAGGGTTAACCTCAATGAAAGCCTCTTGCTAAAATATAAAAATATAAAATAGGTCCTTACATTACAACAACTCAGTAGGGAAAGTCCCAGTGTGGTGATAAAAGAAGTGAGGTAACTTGCATTGCACATTTTTTTTTAAAAAGTGTAAGTTGTATTATTCCGTGCCATGACATCATACTTTATCTTCATCTCTGTCTACTAGTTTAAAACTAGTTAAACAAATTCAACAATTTTTTTTTAAATATTTTATTTATTTATTTAAGAGCAAAAGCCAGAGAGAGAGAGAGAGCATGAGCAATATGGGGCTCGATCCCAGGACTCTTGAGATCCTGATCTGAACCAAAGGCAGACACTTAACTGACTAAGCAAATGAGACTCCCACAAACTCAACAATTTTATAAAATTTTTATTTGTTGGGGTGCCTGGCTGGAACAGTCAGTAAAATATATAAATCTTGATCTTGGAGTTGTACGTTTGAAATCCACCTTGGGTGTAGAGGTTTTATTTAAAAATAAAATCTTTAAAAAAATTTTTTTCATTTTTTTATTTAAGCCATTGTATGGCAGTGTTGATCACTATATTGTACACCTGAAACTAATATTAACCTTATTTTAACTAACTGGAATTTAAATAAAAACTTTAAAAATAAAATAAAAATAATAATCATAAAAATAAAAAAGAGGAAAAATTATTTGGCAGGCAATTTTCTTAATTGCATTATTATTTATTATTATCATAGTCTGTGTGTGTCGGTGGGAAGTGGCTGGTATTACAGTGAGTTCCATATCTGTGTTACACTGAGTTCCATGTCTGTAGTCAGTCTTTTTTTTCTTTTAGTTTATTTTCAGGGATCCAAAATTCATTGTTTATGCACCACACCCAGTGCTTCATGTAATAAATTCCCTCCTTAATACCCACCACTGGGCTCACCCAACCACCTGCCACCCTCCTCTTCAAAACCCTCAGTTTGTTTCTCAGAGTCCACAGTCTCTCATGGTTTGTCTCTCCCTCCGATTTCCCCCAGCACACTTCTCTCCATCTCCCAGTGTCCTCCACGTTATTCCTTATGTATTGATTCTTATAAGAACTTTTATTTCTTTCCCTATTCTGCTTTGCATATGCTTACCTTAGATGTTAAAATGTTATAAACCTCTCCTGCCTGGTCCATTTTCTCTCTCTTCTCTCATGATTTCTCATGCTCTCCCTGCCAACCCCACATGCCTTACAATATCTGGATATGACTAATTTCTTCCTGAGCTACTTTATTCTACTCTGCCATATGGTTGCCCTTCCCTCTTCTGTACCATAACTTCTATCCCCTGCATTTGTGCTTTAACAATACCTAATTCTTTTCACTGCATCTGTATCTTTGAGGTCAATACTCAGTAGTGCAATCGCTGGGTCATAGGCTAGCTCTATTTTACTGGAAAGAAGGGCCATATGCACCCCAGTGTTCATAGCAGCAATGTCCACTATAGCCATTCTGTTGAAAGAGCCAAGATCCCCTTCAACAGACAAACGGATAAAGAAGATGTGATCTATGGATACAATGGAATATCACTCAGCCATCAGAAAGGATGAATACCCAACTTTTGCATCAACATGGATGGGAATGTAGGAGATTATGTTAAGTGAAATAAGTCAAGCAGTGAAAGTCAATCATCATATGGTTTCACTTATTTGTGGAACCTAAGGAATAGCATGGAGGACATTAGGAGAAGGAAAGGAAAAATGAAGTGGGGGGATTGGAAGGGGAAATGAAACATGAAAAACTATGGACTCCAAGAAACAAACTGAGGGTTTTAAAGATGAGAAGGATGTGGGGATGGGTGAGACTGGTGATGGGTACTAAGGAGTGCACATATTGCATGGGGCATTGGGTGTTTTACACAAACAATGAATCATGGAACACTACTTCAAAAACTAATGATGTATTGTATGGTAACTAACATAACATAATTAAAAAGAAAAGGAGGGGGACAATACCTAACACTCAATCTTTGCTAGTTTCTTGTTTACCTCCTTTTAAGAGTAAGCTCATTAGTGTTTTTTGTTTGTTTGTTTGTTTTTGTCTCAACTAAAAGAAGAAAAATAATACACATTATTTTGAAAACTTTTTGAACAGTGTACAAACGTTAGTCAAGTCCACAATGTCTCATCTCTTCTTCCTCCTAACATGGCTAAGATGAAAAACCCTTTATCTGGGAAAAGATCATTCTCCTGCCACCTTGTGTAAGATTTTGGCTTTAGCTTAGATTATCCTTTCTTTCCTTTTCTGAAAATAAGTTGAAAATATTAATAGCCTCAGTTTCTTCTTCCAAAATATGACTGCTTCTTTACCAAGTGCAAAAGCAACCCATTTTGACCATAGTAAACAGCTTGGACCTACTTTTTTTGGCTCACTGTTTTAGTGAGACAAGTGGAGTGAAGATGACACACCATTTCCAAATGTATTAATAATTGGTAGACCATACTTCTAAATTGAAGATTTGTTGCCATTAAACTACGACCAGACTCACTATAATTACAGAGGTAAATTCTTTATATTTACTATATTTGAAATTACCATATAATACCAAAATAAAATTATGATTATGTGAAGAGTCTGTAATATTAAGAAGATGACTTTGAAATGATTGCTTATCTAAATGAAATTTCCCATTTTATAATCTTGTATAAGCTTCCGTTGTCATTTCCTATTTAAAATCTATTAGAAGGCACTCTTATTTTCCCTTAAGTGGGAAGTCAAATGTGGAACAAATTCATCCCAAAGGAACTGATTCTATATTCCACTGAAGACCAGGTGGCTTCCATGTGGCATTTTGCCTCTTGCATATTGTTCATCTCCTACAACAAATGGGGGTATGCTCTTTAGTAAACTAATTCAACTCAATTAGAGGCATTGTCTTCAAGGGATAACATCATAGAGACTAGAATCAGAATCATACTTTTGGGAAAATTGGGCCCAGGATTTTTGTTTTGTTTTGTTTTAAGATTTTATTTATTTATTTGACAGGCAGAGACCACAAGTAGGCAAAGAGGCAGGGGGGGGGGAAGCAGGCTCCCTGCTGAACAGAGAGCCTGATGCAGAGCTTGATCCCAGGATCCTGAGATCATGGCCTGAGCCGAAGGCAGAGGCTTAACCCACTGAGCTACCCAGGGGCCCCTGGGCCCAGGTTTTGATGGCTTCTTTCCTCAATCTTATAAAACCTATTTGAACTCTACTGGATGCCAGAACTGCTTAAAAATATTTGGTCCCTTGTAATTTTAACCTTCCAGTATTCAATGCACCTGATCCATGTAATATCCTATAGTATTTTTGTCAAATGAAGACTCTCAAAGTGTGTTTCTTGGGAGACACTTTTCAATTGGTTGCTTACATTTCTGCATTTATTATTTGTTCTAGGCCATCCTTTGAAGATGGTTGTATTGAATAGACTTGGAAGACAGAAATAGTATCTTTTTTTTTAACTTAACCTGTTGTGTTTGCAAATATTATCTGCCTCTGTTTTGATTCTTCTTGTGGGAACTGAGGCTCAGAACTGATATATAACTCCCACCCCTACACACACACACACACACACACACACAAATACACACACACACACAAATACTGTTAATATTCTGGCTACCTCTATTGCTGTGAATAATAAACTATATTATTTCTGAACCATGAGTCTGCGTCTTCTATCAACACCCAAGAAACTACGGCAGACTCATACACCAGCTTTCAAATAAGGGAAAATAATCTCAGATGCTTTATATTTTTTGATAGTGTTACCTACTTCTGAACATATGACTGAACACATATAAAGCTGGAGCCCTTTCCATTTAGAGCTTCTTCTGTGGAAGAACTATGCATTCACTAGTAAACAAAAGTAGATTCATCTTTTTTTTTTTTTTCCTCCTGACACCATTTCCTCTCTCACACTGTTGCTCAAATTGGATGGAGTCTAAGGTCCTTTGAGGAAATTTTTGTTTAATGACTCAAAATAAAATAGGAAGAGTCTAAAGTGCTAAAAATACTTCTAGATAAAAGGTATAAGATAATGCCAGAAAGGATAGTAATTTTATCTAACAACTGCCTGTTCACCCCTTTTTTGTTCATTAACTAATCTCCAAATTCCTGACTAAATCCCTTTTGTAAGCCAGAATGTGAGCTAAAAACTGGGATTTTAAAAAATGTTCATTTGAAATCCAGTTAGTTAACATATATGGTTGTATTAGTTTCATGTGTACAATATAACATATAGCACTCAGTGCTCATCATGACAAGTGCTCTAATTAACCCCCATCACTTATTTAATCCATCACTCCTTTCAGATCCCGTCAAGTAACCATCAGTTTGTTCTCTGTAATGAAATGTCTGTTTCTTGCTTTGTTTCTCTTTCTATGTCTTATTATTTCCCCTTTGCTTGTTTGTTTTGTTTCTTTTATTCCATATATGAGTAAAGGTATTTGTCTTTCTCTGACTGACTTATTTCACTTTTAGCATTATACTGTCTAGTTCCAACCATGTTATTGCAAATGGCAAGATTTCAGTCTTTTTTATGGCAGAATAATATTCCATTGTATATACATACCACTTATTCTTTATTTATTCATCAATTGATGGATACTTGGGTGCTTTCCATATCTTAGCTTTATAAATAATGCTGCTATAAACATAGGGGTGCTAGAATCCCTTTGAATAAGTTTTCTTATATTCATTGGGTAAATACACACCAACAGGATTGTTGGATCACAAAGGACTTCTATTTTTAAATTTTATGGAAATTCCATACTGTTTTCAAATATGGCTGTATCAGTTTGCATCACCACCAACAGTTCACAATTGTTACTTTTTTTTTTTTAAGATTTTATTCATTTGACAGAGAGAGATCACAAGTAGAGAGAGAGAGAGGAGGGAGCAGGCTCCATGCCTGGCAGAGAGCCCGATGTGGGACTTGATCCCAGGACCCTGAGATCATGACCTGAGCTGAAGGCAGAGGCTTAACCCACTGAGCCACCCAGGCAGCCCCCACAAGTGTTACTTTTTCACATCCTCTCCAACACCTTTTGTTTCTTGTAGTGTTGATTTTAGCCATTCTGACAGGTGTGAGGTGGTATCTCTTTCTAGTTTTGCTTTGCAATTTCCTGATGATACATGATGATGGACATCTTTTCATGTATCTACTGAACATTTGAATGTGCTTTGGGGAAACACTTGTTCATGTCTTCTATCCATGGTTTTATTGGATTATTTGTTTTTGGATGTTGACTAAAAACTGGATATTAAGTAACACACAAGACAGGTTTCTTGAGATTAAATTTTATTTGCATGAGTATCATTAACAGGAAAAAATATGCATATGTGTATGTACAAGTGTGTTTATGTATACATCTATCTATCTATCCTCTATCCCATGTCTTCTAATTGTGGTAAATCCTGTAAGGTGGGGAATGGGATAGTCTGAAGAAATATGCTTCTGGATATGCTGGGTAAGCAAATTTAATTGCACTCAGATGCATTGGATATAAGTGAATCACTCAAATGAGTTATTTAATATTATATAGAAACAAATTAAAAGTTTATGTAGTTGAAAATAATAGGTAGTTAAAATAATTTTTTTGTTTGTTGTTTTTGTGTCTTTTTTTGTTTATATATACTATGGTGTGAATGTTTATGTCTCCCAAAATCATATTATGAAATCTAACTCTGTAAGTGCTAGTATTAAAACATAGGGGCCTTTGGGAGGTGATTAGGTCATAAGTGGGATTACAGTCCTTTTAAAGGAGACCCCAGAGAGTTCTCTTGCTTCATTCATCATGTACGTTTACAGTGAGAAGATAGCCATCTATGAGGAAGTGGGCTCTCCCTGGATCTGCCCATTCCTTAATCTTGAACTTCTCCGTTCTAGAACTGTGAGAAATAAATTCCTGTTCTTTATAAGCTATTAAGTCTATATCATGTCCGTTATAGCAGCCTGCATGCAGAAGGACACTATGACCTAAAATGAGAGCAATAAATATAAAGTTTCAGTAAAGTCAGTTGGTACAATGTTTTTTTTTTTTTACTTAGAGAAGACATGCTGCTTCATGTTAAACCTTGATATTGTATATGTTTCTTGAAGGGCCACTTCTTACTCCTTTGTGTGTTTTCCACAAAGTCCAGGATGATGCCTTACATAAAGGTAATATTTTATAAATACTGTTGGAAATATATACTTCTCTAAAATCTTATTTTGCCTACAGATTACTTGGATCCACTTTGCCTTGTGTAGAATATTTGAAATATATTAAGTACAGAATGTCTCTCTAAATAACATTTAGAATCATCATTAGTTTATGACTCCTGACTCATTTGTTTATGCAGTGATACTTACTTCAAGAACACTGAAATTTGTAATATAATTTTGAATTAATCACCAAGCTAGTTTATTTTAACTTATGAAAAAATAATTTCTCATGTTGGTTTAATTCTGCTCTTATGTTATGGTCATGACATTTTCATTAAAATAAAGTAGAAAATAGAAGTAAATAATTAATGAAAAATAAAAAATAATAAATAAAAAATAAAAGCAAATCTCTTGTGAAATGTTAAACTTTTCTTACTTATTTTGTTTTGCTTTTCCTCTACCATGCTGGCAAAGCTGTATGTTGCAGATAAGTATAATTTTCTAGGTGGTAGGTTTGTTACTTTTACTAAAATTTTCAAAATATAAAGAGTTGAATAGTCATGGATTGTTTATTAAACTCCTTATCTACACATATAAAAATAAAACAATGATGGTGACCTGGGTATTTCTAAAATTGTATTCTGTTTTTCCATATTATGGTTTACAATGTAATTAATAAAGATTCTGCATATATTAACATCCATCCCCTTCTATCTCATCTGTATGTCCATACAGAGCATGTATGATTTCTATTCATTGCTATGTTGTGGTGAAGAGATTGTCTGAAGTAGCCTATATTTATGCAGGTAGATCTTAAGCTACGGTGCTCTTGTTTATTTGCTTGTTCGTGATCAGTATGTCTGAAAGATGATAACTATTGCATCAGGTGTGACGATTAAAAAATATTATTGGTGCCTGATACACTGTGATGAAATAGGTAAGTCAATTCATAATTTGTTAATTAAATTAGAAAAGAAATTCCTTTGGATTTGTTCTTTATTAAAGTTTTTTTTTTAACGAATTCCTTGGGATGTTTTTTGTGTAATATATATCACATGCCTCAACCTTTAAATTTGAATGTAGAAAAGAGTTATCAGAATGAGCCTAGAAAATATTGTTATGGGGGCGCCTGGGTGGCTCAGTGGGTTAAGCCGCTGCCTTTGGCTCAGGTCATAATCTCAGAGTCCTGGGATCGAGTCCCACATTGGGCTCTCTGCTCAGCAGGGTGCCTGCTTCCTCCTCTCTTTCTGCCTGCCTCTCTGCCTACTTGTGATCTCTCTCTGTCAAATAAATAAACAAAATCTTAAAAAAAAGAAAACATTGTTTTGAAATATTTTTGTTCTGTTATATTATGTTAACTTAGGAAATAATGGTAGTTATTTTTATTAGCATTTCCTACTTTCCACATGCCCTTACAGATGAGATATCATGTTTTTCCTACTCTTTTTATCGTGGTTGTTATATTCTTCATGATCAATAACAATCAATGAAAATTCCTAACATTAATTTTCTTTGGGAAAGTGATATTTTAGCAGGAATCCATGACCTAAAATTTTAGCTGTTGTTCTTCCAGGAGATGAGACTATCAATGTTCCCGAAATTTCAAGAAATAGAACTTATTAATTGTGTTGGTTGATGTTTATTGTCTCTGAACTTAGAGGTGCATAATTCAATTTAAAATTTATTTTGGGGGCGCCTGGGTGGCTCAGTGGGTTAAAGCCTCTGCCTTTGGCTCAGGTCATGATCCCAGGGTCCTGGGATCGAGCCCCGCATCGGGCTCTCTGCCTAGCAGGGAGCCTGCTTCCTCTTCCCTCTCTCTCTGCCTGCCTCTCTGCCTACTTGTGATCTCTATCTGTCAAATAAAATAAATAAAATCTTAAAAAAAACGGAGTGGACCTTATGGGGGTGCTTATCTGAAATTGAGGGACATTATAAAAAAATAAAAAATAAAATTTATTTTGAATTGAAAACAAGATCTTACTGAAGTTTAGGCATCCCACTTTATATCAGGCCTCCAGTACATTCTAATTTATTTATAGAAAATATCATAAACATGAATGACACTTTTCCTATTGCATTTATATGAAACTACAATGACTCAAAGATGTCAGATTTGAAAAGCACTACCTTTCTATAATTTCTGTTTCCTAGGAGGAATGGATATACCATTTTAGCTCAATTATCCAACAGTATTCAAAACCACCATGAATTTTAAAACATAGTTATTACACCCTAAAAATCAAGTATGAAAATGTATAAACAACCAAATCTCTATCTGTAAATGAAATACTCCCACACAGACGGGTTTTAAAACTTTCTAACTTAAGGAATTTGATAGCACAGACTCAGGGTAGTAGTTTCAGTGCCTACAGTATACTTTCAGGGAGAGAGTAATGTAAGCTCTGAGTCACTTTCTGCCTAGAGATGACCTAATAGTGGTTCTGGCATTGTTTGTTTGTTTTTGAAAATACGTTCCTGGGCGTCATTCAGAAAATGCAGAGTTTGGCATCTATATAAATTAAGGATGATCTTTTTGAACTTTTGTCTTTCATTACATCAAATTAACATAATTGGACAGAAATTCCACTAAATTAAGCATTGTTAGGAAATGTGTAAATTGGAGCTACTCAAATTAGTTGCTCTTTGAACTATGTGCTGTTGGTTCAGGATTAGATAAGGATTTTGAAGGCAAACCTAAATCATTGCTTCCTTTTTTGAGAGATTCTCAGCATATTTTCTTAAAATTAGCTGAAATAAACAATGTGTTTAGTCGCAAAGTGATTTGCATTTTTGCACAAACTCCCTATCTCCTTGAGAATTATAACAGATATTTCATGAAACATCATTGATCTTTACTTTGTTACACTGCTGGAAAGTACATTCAGAGTTGCCAGTTAAAGGTGTTAGTGTTGAGATGAAATGTCATGCATTTTTCTTCACTTCCATGCAAATGAACACAGTAATTTATTAAGACACAATGAAGAAAAAAAAATTGACAATGAGTTCCAGATTTTAAAAATCACTTGCCATTCAATCCAAATTGTGAGTTTGATCGGTTACCGAACACTTTATAATGCACCCCCGGTAATTTTACAGAGATTACTTTTTTCTTACCAATTCTTGATTATTCTGTCTTGCAATGCAGAGAAAGCTAACTAATTTAAAATAAACTTCCGTTAATTTTGATTGTTATAAACTTAAAATTGACTAATTTCCATATACAGAGTTTAAAATGTTCACAATTTACATTAAATATATATTCTGTGTATACCTTGGAAAAATTATACTGAAAATTGAAATTAAAATGATGTTGTATATAGCTGCAAGAAGCCGCCTGTCCCATTTCATCTTACTATATAAGTTGTGTCAGGTAATTTATAAAATCCCTGCTGCATAACAAATCTATTTTTTGTTGGAATGGGTAGTAATGTTTCTTCTTATTTCGAAATAAGAGTTGGTCTATGAGTGCCTCTGCAACTGTATTTTTCCTAAGTGGCTTCATGGTCTTGAACTGAGAAAGTTCAGAGCATTAAACATCAAAGTAATATATTTTGACATAATTAGACATCAAGGAAATGCAATTAAAATGACACTGAGATATCACTACACACTTACCAGAATGGCTAAAATAAAATATAATGACAAGCCCAAAAGAAAAAAATATACCATTTGATGATACACAATGGCAAGTTGTACCATAACTTAACCATCTCAGACTAGTGTAGTGTTAAATTTGTTTTTCTAAGCCATGTTTTGGGTCACTTACCACTTTTCAAGGATATAAAGTGCTATCATTTTACTTAAAACTGTGAAATTTGGTCAGATTTAAATTTCAATTTATGTTAAAACATTCTGTAAACTGTGTTAGACTTTGACATTTGTTCCCTCAGTTCAGTGAATAACACTATATCATATTCTGAAAAATACGCTAATTTTTTATTATTTTGAAAAATATCCCTTTTTCCTCTTATGGTAATTATGAATATGAATTAATAGTAGAATTTGATATGGTCCAGTATGACCATAAATACTTTATTGTATATTATCAAATTTAATAATGAATATAATGTACTTCTTTGGACAATTTTTAAAGACCAGTCTACTCTTAAAACAAAAAAAATGGAGATGCACTTCTTTAGTTCACACAAATTTCATTTTATTATATATGACCTCAGATAAATTTCAACAAATCATAATTTATTAAAATCATGTCTACTTAAAAATCTCATAGAAGAGTTAAACCATCAAAAATAAAAATAAACACACACAACACACACACATCACCCATGTATTGGCAAATCACAATTGCTGTAACAATACATTAGGCATTCCACAGTTAAGGGCTATCAAAATTTCCATCAGTGACAAAAAGATTTGTATCCAAATGGACTGATTTTCCAGAATCCAAGAAAAAGTCTCCTAGGATTTATTTAAAGATAAATATTTGAACAAATACTTCTTAAATTTAGGAAATTCAGAACATACGATTAAAGAATATTTGCAGTGCAGACTATATTCAATCCTTCCTTCAAAATGTGCCTTTGAGTACATAATTCTGTTTTCTCGATCTCAATTGAGCTGTCTTCCAAGGAAGTTTTCCAAAATGTGTGTCTCTGTGTGATAAATGTTCTAAGACCTAACATGCTTCATTGTATTTTTACTGTGCTCTCAAATTTAATCAATAATTTGGATTGATGTATAATACCTAGTTTCAAATATCTTTTCCATCTATAAAAACTCCCAGCTGTCTCTTTATATGCTATTACTATTGAGAATTGTGCTGTCAGTATTATTCTTGTACATTTTAGGTGATCTGTTCTTCTCTTGGGCATCATTTATGCTCTTCTCTGTTTTTGATATTCTTAAAACTCACCATAATGTATACGAGTGGTTTTTAGTGTGTGTAGTTTTTGTTTTGTTTTGTTTCTGATATCTCATGTTTGGCATCATTTTAAGTCTGGTATCTTTTATCTTTCTTTAATTCTCCAAAATTTATCTCAGTACTTATTTAAATATTTTCTTTATTTTTTTTTCTCTTCTGCTGTATTTGGGCAGAAGTCATTAATTTGTTTGTTTTTCCCAACTCATTTATTCATTTTACAGCTATATTCATCTTAGTCTCCATTTATTGTATTCTTTATTTCAACAATTTTCACTTAATTTATATTCACAGTATAGTATCTTTCTTTTCCTTGTATATGTATATCATTATTTTATCATATACTTTTAAGCTATTTTTAAAAATATTTTATTTATTTATTTGACAGTGAGAGATCACAAGTAGGCAGAGAGGTGGGCAGAGAGAGAGGAAGAGAAGCAGGCTACCTGCTGAGCAGAAAGCCCGATGTGGGGCTTGATCCCAGGACCCTGAGATCATGACCTGAATGGAAGGCAGCGGCTTAACCCACTGAGCCACCCAGGCGCTCCTTTTAAGCTATTTTTTAAAAGTACAGTCATTCTTTTTTTTTTTTTAAGATTTTATTTATTTATTTATTTGACAGAGAGAGATCACAAGTAGACAGAGGGCAGGCAGAGAGAGAGAGAGGGAAGCAGACTCCCTGCTGAGCAGAGAGCCTGATGCAGGACTTGATCCCAGGACCCTGAGATTATGACCTGAGCTGAAGGCAGTGGCTTAATCCACTGTGCCACCTAGGCGCCCCTAAGCTATTTTTTTAATTCCTGTTCCAATAACACTTGGATTGGCATATAAAGTTAACCACATCATATTTTTTAGGTAAGTAATTGTACTTTTTATGTGCATAGTTATTTTGGTCCATGAGTTCAGCTCTTCTTAGGATCATCAAATCTCTGTAAAGTCTGGGTATGCTAGGATTTTCTAAGCAACAATAAAATACATTGAAACCTGGTAGCTTAATTATAATAATGTTTTCTTTCTCAATCATTCATAATAGTATTCCATTCTGAGTAGCTTCCTTCTATTTTGCAGCTTTAGTGTTTGGAAAAACTTGAAATGTGATATTACTGTGATAATGTGAATTAGTCAGGGTTTTTCAGAGAATCGGGAAGAGAAAAAAAGGAAGATATTCTCCAGGGCCAACTCTAGAAGTGACTATTAAAACATCTGTCCAAATTCAATTGAACAAAACTCAGAAATGCCATCTCCAGTGAAATACAAAAAAGATTATATATAGTTCTGGGCACACACATCTCATTTGACCCAATGATGTATATCAATGAAAGACTGAAGGCCAATCACCACTCCATGGGAGAATTTAAAAATAAATTTACTAATGAGGCCAAGAATTCAGAATCACCAATACTTCAGAACTAATAATAACTGCCTTCACTTGATTTTATTCTATAAGATAAATCCTATGATCAAGTTTCAATTTTAAATTCTTACAATTTTAAATTCTTAAATCCTTATGAAGAAGCATCATTTGGAGGGAGCAGTTTTCATAATTTATCATCCATCAGCTTTTTTTTAAAGATTTTATTTATTTATTGGACACAGAGAGAGAGAAAGAGAGAGAGAGAGAGATCACAAGTAAGCAGAGAGGCAGGCAAGCAGGGAGGGAAGCAGGCTTCTTTTTGAGCAGAGCCCGATGTGGGGCTGGATCCCAGGACCCAGAGACCATGACTTGAGATGAAGGCAGAGGCTTAACCCACCACCCACGTGATGAGAGAGCCACTCAGGTGCCCCTCATCCATCAGTCTTAATTGATTGGAGGAAAATGTGTGGAGGAATAATGCCTTAGGGAGCTAATCTCTCTAAAGAATTTTCAAGTCTTTACCCCTTGAAGGTTTTTGTAAAGTTCTGATAGCCTCTAAACATCTAGTGGATTTCTACAGTGACAGGCCTGTTAAAACCTGTCTTCAAACCAGGAATAGAGCTTGAAACATACCAGTCAAGGGCAACTTTGAGTCTTTTAAGGAATTTATCATCATTTCTTTCTTTTTGGTTAATATCTGAAATAGTTCCATATTACACTGGCATAATTTCTCCAGAGCTGACTTTGAAGGAGGCATTCAGTTCCAGCTAGTTCCATATTTTGGCAAGAACTATACTTCTATATTAAAAAAAAAACATATTTTAGGGCACCTGGGTGGCTCAGTGGGTTAAAATCTCTTCCTTCGGCTCAGGTCATGATTCCAGGTTCCTGGGATTGAGTCCTACAGTGGGCTCTCTTCTCAGCTGGGAGCATGCTTCCATTCCTCTCTCTCTGGCTGCCTCTCTGCCTTCCTATGATCTCTGTCAAGTAAATAAATAAAATTTTTAAAAAAACATATTTTATACCAGTTATCCATGTTTATTAACTAAGATATCACAATACAAATAATACAAACAGTTGCTCTTTATTAATACCTTCAACCAAGATCAAAAAATATGTCATATTTTCTCCAAAAATTTTATATCATCTGATAGGTCAGATATATATATAAAATTACTTTTAAAGTTTTAAAAATATCAGCAAATATTTTCATTTAAGTGCAAATTTGAAAAAAAATCTACTTTTCCAAACACGACTTTTTATCCTATTTATTTTGAATTTTGTCAACAACTGATAAAATGTTTAGCGAGACTATAAATGTTAGATCGAAAAAAATGATTAATAGATGTAGGTTCAAATTATTATGTTCCATTAAAAATGATTTAGTCTTTGATGAACATCTGTTTGGTAATATGTTGATCCAGATATAGTAAATTAAAGACATATATAAAATTATAGGGAAATGACATCTTTCGTTCCATTATGAGTAGAGCTTTTAAAATGCTATTTGTCACAACCTGTCATCTTGTCATTATGTAGCATTATGTAGCAATTAAAAAATGTATACTCTTCACTTAGAAGTCTTTTGGAAATCTAAAATATGACTTTCTATGGTTTGTGTCTCCATATTGCTTTATTGCCAGTTAAAACAAATCCACATGCTTTGATTCAAAGGTAATAAATTCCTCTTATTTGGAAAAAGGATGTTTATTTTTGTTCTCTCACCCTTAGCAGGTGGTTTCATTTTAGCACACTTCAGAGTTATAATTTCATGCTTATTAAAAATATTTATTTTGATCTACATAGATGAATGAAACTTTTATTTTATTAAATTATTTGCCAAAAAATCTGTGAGTTTTAAAAATGTATTTCCTTTGAAGGGTTATTTTAGAGCATTCAAAGAGGATCTAAGAGTGTGGTATTATGCAGTTTTTAAGTAGGTATGAAATGGTTAATTATAGGATTGTTTCTTTAGGCTTATGTATATTGTCCATTATATGCTATAAAATATTTTGAAAGTAAATTTAAAGTATGTTTTATGTAGTTTATTTTTTGGAAAAAAATATTGAAATGACTTATGAAATTCAGTATACTCTCAACATTGATTTATTTTGAAATTTACCAGTTGTCTACTGAACTATTATATGGCAGATATTACTTCAGACTACACTGGTAAATGAAATACTTGGCTTTGTAGAACTTTTATTTTAATGGGTGAGACAATTCAAAGCTATAAACCTTAATAAAAATGGCATAGTGCATTCAAAAAGGAAGAGTACAATGGGGAAAAAGAAAAATTCGATCAGGGTGAGAAAAATCAAGGTTGCTAGGCAGGGGATGGGGAGTTAAATCTTTTAATAGAAAGATCAGGGTAGTTACAATGAAGCTGACAATTGAACAAATGTATGGAAAGGTGATGAATTTGCGCAGAACTATCAGCAATAAGGTCACTCCAGACAAAGGAATTGGCTATCTTGAAGGCCATAAGGTTGGATCATGCCTGGCATATCTGAGGAATAGCAAGGAGGCCACTGTGAGTGACTGAAGAGTAGCAGGGAAAGAGGTCACAGAGGTTAAATGAGTGGCTAGATCATGTAAAAGCTTCGAAGTCATTGTAAAACTCTGGCTTT
The DNA here is from genome assembly GCF_964662115.1 of Mustela nivalis. Lineage (NCBI taxonomy): Eukaryota > Metazoa > Chordata > Mammalia > Carnivora > Mustelidae > Mustela > Mustela nivalis. Next base: position 278,290 of record NW_028136270.1, on the reverse strand, counting down.
TATATTTGGAAACTTACTGTGTGATAGAATTTTTGCTAATAACTGAGAGTTCAAATGTCCATAAAATTTCAAGGATTCTTATTCTAGTAAGACAGAATAAAGAGAAAGAGTTCATATTTTCACATGGTGTAAGAAATGCTCGGAGATCCAAGTGTAGGAAGCTATGGGAGCACAGAAGAAGGCACTAAAATCACACCATATATTTGATGACTGTGACTATATATAAATTTGTATTTTCTAGATTTTTTGTAGTCATGGAATCACACAGTATATACTATTCATGGCCTGGATTTTCTTTTCTCGGCATCATTACTTTGAGAATCTCCAATTGTCTTTGCTCTATTGATGGACATTGATGAACATTTCCACTGTTTTCAATTCTTAAAAATAAAGCTGCTATGAAATTCACATACAAGTCCTTGTATGAACATAGGGATTGTTTCTCTTGGTGAAATGCCTAGAATAAAATGGCTATTTGTGTAACTGCAACATATTTTTCATTTAAAAAAATTTTGAAACTATTTTCCAAAGTGGTTGTATCATGATATATGCCAACAACAGTTTAGATTTTTTGTTTCTTCTCAATCTAGCTCAGACCAAGTACAATTAGCCTTTATAATTTTAGCCATTCTAATAGATATGTAAGCATGTCTCATTATGATTTTAATTTTTATTTCTTTAATGTTTAAATGTTGAGAAATTGGCCATGTGCTTATAAGCCATCCATATACTTTTGGTGACATGTCTCTTCCATTATTTCCTTCACATGTAAAATTGGATACTCTGTTTGGTTATTAGTAAGGTTTTTTATTTTTATTCATTTTTAAATAATCAGAGTAGATGTCCATTATCAGATATTTAATTTGCAAATCCCTTCTCCATCTTCACGGATTCTCAATGGAGCTTTGATAGCTGTGTCTTTCAAGAAATATGCTACTTCTTTCCTGGTACACGGAGGTATGACGAGAACATTATCAATGTTGACCTTTGCAAAGAAAATCATGGCTTAAGATATATGTAGTCTGCAGTTGTTGGGAGTGTTCACCATCCTTGCCTCTAACTCATCTCTCACTGCCCACACATTCAGGTATAGGGGAATATTGATTGACAAAATATTAATTGCCAAATAACACTAGTTAGAGAATAAGAAAAATGCAGGCACCTGATTATATAATATTCCTTAAATAAAATATGTTTTTATAAGTGCTATTGGAAGTAAATTCCTCAATACTTTAAACACACAGAATGATGGAATCCTAGATTTTTTTTTCCTTGTATTTACTAAGAAAATGATCATGCCTCAAGTATATTAAAATGGAATAGGGAAAATTAAAAATTGCTTTAAGTCGATTTGCGTGTGTTGTGCGTATGTGAGAGAGAAAGTGAGAGAGAAAGAGAAAGGGAGAAAAAGAGAAAGGGAAAGACAGAGAGGTGGCTGCAGTGAATTGATGAGTTGCAGGATAGATTTTAAAGTTTTTTCTTTTGCTTTCTACATTTCCTTTTCCTTAGGTTCAAGAGAACAATCAGTAATATCTCAGATGCCTGCTGGTAACATCAGCAGAAAGAGTTAGAGGTTCCTAGAAAATTAAAGAAGAGATATAGTTTTCCTGACATAAGAAAAGTCATTTTTTGTCCCCAGCTATTTTCAATGATCTATACCCCACCTGTGTACTTGCCCCAGCACACTTCTTCCAAAAATTCCTGGGAGGTTCTTACAAAGAAATGCAAAAACCTCACTCCTTAAGGATTTTGAGGGAACAAGGCAATGGGAAAACTAACAGTCACCACCAGACCAGGAAATAGCCTAAGCTATTGAGACAATAAATCAGTGGTAAAACTCCTAGTGCTATTTCAAAAGCAATCAAGGCCTTTCATTCCTTGTCCCAGAAAATGAGCCCAAGACCCCATCTAGTTTCTATCTGCTCTTGAAGCCTGCAGAGTTCCTTTCCCTTGTCCAACAGTTACCTCTGCTTTATTCTAACGTTGAAGTTTCTGCCCTCGGTGGAATACAAGCTTCATTCAGGTGAACATGCAATACATATTGCACAAATACATATGTGGATGTGCATGCATCCACAACCTTATGACCAACCATACACGGGATAATAAAACTCTCCCTTCTGAGTATTCATCTTAAATACTAAATAAAAATCTCTCTCCTGTTCAAACAGTCAAGGCTTTGGAACTTATTCCCTGTGATCTCCTTGTATGTTGTAAACAAAGATTCCTTTGTTTGACAACTCCACCTGTTTCTGTGATTCACCAAAGACTGACCTCAGTTAGTTCAGTTACTGTAATGTAATATCAAGCATATCTAGTTAGTTGATCATTTTGTTCAAGTCTTACATATCTTACCAATATGATGACCATTTGTCTATGTAATCTTAAAATAAGGGTGTTGAAATTATTTTCCATTTGTCGTCCAAGGTAGAAGTTATGATTTTTGTTCTTAGTTTTTCCCTATATATCCCCAAATCTGTTGTTACGTATTAAAATTCAAGAATTATTATACTCCCGGGGCGCCTGGGTGGCTCAGTGGGTTAGGCCGCTGCCTTAGGCTCAGGTCATGATCTCAGGGTCCTGGGATCGAGTCCCGCATCGGGCTCTCTGCTCAGCAGGGAGCCTGCTTCCTCCTCTCTCTGTCTCTGCCTGCCTCTCTGCCTACTTGTGATCTCTCTCTGTCAAATAAATAAATAAAATCTTTAAAAAAAAAAAAGAATTATTATACTCCCTGATGAATTCATCCTTTTACTCTTCTGTAATTTTGACTTGATCTTTATGTCTGATAATGAAATTTGCTTTAAAATCACTTTTCATTATCTTGATATAACCACCAAAGTTATAGTGTGATTAGAGTTAATATAGCATATTTTTTCTTTTACTTTTTAAAGCACTTCTATATTGAATCCTGACAAAGAAACAAAACAGATTTTTAACTCTGGAAGCATCTTTCTAAATTATCCTTTTTTTTTTTTTTTAATGAAGCAGTAGCAATTTTTGTTAAGGGACCTAAACTGAAAGTAGGTTTAGAAATTTATTTATTTTTTTATTTATTTAGTAAAAGATTTTATTTTATTTATTGACAGCAAGAGAGAGAGAGAGAGAGAGAAGAAGCACACAAACAGGGGGAATCATGTGCAAAGGGAGAGGAAGAAGCAAGCTCCTTGGGGTGCAAGTAGTCCCATGCAGGGCTGGATCCCTGTACACTGGAATCATGACCTCAGCCAAAGGCAAACATCTGCTTAAACAACTAAGTCATCCAGGCACCCCTAGAAAATTAAAAAAAAAAAAGGCCTTTTAAAACATTTTGTTTCTTTCTTGTTTTTTTTTTAAATATTTTATTTATTTGACAGACAGAGAGACAGGAAGAGGAACTATAAGCAGGGCAGAGGGAAAAGGAGAAGCAGGTTTCCCACTGTGCAGAGAGCCTGATGTGGGGCTTCATCCCAGGACCCTGGGATCATGACCTGAAAAGAAGGGACACTTCTTGGAGGAAGCCACCCAGACACCTCTTTTCTTTGTTTTTAATATATGGCAACTGATGCTTCCCAGCCACGAGGAGCATATTACCCATTGATTAAATCTTTGATAACAACCTATTTAAAAAGGTGTGTAAATATATACTTACTCAGATTTATACACTTTGTGTTTTCTTCATAGTTTGGGGCTGGACCCCATGGTCACAACACTGCTTCCAGTATTTGCCTTCCCATCTTTTGATACCAGGTATTTGGTCAGCAAAGCAAATTAGTATCAAAATTGATAAGCCCTTGGCACCATATCTCTGGAGCAGGGCTTGCTCTTAGCCAAGGCCCAGAGCAGTTGACCTCCCCTCACTAGTGCTATAGCCCCAAGGACTAGGTCCCTGCCACCAGAACTCAGTCTTACATGTTATGCTAAGCAGACAAAACCAAACCAGGAAAGCTCCGACAGCTTTCACTGGCATGCCTCATCTCCAACTCTCTCGACGTCTAGGCAGTACCAGATGACAGGGAGGGGTCTTGGTCCAACATATGGGAGGGAAGGAAGTAGCCACGAGCAAGTACCTGCCTCTCTGTTCCTTTCTTTCATGAGCAGGTTGTAAGGAGGAGGAAGAGGAAGGGGAAGAGAGGTGAACTTCAAGGGGTGAAGGCCTCAGGTAGGCAGCTGGCTCCTGCCAGTAGGAAAGGGACAAAGGAGAAGGCAGTGAGTCTTGCAGGGAGGGTGGGGGGTAAGGGTTACAGCTTATGACGGAATCTGGACAGGAGTAATAGGGATACTAGTCATTTGAGTCCACCATTGGCAAGCTGGGCTGGGTGTCAGGGCAGATAGGCCTCCCTGGGCAACGGCACATGAGAGAAGGTGGAATTCTTCTCTGAGGAGCAGGTGAAGCTTTGGGTGTTGGGAAAGCATAGACAGTATTGTTCCAGGGCCAAGGACAGGTCCGGGTACTCCTGGTTGGAGGTCAAGGCCACAGTATGATCCAGGTCTTCTACCAGCAGCTTGAAGGTACCACATGCCAGCCACCCCTCATTATTGTGTATAACTCTCTGGTGCACTTATTGGCTTATCCATCAAATGACTCCTTCAGCAGCTTGAAAACCACCTCCACAGGCACTCCAGGATATGGGAGGCTTCCAGAGTGAAAATTTTGCACAGGATCACCCCCAAAAGACCAGAAGTCACTCTGGTGGATGTAGATCTGGTCAAACATGGCCTTAGGGACCATCCACTTCACAGGCAGTCCACTGTTGGTTCTCATTTTATAGTAACTGATGTGGTGATATCTCTGGCAAGGCTGAAGTCTGAGATCTTCATCATGTTGTCCTTTGTCACCAGCACTTCCCTGGTGGCCAGGTCTTGGTGTATGCACTTCTTGGAGGCAAGGTACTCCATGCCTCAGGCTACCTGGTAGGCAAAGTATACCGGGTGCTTGGAGGAGAGTTGCTCTGCTGCATTGTGGCTGATATTGTAACAGTACTCCAGGTCAGGAGGCCTCTGGGCCTGCAGGTACTCCTGTATGTTGTCTTTGGAGGCATATTCCATGATAGTGTACGAAGGACCATCCTGTGTGCAGGACCCAGCAGGTTGATGGTGTCCTTGTGCTGTCCAATCATCTTCATCATCTCCATTTCTGAGATTAGGTTTGACAGGTCTTTCTCTGCTGCATCTGACTTCAACATCTTCACAGACACTTTAGTCAAATGGTTGGATTTGTCTTTGTCCAGCCCAAAGTAGGCCTCTCTTAGGGGTCTGCCTAAACTGCCTACAACCAGCCTGCCTCAAGGCAGTTATGAACTCTAGATTATCCTCAAAAACATTAAACCACAAGCTAAAAATTCTCTTCACTAGGTCTCTGTTGCAGGTCTAATTTTCTTATCTTTCATCATTTATCTTTTTCCTAATTCTTATTTTCAGTATAGTTTATTTGGCTTCCAGGTGTTTCCCCGGGTTTCTGTATGCTGTTTCATAGGGAAGAATTATCCTGTCATAAAATTATTTCTTGAGCATTCATTACATCTCTCGGTTAAAATGGGTTCTTTTATGGTATTGATTCATTTGAGTTTTCTCAAAATGGGAAGAATTTTCAAAATGGTGTTTTCCTCAAGGTTCAGAGTATGTCTTAGCCTCATCTTTACTCTTTTTGAAATTCACTTTTCAAATTCTTGTCCCTCTTTTTATCTTTTTAAATTAAAATGTTTCCTTTTACTATTTTTTTATTTGAGTGTAGTTGATAGTCAGTGTTACATTGGTTTCAGGTTTTCAAGATCTCCATACATTATTCTATGATCACTACAAATATAGCCACCATCTGTCACCATATAACACTATTATAATATCATTGACTATATTCTCTACACTGTCCCATATCTCTTTTTAAAATCTCTGATTTTTATGTTTTCTGTTATTCCAATTTTCGACCTCATTTTACTTGGTTACTTTAATAAAATATGCCTGATTACACACTCTATGCTGAAAACCATAGCATTTGATTTATAGTAGTCTTCTTCTTCTTCTTCTTCTTCTTCTTCTTCTTCTTCTTCTTCTTCTTTCTTCTTCTTAATTAACATATAATGTATTATTAGCCCCAGGGGTACAGGTCTGTGAATCGCCAGGTTTACACACTTCACAGCACTCACCACAGCACATACCCTCCCCAATGTTCATAACCCCACCACCCTCTCCCTAACCTCCCCCCCCCCCCCGGCAACTCTCAGTTTGTTTTGTGAGATTAAGAGTCTCTTATGGTTTGTCTCCCTCCCGATCCCATCTTGTTTCATTTACTCTTTTCCTGTTCCCCAAACCCCCCACATTGCACCTCCATTTCCTCATATCAGGGAGATCATATGATAGTGACTTTCTCTGGTTGACTTATTTTGCTAAGCATAATACCCTCCAGTTCCATCCATGTCAACGCAAATGGCAAGATTTCATTTCTTTTGATGGCTGAATAGTATTCCATTGTGTGTGTATATATATATATATATATATATATATATATATTTCATTTGTTGATGGACATCTAGGTTCTTTCCATAGTTTGCCTATTGTGGATATTAATGCTATAAACATTTGGTGCACGTGCCCCTTTGGATCATATACAGTCTTCTTTACCTCTATCAGAACCCCAGGAAGCTTTATTTATTTATTTACTCACATAAACAGATGATCCAACACAACGTTTTTTGATGTTCCAATGTATTATAATGTCTTACCGCTTAACACTATGCTTACTGCTCTCTTTCACTGTCTGACTAAATCCTCATCATCACTATGCCATTTAATGAGAAAGAACATTTGAACTCAGAGTTCTCTCCATATCAGGGAATGAAGACTCCACCCTTCTGTTTGTGCAGGTAAAATAAATGTTGATGTCTGTCCTGCACATACCCCATCCTGTTCACCAGAATATTCACCATCAAAATATATACACAATGAAAACCATACCTCACCACTTCTATTACCACCCAGCATGCTAAAAACACCATCATATGTTCCTGAATTATTGACTTGATTGATAACCCCACTTCCACACATACTGCACTCCTTTCTCCATGCAAATTTATTTTGGTACAGCAATTTAACCTAAAAATCAAGTCATATGATTTTATTCTGCTGTTGAAAGACTTTTGGTATCTTTTCCTTTCATATTAAATAAAAACTGAAGGCGTTTCAATGTACTAGAAGGCCATACATCAATACGTTCTTCCTCTCTCCACCACTATGAACTCCTCATTGGCCTCCTTGCTTTTCCTCAAAAGTAACAGACAAGCTGTTCACACAAAGTCTATATACTTACTTGCTCTGCCTAGAGCAATCTTTTCCTTTAATATTTGTATAACACTCTCCTTCACTTCCTGGGTCTTTGTGCAAATAACATCTCATAAATGAGATATAACCACCCAAAACAAAATAAAATTAACTTTCATCCCAGCATTCCCCAATGGCTTTTACCTTTCTTGTATTTCTTTGTATCACTTATCACCATCAACCATCAATCATTATTCTATTACTGGTTTATTTTCTTATTTGAGACAGAGAGAGAGAGAATTGGGAGGGTGCGCAGAGGAAGAAGAAAACACCCCACTGCCTAGAAAGCCTGCTGGGGAGTTACATCCCAGGACCCTGAGATCATGACCCAAGCCAAAGGCAGTCACTCAATGGACTGAGCCACCCAGGTGCCCCTCTATTATTGGTTTATTTCACTATTATATTTCAAAAGAATGTGAGCTCTTTGTGGTCAGGTATTTTATATGTTTTATTAATTGAAGTATTCTCACAAAGGTAGCTGGCAGATTGTAAGGGCTCACTAAACTGTATTTTGTTGTTATTATTGGGCTCCTTTATGGGCTTTACCTCTTACGCTAGAAGTCTATCCTTCAGATGTAAGCGATAAGAATAGAGCCCTGCTGCCTGTTCAAATGTGTAAAAAGCCTGTATTAAGTGGATATTTTAAAAGCTAAATGAATGGCTTAATAGTTGTATATAGGGGAAAAGGGAACATATTTTCCACAGTTTAGAAGTGGAGTTCTTTTATAGAGTTCTTGTACAAGCCTACACTATGGAACGATAATGGGCAGTTGTACATTACAATTATACAAACACTTTGGTAATTTATATCCTTTTTTAGTAATTCTTGACTGGATCATTTAATTCCTTAGGAGCATTATAGCATTTCAACTTTTCATGTTCAATAAACTTATTGGGGTTGCTACCTTTTTTATTCAAATGGAGAAATAGTCATGATTTAATCTAAATAAAGTGTTATTGATTGTGTTGTTTTCTAGGAATGAGTCGCACATGCTAGTTTAAAAGTTTTGTTAAAGTCCCAAGTCTGTCACTGATAAAAGCCTTTTGTAGATTAGTAACTTGATCAAAACGGAAAAGTTATGTAACACCAATTGTTATACTATCTTTGTTTCCATCTTGCATTGTAATAACACCCATCTTAACTCTATTTAAGACAAATCATTGCCAGATGGATTTCTGGCATTGATTGCAGGATATGAAATCTAGTATAACTAAAAGTTTTTGGTTTTAGTAGCATATAAATCAATTTAGAAAAATATATGTATTTGAATATAAGATAAAGTTTTAAATTATTTGGCAATAATAAACTAAACTTTTTTTTTGTAAATTTTTATTTTCTAAAATTTCATTGAGCTCTCTTGCAATAAGAAACAAGTTACAAAAAATTAAGGTTTATTTACCCCAATTCAAAATTATTAGGAATATAATCATAGAGGTTGAAGTATTTAAAATATTGAACCCAAAATGTTTAATTAGGTAAATTCATGAATGCTGAGCATTCACTGTTAAAATATACTAATAACATTGATAGACTTGTAGAAGCCTAAAATCAAATATTTATTAAATATTTATATCCATATCTTTTCATAGCTTGGTAATTCATTTCTCTAGCATTAAATAATATTCCATTGTTTGCATGTACTACACTTTCTTTGACCTTTCACTTATGGAAGGATATCTTGGTTGCTTCCAAGCTTTTGTCAGTTATGAATAAAACTACTATAGACATCTTTGTGGGTATAGATTTCATCTTCTTTGGATAAATACCAAGAGCTGCTACTGCTGAATCATCTGGCAAGAATATGTTTAGTTTTGTAAGAAACTGCCAAGTTGTTTTCCATTCTTTATTCTCAATACACATGGAAGAACATTCCTGTTGCTCCACATCCTCACCAACATTTCGTGTTCTGTTGTCAGTGCTCTGGATTCTGGGTATGTACTGGTGTCTCTTTTTTGTTTTAATTTGCATTTTCCTGATGACATATGATGTGAAGCATCTTTTTATATGCTTATTTGCCATCTGTAATATTTTCTTTGGTGAGGTATCTGCTAAGGCCTTTGGCTCATTTTTAATCCGGTTTTTCCCCCATTGTTGAGTTTTTAGGGGTCTTTGTGTATTTTTGATTAACAGTCCTTTGCCAGATGTGTATTTTGCAAATTTTTTCTCATAGTCTGTGCTTTGCCTTTTCATTCTCTTGGCATTGTGTTTCACAGAGTAGACATTTTTAAATTCAGTGCTTGTGCTTTTGTAGCTAAAGTTATTGCGAAAACCAAGGTCATTTAAATTTTCTTCTATATTACCTTCTACATGTTTCATGTTTAGGTTTATAATCCAATCTGAGTTCATTTTTGTGAAGAGTGTAGGATATCTGCCTGGATTTATTTTATTTTATATTTTTAGATTTAGCTTCACCATTGCTACAGAACCATTTGTTTAAAAGATTGTATTTTGCTCTCTTGTATTGCTTTTGCTTTTCTATTAAATATAAAATATAATTGATAATATATATTCTGTTGCTTTAATCTAGTCTCTCTGTGGTATTACAATATCATGCTTACAATTATCGTTATGGTAAACTTTTTTTTAAGATTTTATTTATTTATTTGACAGAGAGAGAGATCACAAATGGGCAGAGAGACAGCCAGAGAGAGAGATGAGGAGAAGCAGGCTCCCTGCTGAGCAGAGAACCCAATGCCGGACTCGATCCCTGGCCCCTGGGATCATGACCTGAGCCGGAAGGCAGAGGCTTAACCAACTGAGCCACCCAGGTGCCCAATCGCTTTAGTAAACTTTGAAGTCAGTCCTCAGTCTTTGTTCTCCTTCAACACTATGTTGACTATTGTGAGTCTTTGCCTCTCCATATAAACTTTAAAATAAGTTTGTTAATATTAAAAAAAAGAACTTGCTGGAATGCATTAATTTTATAGATAAACTTGGAAACCAGTGACCTCTTGAGCTTAGCAGGAGATAGACCATGGACATCAGTTGTCACAGTGGTGCCTCTGGCAGAACCTATTGCAAATCCCTAGGCAAAATGAGACCTCAAGGATCTGAGAGAATGTCTAAGAAGTACTTGATACATCCCTTGGGTATGGTTTATTGAAGTGTCCACCTGTCTGAAAGCTGGGGAATCTAGATAAGGGAGGGAAAATTAGTTATGATAAAACATATCAACAAACATCAATAAATTTTGTAAAACTAATTGTCATGGCTCATATACAATATGACCAACAGAGGGACCATCAGAAGGAAAGCATCAGTTATGTTTATTGTGAAATTTTTTATTCAAAATAAAGCAATGTGAGGGGAAGACACAATGAGAAAATTACCATTTTTTAAATGGTAAACATCTTACAAAATGGAATAGGTTTTATATTCTAAGTAGTATATTGAAAAGTAAAACATTGGGGCGCCTGGGTGGCGCAGTGGGTTGGGCTGCTGCCTTCAGCTCGGGTCATGATCTCAGGGTCCTTGGATTGAGCCCCGCATCGGGCTCTCTGCTCCGCAGGGAGCCTGCTTCCCCCTCTCTCTCTCTCTCTCACTGCCTGCCTCTCTGCCTACTTGTGATCTCTGTCTCTCAAATAAATAAATAAAATCTTTAAAAAAAAAGAAAAGAAAAGTAAAACATTAAAAAATAAAATTTCAATGAAAAAAATTATTTAATTTTTAAAAAGGTTAAAAATAGCAGAACCATTTTTCTTATAACTGGAAAATACACTGTATATACATCTATCAAAATAACTTGTCATGGGGGAGCCTGGGTGGCTCAGTAGGTTAAAGCATCTGCCTTCGGCTCAGGTCATGATTCCAGGATCCTTGGATCGAGGCCCACATCGGGCTCTCAGCTCAGCAGGGAGCCTGCTTCCTCCTCTCTCTCTCTGCCTGACTCTGCCTTATTGTGATCTCTGTCAAATAAATAAATAAAAACTTTTATAATAAATATTTGAAAAATAACTTGTCATGTCTGGAATCAGGAGCATATGGAAAAAAATAATATCTGAGGACAATACTTCTGCCATGTTTTGTGCCTTGCTAATATTTTTAAACAGTCAGGCAACTTTTAGCCTTATTGAAATACCTGCTAAGATACCTGCAGTGCCTTTTGGAGCCCTATGACTATAAAAATTAATTGCAAATATTCAAAATGTTTACTATGGTGTCACTATTTAGGGCCACCACCAAGTATGTTTCAGAAGTAAGCATAACTGTTACTCTTCCATAAGGCAAAAGGGCATATTTTCAGGAGTTCCATCTGCTGTACCAGGAGGTGAATCAAGTAATGATTTTTGTCTATAAAATAATTCACTTTTCAATCTAACATTCCTCATTCCACATTATAATAATAAAAACTAGGAGGAGACTAAAACAAACAAACAAATACAACTACAACAACCAGCTTTTCCTACAGTGGAAAAGTAAATATAACCTTAGGAGTAGCCTAAAATTTATTTTTAAATATTTTAAGATAAACGTTTTTGTTAGAAAACCATATATTTTATATTACTAAGAAATAACAGGCAACGTTTTATGAACTTCTAAAAAGTCTAGTTACTTGTATTTATCTATTAACTCATCTCTTTATGAAGTAGAACATGATCACACCTCTTGTATCTACCCAAGTTTGTATGCTTTGGTTGTTTTATGTTTGCTATTTCCTTGCTTAATTTTTACAATATTTGATACATAATAGTATCTTTAAGTCCATCTATGATTTCACAGAATTTGTTTGAACTTCATAAAAATGTACCATACTTTTTGCACTGTCCTTGTTTTACTTCTCTATTAGCTTTCCAAGTTTTATTCACTTTAGAGTGTGTAGCTATCATTTATTTTTACTCCTCCATAATGCTATGTTTACAAATTTGTATTTATCTGTACTTTTAAAAATATCTTAATTATATACCATTTCTCATCTCACGTAACACTCATGTTACTTCTACACTTATCAGATATTATGTAACTGAAAACCACAACTCAGCAACAATAGAACACCATTTTTCAAAATTAAATGGCTTACCAGAATTCTTTAATTCTATCCTTTATTTGTATTAGATGACCCTTTATTCTGGTATTTGGCATTGTTCATATGGAGGAAAGCTTATAAGTTGATATTCCATAAATAGAAGGATTTTTATGATCGATTAATTATTTTCATTTAGAATGCATAGAATATGGTTGATTTAATATTTCTTTCTTACTCTCTGCCTGGAACATAGTGCTATCTATGCAATAGCCACTAAAATATTAAGTTAATTACCTAGACTTTAAACTGCATATTAATAGGAATAGCATACAGAACTCTTCTCAGATTGGGACACCTGGGTGGCTCAGTCAGTTAAACGCCTGAGCCTTTAGCTCGGGTCATGATCTTAGGGTCCTGGGACTCAGTTCTGCAACAGATTCCCTGCTTAGCCAGGAGTTTGCTTCTCCCTCATCCTGCTGCTCCCCCTGCTTGTGCTCTCTCTCACTCTCTCTCTTACAAATAAATAAAATTAAAAAAATAAATTCTTCTCAGATAGCTAATATAGAATATCGTCTTTGTATTCATCAAAGGGAAAGTGCCATATAATAATGAAATCCAGACTACTTCAAATTCATTTTTTAACCAGTAAGAAAGTACTGGAAACAAGCCAAAAATGTCTTCAATGAATTAAAGAAATAGATTGATTTTCAATATCTTAATGTTTCTAATGTTAAATTGCAAGATTTTTATACTAGATATCAGTGTAAATATTCATTATACAAGGATATTCTAAAAATAAACCTGAGAAAACTACTTGACATATATGATGACAAAAACCAATGTCAGTTTGGGTAAAACTTACAACACCTACCACCTGAAACTCTTGTTCTATATGGTGCCATCTTGTGATGCTGGGCAGCGGCAGTGAGCCACAGCTCCCAGTCAGCTAGAAGATTACAGGGGTGAACACCTGATATTCTTACAAGCATTCTATATATAGAATATATATATAGAATATATATATTCTTCTTTTTTTAATGTAATATTTAATAAATTGCATGTGATATTTGATACTTTGTTATAAAATAGGCTTTGCTTAAGATGATTTTGCCCAAATGCAGGCAAATGTAAGTGTTCTGAGTATGTTTAAATAAGCTTAAGGTAAGCTATGATATTTGATTGTTTAGGGGTATTAAATGCATTTTCAATTTTTTATGTGTTTCTCTGTACATAGCCCCCTTGTAAGCTGAGGAACATCTCTATATGTATATGTAGCCTTGGTATGGCTTACATATTATTGGCATGAAACATCTAGAACAGTACGTGTGCCATAGAATTGTCTACAACATCAAACAAGTTTCTTGAAAACTTGTGCCAAAGGGGTTATGTCTTTAAGGATTCTTATTTCAGAAGGGTTCTCTCAAACGTAAGATTTTTCAGAAGTTAAGTGAAAATCTGACCAAACTAAACATTTTTCCATTTTCCCTAGTGAGCAAAGATAGCTAAAATCTATCTGCCATTTTCAACACTGTACTCAACGATTGTAATTCTAATTTAAGAACAGATTATTTATATCAAAACCACATGTTGGCCTAATCTTATACAATATTCATAAGTCACACTCAGACCCTTGGACACTTTTATTTGTTGAGTCTATATGGTACTACGGACATTCATCTTTTTTGACCTCATAGCTTCATGTATGTCTATACTTTTGAAAATACATGCATCATAGTTCCATTGTAAAATGTCTGGGTTATAAAATGTGCTATGCTATCAAAATGGTAATAAGAACATACAAATGACCTGATGTAATGAACTGGACCAGATTGCCAGATATCACATTGCATACCAGAAAGATTCAGTGGTAAGTTTTAAAATGGCCAGCTATACACTGACTGAATTATAACTCATTTAGCTTCTTTCTTTGTGTACAGTATTATACATTAGTCAGTATTATAGTAGATAAGTACTTTGGACAGATGTAAATATGCTGTAATAAAAAATGTTTTTCTTCTTTCTTTTAGTCCTTTTTACTTGTAAGACTAGCCACAAATACCACGCCTCCCCCAAAATAATTTGCAATCCAAATTTATCTCTAAATGAATTTATTGCACAGAAAAATATGTATATATATATATATATATATATATATATATATACACTTACAGAAGACATGTTCAAAAATAGTTACACAACAGCAGGGCCCTAAATGTAAGCAGTATAGTTGTTTTGTTTTGTTTTGTTTTATTTCTTTTAAAAAAAGAGGTTATGTGAAATATTAGGATTTTATTTCCAGGCGTAGTATTTCAAGACAGTTAACTACACCTATGGTGTCAACAGCCTCTTGTTGGCAGTATGATTTTATTGGCTCCATGGAATAACAGCAAGAATTTACTATTGCTTCTTTCTTTTATGACACACACAGAAAAAAAAAAATTGACACATTTGCTCAAGACCAACCAGAATCTTTTTAACCTATCAAAATTGATGGGAGGCCTTCACTGCCAAAGTCACTGCTGCGTTTTCACAATTCACTGCAGACAATCTGCTACTCCCATTATGATAAAGGAGAGCAGAGTCATAATCAGGGAAGAAAGCTAGATTAATACTTGTAATTATCATTGAATATTTAGCCTGCTATAGGATTATTATTATTAGTGTCATTTGATAATTTTCTCTCATTTTATTAAACACAACTGTGAGTAATTACGCTACCTAATATTTCTCTGTATTGGCTGACTAGCTAGCAAACATTCATGAAAATATCCATTAGCCACACATATAAAATGCTGCATTATGATGCTGTTGAATCAGAACATACCACTACCTGATCCTGTAGCTCTTTGAGGATTTGCAAATCAATTAATTCTATGTTTATTGGATTCTTCCCATACAATTAGAAAATTTATAATCGAGTCCATGAACATTATTAGTTTTACCATTTTAAACCAGCAATCACACTTTGATTTTTACAACAAAAGCAGAAATATAAACACACACATTTGGATCAGTTTTCTCTTAGTCTGTCTGGACTTCAAAATCCTATTCCTCAAGATGATGCACACCAAAGTTCTGGATTAAACAAGAAATTAGATGGCACCTGAACACTTGGTTTAATATTCTCAAAAGGACTATGCAACTTCTTTCTTACATTAAGACATTGTTTTACAAAGATCCACACTTTTATAATGTTAGTATTTTTAATAATCAATAAAGTCAATTAATCATGATTAAAAATCAAACATAAAAATTTCTACTTTTTGCTTTTGCCCCCTCCATTTAGAACTTATTTATAGCCTGATAATTCAAAGGTCCCTATGTTTATGAAAATCTGGACAGAAATAGCTCTAAGATCCCATTCAGAACTTGATATTAATCTAAGTCTTTTGGCTCCATTTATCCTGAGAGCAAAGAGTAGGACAAAGGATTTGAGTACTGTTAGTTTATCTGGGAGATTATCCAAGGTAGAAAAGAATGGGAAAGTGATACAGTGAAGAAGCAACTTTGTCAAAGAGGTACATTGTTGATATAATTGTTGTGGATAGAAAATGAAGGCTTGCTTTTACTGAAAGGTCCTGAGAAACTTCTTTAAGTTGTCCTCATGAAGACCTGAAAACTGACAATTTTACCTATGGTTCTTATTTCCACTTCACTGAGAGCTGTCCTCAGAGGACATTAACTCTCCTACACTTTCAGGTTGTGTTGGAGACATTCTAAAATGAGAGAGAGAACATGAGATGCTATCAGTGTTAAGTAACTGCAATTTCCCATGGAACTATCCACCACAGGTTTGGCTATAATCAGGTGTTGGGCCTTGATATCAGAGGGATTTGAGGCAGTATCATTTTAGGTTAATCATTATATCTGAAATTTCCAAAAACTTCAACTGATGAAACTTTGATTATAAACCTATAAATATAACAATAAATCTACAGTATTCAAATTATTTTCATAGAAATACACAAACAAAGCATCAACTGATTAATATTTAAATGTTACAAAATACTGAACTGAAAGAATTTGGTCATATAACAACGTGTAAGAAGTAGAGCTTAGGTTTAGGTTAGAAGTCAGGATGCATTTGGGACTCAGTTAAGAAATTGAATGGAGGGACGCCTGGGTGGCTCAGTGGGTTAAGCCACTGCCTTCGGCTCAGGTCATGATCCCAGGGTCCTGGGACCGAGCCCCAAATCAGGCTCTCTGCTCAGCAGGGAGACTGCTTCCTCCTCTCTCTCTGCCTGCCTCTCTGCCTGCTTGTCATCTCTCTCTGTCAAATAAATAAATAAAATCTTAAAAAAAAAGAAATTGAATGGATGTCTGACTATCTTATAGGTTTGCTAAAAATCAGTGACTTTGTGTTCACGTGTGGCTATGCGGGAATTTTTAACTTTCTCTAAGAAGTTATTAGATTGATTATATAATGGCAGTAAAGGATGGGGAAAAGCAAAGTACAAACCCCATAAAGACAAAGACACTGAGTATGAGAAAAGAGTAATAGATAAGAAGAATCAATGCATTTGAGGAAAATGGGAATTGAAATACACAATGATTGTTGATTTTTTTAGATGCAGAAATCAAAACTAGCTTGCAAGAAGGAAATAACAGAAGACATGTTGTGAAAAGGCAGTAACGTGGAATAAAGGAGTAGGGAGAGCATATCAGGTAATTTGGATAGGAAGGAGTTAGGAGATAACTGCTTGATAAATTTTATATGGCCCACTTAAATGCACAGATTTCTCTTCTTTAATTTATATGGAGAACAGGGTGTCGTTTCTCTTCCCTTTCAGAGCACCCGAGGTGTACTCTTTCAGACTGAAAACCTGAAAAGCTCAGGACTCAGTTGCTTAAGCACAGCTGAGAGGACATATTTCAATTAAGATTTACAGTTTGCTGTAGGTAGTAGACTGTCAAAAGTGGTTTAACCATATTTTTCATTTAACAAGAAGACTACAGAGAGTGTTTTCTGGTGTTGGTTCAGAGTCTTAAGAAAGTCAAGTGAACTATCTTAGAGGTTTTCATGGCTTTTTATTCACAGTTGCAAAAATTGCTGTTGGAGTTCTCACTATTAAGCCCACATTTCTGGCAGAAAGATAGAGGTAAAAGAGAATGATATCTTGTACGACTGATACTTTGTCATATGGTTACAATGTAACTAGAAAAGAGACAATAAAATATTTGATGTTGTTTTAAGTTTCCTTGTTGTCAATCCCTCAGTGCTTTCTGATACTAAAGGAAAAAGTAGATGGATATTGACCTGGCAACTATCAACACCTGTCAGTCTCTCTTGGATAACCAATATCTCTATAATCTCTTCTTCCCAGTAAAAAAAAAATAAAATATATTCATAAACCACACTGTGCCATCTCAAGTTACTGCACCAAGATAAAATTACAATGATTTTCAGTTGTTCCAAATGGACAGAATACCCTTCCTTATGATATCATGTCTTATAAGATAGATAATTGGCTTGCTACCAATATACCCAGATGAGACTGTGGAAGAGACAGGAAAAAAATAATAATATTTATTTATTCCTTGGGTTGACCCTGTTTACACAGATGCATTACTATTAGAAAAGGTTGGTTTGGGACATTGGAATGAATTTACTTAATGGGTCTGTATGTAATTGGGTTGGAGAAAATTTTTAATTTCTACAAAAATTATTAGAATTCTATCTTATTCCCTTTTGATAATTTTCACATGTTAACAAAGCCAACGTTTTTGTCTAGCAGACAAGATCTTAAATCCTAACAAAACTCAATTTTTTCCTTTTTTTTTTAAGTTTGAGAGCCTCATGTTCTCTCATGCTGCTTTAAATACAACTCAAAAAAACAAAAGGAGCTAAATGGGGCAGTAAGCCCAGACTTTTTATTTTAATTTATTTATCTTATTTTTAATTAAAAAATTAAAGATTGTATTTATTTATTTGAGAGAGAGAGAGCATGAGTGGGGCAGGGGGATGTAGCTGCAGAGAGAGACTGAGAAGTATACTCCCTAATGAGCAGGAAGCCCGATATGGGGCTCGATCCCAGGATACTGACTGAGATCATGACCAGAGACAAAGGCAGATACATGTGCAAAATCCCTTTTTTTCTGGGAAACAATACTTTACAAGAGATGTTTGAAAAAGTACTGGGGAAACAACTTTAATCAGAGATACAAAAATTTAATTGACTTCTGTAAAGCTACAGGGATCCAAATGATGGGAATCCCAGGCCGTTTAGGTTGTGGACCACAGAGTATTCTTCTCTGTAATATTTTATTTTCTTCCATGTCTACTAACTCCAGTCCAAGTTCACTGATCTCTTTTTAGATAGTGCAAAACATGGCAAAGAATACCAAACAAGTGCCCAATATTCTACATTTATTACATCATTTCTAACATATAGAAGTGTGTTATCAAGGCTGGTTCTGTGAACAAACCTAGTTATGCTAAAGTGTGTTTTGTTCTCCAAAAATTAAATTCATGATTATCACACAATTATAAAATACTTGTGTCAAGAATTTTTATTCAAAAATTAATAAGAGAAGCAGATATTAAAACTAGTTCACATGGTTATTTGGGATATAAGCAGAGTTGTGCAGCAGAAGTGCTCTGGGCCCATAATTTGGGTTATAGAATTTATGTTTTCTAATGAAAAATCACTAACTTGCATTATTGTTAACAAGAATCCTGTGCATTACCATCAGTTTTCTCCATTATAACCTCTTGCTCTACAGTTTGTAAATAACTTTGTCAATAGCAAGCTAATAAACGGGGTGACTCCAATGGATTGAGATAATCTCCAGAGTTTCTGCTACATAATGAACAGGACTCCATTGAAAGGACACCTAAGAGTTTATTTTGCCCAAAAATTTGATCACTTTTTTCACTGTCCTTACCTATTTTCCAAACCTAGTTCTTTTCAGTCTACAGACAACCCTGTATCTGACTGACTTGTTAATTCTGGGAATGTCTTGCAGATTAATTTGCTTGCCCGAGGTGGTTCCTCTAATTGATGTCTAAGAACCCTAATTAGTTAAGAAAACTTTTTTTTTAACATTTTCATTGCTATTTATTATTATTATTATTATTATTATTATTGCTAATATCTCTATTATAAATAATTCACAAGGGCATCTTTCTGACAAAAGACAAAGAGCTGGCTACTAGTAGAAAAAGTACATTTGACTCTGTCAGTGAAAGTGGTAAAGGGATTTGAGAAAATAAGGCAAAGCAGTGGAATTATGTGTTAAAACTTTAAATATTATAGACACATTTACTTAATTTCTAATACTGCTTATAATTAAAAAAGATGTTTTCCATGAACCACGCATTACAGCAAATATATTGTTTATACAGATTAAATTTTCATCAAAAGGGACGCCTGGGTGGCTCAGTTGGTTAAGCAGCTGCCTTTGGCTCAGGTCATGATCCCAGCATCCTGGGATCGAGTCCCGCATCTGGCTCCTTGCTCGGCCGGAGCCTGCTTCTCCCTCTACCTCTGCCTGCCATTCTGTCTGCCTGTGCTTGCTCTCTCGCCCACTCTCTCTGATAAAGAAATAAAATCTTAAAATAAATAAATAAATTTTCATCAAAAAATTATAAGTGTATTTTTTTGTAGGATCATGATAAGCATTTTGCAGATGAGAAAAGTGAAATTTAGAAAAGTATGTCTCTTCAAATCCCTCATACAATATCTGGCCTAGATAGAAGGATATACTATCACAATTGAGGAAGATAATTGAGATTACTTAAAATGATAAACTTTACTGTATAGGGTTTTTTACAAGTTTGCCACAGATTCACATTTTTTAAAATATATATCTATTTGTGTAAAGAGAATGCACTGAGAAGTAAAAAGATAGTGATATATCAGTGCTACCAACTAATGGCTATAATATCATCACCTTATTTATGAACAATGAAACAGTGTGTAATATTTAAATAAATTTAAATAAATTCCTATTTATTTTATATATTTATAAATTTAAATGAATTCCTATTTATTTATTATTAAAGAAATTCCTCTAACAAACAGTATGTTTTGAAGGTTGCTAGCAGGAAAGTGTTGTACGACATGGAAGTAATCAGAAAATGTGATCTAAAATTCTGCTTTCAAGGGCGCCTGGGTGGCTCAGTGGGTTAAAATTCTGCTTTCAAGAAGCTATAACAGTAAGTACTGAGCATTAGCTATTATATGCTATGGATGAATAACTGAAATCTACATTTGAAACTATTGGTACACTATATGTTACCTAATTGAATTTTAAAAAGTTAATAAAAAAAACCACTATTTTATAAAACAATATTCCCAACAGGCTCTTTTGCTTTAAAATACTCACTTTGTTTCCTCTCCGAGAGAACACCAAATGGCGGATGACGCCGGTGCTGCGGGAGGGCCCGGAGGGCCCGGGGGCCCTGGAATGGGAGGCCGCGGCGGTTTCCGCGGTGGCTTCGGCAGCGGCATCCGGGGCCGGGCCGGGCCGGGGCCGTGGTCGGGGCCGGGGCCGAGGCCGCGGAGCTCGCGGGGGCAAGGCCGCGGACAAGGAGTGGATCCCCGTCACCAAGCTGGGCCGCCTGGTCAAAGACATGAAGATCAAGTCCCTGGAGGAGATCTATCTCTTCTCCCTGCCCATCAAGGAGTCTGAGATCATCGACTTCTTCCTGGGAGCCTCCCTCAAGGACGAGGTTTTGAAGATCATGCCTGTGCAGAAGCAGAAGCGCGCGGGCCAGCGGACCAGGTTCAAGGCATTTGTCGCCATCGGAGATTACAATGGACACGTCGGTTTGGATGTCAAGTGTTCCAAGGAGGTAGCCACTGCCATCCGCGGAGCCATCATTCTGGCGAAGCTTTCCATTGTCCCTGTGCGGCGAGGCTACTGGGGGAACAAGATCGGCAAGCCCCACACTGTCCCGTGCAAGGTGACTGGCCGCTGTGGCTCTGTGCTGGTGCGTCTCATCCCCGCCCCCAGAGGCACTGGCATTGTCTCGGCCCCTGTGCCCAAGAAACTGCTGATGATGGCTGGTATTGACGACTGCTACACCTCGGCCAGGGGCTGCACTGCCACCCTAGGGAACTTTGCCAAGGCTACTTTCGATGCCATCTCCAAGACCTACAGCTATCTCACCCCTGATCTCTGGAAGGAGACTGTGTTCACCAAGTCTCCCTATCAGGAGTTCACGGACCATCTTGTGAAGACCCACACCAGAGTCTCTGTTCAGAGGACCCAGGCTCCAGCTGTGGCTACTACATAGTTTTATACAAGAAAAATAAACTGAACTAAAGCTTGAAAAAAAAATACTCACTTTGTAATGAGAGTCATTACTTTTGTCTAGCCAAATCTTATAGCACTGTTTATCCCTTCCCTGCTTTATCCCTTCCCAGTATCAATAAAGGCTCACTTGGGTTACCTAGAAGCCATGAGAAAGCTTGTAATAGATCTGGCTGGTTTTCACCAGCAATTTGACCACCATGTGCACAGGGAAGTCTATTGATAAAGGCTTTATTGCAATAAGTTGCAAATACATGGATGATTTTGAATTCTCTTTCTTGAGGTCTTGTTTCATGATAATAAATTTAGGGTGGCTTATTGGAATGGATGTTATTAACATATCTTCATAGTTATAAGCACATGGAATTGTAAAATAGATGAATGAATGTGGCATTACTGACAACTGTCCTCATTTTGAAATCAAATTACAGTGTACTAAGATGAGGAAGCAAAGCAGATTTGGGATTATGAGTGAAATAATTTTAAAAAGTATTAGGGGTATGATCGGACTATTGGGTAATTCAGTAGAAAAATGTCTACTGATTGAGATTCTGTGTTCCCTGATTTCAGAGAGAAGTTAAGATAAATAAGTAACACGAGGAGACTAGGAAGCCAAACATAAGTGATAATTTTGTGCCAGGGTGTGTATACATCTGTTTATCTTCTTGCTTTACCACTAAGGTTGCTCCTAGAGGAGAGTTTAAATATGTGTTGGAGCTAATCTCTGTGGATTACACAAGAAACCACATCCTACAGCTCTCCCTGAAACACCCGTTATGATTTCAATGTAATTTGGTTTTTGCATTTTTAGAAATAACAAAATACTTTGAAAACTCATCTACTTTATTACCACCACAAGTGAGTCAGCTGACTCCACATTTTAACACAGTGAGAGTCACAGAGTAATGGAGGAATGAGTAGAGTTATCAATATATGTGCTTTTAAGAAGTATGACAGGGTAGCAGCTATTTCCAGGAACCAAAACATGGGTCAGCAGCTGTGCAGGAAAAGTGATGGAATAAATGACTCATTTCAGAGGAGTTCTATAACATATTAGTTCTATAATGTATCTTCAGCCCCCAATTACCCGCTTTGATCTAAAGATAAGGATTTACAGTTAAGGTCCCATTTATGATTTGACTGGTAGGGTCTGAATCATGTTTACTATTGTTTTGACTATTACTTGAAACCTATAGTAGTACTTGGGATATGTGTTGTGTATTCTGTGAACATGTGCTATTTTTAGATTAGATAATTTCTGTCTCGAACCCCTGTTCATTTGTTTGTTTTTGTTTATTTGATAGTGGTTTCAGTAAATGGATATATCTGAAAAATTGCAAAGCCACTATTAAAACAAGTTATTATTATATATAGCATGGAATTGCACATTCCTCCTTTGAATCCGACAGAGCTTCACCATATCCTTAACAATTTGGGAAAAACATGCTATTATTTTTCTTTATAAAATTTCTCCTGTTAGGCTGTGATGGTTGTCATCAGCAGTAACTCCTCTGAAGGCTTTGTCAAAAGAGTTGAAAAAATTGGAAAGGTGTGTGAATGAAGCTGTTTGTTGAATATAAAGAAAAGAGCATTGAAATACAATTCACACTCTTACTTCTCCTTCTATGCTTTCAGATGTTTGTCATTTGAAAATTTTGCTTCTAGAAGAGATGTCCTATATAATTCTTACTTTAAGGAGCAAGTTGCTTTTATAATTTTTTTATTATTCTACCATTCCAGTATTTCCATTTAAATTAAATTCAATACCATTTAAAAAAAATCAAAAGTGCAGCCAGTATTCAATTCCTGGGCTAAATAATTTTAGAAAGCTTTGTGTTATTGAACCTACGGGGTTTTTATGTAGTTTTAACTCTTTCTTTCTGTGATTTTTCCCATTAGTCATGTAAGTGACTGCAATATAACAGACATTGAGGATAAAGAAGGACTGAATAGAACAATCCTTGGCCTCATGAAGTTGAGAATCTAGCAAGGGAGTCAAACAATTCAATCATTCAGAGACAATTTATTGAGTGCCTGGCCTAAGATGAGCACAACAAAACCCCAGCCCAGAGGAATCATTTTAATGGGAGAGATAGATAATAGGTAAGCCAACTTTAAAAAAAAAAAACGTACTGATTTTTCTTTAATAGAGATGCATATTTGAACTAAATAAGCACATTTTTAAAAGAGCAGTGATTGAGAAGAGGTTTTTAAACTGAGTGGTCCAAAAGGGCCTCCCTGAAAAAGTCTGCTTTGAACAGATTTCTGAATAATATCAGCTAGGAAGCTGCGTAAAAATCTCAGGGATGGGTGATTTTTCCAGTCGAAAAACTGTAAAGGCTCCAAAGTCACAATAGAGCTATAAGTTTCTCTAATAAAGTAACTTCTGACAAAGAATGAGAAGAAATAACTAACCCAGGTTTGAAAGAAAAGGGACAGACTTTCTATGGAATTCATATTTAATTAAAGCTCTAAAGGACAAAAATACAATAGAGCAAAATTCTGGTCACGCTGATATACCTAACGAAAGTTCATAAACAAGCTTTGGGTAGCAAAGAGTGTGTGGGAATGTTGGTAAGAACAGTGGGGAAGAGTCATCCCTGAACATGTTCTTAAATGAAGCAATTCTTGGGTTGTTTTAAAGGGTAAATTGGAGTTTGCCTAAGTGATTAGAGAAGGATGCCTCAGCTTATGGAAGTTCAAAGCCATAAAGATGTGATAAACTACTGCAGATATTTTCATGTATATTTGTTGTTGCTTCTAGTAATGGTGATCTAAAAACTCCTACTTAAGACAACTAAAAATCCAGACAAAATAGCTTTTAAAGTTAAAAATATCAGAATGATTATAAAAATAAGTGAGGGATTACTGGGCCAAAATACGAAATACAATGAGAGCCTAGAGATATATGCCCTGAAGCCATTTTAGCTATGAGAGCATTTGAAACTGCTAAAACACACTGAGCTGTGTTGTTCATAGACTCTTGATACTAGAGAAACAAAATTCAAAATCCAGCAGCAATCAAATTTGAGGACTTTGGTACAACCCAAATTTAACTTGAGATCCCCAAAGCACAAGGAGAAGCAGAAATAAGACTATAGCCTACCTTGCCTTCTGTGTAAACTGAGAAAGTCAATCACTGAATTTGGAGTATGATTGTCTTGTAGAGTCTCAGATATAAGAGAAAATCCTACCAAGGAGGACCATACCGTTATTATAGCTCTTAATTATCCCTACTCAATAAGAGTTTCAAATATAATGTCTTGAACATAGCAAAATGTAACAAAGCACACAAAGAAAAACCATTAACAAGATTTGATAGACAAAATGGGATTAAGTATGATGTTAAAATGATCAATAAAGATTGTAAAATGGCTTGATTACTCTGCTCAAAGAAATGAGAGGGGAAGCAAATTGAACCAAAAACTGACACTAAAAATGATATTGAGAAAGGTTTTATAAATGAACCAAATGGATACTCTAGAACTTTAAAGATATGACAGCTAATTTAAGGTACCACAGGGGTGCCTGGGTGGCTCACTTAATTAAACCTCCAATTCTTTTTCCTTTTTTTTTTTAACACCTTAATTTTATTTTATCTCTTTCATTTGGCTCAGGTCATGATGTCAGGGTTGTGAAATAGAGCCCAGAGTTGGGCTCTGTGCTGAGCCTGGAGCCTGCTTAAGATTCTTTTCCCTTCTTTTTCTATCCCTCCCTGCACTCTCACTTGCTCGCTCTCTCTTGCTTGCAAATAAATAGATAGATAGATAGATAATAGACAAAGAAAAATAAAAGCAGATTATGAAAATAAATATAAAGATTTTGAAATGAAAACAAGTTCAAAATAAAATAGAGAAGACCTACACAGCTTAAAGTTCATTCAGAAAATCTACTATTAAAGAAGTCAGTATGACACAATGTTAAGATATCAAAAGATTTGAGCATGCACTTTTCAGAAAGGGTAATCCAAATGGCCACTCATATATAAAAACTGTTTATCTTTATTATGAATCTGGAATTAAATTAAATTAAATTAATAATAAATTAAAACCTAAAATGACATACTATTACACACTTACCATATTGGGCAACAGTAAAATTGCCTTGCAAGAATGTGAAAGAATGAAAGTGCCCATAATAAAAACATTTGAGGTAAGTTGGACAATATTTAGAAAACTTAAAAATAAAAATAAAAATTTGGTCCATTCCTAGAAATACAACATGGAACTAAATGAATATTTTCACCAGGATATGCAAACAGATGATTATAGCTATTTCATTCATAACAGCAGATCAGTAGTGGTCTATTTGCACAATGTTACATTAAATAAGAGAGAATATTAACAAACTGGGAGGAGGGGCTAGGTTGTTATCATAAACAGATCTTCTATGGTGCTGATTATGTTCTATTTCTCAAAATCTTTAAGTTAAAAAAGTTTTCACATTATATCTAGATAGATAGATGATAGATAGATATCCCAGAAGCTGCAATGCTAGGCTAAGACCAGGCTTTAAAGGGCTTTTCTATACTCTACTAAATACTTGAAACCATTCATTATATCATAGCTCAGTGTTCAAATCTCCATTTGTTTCCTCAGGTTCCTAATATTTACCTTAAGGTGACCTGATCCAGACTTTTGATCACCTTTGTCTAAATATTTCTATTTTAACAAAGTCCTTTTTAACACTGAGAGACTAAAACTTAGAAAAATACTCTTTTATCTCACTAGAGTGGAAAATATATAGTTACCCATTAACTAATGATATCCATGTCTACATTACATCAATGACATTTTTAAATCTTGGGAGCTTTTGGTTAAATGAAATTTTTAAGCTTCCTTTAAATGAAGCTTCAAGCCATCACCACATGAATAAAATTAAAGAACCAAATGAAAACAGGCCAAGTATTTACAGAGTAATAGAATGTGCAATGGTAAGAGTACAATTCTGAAATCATAAAGCCTAAATTAGTGTGATGCATTTTTGCTACCCATGTAATCATAAACCAGTTATCCAAATGTGTTAGCCTCAGTTTTTTCACCCATGAAATGGTGATGATAATACTTATTATGCTGCATTGTTGTGTGTATGTGATGAAGCATGGAGCATGAGAATCTCATATTCCATGCTAAAATGATAGCTATTTTTATACTTATAATAATTCTAGTAATAGTAATTAAATTGTTCAAAATGGTAATATTCATTTATATTGAGGCATTGTATTGACTATTCATAGACACATTTACCAAAATAAATTTCATTTTACTTTACCCCCTCTGAGGATATATATTCCCTAATTCAATATGAATCTCTTTATGAATAATAATTATCATAATAAATATGCTGATTTGTCTTCTATTTGTTTTTAGGGAGGTATCCTTTACTGTTGAACATGAAACTTAAGCAAGTCTGTCTTATTCAAAATTTGCATGCTGTTTTCTTATGAAACTAGATTATAGAGTTGTATGAAATAAATTCATGCAGTTAAGACATTGATGTTTGGAACACTGGGTGGTCAGTTTAGTATTTCAAAAGAAGATTTTAAATTTAAACCTTAAAACTGAGCTCTTTCAGCCTTATTTATAGACCATCCTTCATGTTTCATAAGTACTCCTCCATTGTAAACTAAGTAATACTTTTTGTCACAGTGTATATAATGAAAATGGATTTTATATTCTATTATTTCAGAGTTAGTTGCAGTTTCTACTGCCTTACTTCATTTTTTGAAAAATAGATTAATTCTACAAAAAGTTTTTTCCAGGTTTATTGAAAAAAATCGACATATTTGTAAATTTAAGAAATGATTTCTTATAACATTGCAAACCTTTAACATTGTGTAAATTTTGTACAATTTGATAAATTGGTATACATCTTTATTGCAATATAATCTACATAAAAATGTTAATACATCTACTATCTCGTATAGTTGCCACTGTTTTTTATGCATTTATCATAAGGAATTTTAAGATCTACTCTCTTAGCAACTTTTATGTATATAGTATAGTAGAGATAAACTTCAGAGGTCTTGTGGGTTTTGTTCCAGACTGCCTCAATAAAGTGATTATCTCAATAAACTAAGTCAAATTATTATATTTTTTGGTTTCCCAGTGCATATAAAAAATTATGTTTCCCAGTGCATATAAAAAATAAAAACTATACTGCACTGTTCAAAAGCATTATGTTTTTAAAGAAAAACAATGTATATACCTTAAGTACACTAGTTCTGAGTTTTCAGTGGGTCATAATTACTGATCACAGATCACCATAACAAATACAATAATAATGAAAAAACTTGATATATTGCAAGAATTACCAACATGTGACAAAGAGACACAAAATGAACAAATGTTGTTAGAAAAATGGTGGCAGCAGACCTCTTTTATACAAGATTGCTATAAACTTTCAACTTGTAAGAATGTGATATATGCAAAGTTTAATAAAGGGAAGCACAATAAAAAAAAGTATGTATATCTTATTAACTATGATCATCATGCTGTACATTAGATCCCCAGAACTTTTTCATATTATAGTTGCAAGTTTGCACCCTTGGACCACCTTACTCCACCCCAGGTTCACCCCTTGTCAACTCAACTCTAAGTTTCCATTAGTTTTCCTTTTCCTCAGATTCTGTATGTAAGGGATATCATAATACATAAATTAAAAAAATATACAAAATCTTTGAAATATTTCACTTAGAATAATACCTTCAAGATCCATCCATGCTGTTGTAAATGGCAGTATTTCTTAATTTTTCATGGTTAAGTAGTATTCCGTAGTATATATTTACCATACTTATTTTACTCATTCATCCATTAATGGATACTGAAGTTATTTCCATCTCTTGCTTAGAGTTAATAATTTTATAATAAACATAAGAGTGCAGATATGTCTTTGAACAGTGAACTTCGTTTTCTTTAGATAGATACCTAGAAGTGGGATTACTGAATCATATGGTAATTTTACTTTTAATAATATGAATAATCTCCATACTGTTTTCCATACAAATTTATATCCCTATTACAGTGCATAAGTTCCCCGTTTTCCCCAATATTTACCAAAATTGGTTAGTTTCAATTTTTTGGTAGTATATATTCTAATATCTTGCTGTGTTTTTCAGAGGTAAACAACAACAACAACAACATAAGGACTTTGCCCTGAGATTTTTACGTTGAGCACTTTTTAATGCTCCTGTTGGTCATTTATATAACTTTTTTGAAAAAAAAAGTCTATTGAGATCCTTTTGCTATTTTTTTAATCATATATTTTTTTCTACTTGTATCTGTTGGTTATTAACCTCTTTTCAGATATAAGATTCGTAAGTATTTTCTTACATTCTGTGGATTGTGTTTTCATTCTCTCTCCCTTTTTTTGGCAATGCAGAAACGTTAGTGTGATGTAATACCATTTATTTATTTTTGCTTTTTTTGCTTGTGTTTTTAGTCTGGTATCCAAAAAACTATTGGCAAGACCAATGTCAAGGAGAATTTTTCCTATGTTTTCCTTTAGGAAATTTAGTTTCATGCATCACCTTTAAGTCTTTAATCTATTTCAAGTTCAGACTTATGAGTGATATAAGGTTCCCTTTTCATACTGTTTATGTGACTATTCAGTTTTAAATATCATTTATTGAACAGACTATCTTTCCCCATTACATATGTTGGCCCCTGTCAAATATTAGGTGATTGTATGAAAGGATTTATTTCTGGACTCTCAATTCTGTTCTACTTGTTTATTGGTCTGTTTTTATGCCAGTATACTTTATTGTTTTGAGCATGAGGGCTTTGTAGTATAGTTTCAAATCAAGAAGTGTAATCTCCCTTCTTCATTCTTTCTCAGAACTGCTTTGATTATTTGTTGTCTTTTATGGTCTCATATAAACTTTAGGATTCTTTACTTACTTCTGTAAAACAATAATATTGGATTTTTTTTTAAGATTTTTAATTTATTTATTTGACAGAGAGAGATGACAAGCAGGCAGAGAGGCAGGCAGAGAGAGAAGAGGAAGCAGGCTTCCTGCTGAGCAGAGAGCCTGATGCGGGGCTCGATCCCAGGACCCTGGGATCATGACCAGAGCCGAAGGCAGCGGCTTAACCCACTGAGCCACCCAGGCGCCCCTAACATTGGATTTTTGATAGGAATTGGATTTACAGATGGTTTACGGTAGTATGGACATTTTAACAATGTTAATTCTTACCATTCATAAATATGAGCTATCTTTCCATTTCTGTCACCTTCAATTTCTTTATCAATGTCATAGTTTATGGAGTACAGATCTTTCATCTTCTTAGTTAAATCTATTCCTAAGTATTTTATTATTTTTGATGCTATTGTGAATTAGATTGTTTTCTTTATTTTTTCAGATAGTTCATCATTAGAATGTTAAAATGCTCCTGTCTTGTGCTTACTTTGGCAGCACATATACTAAAATTGGAATGATGCAGAGAAGATTAGCATGATCACTGAACAAGGATGACATGACAAACTGGGAAGCAGTCCATAAAAAAAAAAAGAAACAAAACAAAATTCTTTTCTTTTATATATTGATCTTGTATTTGGTAATTTTACTAAATTTGTTTATTCAAATTTTTTGTGAATTTTTTAGGATTTTTTAACATGTAAGTTCATGTTATCCAAAAAAAGAAAATTTTACTTCTTCCTTTTTTTTTTTTTTTTTTTTGGAGTCTCTTATTTCTTTGTGTTCCTTGTTTCTCTGGCTAGGACATCCACTACTGTGTCAAATGAGAGTAGTGAAAATGGACACACTTGTCTTTCTTCTGATCTTTAAGGGGAAAACTTTCAAAAGTTTTGATTGAATATGAGATTAGCTCTGGGCTTGCAATATCTGTGTTTTTTCTTTAATGGGTTTTTTAAATTATTTTTTAAAATTTTTTATATAATGTGTTTTTATCCCTAGGGGTACAGGTCTGTGATTCACAGCACTCACCATCACTCACCATAGCACCTGCCCTCTCCAATGTCCATACCCCCACCATCCTCTCCCAACACACCTCCCCCCAGCAACCCTCAGTCTGTTTTGTGAGATTCAGTCTTTTATGGTTTGTCTCCCTCCTAATACCATCTTTTTTTATTTTTCTTTTCGTACGCCCGAAACTGCCTATGTTGCATCTCCACTTCATCATATCAGGGAGATCATATGATAGTTGTCTTTCTCAGATTGATTTATTTCGCCAAGCATAATACCCTCTAGTTCCATCCACGTCATCACAAATAGCAGGATTTCATTTTTTTTTGATGGCTGCATAGTATTCCATTGAACATATATACCACATCTTATTTATTGATTCATCTGTTGAAGGACATTTAGTTTCTTTCCATAGTTTAACTATTGTGGACATTGCTGCTATAAACATTTGGGTGCATGTGCCCCTTCAGAATGCCACGTTTGTATCTGTAGGGTATATACCCAGTACTACAAGCACTGGGTCATAGGGTAGTTCTATTTTCAGCTTTTTGAGGCACGTCCACGCTGTTTTCCAGAGTGGTTGCACCAGCTTGCATTCCCACATACAGTGTAGGAGGGTTGCCCTTTCTCCACATCCTCGCCAGCATCTGTCATTGACTGACTTGTTCATTTTAGCCATTCTGAACGGTGTGAGGTGGTATCTCATTCTGGTTTTGATTTGTATTTCCCTGATGCCGAGTGATGTGGAGCATTTTTTCATGTGTCTGTTGGCCATTTGAATGTATTCTTTGATGGAACATGATAGTGAGCTTAGGGAATCACCAAGTTAATGAAAGAGGTGCCTCTTGTAGGTGAAGTAAGAGTGAGAGAAAGAAAAGAGGGCTTATCCTAGATTGGAGAACTCGGGGCTGAAAAGGACCCTCATCTGGGAGCAGAGAAAGTGGTCCAGAATCAGAGGCACAGAGGACTCCCAACACCTTCCACAGAAGCGGAGCACCTAAAGACATAGTGCCATTCCCCCCGGAAAATCTAGGCATGGAGGTATTCTCTTTAGGCAAATAGGCATCGGAGAATAGTTTGTCCATAGCCCAGTCACTGACTTCAAGAGGAAAAGCTATACCAGCTCTCGAAGCAGGCCGGATAGCTCAAGCAACAGCAGCCAAGCCAAAATCCTTATCCCCTGCATTTCTGAACAATGACAGAGCAGCGGTTCTGTCTAGAACCAGGAGGTATTCAGAAGTCAATTGTTGGGTCCCGGGTTGTGTCCATCAGTTCAGACGCGGCCTTCAGATCAACTCATGATTCCAGGGCCTTGGCATTGACTCTGTTCTCAGGTTCTCTGCTCAGGGGCAAGTAAGCTTCTCCCTCTCCAGCTCCACCCCCTGATTGGGATCTCTCTGCCTCTCTGTCCAAACGTGCATGTGCATGTTCGATAAGATAACAAAGACAAAAACAGTGCACAATAATTGACTGGGGCCAAAGGATGTTTTATTGAATTTGGACCTAGGTTCCTATGGAGGGCAGCCAGGTATAGAGAACCTCCCACCATCCTAAAATGCCCGACCTTCGCTTGGAGCTTCCTTGTTCATTCTCCTGTTCTTTGCCTTCCTGGATCTCCTCACCAACCTGCAGCATCCGCTGTCTGTCGTGCTGTACTGACCCCTTGTTAACACATTGTGCATCCTCTCGGGGCTCCATTGGAACATGCCCATCTTCCTCAAGAGGCACTGTTTGCTTATCGCATGGAACCATTTGGGGGATGGTCATGAGAGGGTGAAGGCAGGCTTGTGCTGCCACATCTCCATGCAGTTCCACAGAGGGTAGCTGATCCACCATGAGGGAGTGCTCAAGGTTCTTCCACATTCGAATCCTCTTCAATGCGTCCTTTTGCACATACAAGTTGTCTTCCTGAAATGGGCACGGAAGTCTTTCAGTTGGCTTCATTGGGCTATGGGTCTCTTCCAACATGCTCTCCGTTGGCTTCTGTGGACTCCAAGAACATGAGTCCGTCCTGGACCTAAGGTTCTAGGGTGTAGACTCTGCCTTGGATGCATGGTCTTTTTGGAAGATTGGGAGGCCTTGTTGGCACCGTTTCTGGAGACCATTGAGGTACTCGTGTGCTTTCTGTGGAAGACTCCAGACATGTCTTTGGCACGGTTGCGGGGGTTCACTTTGAGCTTCCCTTGGGTGGACCTTTTCCTGTTGAGATGCTCCATGATTTGGTGGGAGGGTCTCACCCTTACGCAGGGCTCAGATTTCCTCCCCTGAGGCATTGCTTGCGGTCTGTTAGTTTCTTGGCTTGTCGGTGCTAAGATGGAATGCGGCATCTTGCCTTTCTCCGAGGTCCAGAGGGCTGGTGCTGACACTCACGACCAAATACTATGAATTGGGCCATGGAGAAGGTGACACCGACTCGCTTCGCAAACTGCCTTGGTGAGAGACCCAGGCAGCTCCAGCAGTTTGGGACGGCCTGGGGTCCTCTTGGCCCACCCATGACTACTCCAGTCAAGTGTAGTGATCAGGCCTGGGTTGATGAGGAGTGGTTGCTATGACCTCAAAGCTTTGTGACATCACAGATGCTGGCTTCACTGAAGCAGCTGTCCCTCTCCCATGACCTTGGTGTCCTATGGCTTTAAGTAGGAAGCCCCAGGAAGGACAAAACAAGAGCCCTCTGAACCTGATCAAGAACTCAGGATGTCTTGTGGTTTAATGTCAAACTTCCCCTTTCTGGAGACATAGAGGAAGGAAAATGACATTCAGTATACCTTCCTTTAGGCCAACATATCCCCAGAGACGGCAAGGTGTCCTTTTACACTACAATTTCTAGATATCTCAAGAAAAGGTGAGGTCGCGTGTATGAGCAGCTCTCCGTGGGGTTTCTCGTCCTGTGGGTGAGAGCGTACTTTGTCAGCGTCTTTTGCTTATGGGTCAGTGATGACTAAGGTACGGAAAGTCCCTTTCCGAGGTAAAAGGTGAGGGCATCGCTATATGGTGCCGTCTGTGTCCTCGTCTCCTAGTGTTCTGAAACACGCGGCTAAGGGATGAGGCCTCTGTCTACCTGGCTTTCCCTTAAATACCTTTGAAAGTCTTTGAGGAGAGTGACCTTCTGCATCAGAGCTAACTCTCAGAGAGGTCTACCGAACCCCTTGTTATTATTAGTTAACTGTACTTGTTGTGGTAACGGGTATAGACATGTGGACCAAGACTCTTTAGTCAGAAGGAAAGGGACGGCGTATATAGACGGCTTGCAAGGCCCATTCGAGCAGACCTTTGGAGTGAGCCGCAATGCCCTTGCAAGGACTAGTGGATCAGGAAGTTTGGGTCCATTTCGGCACCTCAGTGTTCCTCTGCCATCGAAGTGAATGAACCCCTGGACCTTGCCTTGACATGAATGTCCCATGCCCTGCTGTTGGGAAATGGAAAAGGCAAGCAGACAAAGGGAAATATCATATGGCTTCCCACAATATGTGCCTCGGGAGGAATACCTTGGCCCTAGTAAAGGAAGGGAATAATGAAGGGCAAGAAGTCAGAGAAGGAGACCCACCAGGAGTGACTCAGGACTCTGAGAATCCAGCTGAGGGCTACCGAAAAGAGAACTGATTAATGGGTGGTCAGGAGTTGTGGCATATATTAGGAGGAGCACTAGGACGTCCATGCAACTAAAGCATCCGTGAATACTCTGTCAAAAATGGATGATGGATGATAGGCAGGCTTTCTCAACAGAACAGCAACAAGAACAACATCAATTCATAGGAAAACAATGTGGCCCTCTCAAAACCAAAGGAAGTCACAGGGAGAAAAGGAAAGAATTATATTGTTTATTATCTTTCCTTATTGAAATGACATGGGTGGGTTTCCTAAAATGTCCTTCTTTGAATTGGGTCTTTATCCTTGTAAATTAGAGTTTACCCACCTCTTCCATCTCTGGATTTGATGAGAGGACATGACAATGCCTTCACTAAATACATAGAAGAGTGGCCCAAGCAAATGACTTGACCTGGCCTTCTGTGTGTTGGCAGGGGTTGGATTACTGCTTCAAAGGCTTCCGTCTAAACTAGAGAGCTGAGATTTTGTAGGTTTCCTGACCTAATCTTGGAAGTTTCTATGTGTCTGGGAATTTATCCTTTTCTCTCAGTTCTTGGATTTGCTAGCATAAATGTGTGGCTATGCCTTTTCGGTTATTCTTTTTTCCTTGCTACCAGTTGTGATGTGGTTTCATACTTGCAGCTGTGTGCTTGTCTCCCTGTTTTATCCCAGTAATGGCTTCTGCGGTTTGTTCCTGTTGTCAAAACTCGAGTGTGAGATCTCCTGATTTTTTTCCTATTGGTTTGTTTGTATTTCCTTAATTTTGATAATCACATGTCTGATTTCAATTTTTCTGTTAACTTTGGAGTTCGGTTTTTCTTCATCTTGTTCCTTCAGTCGTCCTTTTAGGTGGCTTTCTTTTTCGGTGTTTTTAAATTTTGGAAATGCACACATTTAACCCTATATTGTTTCCCCATAAAATGTTTTGGCATCCTCCTCTAAGTTTCTTAGAATTCCTTCGTTCATGGCTCTTCTTTTCCTTTGGATTTTCTTTCTTGCATTCATTGCAGTTCGTGAATGTGTTGTGTTTTCCACTTTAGTGTCTGGCTGTATTTCCAATTTGAAAGTGATATCTTCCTGTTTTCATACCTTCGTGATGATAAGTGCACAGGATAGGTTTTGACTTCTCTTCCATGAATTATGACTGGATTTGGACTCGAGCTCATGACCTGCGATAGACAAAGTTAGGTCTGCTGCTGGGAAGAACATATCTTATTGTCCTCAGAGACGCAATCTTACTCATGGACCCCCAAAGTTCAGGTGGTCTCGAATGCCCATGTGGACGTCTGTTATTCCTTAGCACCTTCCCATCCAGATAATCTGTCCTGTGCTTAACCTGGATATCATAGTTGCCAACAGTATTGGATAAACGTCGCCATCTCCATTCCTGTGTGTTCATAGGCTTCCAACGTTTAGATACACCTTTTTTCATGGTGGATATGTTGGCAATTCTTCCAGGTTTCTGATGTTTTGATGCTCCATCAAGACAAAACACCTTCCGCTTAGCTTTTTTCTCTCGAAGGCATAAAATGACTCTCGCTGACTTAGGCACAAACACTTTGGCTCTCTTCTCCTTGGGAATAGCATAACCTACATCTTCCCTGTTTCTTCACTTGCAAGCTATGAGTATCTTTATAGTTGAAGGAAATCTCCTATGGGCAACAGAAGGACGAGCCTGTTTAATATTTGCTGTTTTCTTATGGATGTTTCTATTTTTTTTTTTTTTTTGATTTGGAATTTCAACCACTGTTACAAACTGTTTGTATTGACGGGAGTCTTTAGTCCTGAGTACTGAATGTATTATTGACAATACCAAGTTCACTTTCTCATTTCGGTTGGCTTCTGACTTGGATTCTATTTGCCTTTCACCTATATGGTATTTTCTTGGGGTTGCTTCATTGGTACGATTCCTCGCTTCCTTCCCATATTTTGCATGTCTTATCTTTGTGTGTTTGCATGTGCATGTGTTAATGCTGTGTGGTGTGTGTGTGTTTCACATCACAATTATTATTAAAATACGAGAGAATGGAATTCGGTCTCTTGTGGGTAGCAATTCAATTTGACATGCCTTGAAATCTCACATTCCATTAGTTTCAGGAAATCTCCTTAAAGGAATGTCATCTCTTGTCCTCTTCAAGAATCCCGTGTTCTCACAAAACGGCCTTCCAACAAACAGCACCATTTGAATTCCTCATTAGAGTCATAATGTTTGTCCCAATACCCTTTCTTTTTCGTATGTTTCTTGACTGTCATGAGTTAGTGAAATCGTCTGTTTATTGTCTTTCTGAGAATGATAGATGTGACAAAGTCCAATGCTCTCCGCAAGACTGCCATAAGAGACATGTGGAAGAATTCCTTCTTGCTTATGTCACAGTACAAATTGTGGTGACATGAAGACACTGAGATGGTAGTAGTGTCTAATAACCTCATGCTTCTTCAACCATGAAGGCAACAAAAAGATGACCACAACAACTGCAGTGGGGTGGAAATTGACCTGAAGCCTACAAGGTAAACTCCACAGCGAAAGAGAACGGAAGTTGCAGAGATGATGGGAGAAGGTTGGAGACATGGCTCAGGGGAGATTTGGTTGGTTCGTGGATCAGAGGGCTGGAGTCCATGAAGAGGACCAAAGCACAGGAGAGCAGGGCACCCTGGGAACACACAAGGAACCTGTTTCCCAGTGCCGTTGACTGTGAGACGCAGAGGGTCTGAAGGGCACGAGTACTTGACAACACAAGTGTTGAGGGCTGAAGTTTTCCTATCAGCAGGCTTGGCAGACATCAACTTGAAAGAACACCATCTTTTTCCTGCATATGACACCAACAAGCGACCAGGAGCAGACAGCCTGGAGACAATGATCAGAGAGAGACAATACCAAGAGATGCAGTGGGAAGATGATGAGTCGTGGGAGTGATTCCGTGAAAGGCAGTGTTCGTGGAGATGACTCAATGTGGACATAATAAATTTTGGCTCTCACAACAGCAGCATCAAGACAGAGCTTGGCCAAGACAGGTATGTGAGGACAGAGACTCCCTAGCCAGCCAACACAAAATACCAACAGTGGAACACTTGGAGGATTGCCTTCCTCAGTCCAAGATGCTTAGTCCAAGGAGAACAGACTCTCCCATACGGGACGAGAAGAAAGCTTTGACCACATGTTCTCTTCTGAACACAGCATTCTGCAGGCCTGCGTTCTGTTGAGTTGGTAGAGTTTCTCCTTTCACAGGCACACCAGAGCCCACCAAGGTAAACCTCAGCATATTCAGCCCGGACCCTAAAAACAACAAACGGCCGGAAAGGAGAGCTACTGCAAATGACTGGCCTCCAGGACAGGGTCAGCCACAACACAAACAGCAGTGGCATGCAAGCCACATACACTCTCACAAACACACACACACGCATGCACTCAACAAACCTTAAGGGCGAGCCCTGGGTCACTCACGGATCACTTCCTCCTAAATAAATTACCCTCAGGTTAGAAAACAGAATGAGTTTAACGAATACAGAGAGGTGACAGAGACTTAGATCCAATGCAAAGATGGAAGAATCAATTGATTCCCAGGTAAAGGAAGAAGGAGTGATTACGACTAGGCAGTCAGAGTGAAACCTCTACATAGAGCACGCCCGATGCGGGATAGAAAGCTGTGGCCTGGATACTCGCTGTACATCAGAAAACATAGGAGATATCAGAGAGTCTCGAAACACAGAGATAAAACTGATAAAGATAAAAACACCTAAAGAACTCCTGAAGAGAAGATTGGCAGGAGACTGGATGCAAAGTTCGGGAACATGGTAGAAGTGGAAGATCCAATTAGGAACCGAGAAGAACAAGCCTAGAAAATAAGGATGCAAATTCTAAGAGAGAAGGCAGAATGATGGAACATGATAGTGAGCTTAGGGAATCTCTAAGGAAATGAAAGAGGTGCCTCTTGTAGGTGAATTAAGAGTGAGAGAAAGAAAAGAGGGCTGATCCTAGATTAGAGAACTCGGGGCTGGAAAGGACCCTCATCTGGGAGCAGAGAAAGTGGTCCAGAATCAGAGGCACAGAGAACTCCCAACACCTTCCACAGAAGCGGAGCACCTAAAGACATAGTGCCATTCCCCCCGGAAAATCTAGGCATGGAGGTATTCTCTTTAGGCAAATAGGCATCGGAGAATAGTTTGTCCATAGCCCAGTCACTGACTTCAAGAGGAAAAGCTATACCAGCTCTCGAAGCAGGCCGGATAGCTCAAGCAACAGCAGCCAAGCCAAAATCCTTATCCCCTGCATTTCTGAACAATGACAGAGCAGCGGTTCTGTCTAGAACCAGGAGGTATTCAGAAGTCAATTGTTGGGTCCCGGGTTGTGTCCATCAGTTCAGACGCGGCCTTCAGATCAACTCATGATTCCAGGGCCTTGGCATTGACTCTGTTCTCAGGTTCTCTGCTCAGGGGCAAGTAAGCTTCTCCCTCTCCAGCTCCACCCCCTGATTGGGATCTCTCTGCCTCTCTGTCCAAACGTGCATGTGCATGTTCGATAAGATAACAAAGACAAAAACAGTGCACAATAATTGACTGGGGCCAAAGGATGTTTTATTGAATTTGGACCTAGGTTCCTATGGAGGGCAGCCAGGTATAGAGAACCTCCCACCATCCTAAAATGCCCGACCTTCGCTTGGAGCTTCCTTGTTCATTCTCCTGTTCTTTGCCTTCCTGGATCTCCTCACCAACCTGCAGCATCCGCTGTCTGTCGTGCTGTACTGACCCCTTGTTAACACATTGTGCATCCTCTCGGGGCTCCATTGGAACATGCCCATCTTCCTCAAGAGGCACTGTTTGCTTATCGCATGGAACCATTTGGGGGATGGTCATGAGAGGGTGAAGGCAGGCTTGTGCTGCCACATCTCCCACAGGAGGGTGGGAGAGGTAAGATGCCACCAGGTCCTGTCCTGAGCTGCTCCCAGCCACCAGCCTCACCACATGGTGCAAGAGGGACCCCAGAACAAAGGACGGACACAGTCCAGCATGTCTGCTGGTGGCCCTGGGCACTTAGCTCATCGCAGTGAACCACACGGCCTCCTCAACCCACGCTTTCAAAGCCTCCTTCTTCGCTTCTGGCTTTCATGTCTGTAGGAACATGAGCCAGATCTAACTCATCTCCGACAGACAATTCTGACTCACCCCGTGTCAGATTTTTATGAGTGGCTGTGATAGAGTAAGATAGCAATGCTCCAACAAACGGACTGTTTCCTCCCACTTGACCTCAACAGTCTTATACATTTTCTTAGCGAAAACATCTTGTCTCCTTCCATTAAGCTCATAACGTGGTCTAATAGTATACATGTGCCTTCCTTAGATGCGAAGCGATACAGAGGTCCTTTTTTTTTTTTTAATTTTACAAGGTAAAGTCAGTGAACATATCCAACTTGACGAATACGTCTCTAAAATGTCAATCCAGGCAAAGCTTTTTCTGCCTACAGTTTGGAGCCTACGTGGTGACATTTTTAAAATGCTTTCAGTCCCTCAGTGAGGCTCTTAGAAGCTAGCCAGGGCTTACTACGTGCCAGGCACTGTGTCAGGTGTTGGAGCTAAAGGGAAGGAGAGCTTGGAGGCTGGCTGGGGAGGGACATCCATGACACAAGCACAGCTAGAAACGGAGGCCAATGCTAGAAAAGAGAGAGCAGGCTGCATGGAGAGTGTGTACCATGGGGCTTGTGAGCTCACGAATAAGTGGGAGTAACTGGAGTGGGGAGATGGGGGAGAGAAGAGGGTCTTCCCATCAATGGGAATCACCTGTGCTTGGAGGCAGGTGCCATGAGAGGTCTCCACAGGAAGAAGGAGGCAGTGTGGTTGAAGGGCAGAGATGGGGCAGAACAGGCATCAGTCAGTTGGAGGGGTAGGAATAGACTGATGGGAGGATTATGGGTGCCTTTGGAGGACTGAGAATTTGTTAGAAGATCAGTGCAGATTTCTATGGAGACAAATGCCAGGAACTGATAGGTCTTTGAAAGGTCACTCTGGCTGCCTTTTGGCAAAGGGGTTGGTAAAAGGCACTTGCAGGTGTGAACACACCAGGTGGGAGGTGAGTGCAGGAAATCGGGTGAGGGAGCATGGGAACTTGGTCCCGGGGTATATAAGGGAGAATAGCCTTTAAGGAGTTCCACAAATTGGCACCAGCTGTGGCTTCATTACAGAGCTGGAAGGGGGAGGTGGGTGTGTCCTGGAGGTTACAGAAATTACATGAGAAAGGGAAGTCTTTTTAGATCTCTTTTTCAACTAGAGGAACTCTCACCTTATTGATAGAATTCCAGAGTGGGAACCAATGATATGAGGACATCTTTGAAATGTCTGAATATGTTCTTCGACATCTTTGCAAGTGACGAGGAGACCTTGACCTTAGGAGGCCTTGGCCCTCTTTGTAGCCAGAAAGATTTCACCTACAGATTTGGGTTCTCCCTTTTAAAGTCAAGGAGTCAGTCCTTCCAAAGGACACCTCCTATCATTTTACCCTCTCATCATACCTCACGTGCTGGCATCTCCAAGACCCTCTGTTCCAGGTTGAGAGTATCCACTTTGGCCGGGCTGGTCTTGCAAAGAACACCACAACAGGAAATCTAGAGCCTATAGTGCTATTAATAACATCATCTAAGACTGTGTTTGCTACCCTCTTGGCCTCTTCCCACCATGACTCACTGAAGCTTTTTACACATTGTATCCATTATGCTATAGTTCCCAAAGCTCATCTTCTCTAGTGCCATTAGTTTTTAGGGGACCAGGCAAACCTTAAACTTGTCCCCCTTAATTGGATCCCTGTGCCCCCACAATCTCTTTGAATGCCTTTCACCATGATTCTTGAATGAGATCTGAGACCACTGCTGGTACCTAACACTTCTTGGCACCTTGTCTGCTAGGTTCTTGGAAGAGGAGGTGGCTATGGAGGTGAGTGGGAATGGGAGTGGGAGGATTTCTCCCTTCACTTCCCTTTTTGTGTTTTCAAATAATGGGTTTTGAGGGGGAGGGAAAGGTTAACCAGACCATTTATTTTCCATCTCCCATCGATAAAATGTCACACAGGAGAGAGGTGGCAGAAACGCACTTTCAGGTTAATTTTTTTACAAGGAAGATTGACTTATGAACCTACTTTGTTATTTCCTTTCATTCAATTTCCCTGTACCTCCTTTTCTATGAAGTGTAACGGTAACCCATTATTATTTTTATTGTTGGCACGTGCTTTGTGAACCATAAAGTGTACACTATAAATGGGAGCGCTTTTCTTTTTTTTTTTTTTTGTAGTTTACGAAAAACTAATATTTTTTAAATTAATTTTTTATTTATTTTCAGCATAACAGTATTCATTCTTTTTGCACCACACCCAGTGCTCCATGCAAGCAGTGCCCTCTATGATACCCAACACCTGGTACCCCAACCTCCAAATCCCCCGCCCCTTCAAAACCCTCAGATTGTTTTTCAGAGTCCATAGTCTCTCATGATTCAGCTCCCCTTCCAATTTCCCCCACCTCCCTTCTCGTCTCTAACTCCCCATGTCCATGAAAAACTAATTTAAAAACATTCATCCACCAGAGTACCCAAAGGGCTCCCATATAAACTATCTGTCGTTACATTATGTCCCGATGTGGAGCTCGATCCCAGGATCCTGAGATAATGACCTGAACTGAAGGCAGAGGCTTTAACACACTGAGCCACCAGCCCCAATGTATTCTCTTCAGTACCAGAATTTGTAACCAATTGACAGATGAAAAAGGAGGCAGTCAAGTGAAAATCAATAGGTCTTAGACCTGCAAGAAATTTGAATTAGATGAATTCAGCTACTCAGGCACTGTTTCACATTTTCAGATCTCTGCAGAAAAGGGGTTAACCTTTTTACAGCATGTAAAAGAGAAGACTATAACACATACTATGTGTAAGCATGTAAATATCAAAAAATATCCCATTAGTTGCTAAGACACACAGGGCCTATATTTTCTCTCAAATTCATGAATATGTAGGAGCAATAAGTGAGAAGTGAATGTATACTTTTCACTTCGAAGTCTTTTAGAAATCTAAAATATGACTTTCTATGGTTTGTGTCTCCATATTCCTTTATTGCCAGTTTGAACAAATCCACATGCTTTGATTCAAAGGTAATAAATTCCTCTTATTTGGAAACATGATGTTTATTTTTATTCTCTCACCCTTAGCAGGTGGTTTCATTTTAGCACACTTCAGAGTTATAATTTCATGCTTATTAAAAACATTTATTATGATCTACATAGATGAATGAAACTTTTATTTTATTAAATTATTTGACAAAAAATCTGTTATTTTTAAAAATGTATTTCCTTTAGGGTTATTTTAGAGCGTTCAGAGAGGATCTAGGAGTGTGGTATTATGTAGTTTTTAAGTAGGTATGAAATGGTTATTTATAGGATTGTTTCTTTAAGGCTTATGTATATTGTCCATTATATGCTATAAAATATTTTGAAAGTAAATTTAAGGTATGTTTTACATAGTTTATTTTTTGGAAATAAATATTGAAATGACTTGTGAAATTCAGTATATTCTCAACATTAATTTATTTTGAAATTTACCAGTTGTCTACTGAACTATTATATGGCAGATATTACTTCAGACTACACTGGTAAATGAAATACTTGGCTTTGTAGAACTTTTATTTTAATGGGTGAGACAATTCAAAGCTATAAACCTTAATAAAAATTGCATAGTGCATTCAAAAAGGATGAGTACAATGGGGAAAAAGAAAAACTCGATCAGGGTGAGAAAAATCAAGGTTGCTAGGCAGGGGATGGGGAGTTAAAATTTTTAATAGGAAGATCAGGGTAGTTACAATGAAGCTGACAATTGAACAAAGGTATGGAAAGGTGATGAATTTGCCCAGAACTATCAGCAATAAGGTCACTCCAGACAAAGGAATTGGCTATCTTGAAGGCCATAAGGTTGGATCATGCCTGGCATATCTGAGGAATAGCAAGGAGGCCACTGTGAGTGACTGAAGAGTAGCAGGGAAAGAGGTCACAGAGGTTAAATGAGTGGCTAGATCATGTAAAAGCTTAGAAGTCATTGTAAAACTCTGGCTTTTATATTTGGAAACTTACTGTGTGATAGAATTTCTGCTAATAACTGAGAGTTCAATTGTCCATAAAATTTCAAGGACTCTTATTCTAGTAAGACAGAATGAAGAGAAAGAGTTCATATTTTCACATGGTGTAACAAATTCTCAGAGATGCAAGTGTAGGAAGCTATAGGATCACAGAAGAAGGCACTAAAATCACACCAATATATTTGATGACTGTGACTATATATAAATTTGTATTTTCTAGATTTTTTATAGTCATGGAATCACACTGTATATACTATTCATTGCCTGGCTTTTCTTTTCTCAGCATCATTACTTTGAGAATCTCCAATTGTAAATAGTTCATTTTGATGTTGAATAGTAATCTCTTTAATGAATAGATCATAATTTTTCTTTGCTCTATGGATGGACATTGATGAACATTTCCACTGTTTTCAATTCTTAAAAATAAAGCTGCTATGAAATTCATATACAAGTCCCTGTATGAACATAGGGCTTGTTTCTCTTGGTTAAATGCCTAGAAGTAAAATGGCTATTTTTGTAACTGCAACATATTTTGCATTTAAAAAAATTTTCAAACTATTTTCCAAAGTGGTTGTATCATGATATATGCCAACAACAGTTTAGATTTTTTGTTGCTTCTCAATCTAGCTCAGACCAAGTACAATTAGCCTTTATAATTTTAGCCATTCTAATAGATATGTAAGCATGTCTCATTATGATTTTAATTTGTATTTCTTTAATGTCTAAATGTTGAGAAATTTGTCATGTGCCTATAAGCCATCCATATACTTTTGGTGACATGTCTCTTCCATTATTTCCTTCACATGTAAAATTGGATACTCTGTTTGGTTATTAGTAAGGTTTTTTATTTTTATTCATATTTAAATAATCAGAGTAGATGTCCATTATCAGATATGTAATTTGGAAATCGCTTGTCCATCTTTACAGTTTCTCAATGGAGCTTTGATAGCTGTGTCTTTCAAGAAATATGCTACTTCTTTCCTGGTACACGGAGGTATGACTAGAACATTATCAATGTTGACCTTTGCAAAGAAAATCATGGCTTAAGATATATGTAGTCTGCAGTTGTTGGGAGTGTTCACCATCCTTGCCTCTAACTCATCTCTCACTGCCCACACATTCAGATATAGGGGAATATTGATTGACAAAATATTAATTGCCAAATAACACTAGTTAGAGAATAAGAAAAATGCAGGCACCTGATTATATAATATTACATAAATAAAATGTGTTTTTATAAGTGCTATTGGAAGTAAATTCCTCAATACTTTAATCACACAGAATGATGGAATCCTAGATTTTTTTTTCTTGTATTTACTAAGAAAATGATCATGCCTCAAGTATATTAAAATGGAATAGGGAAAATTAAAAATTGTTTTAAGATGATTTGCGTGTGTTGTGCGTATGTGAGAGAGAAAGTGAGAGAGAAAGAGAAAGAAAAAGAGAAAGGGAAAGACAGAGAGGTGGCTGCAGTGAATTGATGAGTTGGAGGATAGATTTTAAAGTTTTGTCTTTTGCTTTCTACATTTCTTTTTCCTTAGGTACAAGA
The DNA here is from genome assembly GCF_964662115.1 of Mustela nivalis. Lineage (NCBI taxonomy): Eukaryota > Metazoa > Chordata > Mammalia > Carnivora > Mustelidae > Mustela > Mustela nivalis. The sequence continues at coordinate 233,624 of NW_028136270.1, read as the reverse complement.
GAACAATCAGTAATATCTCAGAAGCCTGCTGGTAACATCAGCAGAAAGAATTAGAGGTTCCCAGAAAATTAAGATGACATATAGTTTTCCTGACATAAGAAAATCATTTTTTGTCCCCAGCTATTTTCAATGATCTATACCCCACCTGTGTACTTGCCCAAGCACACTTCTTCCAAAACTTCCTGGGAGGTTCTTAAAAAGAAATGCAAAAACCTCACTCCTTAAGGATTTTGAGGGAACAAGGCAATGGGAAAACTAACAGTCACCACCAGACCAGGAAATAGCCTAAGCTATTGAGACAATAAATCAGTGGTAAAACTCCTAGTGCTATTTCAAAAGCAATCAAGGCCTTGCATTCCTTGTCCCAGAAAATGAGCCCAAGACCCCATCTAGTTTCTATCTGCTCTTGAAGCCTGCAGAGTCCCTTTCCCTTGTCCAACAGTTACCTCTGCTTTATTCTAACGTTGAAGTTTCTGCCCTCGGTGGAATACAAGCTTCATTCAGGTGAACATGCAATACATATTGCACAAATACATATGTGGATGTGCATGCATCCACAACCTTATGACCAACCATACACGGGATAATAAAACTCTCCCTTCTGAGTATTCATCTTAAATACTAAATAAAAATCTCTCTCCTGTTCAAACAGTCAAGGCTTTGGAACTTATTCCCTGTGATCTCCTTGTATGTTGTAAACAAAGATTCCTTTGTTTGACAACTCCACCTGTTTCTGTGATTCACCAAAGACTGACCTCAGTTAGTTCAGTTGCTGTAATGGCTTTCACTACTCTGATTCTACCTCTGCAAGTCTCCAAATTTAACTATTTTTTCTCCCAATTCTGCATGTTCTTGGCTTTAAACTGCAACTCTGAAGAGAAGATTTGCTTGTTTAAAAAAAAAAATCAAGAAAAGGTAGTAGTAGTTAACATTGTTACTTTGAACTTCCTGCCCTAAGGGGCTCTCCTGTTCTTTCTCTTTGACTTCCTGGACTAAAACGACAGAAATTTGGCAATACATCACTCCCCAATCCAGATTACTGCCAGAACAGTTTATACTCTTAGAAAAATATTAGTTTAAAAGATCACATAATTAAATACTTAAGCATGTAGTGTAATATAGTGGTTTATAAGAAATATATTTTGGTCATCTGAATATTTGGTTTTCAACCATGGCTACTGACTCACAGCTCCTAAAACTCTTGGGATTTCCTGTGATAAGGGTGAGAGAGGTGTGTTTTGTTCTGTTAATGAAGTGACCTTCAGACCTCACTCAAGGCAAGGGCTGTTTGCCTGAAGGACCAACCACTTGGTGAAAGCCTTCACAACTTTTTGCCTCCCCTTCCTCCCAATACAGGATTATCTGGGGAGGGAAGAGGATCTGGAGATTAGATCAGCAAATGACAATGATTTAGTCAGTCATGACTATGTCATGAAGCCTCCACAGAAAAGCTGAAAGGACTGGGTTCAGAAAGCTTTTAGTTTGTGAAATGTATGAAAAGGCAGGAAGAGTGGCAGTCTTACAGAAGGTAATAGAAGCTCTGTGCCCATTCTCCATACCTTGCCCTGTGCACTTCTTTATCTATCTATTGATTTAAATCTTCTATTATATCTTTTAATAAGCTGGCAAACATAAAGTAAGTATTTTTCTGAGTTTTGTGAGTCCCTGTAGCAAATTAAAAGAACGTAAGAAGTAGGCCATTGGGACCTCCAACCTGTAGTTGCTCAGTCACAAGCACAGGTAATAACCTGGGGCCTACAGTGAGACTGGCATCTGAGGTGGGGTTGGAGATAGTCTTGGAGGACTGATCCATTAACTGATGAAATCTTACACTATGTTCAGGTAGATAGTGTCAGAATTTAGTTGAATTCTTGGAGATCCTGCTGTTGTCTGAAAATTATTTGGCATTGTTGGTATGATGTCCTAAAACCCAAAAAGATATAGCTATCTCAAAATAAGAATACGGTTGACAGCTTATATATAATAAGTGAGTATTTCAGGGATTTAAAATATACCCAATAAATAATGTAAGGAAATAAGGAAAGATTTTGAAATAAAAACAAGAATAAGAACCTAGTGGTACTAATAGATTAAATATATGTAATCTAGTTGAATTAAGAATACAATGGATAGAATACATAATGGATTCAATAGAGATAAGAAGTCACTTAAGGATATAGTCATCTGGATACCAGCAAAGCATTAAAATTATCAATATAAAAGAGGTGTAAGATGTAGGTGATGTGTGTGGAACAAAAGCTAGAGAAGAAATTAGATTTCCTTACTACTCATAGCCTTTGACAAGTCCTTGAAGCTCCTCTGGGGACTCAGCTGCTTCCATGTGGACACATCCACTCAGGGCAAAAAGCATCCTTAGTCCACCCCCCAGGATACTGAAAATCTACTTTCACATGTAAAAATTACTTTGGAAACTTCTTTATCTCTACTCCCCACCCCTGCCCTCAAGATATACATTGGCAATCATCTCCCAAGCATATACCCACTGATACACATCAGAAGAGTCTCTTCCCTGAGTTTTTACTAAATAGTAATAAATGACCTTTCCCTAACAATAGCTAGCCCCCTCAAGGTCCTGGAAACCTTGTTTATAAAATACCTTGGAGGCTTGTGCTATCCCTAACCTCCTCCCAAATTGAAAGTATATAATCAGCCACTCTTCATGACCCTCTCTCTCTACTCCAAATAAATAAATAAATATTTTTAAATAAAATAAAATAAATGACTTTTTTTAAATGAAAGAAGAAAAAGGAAAGAAATATTTGAATATTAATGTACATCTATTTCTCAAGCATAAAATAGTCAAGACACTGGATTAAAACTTACATACAAGAAAAGAAAGAAAATATTCATAACTAGAGTTGACTCTATGAATCCCAAACTAGGGCATACATACCAAAGACACACAAAAAAAATCACAAGTGTTAGAGAGAAAAAAAATAATTCATTAATAAAGAAACAAGAATCAGACTGACAGAATTTTTTTAAATAACATCAGATATAAAAAAGAATGAAGTAATAGCTTTATTATCTTGAAAAAAAATCACAAATGGAAACATTTAGATCCTTATAAAATGTCATTGGCATAGGAAGGCATAATAAAAAAAATATTTTCAGGAATACAGATCACAGATAATTTGCCTTAATTTGTGTAGGCAGCACTTAAATACTAATATTATTTTAACAGTTAAAATATACTCTATGATCTTTGAGGTTGGGGAAAAGAGGATGACCAAGTCATCTTGAAATAATTCAGTTTTATGAAAAAAGTAAAAAGATCAAAAAAAAGACTTGTAGAAAAGAGAGATAAAACATATGCATAATAAAAATAAATAAATAAATAAACAGCTGGAGTGCCTGGGTGACTTAGTCGGTTCAAGTGTCTGCCTTCAGCTCAGGTGATGATCCCAGGGTCCTGGTATTGAGCCCTGCATCAGGCTCCCTGCTCAGTGGAGAGTCTGCTTCTCCCTCCCATTGAGAAAAAAAATTTGACTTATTTATTTGAGAGAGATAATCTTTAAATTTTACTTATTTATTTGAGAGAGAGTGAGAAAAGAAAAACATGCACACAGCAGAGGGAATAACAGAGGGAGAGGGAGAAGCACGCCACTGAGCAGGGAACCCCCTGCGGGGCTCTATCCCAGGACCCGGGTATTATGACCTGAGCTATAGGTAGACACTTAACTCAGGTACCCCAATAAATACAATCTTTTAAAAAAAATAAATAATAATAAAAATAAATAATATTTCAGATAGTATGATTTTTTTAATGTGAGACTTGGTATAAAAACAGGATGACATACTTGTCTAATTATAGCAAAGACTTTGATAAGTTTAGATGCAGTAGTACATAAAAAATTTAACTTCTTTCATTAACTGATAATTTAATTAGATTAAATTAAGAGACATCAAAATTTAGAGAATCTAATAGTCCTGATCTATTAATAAATGTAGCAATCCTAACCCCAAAACAAGAGTCTTCAGTAAGTATATAAGCATAAGTTGAACATTTTCACAAACAGGCCTTATTTAGGCCAGAAGTATATGCCAATAAATTCCTAGAGTTAAATATCAGGCTATATTTTCCAAGAATAAGGCAATAAAATTAGAAAACAATGACCAAAATATTAAATTCATATAATTGGAAGTTAACTTCATACCTAAAAAGAAATAATACAGCTAATTCAGAAATTTTTAGAATTACAGTACTTTGGTAATATCAACTATCAAAATGAGTAACGGACAGATGGGGCTAGCAAGAGACTCGTGGGAGGATTAAATCATGGGCCCCTGTATCTCATGTGCAGTAGAAGCAGTGGATTTGGAATTTCAGTTTTTCCACAACGTTCCACCACAAGCTGGTTAGAACTGTGCAAAAGCAGGAAGGGAAGCCCCAGTAAAGTGGACTGGGGATGCCAGAAGGGGAGGCTGGAAGGGGGCGCCTGGTGCTCAGTGCCCATTACAGACCCCACATTGCAATCCCCCACAGGAGAGACTCACCAATTTTAGGCCCCACAGGGGAAGCTGGAGGTTCATCTCCTGACTTTTTGTAGGAGCTTTGCAGCTCAGCTGGTGAGAATTCTCCATCACCCTGCCTTTCTCCAAGGGACTTTCCTTCAAGCACCCTTCCCAACTTCTTCCTCCTCCATGAAATAATGTTCCTCTCCTTTGTTTCTCGCACTTGCCTGTGATGGGACCTTAGCTTGCTCAGCCCAGACTGCCATTCTCTGCTCTTCCCAATTAAACCCATGCTGCTGGTCAAATAACTGGCAGATTAAGTTTAAGGCCAATCGAACTAATAAATTCAAGAACTTGCAAGGAACAAAATCAATATGCACAAATTAGTGGCACTCCTAGGTGCTCGGAAGGACCCATCAGAAAGAGACTGCTGAGAACGATCTCATTTACACCTGCATCCAAGATAGCAAGATACCCAGGAGGCCCCTGAACCAAGAAAGTGACAGCCCTGCAACAATGACGACAGACAGGGAGGGGTACACACGGAGATGGGGAGGCACTGTGCTAAGGGAAGAACCCACACTGGGAAAATACCTACTCTCCCCAAAACCGGCTACAGAGTCCTCACTTTGGCTCCCGAATTTCCGGACTAGGCGCAAGCCTGGAGTGGGTGTGGACACGGGAAGGACCCCGCAGGGCTGAGGTGGGGAGAGCACGAGCACCAAAGCAGGGGGACGCTCCCTGACTGCAGACCATCTGAGGAGCCCAAGGAACCTAATCCGCGAGCACACAAACACAGACAAGGACCAAGGATCACCCGAGCCCAGAAAGGGGGGACCCCACAGCCCCGCGCACAGCACAGCAGGAGGCCACGTCTCCTCACACAAAACGACGGAAGCCCCAGTGTCTACACAGGGCGCCCTTTCTCTGTGGGGTCCTGAGACCACGAACCCCTTGACAGTCCACTAAGGGACTTCTCCTCACCTCCTCCAGTGTCTGGTCCTTAGGAGGTTGGACTGCTGCCAGTGTGGGCGCGTCCTCCACAACGGGTCCGATCAGTGTGGATGCAGAGCCACACCCTCCTCAGCTTGTCCTGTCAGGGTGGGAGGCGCCCCACATTCTCCAGAAGTCTCCACAGTGGGTCCTGAAAAGGCAGGGCTCAGGTCACAGCTGTGGCTGTGCAGCCTGGGCTCAGGGCGGGTGCTGGGGTCTGGCGCCCTCTGCAGGCGGTGCAAGGCAGTGCAGGACTGTGGGAGCTCACCCTTCAGTGGAAGGTCCTGCTCCCTCCTGGGGTCCAGCTGATGCCATTTCATTCCGGAAATTCAAGCTGCATGGAGCCCAATACCCCCCAACTTCCCCCCAAATAGCTAAGGAACAATGAATTGGAAACAATGTGGAATTACAACAGTCCTTGACCCAAACAGTGTCACTGAACATGGCCCTGATGCAGACCCACACTCTGACCTCAACTTGGTCTCAAGCCTGGACCCTACCCTAATCCAAGACCCTAACCCTAGCCCCCAACCCAAACAATGTTCACAAGAATCAAGAGGTACAAACTGCAAATATCCATCAATGGCAAGTGCATAAGCAAAGTGTGGTGAAGGGTTTGAATTTGGGTTCAGGTTTAGGTTTTAGTCAGAGTTCTAATCAGGCTTTGGGTTTAGGGTTAGGGTGAGGGTTTAGAGTGAAGGACAAGGGAACAGAGTTATAGTTTAGGGCTTTAAGTTTATGATTTAGGCTTTAAGACTCAGGGCTTATGGGATAAAGTTCAAGGTCAAATTTGGGGTTTGACTTCATGCTGAGATTTGGGTTCAGGTTTCATGACTTGGAGGTCTGGTTTAGGGTTTGGGTTCTTGGTTCAGGGCTTGGATCCAGGGCTCAGGTACAGGCTTTGGGTTCCATTCCAGGTTTGGGATTCAGGGTTCTAGTTTGGGCTTTAAGGTCAGCTTAGGTTTCAGTGTTGGTAGGGTTTAAGGTTAGGTTTAGGGATGACACATTTTCTTCAGTTGTCATCATGGACAAAATAATTCTATCTGAAGTTTCTAAGTCAGAAATGTATTTCATCTGGGGGCGCCTGGGTGGCTCCGTGTGTTAAGCCTCTGCCTTGGGCTCAGGTCATGATCTCAGGGTCCTGGGATCGAGCCCTTCATCAGGCTCTCTGCTTGGCGGGGAGCCTGCTTCCCCATCTTTCTCTCTGCCTGCCTCTCTGCCTACTTGTGATCTCTGTCTGTCAAATAAATAGAATTAGTAAAAGCTATTATATGATCTTTTACAAACCATTTCCTATCTTTGCCTTCTCATGTGCCAAGACAGACAGGGATTATTTAAAACCCTGAAGAGAGTGCTCTTGCTTTTAAATTGCCTGTAACCTTCGTGTAATAGATTTATGATTGATGATAGATTTAGTTAAAATATAACTATTTAAAATATTTACTCTCAGTAAACGATTTCAACCTATGCTCATTTAAGTAACTTGGTGCATAATCCCTTTTCTATTAAACCATAGTGCAAGGACCAATGCCGCGTTTCTGAGAGAACCCCAAGCTATTTTTCTAGAATGGCCATATGCATATATATCAGGCGTCCTGTTTTCACTCCCTTTGTGGAGCACCTACCCTGGAGGTCATGTAATAACCAATGACCAAAAAAACAAACCAAAAACCCAAACATCCAGGTTGAAGTGCCATCCCTGCCTGGAGTGGAGGAGACTGCTCAGACAGATCCCAGGCAGGCATCTCAGCCCAGGCCTGTGCTGGGGAAGCTGGTTCCTGGCTTTGGGCGCAATCTGGAAGCCAGCAAACTGACGCAAGAGTGCAGCTGGCCTTTAGGACTGATGATCTTTTCGCAGCCAGGCTGCCCGTGGACACCGGCTCAGAAAGCCAGGCTATGAGTCTGCCCAGCGCAGGCGCTGGCAATGGGGCAGCATGCTAGGGCATAGCCCTGCACCCCAGCCAGGGTTCAGGCCCCTGGAGTGAGGGGGCAGGGCCGGCGCAGAGAAGGGTCTTTGCTAATTTCCAAAGCTGGAAGTGAGCTCTCAGAGGACTCAGGAGGGAGGGGGCGGGGGCGGGGCGGGGGGGGGGCCAGGAGAAGGGGCTTTGCTAATTGCCCAGGCGGGAAGGAGGGGCACACAGCTCCAGGGTGCTGTGCTGCAGCCCATTCGGGACTGCAGGACCCACCATACTCGCTGCCCCTGCGCTCCCACGCTCCAACTTAGCCCCAGAGGCCACGGTGTCCCGTTCTCATTCCTGCTGCCTGCTGCCCCTCCCTGCCCCATGACTTCTCTGGAGGACCCTCTGCTCACAGGTAAAGTGACACCTCGACGCGCCCTCACCTGAAGCAGAAAACGCAGGACAGGAGGGGGGGGGGAGGGTGGAGTGGTCGGGGCCCAGGCTTCCAGCAACCCCAGGGCACCAGGACCACCCAGGACGCCGCGCCACACCCCCTACGCAGGGGGTCGTGCCAGGACAGCGCCACAGGAGGTACCCCCCCCCTGCCAGCGGGCAGGCTAGCCCTCATAGTTCGGCACCCCCACGTGCATGTCAGAGCCTCCTGCCATTCCCAGGGCACCCAGAACCCAGAGAGTGATGCCTTGGGTGCTTTCTAGTGACAGATTCAAGGCAATTCTTCGACTTTGGGACTCAGAGTTAACATAGTTTTCATTTGTGATTATTATTTTTGTGTGGGGGCCGTCGCTTTTCTTTTGACCTATGCTTGTTTTCACTCCCGGTTCTGAAGAAGCCCCTAAATCCTAACCCTGTTGAGGACTCCGAAAGCTCTCAGAGCAGCAGTGCTGGGGGACAGTGTGGACACATGGTTTGGTTTCTCCTCTGGCCTGCTTCTGTGGCAGCCCCGCTCTGTCCTCCTCAGACTTCAGAGCAATATCTGAACAAGTGGAGAAGCGACCAGGGGGTCAGGAAGGTGGCCACCGAAGAGTGACTTCTCTGGAGGTTGGCTGAGCAAGCAAGTGAGCATGTTAGTCCAGCTCTGCCTGCATTCAGTATGGAGCTGAACAGGGGCCAGGGAAGGGGAGGAGGAGCAGAGAGCAGGGACAAAGGGACCAAAGAGGAGATTCAGATGAAGGGAAGTAATGGGGAGGAAAGAGAAGAAACTCTAGAAGACAGCCATGTAGAAAGGATAAGGGATGAAGTGGGCATTGGGAAAGGGCACCACCAGGGAAGGAGAGAGGGGAAGGAAAGAGGGAGGAAAGAGGAAAGGGGAAAGGGAGAAGGGAGGAGTCAGCATGCCAGGGCTCCCCCTGCATCTGAAGAAGAGGTGGCTGGTCCAGCTTGTCAAACAGGGTGCTCACTCTTTGGCCCCAGTTTCTGCTCCCAGTGCTACTGGGCTTTTCAAGGAAGGCAGGCTGTCCCTTGGGACCTACTGGAGACCACTGGAGCCCACAGGAGGGTGGGAGAAATAAGATGCCACCGGGTCCTGTCCTGAGCTTCTCCCAGCCACCAGCCTCACCACATGGTGCAAGAGGGACCCCAGAACAAAGGACGGACACAGGCCAGCATGTCTGCTGGTGGCCCTGGGCACTTAGCTCATCGCAGTGAACCACACCGCCTCCTCAACCCACGCTTTTAAAGCCTCCTTCTTCGTTTCTGGCTTTCATGTGTGTAGGAACATGAGCCAGATCTAACTCCTCTCCGACAGACAATTCTGACTCACCCCGTGTCAGATTTTTATGAGTGGCTGTGATAGAGTAAGATAGCAATGCTCCAACAAACGGACTGTTTCCTCCCACTTGACCTCAACAGTCTTATACATTTTCTTAGCGAAAACATCTTATCTCCTTCCATTAAGCTCATAACGTGGTCTAATAGTATACATGCGCCTTCCTTAGATGTGAAGTGATACAGAGGTCCTTTTTTTTTTTTTTTTTTAATTTTACAAGGTAAAGTCAGTGAACACATCCAACTTGACGAATACGTCTCTAAAATGTCAATCCAGGCAAAGCTTTTTCTGCCTACAGTTTGGAGCCTACGTGGTGACATTTTTAAAATGCTTTCAGTCCCTCAGTGAGGCTCTTAGAAGCTAGCCAGGGCTTACTACGTGCCAGGCACTGTGTCAGGTGTTGGAGCTAAAGGGAAGGAGAGCTTGGAGGCTGGCTGGGGAGGGACATCCATGACACAAGCACAGCTAGAAACGGAGGCCAGTGCTAGAAAAGAGAGAGCAGGCTGCATGGAGAGTGTGTACCATGGGGCTTGTGAGTTCACGAATAAGTGGGAGTAACTGGAGTGGGGAGATGGGGGAGAGAAGAGGGTCTTCCCATCAATGGGAATCACCTGTGCTTGGAGGCAGGTGCCATGAGAGGTCTCCACAGGAAGAAGGAGGCAGTGTGGTTGAAGGGCAGAGAGATGGGGCAGAACAGGCATCAGTCAGTTGGAGGGGTATGAATAGACTGATGGGAGGATTATGGGTGCCTTTGGAGGACTGAGAATTTGTTAGAAGATCAGTGCAGATTTCTATGGAGACAAATGCCAGGAACTGATAGGTCTTTGAAAGGTCACTCTGGCTGCCTTTTGGCAAAGGGGTTGGTAAAAGGCACTTGCAGGTGTTAACACACCAGGTGGGAGGTGAGTGCAGGAAATCGGGTGAGGGAGCATGGGAACTTGGTCCCGGGGTATATAAGGGAGAATAGCCTTTAAGGAGTTCCACAAATTGGCACCAGCTGTGGCTTCATTACAGAGCTGGAAGGGGGAGGTGGGTGTGTCCTGGAGGTTACAGAAATTACATGAGAAAGGGAAGTCTTTTTAGATCTCTTTTTCAACTAGAGGAACTCTCACCTTATTGATAGAATTCCAGAGTGGGAACCAATGATATGAGGACATCTTTGAAATGTCTGAATATGTTCTTCGACATCTTTGCAAGTGACGAGGAGACCTTGACCTTAGGAGGCCTTGGCCCTCTTTGTAGCCAGAAAGATTTCACCTACAGATTTGGGTTCTCCCTTTTAAAGTCAAGGAGTCAGTCCTTCCAAAGGACACCTCCTATCATTTTACCCTCTCATCATACCTCACGTGCTGGCATCTCCAAGACCCTCTGTTCCAGGTTGAGAGTATCCACTTTGGCCGGGCTGGTCTTGCCAAGAACACCACCACAGGAAATCTAGAGCCTGTAGTGCTATTAATAACATCATCTAAGACTGTGTTTGCTGCCCTCTTGGCCTCTTCCCACCATGACTCACTGAAGCTTTTAACACATTGTATCCATTAAGCTATAGTTCCCAAAGCTCATCTTCTCTAGTGCCATTAATTTTTAGGGGACCAGGCAAACCTTAAACTTGTCCCCCCCTAATTGGATCCCTGTTCCCCCACAATCTATTTTAAAGCCTTTCACCATGATTCTTGAATGAGATCTGAGACCACTGCTGGTACCTAACACTTCTTGGCACCTTGTCTGTTAGGTTCTTGGAAGAGGAGATGGCTATGGAGGTGAGTGGGAATGGGAGTGGGAGGATTTCTCCCTTCACTTCCCTTTTTGTGTTTTCAAATAATGGGTTTTGAGGGGGCGGGAAAGTTTAACCAGACCATTTATTTTCCATCTCCCATCGATAAAATGTTTACCACTCCACACTGGAAGAATTTATATCTTTCCTTTGAATCTCCAGGAAAATCTCCCAAACCCAGACCACCACCATTTGGATTCAGCCATCTTCTGATTCACCTCCAGATTGTCTCCTCCTAACTGCTCAAGCCACTGGTTAAGGGCAAAATGTTCAATGCCCAAGCAATTAAGTGGGGAACACGTTTATCTAAGCAATTGCATGCAGCTCTCTATCTGCATACAGGGGGTCTCTCCCAAGCATTTCCAACCTCAGCAAAAGAAGACAAAGCCCCAGCAGTCTGGGGTATATATCATTCATTCATTCCTGTGTTCAACACTCATGGCGGATCCCCAGCAAGACAGTGGGAGAGCAAGGACTGGAGAAATCCTGGAAGCTGAAGTCTGAGGAGGATTTCAAATTCAAGTCAGAGATGAAAGAAACATCTGGACTTGGTCCTCAGGTACATGCAGTATTCTGAACTGAGGCTAGAACCAGAGACCATTCTAATGAAAGGCCTCTACAGGTGGGCTCCAACTCAGTTTCGTGTATATTCATTCATGAAATAGCTCTTTGGGTCAACATGCAGAAGAAAACCATTTCAGAAAACTGACAATGAGGAGAGTAAAGGGAAGCCAGAAGGCTTGTGAATGGGGAGAGAGGAGGAGCCAGGGCAGGAAACCAAGAATCCCTCCCTGCCCTCCTTGCTGCCAGGGAGGTCTGAGGGACTAGTTTCCACCTGGGATCCCAAGTCCAGAACAAAAGCAGCGGGGCCACGGCGGGGGAGGGAAGGGGGTCCTCAGCACGGGCGCATGGGGCTGCGGAAAGATGGGGGCTAGCGTGCCTGCTGGCGGGGGGCACCTCGCAAGGCGCTGTCCCCAGCCCGACCCCATGAGGACCCGGGTTTGGCGCAGCGTCCGGGGTGGTCCCGGTGCCCTGGGGTTCGCGGGAGGCTGGGCCTCCACAACCCCCCTCTTCGCCCCCAGGTCGGGTCCGCGCTTTCTGCTCCAGGTGAGGGCGCGGCGCGGTGTCACTTTACCCCTGTGCAGAGGGTGGTCCGGAGAAGCCTTGGGGCGGGGAGGGGCAGCAGGCAGCAGGAGCGGGACAGCGGAGCCTCACATGGGAGCATACAGGCGGCGAGTCCGGTGGGTCCTGCAGTCCCGACTGAGCCGCAGCACAGCACCGCGGCGCTGCCCGCCCCTCCTCCGCAAGCCCCTCCACCTCCTCCCAGACTCTCAGCCACATCCTCTGTGAGCTCACTTCCAGCTTAGGCAATTAGCAAAGCGCCTTCTCCCCGCCGCCCTCCACCCGCCCCCGCCCCCCTCCCTCCTGAGTCCTCCGTGAGCTCCCTTTTCGCTTTGGCAATTAGAAAAGCCCCTTCTCTGCCCTGCCCCCGCCCCCTCCCTCCTGAGGCCCCGCCCTGGCTGGGGCGCGGGGGAAGCCCCGGGGGCTACAAGCTTGACCAGCGCTGGCGCTGGGCAGCCTCCTAGCCTGGCTCCTTGAGCGGGTGTCCACCCGCGGCCTGGCTGCAAAAAGATCATCAGTCCTGTTAACCCTGGCTGCACTCTCCCGTCAGTTTGCTGGCTTCCAGATTGCGCCCAAAGCCAGGAACCAGCTTCCCCAACACAGGCCTGGGCTGAGATGCCTGCCCAGGATCTGTTTGAGCAGTCTACTCATCTCCAGGCAGGGATGGCACTTCCACATGGATGTTTGGGTTTTTTTATTGTTTTTTGGTCATTGGTTATTATTACATGACCTCCAGGGTAGGTGCTCCACAAAGGGAGTGAAAACAGGATGCATGATATACCCCTCACCTCCCATGCTGTCTTTCTCTTAAATAATAAGCACTGCTGAACTATCTTAGATTCTGTACCTTCTCTCCAGCCATGAACCTATCACTGTCTTTAACTCTTGAAAACTTCATTAGACAAATTAATGTGGTGAAGGAAGCAATATGAGAAAGCCTATTAATCTGATGAGCATGGAACTGAACAAACCCTATAGATACTTTCCCTTTGATTTCTAGCCTATCAATACCTACAGTGAGTCACATACACTCAAGATTATTGTTTTTATTGTATACTTCATATATTCATTGATTTTGGACTCGTTATCATTTCGTTGAAGTGTTAAACTATGGTAATAAACAAACTTTTAATTAACTTTTCCTCCTATGATACAAATATAACTTGCACTTGAGCTTTAGCTAATTTTATGTTCTAAAATTGCCAAAACAAAATGATCAAGGTTTCTAGATTATTTACTGTCTTTTCTACTATATAATATTGTTCTATCTCTTCTGTATAAAGAAAATGAATGCTTGGGGCTCTTGGGTGGCTCAGTGTGTTAAAGCCTCTGCCTTCTGCTCAGGTCATGATCCCAGAGTCCTGGGATAGAGCCCCACATCAGGCTCTCTGCTCAGCAGGGACCCTGCTTCCCTTCCTTTCTCTCTGCCTGCCTCTCTGTCTACTTGTGATCTCTGTCTGTCAAATAAATAAATAAAATCTTTAAAAAAAGAAAATGAATGCTTGATAACTAAATGAATGCTTTACTGAACAAATTAAATATGGCAATAGCATTTTATTTTATCATGCTTCACATGTTAAACAATAATATTATATCACTAGTCTACAAATAATCTACTCGCATAGTCATTTGGAAGCTTTTAGCAAAAGAATTCTTCCTCCTGATTGTAGTATAAAAGCCACAGAAATATACAGAAGACTCCTAGGATAGAAAGTGAAATCCAGTTATCCGTGATGCCTTGAGGAGGACCTGACCTATGTATGTCCTGGGATGCACTAGTAACTGTTACATGTGATAGGATTATATTTAATATATACAGTTTCATTTACTTCACAAAGGACATATAAATTTGAGAATAAAATATTTGATGAATCTATAAAGTCTATATCTATTTGTAACTAATGTGGTAGAATTAAGATGTTAATTTGAAAAAAAATTCATTGAACACATACACATATTCAATTGTTTTTATATATATAAACAGCATTATTTATTTATGTAAATAAATGCATTGTCAGTAAAATCCATTTACTTATCAATCATAAGGGTAATTTTAAGTACTAAGAATAAGAAATATGTGAAAAGATAAGTGTTCAAGAGTGCAGTTTGTGGTAATTAATACAATATGATAGGCTCATGAAAAAGATATATTACTTGAACTTAAAAGCTTCTATAATTAAGCGATGACCACTTGAAATTTGTAATTAGTCTTGCTGCAGTTTTTCCTTGCACATATTGCCCTTCCCCAGAAGTTCATTAAGAATTTCTGTGAATGTCCTTATGTTTAATCTCATTCATAGATTCCACTGCTGCTCACAAAACAAAGCCAAAAAGAGAGGTAACTCTATGTGGCACTCCATCCACAAGCAATACATTCATAAATAATTAAAAAGCTCTCTACTTCATTTGTTACCCATTCAGCTGATAATTTAAATGAGTAACTGAGGCCATTTTATCAGCACTTTTAATAGAATGCGACTCAGAAACGTCACAGTGTTATTTAAGAAGAAATGCTCACGTGTTAAGGTTTTTATTTTTTTAAATCAACAAAATAATTTTCAAATATTAAAAGCAAATGTCTCCTTTTCCTCCAAGTTTCCTTGCTATGTCAAAGTTACAAATAAATACATTAAAATCGTATTTTGAGTAGTAGATAAAAACAAAAGTTTTGAAACTGTGGGTTGAGTGTCTGGGTTAACTTGTATAAATATCTGAACTCAATGTATTTAGACTTTATTAGATTTTTTTTAGACTATTTAAAAATACATGCTGAGATAATGACAACATTATTTTATTCATTTTAATAAATAAATTATTTTATTTAATTATGTTTAGATATTTATTTATTAAATTAATGATTTAATATTTAATAATCTAAATTTGAAATATTTTAAATTCTAAAAATATTTATTTAATTAAATTGATATATTTAATATAAATATTTAATAAATTATTTAATCATTATTATAATTATGCAATACATTATGTATTGTGTAATAATTGCATTTTAATAAATAAATAAATGTATTATTTACATTATTTTATTTTATTTTATTTACTTGACAAAGAGAGGGAGAACGCAAGCAAAGGGAGCTGCAGGCAGAAGGAGAGGGAGAAGTAGGCTCCCAGCTGAGTAGAAAGTTCAACCTGGCGTTCCATCCCACGACCCTGGGATCACCACCTGAGTCGAAGGCAGATGCTTAAGTGACTGAGCCATCCAGATGCCCAAGGCTTTGTATTCTTCGCTTCTAAATATTGATGCTCCTTCATCTCTGGAGTTAGTAAATTGATGTTGAGAATTCATATCAAAGAATTGATAGTAGCTGTTAAACAGAAACATGTAATTTAGGGGAAAAAAAAGAACAGAAGGAAGAGAAAGGCCAAAAGTCAAAAGCACATTAATATAAAATTTAATTAGATAAAAAAGCTGATATTCCTGAAGGGGGCTAATAAAAGAGCTGCAAAGAGCTGATAGGATTAGGAAAATTGTCCACTCCTGGTCATTTCATAATTTTAAACTATTCCTTATTAATAAATATACTTAGTTCCAGAAACACAAGCACATAAGAACATTTCCACCAAGTTTCCTCTAACAGCATTTACAAATTAGACGTTCAAACAATGCAGTTCATTACATGTTGCATCTGTATCTTAAAGTTTAAACACATTCTGTGACACATTTTCCAACAATTAAAATTAAAAAATATATATATACATATATATCTATGTATATATATATATACCTTATCCCTAAATGGAAAAAATATATATATAGAGAGAGAAACCTTATCCCTAAATGAAACCTTTCTTTGTTTATTAGATTAAATAGGTAAATTAGCAACAACAACAAACAGCTAATATTATAGAGGTAGAAACAATTTACCTTTTCATTCATTGCTATTTTCTAAAAATTCCTATTTTATTTTTTTCTCAAG
Organism: Mustela nivalis; assembly: GCF_964662115.1. Taxonomy (NCBI): domain Eukaryota; kingdom Metazoa; phylum Chordata; class Mammalia; order Carnivora; family Mustelidae; genus Mustela; species Mustela nivalis. The sequence goes on along the minus strand of NW_028136270.1, from coordinate 217,640 downwards.
TCTGTCATAATAATTTTCTAAATCTCCTGCCTTATTCAATTTTTTTCTTTTAGTGGAAATCTCTATTTCATATTTATTTTCTCTTCCTCCACTCTTTGCTCTAATAATTCAATGTATTATTAGATTTTCTGTTTTTCTCTTTATCCAGATATATCTTTTCTTTCTTTTTTTCTTTTTTAAATAATTTGATTTGCTGGCATTTTACATCAGTACATGCTTTCTTATGGATGTTAGAAATGTCTGTGGAACTACTAGAAGAATAAACTTTTTTACCTTTAAGAAGTTTACAGTCTAGAGTGCCTGGGTGGCTCAGTTGGTTAAGTGTCTTCCTTCAGCTTAGGTCATGATGCCAGGGTACTAGGATCCAGTCCTGCATCAGCTGCCTGCTCAGCAAGGAGTCTGGTTCTTCCTCTCCCTCTGCCCCTCCCTCTCTCTCTCTAATAAATAAATAAAATCTTTAAAAAAAAGACTTACTGAAATCTGAGACTGAATTACTAAATTCAGTCTTTTTTTTTTTTAAAAGATTTTATTTATTTATTTGACAGAGAGAAATCACAAGTAGATGGAGAGGCAGGCAGAGAGGGAGAGAGAGAGGGAAGCAGGCTCTCTGCTCAGCAGAGAGCCGGATGCGGGACTCGATCCCAGGACTCTGAGATCATGACCTGAGCCGAAGGCAGCGGCTTAACCCACTGAGCCACCCAGGCGCCCACTAAATTCAGTCTTAATAGAAGACAGCTAAACAAAGCAATAATCACAACTGGAAAATTTAGCGAGATCATGGTTTAACATTTTTGGTTGACACAGGACCTCTTTCAGTAACAACTTTCCCTAAATATCAATTTCTTTGTAAGGCAAAAAATTTTGACAAGAAATCCAGATCCTTCTGATCATTTTCATATCAATTTAAGGTGACATATTCAGAGTATATAATCAAATATGTAATTATTCTATCTGTTGCCTTGTATATTGCCTGTATCTTTTTCAGACTCAAAGTTCCATTGAGGTAGAGTTTTTTTTTTTTTTTAAGCAGAGATTTTTAAAGTGTTTGATATATACAAGATGCTTAATAAGTGTTTACAAAGCCTATGTATTACAGAAGCCTTAAACAGGCTTTAAAATAATGTAGGTGATATTAGTGGTCATATCAAACAATTTTTAGGTTTCAGTCATGTAAATAACTACATTTCTCAGAGACAGAGAAACATACAAATGGTCTGGGTCCAGTAGGATAATGATAGCATGTGTTGTAAATTCTTTTATATGACCTTATTCTTGCAAGAATTGGTTATGTGGCAGAAAAAAAGGTATCACTATCTTATACTTTATTATTTAAAGAGATTTATGGAAGTCTTAATTTCTTACACTACCCCTTTGTTTCAGTGGACCCAATTTCCGTGGTAATGGTGAGAGGAAAGTAGGCAATTTAGGCAGCAGCAAAAATCTCCTACAATGCACTATAAAATAAGGCTTGTTCTAGATCATGGGTCTGTCCAAAGGGGAATGTTAAGGGGTAGAATGGATGATGGATGCATTGTGGACTTATAACTTTAAGATTAATACTGTTATGCCCCAATAATGGGTCTATGATTAAAGGAGCGAGACTGATGTAAAGCAAAGGTCAAGCAAAGCTTTATTTCATGCCAAGCATCAAGAATCTAACCAAACGTTCGGGGCCACACCTCTTATGAGAGAAGGCAACCCTTTGCTGTTTCACAGTCTAGCTTTTAAGGGCAACGGCCATGCAGTCAGGCCTGGCCACGCACAGGTGACCAATGAGATTTTAACACACACAGGAAACTCCACAGTGAGGCTAGGTGACCAATTGAGGTTCAATTTACCCTAGTATAGACATTTGACCCAGCCTATTACACCTTGATTAGGATTGGTGCAAAAAAGGTTCCCAAAGGGCGGAGGAGTGGGGCATACTCCTTAGTATCTAGGGAAACAATATGCAAACACCGCCCCCCTCCCGCTGATTGATGTCTCCACCTGGCCTGACCCACCCTTGTATATGGGCTTTGTTACCTGGAGCTGATTTCCAGGACTTGTTTTTAAGTGAATCCCCTGGGGGAAGGGGAACAAGGACAGTTTAAGGGTTAACCTCAATGAAAGCCTCTTGCTAAAATATAAAAATATAAAATAGGTCCTTACATTACAACAACTCAGTAGGGAAAGTCCCAGTGTGGTGATAAAAGAAGTGAGGTAACTTGCATTGCACATTTTTTTTTAAAACGTGTAAGTTGTATTTTTCCGTGCCATTACATCATACTTTATCTTCATCTCTGTCTACTAGTTTAAAACTAGTTAAACAAACTCAACAATTTTTTTAAAAATATTTTATTTATTTATTTAAGAGCAAAAGCCAGAGAGAGAGAGAGAGAGCATGAGCAATATGGGGCTCGATGCCAGGACTCTTGAGATCCTGATCTGAGCCAAAGGCAGACACTTAACTGACTAAGCAAATGAGACTCCCACAAACTCAACAATTTTATAAAATTTTTATTTGTTGGGGTGCCTGGCTGGAACAGTCAGTAAAATATGTAAATCTTGATCGTGGGGTTGTACGTTTGAAATCCACCTTGGGTGTAGAGGTTTTATTTAAAAATAAAATCTTTAAAAATTTTTTTTTCATTTTTTTATTTAAGCCATTGTATGGCAGTGTTGATTACTATATTGTACACCTGAAAGTAATATTAACCTTATTTTAACTAACTACAATTTAAATAAAAACTTTAAAAATAAAATAAAAATAATAATCATAAAAATAAAAAAGAGGAAAAATTATTTGGCAGGCAATTTTCTTAATTGCATTATTATTTATTATTATCATAGTCTGTGTGTGTCGGTGGGAAGTGGCTGGCATTACAGTGAGTTCCATATCTGTGTTACACTGAGGTCCATGTCTGTAGTCAGTCTTTTTTTTCTTTTAGTTTATTTTCAGGGATCCAAAATTCATTGTTTATGCACCACACCCAGTGCTTCATGTAATAAATTCCCTCCTTAATACCCACCACTGGGCTCACCCAACCACCTGCCACCCTCCTCTTCAAGACCCTCAGTTTGTTTCTCAGAGTCCACAGTCTCTCATGGTTTGTCTCTCCCTCCGATTTCCCCCAGCACACTTCTCTCCATCTCCCAGTGTCCTCCACGTTATTCCTTATGTATTGAGTCTTATAAAAACTTTTATTTCTTTCCCTATTCTGCTTTGCATATGCTTACCTTAGATGTTAAAATGTTATAAACCTCTCCTGCCTGGTCCATTTTCTCTCTCTTCTCTCATGATTTCTCATGCTCTCCCTGCCAACCCCACATGCCTTACAATATCTGGATATGACTAATTTCTTCCTGAGCTACTTTATTCTACTCTGCCATATGGTTGCCCTTCCCTCTTCTGTACCATAAGTTCTATCCCCTGCATTTGTGCTTTAACAATACCTAATTCTTTTCACTACATCTGTATCTTTGAGGTCAATACTCAGTAGTGCAATCGCTGGGTCATAGGCTAGCTCTATTTTACTGGAAAGAAGGGCCATATGCACCCCAGTGTTCATAGCAGCAATGTCCACTATAGCCATTCTGTTGAAAGAGTCAAGATCCCCTACAACAGACAAACGGATAAAGAAGATGTGATCCAAGGATACAATGGAATATCACTCAGCCATCAGAAAGGATGAATACCCAACTTTTGCATCAACATGGATGGGACTGTAGGAGATTATGTTAAGTGAAATAAGTCAAGCAGTGAAAGTCAATCATCATATGGTTTCACTTATTTGTGGAACCTAAGGAATAGCATGGAGGACATTAGGAGAAGGAAAGGAAAAATGAAGTGGGGGTATTGGAGGGGGAAATGAAACATGAAAAACTATGGACTCCAAGAAACAAACTGAGGGTTTTAAAGATGAGAAGGATGTGGGGATGGGTGAGCCTGGTGATGGGTATTAAGGAGGGCACATATTGCATGGGGCACTGGGTGTTTTACACAAACAATGAATCATGGAACACTACTTCAAAAACTAATGATGTATTGTATGGTAACTAACATAACATAATTTTAAAAAAAAAAGGAGGGGGACAATACCTAACACTCAATCTTTGCTAGTTTCTTGTTTACCTCCTTTTAAGAGTAAGCTCATTAGTGTTTTTTTTTGTTTGTTTGTTTGTTTGTTTTTTGTCTCAACTAAAAGAAGAAAAATAATACACATTATTTTGAAAACTTTTTGAACAGTGTACAAACGTTAGTCAAGTCCACAATGTCTCATCTCTTCTTCCTCCTAACATGGCTAAGTTGAAAAACCCTTTATCTGGGAAAAGATCATTGTCCAGCCACCTTGTGTAAGATTTTGGCTTTAGGTTAGATTATCCTTTCTTTCCTTTTCTGAAAATAAGTTGAAAATATTAATAGCCTCAGTTTCTTCTTCCAAAATATGACTGCTTCTTTACCAAGTGCAAAAGCAACCCATTTTGACCATAGTAAACAGCTTGGACCTACTTTTTTTGGCTCACTGTTTTAGTGAGACAAGTGGAGTGAAGATGACACACCATTTCCAAATGTATTAATAATTGGTAGACCATACTTCTAAATTGAAGATTTGTTGCCATTAAACTACGACCAGACTCGCTATAATTACAGAGGTAAATTCTTTATATTTACTATATTTGAAATTACCATATAATACCAAAATAAAATTATGATTATGTGAAGAGTCTGTAATATTAAGAAGATGGCTTTGAAATGATTGCTTATCTAAATGAAATTTCCCATTTTATAATCTTGTATAAGCTTCCGTTGTCATTTCCTATTTAAAATCTATTAGAAGGCACTCTTATTTTCCCTTAAGTGGGAAGTCAAATGTGGAACAAATTCATCCCAAAGGAACTGATTCTATGTTCCACTGAAGACCAGGTGGCTTCCAAGTGGCATTTTGCCTCTTGCATATTGTTCATCTCCTACAACAAATGGGGGTATGCTCTTTAGTAAACTAATTCAACTCAATTAGAGACATTGTCTTCAAGGGATAACATCATAGAGACTAGAATCAGAATCATACTTTTGGGAAAATTGGGCCCAGGATTTTTGTTTTGTTTTGTTTTGTTTAGTTTTAAGATTTTATTTATTTATTTGACAGACAGAGACCACAAGTAAGCAAATAGCGGGGGGGGGGGGGAGCAGGCTCCCTGCTGAACAGAGAGCCTGATGCAGAGCTCGATCCCAGGGCTCTGAGATCATGGCCTGAGCCGAAGGCAGAGGCTTAACCCACTGAGCTACACAGGTGCCCCTGGGCCCAGGTTTTGATGGCTTCTTTCCTCAATCTTATAAAACCTATTTGAACTCTACTGGATGCCAGAACTGCTTAAAAATATTTGGTCCCTTGTAATTTTAACCTTCCAGTATTCAATGCACCTGATCCATGTAATATCCTATAGTATTTTTGTCAAATGAAGACTCTCAAAGTGTGTTTCTTGGGAGACACTTTTCAATTGGTTGCTTACATTTCTGCATTTATTATTTGTTCTAGGCCATCCTTTGAAGATGGTTGTATTGAATAGACTTGGAAGACAGAAATAGTATCTTTTTTTTTAACTTAACCTGTTGTGTTTGCAAATATTATCTGCCTCTGTTTTGATTCTTCTTGTGGGAACTGAGGCTCAGAACTGATATATAACTCCCATCCCTACACACACACAAACACACACACACACACACAAACACACACACACACACACACACACACAAATAATGTTAATATTCTGGCTACCTCTATTGCTGTGAATAATAAACTATATTATTTCTGAAACATGAGTCTGCGTCTTCTATCAACACCCAAGAAACTACGGCAGACTAATACACCAGCTTTCAAATAAGGGAAAATAATCTCAGATGCTTTATATTTTTTGATAGTGTTACCTACTTCTGAACATATGACTGAGCACATATAAAGCTGGAGCCATGACCATTTAGAGCTTCTTCTGTGGAAGAACTATGCATTCACTAGTAAACAATAGTAGTTTCATCTTTTTTTTTTTTTCCTCCTGGACACCATTTCCTCTCTCAAACTGTTGCTCAAATTGGATGGAGTCTAAGGTCCTTTGAGGAAATTTTTGTTTAATGATTCAAAATAAAATAGGAAGAGTCTAAAGTGCTAAAAATACTTCTAGATAAAAGGTATAAGATCATGCCAGAAAGGATAGTAATTTTATCTAACAACTGCCTGTTCACCCCTTTTTTGTTCATTAACTAATCTCCAAATTCCTGAATAAATCCCTTTTGTAAGCCAGAATGTGAGCTAAAAACTGGGATTTTAAAAAATGTTCATTTGAAATCCAGTTAGTTAACATATATGGTTGTATTAGATTCATGTGTACAATATAACATATAGCACTCAGTGCTCTTCATGACAAGTGCTCTAATTAACCCCCATCACTTATTTAATCCATCACTCCTTTCAGATCCCGTCAAGTAACCATGAGTTTGTTCTCCGTAATGAAATGTCTGTTTCTTGCTTTGTTTCTCTTTCTATGTCTTATTATTTCCCCTTTGCTTGTTTGTTTTGTTTCTTTTATTCCATATATGAGTAAAGGTATTTGTCTTTCTCTGACTGACTTATTTCACTTTTAGCATTATACTGTCTAGTTCCAACCATGTTATTGCAAATGGCAAGATTTCAGTCTTTTTTATGGCAGAATAATATTCCATTGTATATACATACCACTTATTCTTTATTCATCAATTGATGGATACTTGGGCGCTTTCCATATCTTAGCTTTATAAATAATGCTGCTATAAACATAGGGGTGCTAGAATCCCTTTGAATAAGTTTTCTTATATTCATTGGGTAAATACACACCAACAGGTTTGTTGGATCAAAAAGGACTTCTATTTTTAAATTTTATGGAAATTCCATACTGTTTTCAGATATGGCTGTATCAGTTTGCATCACCACCAACAGTTCACAATTGTTACTTTTTCTTTTTTTTTTAAGATTTTATTCATTTGACAGAGAGAGATCACAGTAGAGAGAGACAGAGGAGGGAGCAGGCTCCATGCCTGGCAGAGAGCCCGATGTGGGACTTGATCCCAGGACCCTGAGATCATGGCCTGAGCTGAAGGCAGAGGCTTAACCCACTGAGCCACCCAGGCAGCCCCCACAAGTGTTACTTTTTCACATCCTCTCCAACACCTTTTGTTTCTTGTAGTGTTGATTTTAGCCATTCTGACAGGTGTGAGGTGGTATCTCTTTCTAGTTTTGCTTTGCAATTTCCTGATGATACATGATGATGGACATCTTTTCATGTATCTACTGAACATTTGAATGTGTGCTTTGGGGAAACACTTGTTCATGTCTTCTATCCATGGTTTTATTGGATTATTTGTTTTTGGATGTTGACTAAAAACTGGATATTAAGTAACACACAAGACAGGTTTCTTGAGCTTAAATTTTATTTGCATGAGTATCATTAACAGGAAAAAATATGCATATGTGTATGTACAAGTGTGTTTATGTATACATCTATCTATCTATCCTCTATCCCATGTCTTCTAATACTACGCCTGGAAATAAAATCCTAATATTTCACATAACCTCTTTTTTTAAAAGAAATAAAACAAAACAAAACAAAACAACTATACTGCTTACATTTAGGGCCCTGCTGTTGTGTAACTATTTTTGAACATGTCTTCTGTAAGTGTATATATATATATATATATATATACATATTTTTCTGTGCAATAAATTCATTTAGAGATAAATTTGGATTGCAAATTATTTGGGGGGAGGCGTGGTATTTGTGGCTAGTCTTACAAGTAAAAAGGACTAAAAGAAAGAAGAAAAACATTTTTTATTACAGCATATTTACATCTGTCCAAAGTACTTATCTACTATAATACTGACTAATGTATAATACTGTACACAAAGAAAGAAGCTAAATGAGTTATAATTCAGTCAGTGTATAGCTGGCCATTTTAAAACTTACCACTGAATCTTTCTGGTATGCAATGTGATATCTGGCAATCTGGTCCAGTTCATTACATCAGGTCATTTGTATGTTCTTATTACCATTTTGATAGCATAGCACATTTTATAACCCAGACATTTTACAATGGAACTATGATGCATGTATTTTCAAAAGTATAGACATACATGAAGCTATGAGGTCAAAAAAGATGAATGTCCGTAGTACCATATAGACTCAACAAATAAAAGTGTCCAAGGGTCTGAGTGTGACTTATGAATATTGTATAAGATTAGGCCAACATGTGGTTTTGATATAAATAATCTGTTCTTAAATTAGAATTACAATCGTTGAGTACAGTGTTGAAAATGGCAGATAGATTTTAGCTATCTTTGCTTACTAGGGAAAATGGAAAAATGTTTAGTTTGGTCAGATTTTCACTTAACTTCTGAAAAATCTTACGTTTGAGAGAACCCTTCTGAAATAAGAATCCTTAAAGACATAACCCCTTTGGCACAAGTTTTCAAGAAACTTGTTTGATGTTGTAGACAATTCTATGGCACACGTACTGTTCTAGATGTTTCATGCCAATAATATGTAAGCCATACCAAGGCTACATATACATATAGAGATGTTCCTCAGCTTACAAGGGGGCTATGTACAGAGAAACACATAAAAAATTGAAAATGCATTTAATACCCCAAAACTATCAAATATCATAGCTTACCTTAAGCTTATTTAAACATACTCAGAACACTTACATTTGCCTGCATTTGGGCAAAATCATCTTAAGCAAAGCCTATTTTATAACAAAGTATCAAATATCACATGCAATTTATTAAATATTACACTAAAAAAAGAAGAATATATATATTCTATATATAGAATGCTTGTAAGAATATCAGGTGTTCACCCCTGTAATCTTCTAGCTGACTGGAAGCTGTGGCTCACTGCCGCTGCCCAGCATCACAAGATGGCACCATATAGAACAAGAGTTTCAGGTGGTAGGTGTTGTAAGTTTTACCCAAACTGACATTGGTTTTTGTCATCATATATGTCAAGTAGTTTTCTCAGGTTTATTTTTAGAATATCCTTGTATAATGAATATTTACACTGATATCTAGTATAAAAATCTTGCAATTTAACATTAGAAACATTAAGATATTGAAAATCAATCTATTTCTTTAATTCATTGAAGACATTTTTGGCTTGTTTCCAGTACTTTCTTACTGGTTAAAAAATGAATTTGAAGTAGTCTGGATTTCATTATTATATGGCACTTTCCCTTTGATGAATACAAAGACGATATTCTATATTAGCTATCTGAGAAGAATTTATTTTTTTAATTTTATTTATTTGTGAGAGAGAGCACAAGCAGGGGGAGCAGCAGGATGAGGGAGAAGCAAACTCCTGGCTAAGCAGGGAATCTGTTGCAGAACTGAGTCCCAGGACCCTAAGATCATGACCCGAGCTAAAGGCTCAGGCGTTTAACTGACTGAGCCACCCAGGTGTCCCAATCTGAGAAGAGTTCTGTATGCTATTCCTATTAATATGCAGTTTAAAGTCTAGGTAATTAACTTAATATTTTAGTGGCTATTGCATAGATAGCACTATGTTCCAGGCAGAGAGTAAGAAAGAAATATTAAATCAACCATATTCTATGCATTCTAAATGAAAATAATTAATCGATCATAAAAATCCTTCTATTTATGGAATATCAACTTATAAGCTTTCCTCCATATGAACAATGCCAAATACCAGAATAAAGGGTCATCTAATACAAATAAAGGATAGAATTAAAGAATTCTGGTAAGCCATTTAATTTTGAAAAATGGTGTTCTATTGTTGCTGAGTTGTGGTTTTCAGTTACATAATATCTGATAAGTGTAGAAGTAACATGAGTGTTACGTGAGATGAGAAATGGTATATAATTAAGATATTTTTAAAAGTACAGATAAATACAAATTTGTAAACATAGCATTATGGAGGAGTAAAAATAAATGATAGCTACACACTCTAAAGTGAATAAAACTTGGAAAGCTAATAGAGAAGTAAAACAAGGACAGTGCAAAAAGTATGGTACATTTTTATGAAGTTCAAACAAATTCTGTGAAATCATAGATGGACTTAAAGATACTATTATGTATCAAATATTGTAAAAATTAAGCAAGGAAATAGCAAACATAAAACAACCAAAGCATACAAACTTGGGTAGATACAAGAGGTGTGATCATGTTCTACTTCATAAAGAGATGAGTTAATAGATAAATACAAGTAACTAGACTTTTTAGAAGTTCATAAAACGTTGCCTGTTATTTCTTAGTAATATAAAATATATGGTTTTCTAACAAAAACGTTTATCTTAAAATATTTAAAAATAAATTTCAGGCTACTCCTAAGGTTATATTTACTTTTCCACTGTAGGAAAAGCTGGTTGTTGTAGTTGTATTTGTTTGTTTGTTTTAGTCTCCTCCTAGTTTTTATTATTATAATGTGGAATGAGGAATGTTAGATTGAAAAGTGAATTATTTTATAGACAAAAATCATTACTTGATTCACCTCCTGGTACAGCAGATGGAACTCCTGAAAATATGCCCTTTTGCCTTATGGAAGAGTAACAGTTATGCTTACTTCTGAAACATACTTGGTGGTGGCCCTAAATAGTGACACCATAGTAAACATTTTGAATATTTGCAATTAATTTTTATAGTCATAGGGCTCCAAAAGGCACTGCAGGTATCTTAGCAGGTATTTCAATAAGGCTAAAAGTTGCCTGACTGTTTAAAAATATTAGCAAGGCACAAAACATGGCAGAAGTATTGTCCTCAGATATTATTTTTTTCCATATGCTCCTGATTCCAGACATGACAAGTTATTTTTCAAATATTTATTATAAAAGTTTTTATTTATTTATTTGACAGAGATCACAATAAGGCAGAGTCAGGCAGAGAGAGAGAGGAGGAAGCAGGCTCCCTGCTGAGCTGAGAGCCCGATGTGGGCCTCGATCCAAGGATCCTGGAATCATGACCTGAGCCGAAGGCAGATGCTTTAACCTACTGAGCCACCCAGGCTCCCCCATGACAAGTTATTTTGATAGATGTATATACAGTGTATTTTCCAGTTATAAGAAAAATGGTTCTGCTATTTTTAACCTTTTTAAAAATTAAATAATTTTTTTCAATGAAATTTTATTTTTTAATGTTTTACTTTTCTTTTCTTTTTTTTAAAGATTTTATTTATTTATTTGAGAGACAGAGATCACAAGTAGGCAGAGAGGCAGGCAGTGAGAGAGAGAGAGAGAGGGGGAAGCAGGCTCCCTGCGGAGCAGAGAGCCCGATGCGGGGCTCAATCCAAGGACCCTGAGATCATGACCCGAGCTGAAGGCAGCAGCCCAACCCACTGCGCCACCCAGGCGCCCCAATGTTTTACTTTTCAATATACTACTTAGAATATAAAACCTATTCCATTTTGTAAGATGTTTACCATTTAAAAAATGGTAATTTTCTCATTGTGTCTTCCCCTCACATTGCTTTATTTTGAATAAAAAATTTCACAATAAACATAACTGATGCTTTCCTTCTGATGGTCCCTCTGTTGGTCATATTGTATATGAGCCATGACAATTAGTTTTACAAAATTTATTGATGTTTGTTGATATGTTTTATCATAACTAATTTTCCCTCCCTTATCTAGATTCCCCAGCTTTCAGACAGGTGGACACTTCAATAAACCATACCCAAGGGATGTATCAAGTACTTCTTAGACATTCTCTCAGATCCTTGAGGTCTCATTTTGCCTAGGGATTTGCAATAGGTTCTGCCAGAGGCACCACTGTGACAACTGATGTCCATGGTCTATCTCCTGCTAAGCTCAAGAGGTCACTGGTTTCCAAGTTTATCTATACAATTAATGCATTCCAGCAAGTTCTTTTTTTTAATATTAACAAACTTATTTTAAAGTTTATATGGAGAGGCAAAGACTCACAATAGTCAACATAGTGTTGAAGGAGAACAAAGACTGAGGACTGACTTCAAAGTTTACTAAAGCGATTGGGCGCCTGGGTGGCTCAGTTGGTTAAGCCTCTGCCTTCCGGCTCAGGTCATGATCCCAGGGGCCAGGGATCGAGTCCGGCATTGGGTTCTCTGCTCAGCAGGGAGCCTGCTTCTCCTCATCTCTCTCTCTGGCTGTCTCTCTGCCCATTTGTGATCTCTCTCTCTGTCAAATAAATAAATAAAATCTTAAAAAAAAGTTTACCATAACGATAATTGTAAGCATGATATTGTAATACCACAGAGAGACTAGATTAAAGCAACAGAATATATATTATCAATTATATTTTATATTTAATAGAAAAGCAAAAGCAATACAAGAGAGCAAAATACAATCTTTTAAACAAATGGTTCTGTAGCAATGGTGAAGCTAAATCTAAAAATATAAAATAAAATAAATCCAGGCAGATATCCTACACTCTTCACAAAAATGAACTCAGATTGGATTATAAACCTAAACATGAAACATGTAGAAGGTAATATAGAAGAAAATTTAAATGACCTTGGTTTTCGCAATAACTTTAGCTACAAAAGCACAAGCACTGAATTTAAAAATGTCTACTCTGTGAAACACAATGCCAAGAGAATGAAAAGGCAAAGCACAGACTATGAGAAAAAATTTGCAAAATACACATCTGGCAAAGGACTGTTAATCAAAAATACACAAAGACCCCTAAAAACTCAACAATGGGGGAAAGACCGGATTAAAAATGAGCCAAAGGCCTTAGCAGATACCTCACCAAAGAAAATATTACAGATGGCAAATAAGCATATAAAAAGATGCTTCACATCATATGTCATCAGGAAAATGCAAATTAAAACAAAAAAGAGACACCAGTACATACCCAGAATCCAGAGCACTGACAACAGAACACGAAATGTTGGTGAGGATGTGGAGCAACAGGAATGTTCTTCCATGTGTATTGAGAATAAAGAATGGAAAACAACTTGGCAGTTTCTTACAAAACTAAACATATTCTTGCCAGATGATTCAGCAGTAGCAGCTCTTGGTATTTATCCAAAGAAGATGAAATCTATACCCACAAAGATGTCTATAGTAGTTTTATTCATAACTGACAAAAGCTTGGAAGCAACCAAGATATCCTTCCATAAGTGAAAGGTCAAAGAAAGTGTAGTACATGCAAACAATGGAATATTATTTAATGCTAGAGAAATGAATTACCAAGCTATGAAAAGATATGGATATAAATATTTAATAAATATTTGATTTTAGGCTTCTACAAGTCTATCAATGTTATTAGTATATTTTAACAGTGAATGCTCAGCATTCATGAATTTACCTAATAAAACATTTTGGGTTCAATATTTTAAATACTTCAACCTCTATGATTATATTCCTAATAATTTTGAATTGGGGTAAATAAACCTTAATTTTTTGTAACTTGTTTCTTATTGCAAGAGAGCTCAATGAAATTTTAGAAAATAAAAATTTACAAAAAAAAAAGTTTAGTTTATTATTGCCAAATAATTTAAAACTTTATCTTATATTCAAATACATATATTTTTCTAAATTGATTTATATGCTACTAAAACCAAAAACTTTTAGTTATACTAGATTTCATATCCTGCAATCAATGCCAGAAATCCATCTGGCAATGATTTGTCTTAAATAGAGTTAAGATGGGTGTTATTACAATGCAAGATGGAAACAAAGATAGTATAACAATTGGTGTTACATAACTTTTCCGTTTTGATCAAGTTACTAATCTACAAAAGGCTTTTATCAGTGACAGACTTGGGACTTTAACAAAACTTTTAAACTAGCATGTGCGACTCATTCCTAGAAAACAACACAATCAATAACACTTTATTTAGATTAAATCATGACTATTTCTCCATTTGAATAAAAAAGGTAGCAACCCCAATAAGTTTATTGAACATGAAAAGTTGAAATGCTATAATGCTCCTAAGGAATTAAATGATCCAGTCCAAGAATTACTAAAAAAGGATATAAATTACCAAAGTGTTTGTATAATTGTAATGTACAACTGCCCATTATCGTTCCATAGTGTAGGCTTGTACAAGAACTCTATAAAAGAACTCCACTTCTAAACTGTGGAAAATATGTTCCCTTTTCCCCTATATACAACTATTAAGCCATTCATTTAGCTTTTAAAATATCCACTTAATACAGGCTTTTTACACATTTGAACAGGCAGCAGGGCTCTATTCTTATCGCTTACATCTGAAGGATAGACTTCTAGCGTAAGAGGTAAAGCCCATAAAGGAGCCCAATAATAACAACAAAATACAGTTTAGTGAGCCCTTACAATCTGCCAGCTACCTTTCTGAGAATACTTCAATTAATAAAACATATAAAATACCTGACCACAAAGAGCTCACATTCTTTTGAAATATAATAGTGAAATAAACCAATAATAGAGGGGCACCTGGGTGGCTCAGTCCATTGAGTGACTGCCTTTGGCTTGGGTCATGATCTCAGGGTCCTGGGATGTAACTCCCCAGCAGGCTTTCTAGGCAGTGGGGTGTTTTCTTCTTCCTCTGCGCACCCTCCCAATTCTCTCTCTCTCTGTCTCAAATAAGAAAATAAACCAGTAATAGAATAATGATTGATGGTTGATGGTGATAAGTGATACAAAGAAATACAAGAAAGGTAAAAGCCATTGGGGAATGCTGGGATGAAAGTTAATTTTATTTTGTTTTGGGTGGTTATATCTCATTTATGAGATGTTATTTGCACAAAGACCCAGGAAGTGAAGGAGAGTGTTATACAAATATTAAAGGAAAAGATTGCTCTAGGCAGAGCAAGTAAGTATATAGACTTTGTGTGAACAGCTTGTCTGTTACTTTTGAGGAAAAGCAAGGAGGCCAATGAGGAGTTCATAGTGGTGGAGAGAGGAAGAACGTATTGATGTATGACCTTCTAGTACATTGAAACGCCTTCAGTTTTTATTTAATATGAAAGGGGAAGATACCAAAAGTCTTTCAACAGCAGAATAAAATCATATGACTTGATTTTTAGGTTAAATTGCTGTACCAAAATAAATTTGCATGGAGAAAGGAGTGCAGTATGTGTGGAAGTGGGGTTATCAATCAAGTCAATAATTCAGGAACATATGATGGTGTTTTTAGCATGCTGGGTGGTAATAGAAGTGGTGAGGTATGGTTTTCATTGTGTATATATTTTGATGGTGAATATTCTGGTGAACAGGATGGGGTATGTGCAGGACAGACATCAACATTTATTTTACCTGCACAAACAGAAGGGTGGAGTCTTCATTCCCTGATATGGAGAGAACTCTGAGTTCAAATGTTCTTTCTCATTAAATGGCATAGTGATGATGAGGATTTAGTCAGACAGTGAAAGAGAGCAGTAAGCATAGTGTTAAGCGGTAAGACATTATAATACATTGGAACATCAAAAAACGTTGTGTTGGATCATCTGTTTATGTGAGTAAATAAATAAATAAAGCTTCCTGGGGTTCTGATAGAGGTAAAGAAGACTGTATATGATCCAAAGGGGCACGTGCACCAAATGTTTATAGCATTAATATCCACAATAGGCAAACTATGGAAAGAACCTAGATGTCCATCAACAAATGAAATATATATATATATATATATATATATATATATATACACACACAATGGAATACTATTCAGCCATCAAAAGAAATGAAATCTTGCCATTTGCGTTGACATGGATGGAACTGGAGGGTATTATGCTTAGCAAAATAAGTCAACCAGAGAAAGTCACTATCATATGATCTCCCTGATATGAGGAAATGGAGGTGCAATGTGGGGGGTTTGGGGAACAGGAAAAGAGTAAATGAAACAAGATGGGATCGGGAGGGAGACAAACCATAAGAGACTCTTAATCTCACAAAACAAACTGAGAGTTGCCGGGGGGGGGGTGGGGAGGTTAGGGAGAGGGTGGTGGGGTTATGAACATTGGGGAGGGTATGTGCTGTGGTGAGTGCTGTGAAGTGTGTAAACCTGGCGATTCACAGACCTGTACCCCTGGGGCTAATAATACATTATATGTTAATTAAGAAGAAGAAAGAAGAAGAAGAAGAAGAAGAAGAAGAAGAAGAAGAAGAAGAAGAAGACTACTATAAATCAAATGCTATGGTTTTCAGCATAGAGTGTGTAATCAGGCATATTTTATTAAAGTAACCAAGTAAAATGAGGTCGAAAATTGGAATAACAGAAAACATAAAAATCAGAGATTTTAAAAAGAGATATGGGACAGTGTAGAGAATATAGTCAATGATATTATAATAGTGTTATATGGTGACAGATGGTGGCTATATTTGTAGTGATCATAGAATAATGTATGGAGATCTTGAAAACCTGAAACCAATGTAACACTGACTATCAACTACACTCAAATAAAAAAATAGTAAAAGGAAACATTTTAATTTAAAAAGATAAAAAGAGGGACAAGAATTTGAAAAGTGAATTTCAAAAAGAGTAAAGATGAGGCTAAGACATACTCTGAACCTTGAGGAAAACACCATTTTGAAAATTCTTCCCATTTTGAGAAAACTCAAATGAATCAATACCATAAAAGAACCCATTTTAACCGAGAGATGTAATGAATGCTCAAGAAATAATTTTATGACAGGATAATTCTTCCCTATGAAACAGCATACAGAAACCCGGGGAAACACCTGGAAGCAAAATAAACTATACTGAAAATAAGAATTAGGAAAAAGATAAATGATGAAAGATAAGAAAATTAGACCTGCAACAGAGACCTAGTGAAGAGAATTTTTAGCTTGTGGTTTAATGTTTTTGAGGATAATCTAGAGTTCATAACTGCCTTGAGGCAGGCTGGTTGTAGGCAGTTTAGGCAGACCCCTAAGAGAGGCCTACTTTGGGCTGGACAAAGACAAATCCAACCATTTGACTAAAGTGTCTGTGAAGATGTTGAAGTCAGATGCAGCAGAGAAAGACCTGTCAAACCTAATCTCAGAAATGGAGATGATGAAGATGATTGGACAGCACAAGGACACCATCAACCTGCTGGGTCCTGCACACAGGATGGTCCTTCGTACACTATCATGGAATATGCCTCCAAAGACAACATACAGGAGTACCTGCAGGCCCAGAGGCCTGCTGACCTGGAGTACTGTTACAATATCAGCCACAATGCAGCAGAGCAACTCTCCTCCAAGCACCCGGTATACTTTGCCTACCAGGTAGCCTGAGGCATGGAGTACCTTGCCTCCAAGAAGTGCATACACCAAGACCTGGCCACCAGGGAAGTGCTGGTGACAAAGGACAACATGATGAAGATCTCAGACTTCAGCCTTGCCAGAGATATCACCACATCAGTTACTATAAAATGAGAACCAACAGTGGACTGCCTGTGAAGTGGATGGTCCCTAAGGCCATGTTTGACCAGATCTACATCCACCAGAGTGACTTCTGGTCTTTTGGGGGTGATCCTGTGCAAAATTTTCACTCTGGAAGCCTCCCATATCCTGGAGTGCTTGTGGAGGTGGTTTTCAAGCTGCTGAAGGAGTCATTTGATGGATAAGCCAATAAGTGCACCAGATAGTTATACACAATAATGAGGGGTGGCTGGCATGTGGTACCTTCAAGCTGCTGGTAGAAGACCTGGATCATACTGTGGCCTTGACCTCCAACCAGGAGTACCCGGACCTGTCCTTGGCCCTGGAACAATACTGTCTATGCTTTCCCAACACCCAAAGCTTCACCTGCTCCTCAGAGAAGAATTCCACCTTCTCTCATGTGCCGTTGCCCAGGGAGGCCTATCTGCCCTGACACCCAGCCCAGCTTGCCAATGGTGGACTCAAATGACTAGTATCCCTATTACTCCTGTCCAGATTCCGTCATAAGCTGTAACCCTTACCCCCCACCCTCCCTGCAAGACTCACTGCCTTCTCCTTTGTCCCTTTCCTACTGGCAGGAGCCAGCTGCCTACCTGAGGCCTTCACCCCTTGAAGTTCACCTCTCTTCCCCTTCCTCTTCCTCCTCCTTACAACCTGCTCATGAAAGAAAGGAACAGAGAGGCAGGTACTTGCTCGTGGCTACTTCCTTCCCTCCCATATGTTGGACCAAGACCCCTCCCTGTCATCTGGTACTGCCTAGACGTCGAGAGAGTTGGAGATGAGGCATGCCAGTGAAAGCTGTCGGAGCTTTCCTGGTTTGGTTTTGTCTGCTTAGCATAACATGTAAGACTGAGTTCTGGTGGCAGGGACCTAGTCCTTGGGGCTATAGCACTAGTGAGGGGAGGTCAACTGCTCTGGGCCTTGGCTAAGAGCAAGCCCTGCTCCAGAGATATGGTGCCAAGGGCTTATCAATTTTGATACTAATTTGCTTTGCTGACCAAATACCTGGTATCAAAAGATGGGAAGGCAAAGACTGGAAGCAGTGTTGTGACCATGGGGTCCAGCCCCAAACTATGAAGAAAACACAAAGTGTATAAATCTGAGTAAGTATATATTTACACACCTTTTTAAATAGGTTGTTATCAAAGATTTAATCAATGGGTAATATGCTCCTCGTGGCTGGGAAGCATCAGTTGCCATATATTAAAAACAAAGAAAAGAGGTGTCTGGGTGGCTTCCTCCAAGAAGTGTCCCTTCTTTTCAGGTCATGATCCCAGGGTCCTGGGATGAAGCCCCACATCAGGCTCTCTGCACAGTGGGAAACCTGCTTCTCCTTTTCCCTCTGCCCTGCTTATAGTTCCTCTTCCTGTCTCTCTGTCTGTCAAATAAATAAAATATTTAAAAAAAAAAGAAAGAAACAAAATGTTTTAAAAGGCCTTTTTTTTTTAATTTTCTAGGGGTGCCTGGATGACTTAGTTGTTTAAGCAGATGTTTGCCTTTGGCTGAGGTCATGATTCCAGTGTACAGGGATCCAGCCCTGCATGGGACTACTTGCACCCCAAGGAGCTTGCTTCTTCCTCTCCCTTTGCACATGATTCCCCCTGTTTGTGTGCTTCTTCTCTCTCTCTCTCTCTCTCTTGCTGTCAATAAATAAAATAAAATCTTTTACTAAATAAATAAAAAAATAAATAAATTTCTAAACCTACTTTCAGTTTAGGTCCCTTAACAAAAATTGCTACTGCTTCATTAAAAAAAAAAAAAAAAAGGATAATTTAGAAAGATGCTTCCAGAGTTAAAAATCTGTTTTGTTTCTTTGTCAGGATTCAATATAGAAGTGCTTTAAAAAGTAAAAGAAAAAATATGCTATATTAACTCTAATCACACTATAACTTTGGTGGTTATATCAAGATAATGAAAAGTGATTTTAAAGCAAATTTCATTATCAGACATAAAGATCAAGTCAAAATTACAGAAGAGTAAAAGGATGAATTCATCAGGGAGTATAATAATTCTTTTTTTTTTAAAGATTTTATTTATTTATTTGACAGAGAGAGATCACAAGTAGGCAGAGAGGCAGGCAGAGACAGAGAGAGGAGGAAGCAGGCTCCCTGCTGAGCAGAGCCCGATGCGGGACTCGATCCCAGGACCCTGAGATCATGACCTGAGCCTAAGGCAGCGGCCTAACCCACTGAGCCACCCAGGCGCCCCGGGAGTATAATAATTCTTGAATTTTAATACGTAACAACAGATTTGGGGATATATAGGGAATAACTAAGAACAAAAATCATAACTTCTACCTTGGACGACAAATGGAAAATAATTTCAACACCCTTATTTTAAGATTACATAGACAAATGGTCATCATATTGGTAAGATATGTAAGACTTGAACAAAATGATCAACTAACTAGATATGCTTGATATTACATTACAGTAACTGAACTAACTGAGGTCAGTCTTTGGTGAATCACAGAAACAGGTGGAGTTGTCAAACAAAGGAATCTTTGTTTACAACATACAAGGAGTTCACAGGGAATAAGTTCCAAAGCCTTGACTGTTTGAACAGGAGAGAGATTTTTATTTAGTATTTAAGATGAATACTCAGAAGGGAGAGTTTTATTATCCCGTGTATGGTTGGTCATAAGGTTGTGGATGCATGCACATCCACTTATGTATTTGTGCAATATGTATTGCATGTTCACCTGAATGAAGCTTGTATTCCACCGAGGGCAGAAACTTCAACATTAGAATAAAGCAGAGGTAACTGTTGGACAAGGGAAAGGAACTCTGCAGGCTTCAAGAGCAGATAGAAACTAGATGGGATCTTGGGCTCATTTTCTGGGACAAGGAATGAAAGGCCTTGATTGCTTTTGAAATAGCACTAGGAGTTTTACCACTGATTTATTGTCTCAATAGCTTAGGCTATTTCCTGGTCTGGTGGTGACTGTTAGTTTTCCCATTGCCTTGTTCCCTCAAAATCCTTAGGAGTGAGGTTTTTGCATTTCTTTGTAAGAACCTCCCAGGAATTTTTGGAAGAAGTGTGCTGGGGCAAGTACACAGGTGGGGTATAGATCATTGAAAATAGCTGGGGACAAAAAATGACTTTTCTTATGTCAGGAAAACTATATGTCATCTTAATTTTCTAGGAACCTCTAACTCTTTCTGCTGATGTTACCAGCAGGCATCTGAGATATTACTGATTGTTCTCTTGAACCTAAGGAAAAGGAAATGTAGAAAGCAAAAGAAAAAACTTTAAAATCTATCCTGCAACTCATCAATTCACTGCAGCCACCTCTCTGTCTTTCCCTTTCTCTTTTTCTCTCTTTCTCTTTCTCTCTCACTTTCTCTCTCACATACGCACAACACACGCAAATCGACTTAAAGCAATTTTTAATTTTCCCTATTCCATTTTAATATACTTGAGGCATGATCATTTTCTTAGTAAATACAAGGAAAAAAAATCTAGGATTCCATCATTCTGTGTGATTAAAGTATTGAGGAATTTACTTCCAATAGCACTTATAAAAACATATTTTATTTAAGGAATATTATATAATCAGGTGCCTGCATTTTTCTTATTCTCTAACTAGTGTTATTTGGCAATTAATATTTTGTCAATCAATATTCCCCTATACCTGAATGTGTGGGCAGTGAGAGATGAGTTAGAGGCAAGGATGGTGAACACTCCCAACAACTGCAGACTACATATATCTTAAGCCATGATTTTCTTTGCAAAGGTCAACATTGATAATGTTCTAGTCATACCTCCGTGTACCAGGAAAGAAGTAGCATATTTCTTGAAAGACACAGCTATCAAAGCTCCATTGAGAATCCGTAAAGATGGAGAAGGGATTTGCAAATTAAATATCTGATAATGGACATCTACTCTGATTATTTAAAAATGAATAAAAATAAAAAACCTTACTAATAACCAAACAGAGTATCCAATTTTACATGTGAAGGAAATAATGGAAGAGACATGTCACCAAAAGTATATGGATGGCTTATAAGCACATGGCCAATTTCTCAACATTTAAACATTAAAGAAATAAAAATTAAAATCATAATGAGACATGCTTACATATCTATTAGAATGGCTAAAATTATAAAGGCTAATTGTACTTGGTCTGAGCTAGATTGAGAAGAAACAAAAAATCTAAACTGTTGTTGGCATATATCATGATACAACCACTTTGGAAAATAGTTTCAAAATTTTTTTAAATGAAAAATATGTTGCAGTTACACAAATAGCCATTTTATTCTAGGCATTTCACCAAGAGAAACAATCCCTATGTTCATACAAGGACTTGTATGTGAATTTCATAGCAGCTTTATTTTTAAGAATTGAAAACAGTGGAAATGTTCATCAATGTCCATCAATAGAGCAAAGACAATTGGAGATTCTCAAAGTAATGATGCCGAGAAAAGAAAATCCAGGCCATGAATAGTATATACTGTGTGATTCCATGACTACAAAAAATCTAGAAAATACAAATTTATATATAGTCACAGTCATCAAATATATGGTGTGATTTTAGTGCCTTCTTCTGTGCTCCCATAGCTTCCTACACTTGGATCTCCGAGCATTTCTTACACCATGTGAAAATATGAACTCTTTCTCTTTATTCTGTCTTACTAGAATAAGAATCCTTGAAATTTTATGGACATTTGAACTCTCAGTTATTAGCAAAAATTCTATCACACAGTAAGTTTCCAAATATAAAAGCCAGAGTTTTACAATGACTTCGAAGCTTTTACATGATCTAGCCACTCATTTAACCTCTGTGACCTCTTTCCCTGCTACTCTTCAGTCACTCACAGTGGCCTCCTTGCTATTCCTCAGATATGCCAGGCATGATCCAACCTTATGGCCTTCAAGATAGCCAATTCCTTTGTCTGGAGTGACCTTATTGCTGATAGTTCTGCGCAAATTCATCACCTTCCCATACATTTGTTCAATTGTCACCTTCATTGTAACTACCCTGATCTTTCTATTAAAAGATTTAACTCCCCATCCCCTGCCTAGCAACCTTGATTTTTCTCACCCTGATCGAATTTTTCTTTTTCCCCATTGTACTCTTCCTTTTTGAATGCACTATGCCATTTTTATTAAGGTTTATAGCTTTGAATTGTCTCACCCATTAAAATAAAAGTTCTACAAAGCCAAGTATTTCATTTACCAGTGTAGTCTGAAGTAATATCTGCCATATAATAGTTCAGTAGACAACTGGTAAATTTCAAAATAAATCAATGTTGAGAGTATACTGAATTTCATAAGTCATTTCAATATTTTTTTCCAAAAAATAAACTACATAAAACATACTTTAAATTTACTTTCAAAATATTTTATAGCATATAATGGACAATATACATAAGCCTTAAAGAAACAATCCTATAATTAACCATTTCATACCTACTTAAAAACTGCATAATACCACACTCTTAGATCCTCTTTGAATGCTCTAAAATAACCCTTCAAAGGAAATACATTTTTAAAACTCACAGATTTTTTGGCAAATAATTTAATAAAATAAAAGTTTCATTCATCTATGTAGATCAAAATAAATATTTTTAATAAGCATGAAATTATAACTCTGAAGTGTGCTAAAATGAAACCACCTGCTAAGGGTGAGAGAACAAAAATAAACATCCTTTTTCCAAATAAGAGGAATTTATTACCTTTGAATCAAAGCATGTGGATTTGTTTTAACTGGCAATAAAGCAATATGGAGACACAAACCATAGAAAGTCATATTTTAGATTTCCAAAAGACTTCTAAGTGAAGAGTATACATTTTTTAATTGCTACATAATGCTACATAATGACAAGATGACAGGTTGTGACAAATAGCATTTTAAAAGCTCTACTCATAATGGAACGAAAGATGTCATTTCCCTATAATTTTATATATGTCTTTAATTTACTATATCTGGATCAACATATTACCAAACAGATGTTCATCAAAGACTAAATCATTTTTAATGGAACATAATAATTTGAACCTACATCTATTAATCATTTTTTTCGATCTAACATTTATAGTCTCGCTAAACATTTTATCAGTTGTTGACAAAATTCAAAATAAATAGGATAAAAAGTCGTGTTTGGAAAAGTAGATTTTTTTTCAAATTTGCACTTAAATGAAAATATTTGCTGATATTTTTAAAACTTTAAAAGTAATTTTATATATATATCTGACCTATCAGATGATATAAAATTTTTGGAGAAAATATGACATATTTTTTGATCTTGGTTGAAGGTATTAATAAAGAGCAACTGTTTGTATTATTTGTATTGTGATATCTTAGTTAATAAACATGGATAACTGGTATAAAATATGTTTTTTTAAAAATTTTATTTATTTACTTGACAGAGATCATAGGAAGGCAGAGAGGCAGCCAGAGAGAGAGGAATGGAAGCATGCTCCCAGCTGAGAAGAGAGCCCACTGTAGGACTCAATCCCAGGAACCTGGAATCATGACCTGAGCCGAAGGAAGAGATTTTAACCCACTGAGCCACCCAGGTGCCCTAAAATATGTTTTTTTTTTAATATAGAAGTATAGTTCTTGCCAAAATATGGAACTAGCTGGAACTGAATGCCTCCTTCAAAGTCAGCTCTGGAGAAATTATGCCAGTGTAATATGGAACTATTTCAGATATTAACCAAAAAGAAAGAAATGATGATAAATTCCTTAAAAGACTCAAAGTTGCCCTTGACTGGTATGTTTCAAGCTCTATTCCTGGTTTGAAGACAGGTTTTAACAGGCCTGTCACTGTAGAAATCCACTAGATGTTTAGAGGCTATCAGAACTTTACAAAAACCTTCAAGGGGTAAAGACTTGAAAATTCTTTAGAGAGATTAGCTCCCTAAGGCATTATTCCTCCACACATTTTCCTCCAATCAATTAAGACTGATGGATGAGGGGCACCTGAGTGGCTCTCTCATCACGTGGGTGGTGGGTTAAGCCTCTGCCTTCATCTCAAGTCATGGTCTCTGGGTCCTGGGATCCAGCCCCACATCGGGCTCTGCTCAAAAAGAAGCCTGCTTCCCTCCCTGCTTGCCTGCCTCTCTGCTTACTTGTGATCTCTCTCTCTCTCTCTTTCTCTCTCTCTGTGTCCAATAAATAAATAAAATCTTTAAAAAAAAGCTGATGGATGATAAATTATGAAAACTGCTCCCTCCAAATGATGCTTCTTCATAAGGATTTAAGAATTTAAAATTGTAAGAATTTAAAATTGAAACTTGATCATAGGATTTATCTTATAGAATAAAATCAAGTGAAGGCAGTTATTATTAGTTCTGAAGTATTGGTGATTCTGAATTCTTGGCCTCATTAGTAAATTTATTTTTAAATTCTCCCATGGAGTGGTGATTGGCCTTCAGTCTTTCATTGATATACATCATTGGGTCAAATGAGATGTGTGTGCCCAGAACTATATATAATCTTTTTTGTATTTCACTGGAGATGGCATTTCTGAGTTTTGTTCAATTGAATTTGGACAGATGTTTTAATAGTCACTTCTAGAGTTGGCCCTGGAGAATATCTTCCTTTTTTTCTCTTCCCGATTCTCTGAAAAACCCTGACTAATTCACATTATCACAGTAATATCACATTTCAAGTTTTTCCAAACACTAAAGCTGCAAAATAGAAGGAAGCTACTCAGAATGGAATACTATTATGAATGATTGAGAAAGAAAACATTATTATAATTAAGCTACCAGGTTTCAATGTATTTTATTGTTGCTTAGAAAATCCTAGCATACCCAGACTTTACAGAGATTTGATGATCCTAAGAAGAGCTGAACTCATGGACCAAAATAACTATGCACATAAAAAGTACAATTACTTACCTAAAAAATATGATGTGGTTAACTTTATATGCCAATCCAAGTGTTATTGGAACAGGAATTAAAAAAATAGCTTAGGGGCGCCTAGGTGGCACAGTGGATTAAGCCACTGCCTTCAGCTCAGGTCATAATCTCAGGGTCCTGGGATCAAGTCCTGCATCAGGCTCTCTGCTCAGCAGGGAGTCTGCTTCCCTCTCTCTCTCTCTGCCTGCCCTCTGTCTACTTGTGATCTCTCTCTGTCAAATAAATAAATAAATAAAACCTTAAAAAAAAAAAAGAATGACTGTACTTTTAAAAAATAGCTTAAAAGGAGCGCCTGGGTGGCTCAGTGGGTTAAGCCGCTGCCTTCCATTCAGGTCATGATCTCAGGGTCCTGGGATCAAGCCCCACATCGGGCTTTCTGCTCAGCAGGTAGCCTGCTTCTCTTCCTCTCTCTCTGCCCACCTCTCTGCCTACTTGTGATCTCTCACTGTCAAATAAATAAATAAAATATTTTTAAAAATAGCTTAAAAGTATATGATAAAATAATGATATACATATACAAGGAAAAGAAAGATACTATACTGTGAATATAAATTAAGTGAAAATTGTTGAAATAAAGAATACAATAAATGGAGACTAAGATGAATATAGCTGTAAAATGAATAAATGAGTTGGGAAAAACAAACAAATTAATGACTTCTGCCCAAATACAGCAGAAGAGAAAAAAAAATAAAGAAAATATTTAAATAAGTACTGAGATAAATTTTGGAGAATTAAAGAAAGATAAAAGATACCAGACTTAAAATGATGCCAAACATGAGATATCAGAAACAAAACAAAACAAAAACTACACACACTAAAAACCACTCGTATACATTATGGTGAGTTTTAAGAATATCAAAAACAGAGAAGAGCATAAATGATGCCCAAGAGAAGAACAGATCACCTAAAATGTACAAGAATAATACTGACAGCACAATTCTCAATAGTAATAGCATATAAAGAGACAGCTGGGAGTTTTTATAGATGGAAAAGATATTTGAAACTAGGTATTATACATCAATCCAAATTATTGATTAAATTTGAGAGCACAGTAAAAATACAATGAAGCATGTTAGGTCTTAGAACATTTATCACACAGAGACACACATTTTGGAAAACTTCCTTGGAAGACAGCTCAATTGAGATCGAGAAAACAGAATTATGTACTCAAAGGCACATTTTGAAGGAAGGATTGAATATAGTCTGCACTGCAAATATTCTTTAATCGTATGTTCTGAATTTCCTAAATTTAAGAAGTATTTGTTCAAATATTTATCTTTAAATAAATCCTAGGAGACTTTTTCTTGGATTCTGGAAAATCAGTCCATTTGGATACAAATCTTTTTGTCACTGATGGAAATTTTGATAGCCCTTAACTGTGGAATGCCTAATGTATTGTTACAGCAATTGTGATTTGCCAATACATGGGTGATGTGTGTGTGTTGTGTGTGTTTATTTTTATTTTTGATGGTTTAACTCTTCTATGAGATTTTTAAGTAGACATGATTTTAATAAATTATGATTTGTTGAAATTTATCTGAGGTCATATATAATAAAATGAAATTTGTGTGAACTAAAGAAGTGCATCTCCATTTTTTTTGTTTTAAGAGTAGACTGGTCTTTAAAAATTGTCCAAAGAAGTACATTATATTCATTATTAAATTTGATAATATACAATAAAGTATTTATGGTCATACTGGACCATATCAAATTCTACTATTAATTCATATTCATAATTACCATAAGAGGAAAAAGGGATATTTTTCAAAATAATAAAAAATTAGCGTATTTTTCAGAATATGATATAGTGTTATTCACTGAACTGAGGGAACAAATGTCAAAGTCTAACACAGTTTACAGAATGTTTTAACATAAATTGAAATTTAAATCTGACCAAATTTCACAGTTTTAAGTAAAATGATAGCACTTTATATCCTTGAAAAGTGGTAAGTGACCCAAAACATGGCTTAGAAAAACAAATTTAACACTACACTAGTCTGAGATGGTTAAGTTATGGTACAACTTGCCATTGTGTATCATCAAATGGTATATTTTTTTCTTTTGGGCTTGTCATTATATTTTATTTTAGCCATTCTGGTAAGTGTGTAGTGATATCTCAGTGTCATTTTAATTGCATTTCCTTGATGTCTAATTATGTCAAAATATATTACTTTGATGTTTAATGCTCTGAACTTTCTCAGTTCAAGACCATGAAGCCACTTAGGAAAAATACAGTTGCAGAGGCACTCATAGACCAACTCTTATTTCGAAATAAGAAGAAACATTACTACCCATTCCAACAAAAAATAGATTTGTTATGCAGCAGGGATTTTATAAATTACCTGACACAACTTATATAGTAAGATGAAATGGGACAGGCGGCTTCTTGCAGCTATATACAACATCATTTTAATTTCAATTTTCAGTATAATTTTTCCAAGGTATACACAGAATATATATTTAATGTAAATTGTGAACATTTTAAACTCTGTATATGGAAATTAGTCAATTTTAAGTTTATAACAATCAAAATTAACGGAAGTTTATTTTAAATTAGTTAGCTTTCTCTGCATTGCAAGACAGAATAATCAAGAATTGGTAAGAAAAAAGTAATCTCTGTAAAATTACCGGGGGTGCATTATAAAGTGTTCGGTAACCGATCAAACTCACAATTTGGATTGAATGGCAAGTGATTTTTAAAATCTGGAACTCATTGTCAATTTTTTTTTCTTCATTGTGTCTTAATAAATTACTGTGTTCATTTGCATGGAAGTGAAGAAAAATGCATGACATTTCATCTCAACACTAACACCTTTAACTGGCAACTCTGAATGTACTTTCCAGCAGTGTAACAAAGTAAAGATCAATGATGTTTCATGAAATATCTGTTATAATTCTCAAGGAGATAGGGAGTTTGTGCAAAAATGCAAATCACTTTGCGACTAAACACATTGTTTATTTCAGCTAATTTTAAGAAAATATGCTGAGAATCTCTCAAAAAAGGAAGCAATGATTTAGGTTTGCCTTCAAAATCCTTATCTAATCCTGAACCAACAGCACATAGTTCAAAGAGCAACTAATTTGAGTAGCTCCAATTTACACATTTCCTAACAATGCTTAATTTAGTGGAATTTCTGTCCAATTATGTTAATTTGATGTAATGAAAGACAAAAGTTCAAAAAGATCATCCTTAATTTATATAGATGCCAAACTCTGCATTTTCTGAATGACGCCCAGGAACGTATTTTCAAAAACAAACAAACAATGCCAGAACCACTATTAGGTCATCTCTAGGCAGAAAGTGACTCAGAGCTTACATTACTCTCTCCCTGAAAGTATACTGTAGGCACTGAAACTACTACCCTGAGTCTGTGCTATCAAATTCCTTAAGTTAGAAAGTTTTAAAACCCGTCTGTGTGGGAGTATTTCATTTACAGATAGAGATTTGGTTGTTTATACATTTTCATACTTGATTTTTAGGGTGTAATAACTATGTTTTAAAATTCATGGTGGTTTTGAATACTGTTGGATAATTGAGCTAAAATGGTATATCCATTCCTCCTAGGAAACAGAAATTATAGAAAGGTAGTGCTTTTCAAATCTGACATCTTTGAGTCATTGTAGTTTCATATAAATGCAATAGGAAAAGTGTCATTCATGTTTATGATATTTTCTATAAATAAATTAGAATGTACTGGAGGCCTGATATAAAGTGGGATGCCTAAACTTCAGTAAGATCTTGTTTTCAATTCAAAATAAATTTTATTTTTTATTTTTTTATAATGTCCCTCAATTTCAGATAAGCACCCCCATAAGGTCCACTCCGTTTTTTTTAAGATTTTATTTATTTTATTTGACAGATAGAGATCACAAGTAGGCAGAGAGGCAGGCAGAGAGAGAGGGAAGAGGAAGCAGGCTCCCTGCTAGGCAGAGAGCCCGATGCGGGGCTCGATCCCAGGACCCTGGGATCATGACCTGAGCCAAAGGCAGAGGCTTTAACCCACTGAGCCACCCAGGCGCCCCCAAAATAAATTTTAAATTGAATTATGCACCTCTAAGTTCAGAGACAATAAACATCAACCAACACAATTAATAAGTTCTATTTCTTGAAATTTCGGGAACATTGATAGTCTCATCTCCTGGAAGAACAACAGCTAAAATTTTAGGTCATGGATTCCTGCTAAAATATCACTTTCCCAAAGAAAATTAATGTTAGGAATTTTCATTGATTGTTATTGATCATGAAGAATATAACAACCACGATAAAAAGAGTAGGAAAAACATGATATCTCATCTGTAAGGGCATGTGGAAAGTAGGAAATGCTAATAAAAATAACTACCATTATTTCCTAAGTTAACATAATATAACAGAACAAAAATATTTCAAAACAATGTTTTCTTTTTTTTAAGATTTTGTTTATTTATTTGACAGAGAGAGATCACAAGTAGGCAGAGAGGCAGGCAGAAAGAGAGGAGGAAGCAGGCACCCTGCTGAGCAGAGAGCCCAATGTGGGACTCGATCCCAGGACTCTGAGATTATGACCTGAGCCAAAGGCAGCGGCTTAACCCACTGAGCCACCCAGGCGCCCCCATAACAATATTTTCTAGGCTCATTCTGATAACTCTTTTCTACATTCAAATTTAAAGGTTGAGGCATGTGATATATATTACACAAAAAACATCCCAAGGAATTCGTTAAAAAAAAAACTTTAATAAAGAACAAATCCAAAGGAATTTCTTTTCTAATTTAATTAACAAATTATGAATTGACTTACCTATTTCATCACAGTGTATCAGGCACCAATAATATTTTTTAATCGTCACACCTGATGCAATAGTTATCATCTTTCAGACATACTGATCACGAACAAGCAAATAAACAAGAGCACCGTAGCTTAAGATCTACCTGCATAAATATAGGCTACTTCAGACAATCTCTTCACCACAACATAGCAATGAATAGAAATCATACATGCTCTGTATGGACATACAGATGAGATAGAAGGGGATGGATGTTAATATATGCAGAATCTTTATTAATTACATTGTAAACCATAATATGGAAAAACAGAATACAATTTTAGAAATACCCAGGTCACCATCATTGTTTTATTTTTATATGTGTAGATAAGGAGTTTAATAAACAATCCATGACTATTCAACTCTTTATATTTTGAAAATTTTAGTAAAAGTAACAAACCTACCACCTAGAAAATTATACTTATCTGCAACATACAGCTTTGCCAGCATGGTAGAGGAAAAGCAAAACAAAATAAGTAAGAAAAGTTTAACATTTCACAAGAGATTTGCTTTTATTTTTTATTTATTATTTTTTATTTTTCATTAATTATTTACTTCTATTTTCTACTTTATTTTAATGAAAATGTCATGACCATAACATAAGAGCAGAATTAAACCAACATGAGAAATTATTTTTTCATAAGTTAAAATAAACTAGCTTGGTGATTAATTCAAAATTATATTACAAATTTCAGTGTTCTTGAAGTAAGTATCACTGCATAAACAAATGAGTCAGGAGTCATAAACTAATGATGATTCTAAATGTTATTTAGAGAGACATTCTGTACTTAATATATTTCAAATATTCTACACAAGGCAAAGTGGATCCAAGTAATCTGTAGGCAAAATAAGATTTTAGAGAAGTATATATTTCCAACAGTATTTATAAAATATTACCTTTATGTAAGGCATCATCCTGGACTTTGTGGAAAACACACAAAGGAGTAAGAAGTGGCCCTTCAAGAAACATATACAATATCAAGGTTTAACATGAAGCAGCATGTCTTCTCTAAGTAAAAAAAAAAAAACATTGTACCAACTGACTTTACTGAAACTTTATATTTATTGCTCTCATTTTAGGTCATAGTGTCCTTCTGCATGCAGGCTGCTATAACGGACATGATATAGACTTAATAGCTTATAAAGAACAGGAATTTATTTCTCACAGTTCTAGAACGGAGAAGTTCAAGATTAAGGAATGGGCAGATCCAGGGAGAGCCCACTTCCTCATAGATGGCTATCTTCTCACTGTAAACGTACATGATGAATGAAGCAAGAGAACTCTCTGGGGTCTCCTTTAAAAGGACTGTAATCCCACTTATGACCTAATCACCTCCCAAAGGCCCCTATGTTTTAATACTAGCACTTACAGAGTTAGATTTCATAATATGATTTTGGGAGACATAAACATTCACACCATAGTATATATAAACAAAAAAAGACACAAAAACAACAAACAAAAAAATTATTTTAACTACCTATTATTTTCAACTACATAAACTTTTAATTTGTTTCTATATAATATTAAATAACTCATTTGAGTGATTCACTTATATCCAATGCATCTGAGTGCAATTAAATTTGCTTACCCAGCATATCCAGAAGCATATTTCTTCAGACTATCCCATTCCCCACCTTACAGGATTTACCACAATTAGAAGACATGGGATAGAGGATAGATAGATAGATGTATACATAAACACACTTGTACATACACATATGCATATTTTTTCCTGTTAATGATACTCATGCAAATAAAATTTAAGCTCAAGAAACCTGTCTTGTGTGTTACTTAATATCCAGTTTTTAGTCAACATCCAAAAACAAATAATCCAATAAAACCATGGATAGAAGACATGAACAAGTGTTTCCCCAAAGCACACATTCAAATGTTCAGTAGATACATGAAAAGATGTCCATCATCATGTATCATCAGGAAATTGCAAAGCAAAACTAGAAAGAGATACCACCTCACACCTGTCAGAATGGCTAAAATCAACACTACAAGAAACAAAAGGTGTTGGAGAGGATGTGAAAAAGTAACACTTGTGGGGGCTGCCTGGGTGGCTCAGTGGGTTAAGCCTCTGCCTTCAGCTCAGGTCATGATCTCAGGGTCCTGGGATCAAGTCCCACATCGGGCTCTCTGCCAGGCATGGAGCCTGCTCCCTCCTCTCTCTCTCTCTACTTGTGATCTCTCTCTGTCAAATGAATAAAATCTTAAAAAAAAAAAAGTAACAATTGTGAACTGTTGGTGGTGATGCAAACTGATACAGCCATATTTGAAAACAGTATGGAATTTCCATAAAATTTAAAAATAGAAGTCCTTTGTGATCCAACAATCCTGTTGGTGTGTATTTACCCAATGAATATAAGAAAACTTATTCAAAGGGATTCTAGCACCCCTATGTTTATAGCAGCATTATTTATAAAGCTAAGATATGGAAAGCACCCAAGTATCCATCAATTGATGAATAAATAAAGAATAAGTGGTATGTATATACAATGGAATATTATTCTGCCATAAAAAAGACTGAAATCTTGCCATTTGCAATAACATGGTTGGAACTAGACAGTATAATGCTAAAAGTGAAATAAGTCAGTCAGAGAAAGACAAATACCTTTACTCATATATGGAATAAAAGAAACAAAACAAACAAGCAAAGGGGAAATAATAAGACATAGAAAGAGAAACAAAGCAAGAAACAGACATTTCATTACAGAGAACAAACTGATGGTTACTTGACGGGATCTGAAAGGAGTGATGGATTAAATAAGTGATGGGGGTTAATTAGAGCACTTGTCATGATGAGCACTGAGTGCTATATGTTATATTGTACACATGAAACTAATACAACCATATATGTTAACTAACTGGATTTCAAATGAACATTTTTTAAAATCCCAGTTTTTAGCTCACATTCTGGCTTACAAAAGGGATTTAGTCAGGAATTTGGAGATTAGTTAATGAACAAAAAAGGGGTGAACAGGCAGTTGTTAGATAAAATTACTATCCTTTCTGGCATTATCTTATACCTTTTATCTAGAAGTATTTTTAGCACTTTAGACTCTTCCTATTTTATTTTGAGTCATTAAACAAAAATTTCCTCAAAGGACCTTAGACTCCATCCAATTTGAGCAACAGTGTGAGAGAGGAAATGGTGTCAGGAGGAAAAAAAAAAAAAAGATGAATCTACTTTTGTTTACTAGTGAATGCATAGTTCTTCCACAGAAGAAGCTCTAAATGGAAAGGGCTCCAGCTTTATATGTGTTCAGTCATATGTTCAGAAGTAGGTAACACTATCAAAAAATATAAAGCATCTGAGATTATTTTCCCTTATTTGAAAGCTGGTGTATGAGTCTGCCGTAGTTTCTTGGGTGTTGATAGAAGACGCAGACTCATGGTTCAGAAATAATACAGTTTATTATTCACAGCAATAGAGGTAGCCAGAATATTAACAGTATTTGTGTGTGTGTGTGTATTTGTGTGTGTGTGTGTGTGTGTGTGTGTAGGGGTGGGAGTTATATATCAGTTCTGAGCCTCAGTTCCCACAAGAAGAATCAAAACAGAGGCAGATAATATTTGCAAACACAACAGGTTAAGTTAAAAAAAAAGATACTATTTCTGTCTTCCAAGTCTATTCAATACAACCATCTTCAAAGGATGGCCTAGAACAAATAATAAATGCAGAAATGTAAGCAACCAATTGAAAAGTGTCTCCCAAGAAACACACTTTGAGAGTCTTCATTTGACAAAAATACTATAGGATATTACATGGATCAGGTGCATTGAATACTGGAAGGTTAAAATTACAAGGGACCAAATATTTTTAAGCAGTTCTGGCATCCAGTAGAGTTCAAATAGGTTTTATAAGATTGAGGAAAGAAGCCATCAAAACCTGGGCCCAGGGGCCCCTGGGTAGCTCAGTGGGTTAAGCCTCTGCCTTCGGCTCAGGCCATGATCTCAGGATCCTGGGATCAAGCTCTGCATCAGGCTCTCTGTTCAGCAGGGAGCCTGCTTCCCCCCCCCCCCCGCCTCTTTGCCTACTTGTGGTCTCTGCCTGTCAAATAAATAAATAAAATCTTAAAACAAAACAAAACAAAAATCCTGGGCCCAATTTTCCCAAAAGTATGATTCTGATTCTAGTCTCTATGATGTTATCCCTTGAAGACAATGCCTCTAATTGAGTTGAATTAGTTTACTAAAGAGCATACCCCCATTTGTTGTAGGAGATGAACAATATGCAAGAGGCAAAATGCCACATGGAAGCCACCTGGTCTTCAGTGGAATATAGAATCAGTTCCTTTGGGATGAATTTGTTCCACATTTGACTTCCCACTTAAGGGAAAATAAGAGTGCCTTCTAATAGATTTTAAATAGGAAATGACAACGGAAGCTTATACAAGATTATAAAATGGGAAATTTCATTTAGATAAGCAATCATTTCAAAGTCATCTTCTTAATATTACAGACTCTTCACATAATCATAATTTTATTTTGGTATTATATGGTAATTTCAAATATAGTAAATATAAAGAATTTACCTCTGTAATTATAGTGAGTCTGGTCGTAGTTTAATGGCAACAAATCTTCAATTTAGAAGTATGGTCTACCAATTATTAATACATTTGGAAATGGTGTGTCATCTTCACTCCACTTGTCTCACTAAAACAGTGAGCCAAAAAAAGTAGGTCCAAGCTGTTTACTATGGTCAAAATGGGTTGCTTTTGCACTTGGTAAAGAAGCAGTCATATTTTGGAAGAAGAAACTGAGGCTATTAATATTTTCAACTTATTTTCAGAAAAGGAAAGAAAGGATAATCTAAGCTAAAGCCAAAATCTTACACAAGGTGGCAGGAGAATGATCTTTTCCCAGATAAAGGGTTTTTCATCTTAGCCATGTTAGGAGGAAGAAGAGATGAGACATTGTGGACTTGACTAACGTTTGTACACTGTTCAAAAAGTTTTCAAAATAATGTGTATTATTTTTCTTCTTTTAGTTGAGACAAAAACAAACAAACAAACAAAAAACACTAATGAGCTTACTCTTAAAAGGAGGTAAACAAGAAACTAGCAAAGATTGAGTGTTAGGTATTGTCCCCCTCCTTTTCTTTTTAATTATGTTATGTTAGTTACCATACAATACATCATTAGTTTTTGAAGTAGTGTTCCATGATTCATTGTTTGTGTAAAACACCCAATGCCCCATGCAATATGTGCACTCCTTAGTACCCATCACCAGTCTCACCCATCCCCACATCCTTCTCATCTTTAAAACCCTCAGTTTGTTTCTTGGAGTCCATAGTTTTTCATGTTTCATTTCCCCTTCCAATCCCCCCACTTCATTTTTCCTTTCCTTCTCCTAATGTCCTCCATGCTATTCCTTAGGTTCCACAAATAAGTGAAACCATATGATGATTGACTTTCACTGCTTGACTTATTTCACTTAACATAATCTCCTACATTCCCATCCATGTTGATGCAAAAGTTGGGTATTCATCCTTTCTGATGGCTGAGTGATATTCCATTGTATCCATAGATCACATCTTCTTTATCCGTTTGTCTGTTGAAGGGGATCTTGGCTCTTTCAACAGAATGGCTATAGTGGACATTGCTGCTATGAACACTGGGGTGCATATGGCCCTTCTTTCCAGTAAAATAGAGCTAGCCTATGACCCAGCGATTGCACTACTGAGTATTGACCTCAAAGATACAGATGCAGTGAAAAGAATTAGGTATTGTTAAAGCACAAATGCAGGGGATAGAAGTTATGGTACAGAAGAGGGAAGGGCAACCATATGGCAGAGTAGAATAAAGTAGCTCAGGAAGAAATTAGTCATATCCAGATATTGTAAGGCATGTGGGGTTGGCAGGGAGAGCATGAGAAATCATGAGAGAAGAGAGAGAAAATGGACCAGGCAGGAGAGGTTTATAACATTTTAACATCTAAGGTAAGCATATGCAAAGCAGAATAGGGAAAGAAATAAAAGTTCTTATAAGAATCAATACATAAGGAATAACGTGGAGGACACTGGGAGATGGAGAGAAGTGTGCTGGGGGAAATCGGAGGGAGAGACAAACCATGAGAGACTGTGGACTCTGAGAAACAAACTGAGGGTTTTGAAGAGGAGGGTGGCAGGTGGTTGGGTGAGCCCAGTGGTGGGTATTAAGGAGGGAATTTATTACATGAAGCACTGGGTGTGGTGCATAAACAATGAATTTTGGATCCCTGAAAATAAACTAAAAGAAAAAAAAGACTGACTACAGACATGGAACTCAGTGTAACACAGATATGGAACTCACTGTAATACCAGCCACTTCCCACCGACACACACAGACTATGATAATAATAAATAATAATGCAATTAAGAAAATTTCCTGCCAAATAATTTTTCCTCTTTTTTATTTTTATGATTATTATTTTTATTTTATTTTTAAAGTTTTTATTTAAATTCCAGTTAGTTAAAATAAGGTTAATATTAGTTTCAGGTGTACAATATAGTGATCAACACTGCCATACAATGGCTTAAATAAAAAAATGAAAAAAAAAATTTTTAAAGATTTTATTTTTAAATAAAACCTCTACACCCAAGGTGGATTTCAAACGTACAACCCCAAGATAAAGATTTACATATTTTACTGACTGTTCCAGCCAGGCACCCCAACAAATAAAAATTTAATAAAATTGTTGAGTTTGTGGGAGTCTCATTTGCTTAGTCAGTTAAGTGTCTGCCTTTGTCTCAGATCAGGATCTCAAGAGTCCTGGCATCGAGCCCCATATTGCTCATGCTCTCTCTCTCTCTCTCTCTCTCTTTCTCTCTCTCTCTGGCTTTTGCTCTTAAATAAATAAATAAAATATTTTTTAAAAAATAGTTGAATTTGTTTAACTAGTTTTAAACTAGTAGACAGAGATGAAGATAAAGGATGATGTCATGGCACGGAAAAATACAACTTACACGTTTTAAAAATAAAATGTGTAATGCAGGGGCGCCTGGGTGGCTCAGTGGTTAAGCCGCTGCCTTCGGCTCAGGTCATGATCTCAGGGTCCTGGGATCGAGTCCTGCTCTCTCTCTGCCTGCCTCTTTGCCTACTTGTGATTTCTCTCGGTCAAATAAATAAAATAAAATATAAAAAAAAATGTGTAATGCAAGTTACCTCACTTCTTTTATCACCACACTGGGACTTTCCCTACTGAGTTGTTGTAATGTAAGGACCTATTTATAATTTTATATTTTAGCAAGAGGCTTTCATTGAGGTTAACCCTTAAACTGTCCTTGCTCCCCTTCCCCCAGGGGATTCACTTAAAAACAAGTCCTGGAAATCAGCTCCAGATAACAAAGCCCATATACAAGGGTGGGTCAGGCCAGGTGGAGACATCAATGAGCAGAAGGGGAAGGGCGGTGTTTGCATATTGTCTCCCTAGATACTAATGAGTATGCCCCACTCCTCTGCTCTTTGGGAACCTTTTTGGCACTAAT
Organism: Mustela nivalis; assembly: GCF_964662115.1. Classification (NCBI taxonomy): domain Eukaryota; kingdom Metazoa; phylum Chordata; class Mammalia; order Carnivora; family Mustelidae; genus Mustela; species Mustela nivalis. The sequence goes on along the minus strand of NW_028136270.1, from coordinate 180,149 downwards.
CCTAATCAAGGTGTAATAGGCTGGGTCAAATGTCTATACTAGGGTAAATTGAACCTCAATTGGTCACCTAGCCTCACTGTGGAGTTTCCTGTGTGTGTTAAAATCTCATTGGTCACCTGTGCGTGGCCAGGCCTGACTGCATGGCCTTTGCCCTTAAAAGCTAGACTGTGAAACAGCAAAGGGTTGCCTTCTCTCATAAGAGGTGTGGCCCCAAACGTTCGGTTAGATTCTTGATGCTTCGCATGAAATAAAGCTTTGCTTGACCTTTGCTTTACATCAGTCTCGCTCCTTTAATCATAGACCCATTATTGGGGCATAACAGTATTAATCTTAAAGTTATAAGTCCACAATGCATCCATCATCCATTCTACCCCTTAACATTCCCCTTTGGACAGACCCATGATCTAGAACAAGCCTTATTTTATAGTGCCTTGTAGGAGATTTTTGCTGCTGCCTAAATTGCCTACTTTCCTCTCACCATTACCACGGAAATTGGGTCCACTGAAACAAAGGGGTAGTGTAAGAAATTAAGACTTCCATAAATCTCTTTAAATAATAAAGTATAAGATAGTGATACCTTTTTTTCTGCCACATAACCAATTCTTGCAAGAATAAGGTCATATAAAAGAATTTACAACACATGCTAGCATTATCCTACTGGACCCAGACCATTTGTATGTTTCTCTGTCTCTGAGAAATGTAGTTATTTACATGACTGAAACCTAAAAATTGTTTGATATGACCACTAATATCACCTACATTATTTTAAAGCCTGTTTAAGGCTTCTGTAATACATAGGCTTTGTAAACACTTATTAAGCATCTTGTATATATCAAACACTTTAAAAAAAATCTCTGCTTTAAAAAAAAAAAAAACTCTACCTCAATGGAACTTTGAGTCTGAAAAAGATACAGGCAATATACAAGGCAACAGATAGAATAATTACATATTTGATTATATACTCTGAGGATGTCACCTTAAATTGATATGAAAATGATCAGAAGGATCTGGATTTCTTGTCAAAATTTTTTGCCTTACAAAGAAATTGATATTTAGGGAAAGTTGTTACTGAAAGAGGTCCTGTGTCAACCAAAAATGTTAAACCATGATCTCGCTAAATTTTCCAGTTGTGATCATTGCTTTGTTTAGCTGTCTTCTATTAAGACTGAATTTAGTAATTCAGTCTCAGATTTCAGTAAGTCTTTTTTTAAAAGATTTTATTTATTTATTAGAGAGAGAGAGGGAGGGGCAGAGGGAGAGGAAGAACCAGACTCCTTGCTGAGCAGGCAGCTGATGCAGGACTGGATCCTAGTACCCTGGCATCATGACCTAAGCTGAAGGAAGACACTTAACCAACTGAGCCACCCAGGCACTCTAGACTGTAAACTTCTTAAAGGTAAAAAAGTTTATTCTTCTAGTAGTTCCACAGACATTTCTAACATCCATAAGAAAGCATGTACTGATGTAAAATGCCAGCAAATCAAATTATTTAAAAAAGAAAGAAAGAAAGAAAAGATATATCTGGATAAAGAGAAAAACAGAAAATCTAATAATACATTGAATTATTAGAGCAAAGAGTGGAGGAAGAGAAAATAAATATGAAATAGAGATTTCCACTAAAAGAAAAAAATTGAATAAGGCAGGAGATTTAGAAAATTATTATGACAGACTTGAGAAAAAAATAAAATAGGAATTTTTAGAAAATAGCAATGAATGAAAAGGTCAATTGTACCTACCTCTATAATATTAGCTGTTTGTTGTTGTTGTTGTTGCTAATTTACCTATTTATGCTAATAAACAAAGAAAGGTTTCATTTAGGGATAAGGTTTCTCTCTCTCTATATATATTTTTTCCATTTAGGGATAAGGTATATGTATATATACATAGATATATATGTATATATATATATATATTTTTAATTTTAATTGTTAGAAAATGTGTCACAGAAAGTGTTTAAACTTTAAGATACAGATGCAACATGTAATGAACTGCATTGTTTGAACGTCTAATTTGTAAATGCTGTTAGAGGAAACTTGGTGGAAATGTTCTTATGTGCTTGTGTTTCTGGAACTAAGTATATTTATTAATAAGGAATAGTTTAAAATTATGAAATGACCAGGAGCGGACAATTTTCCTAATCCTATCAGCTCTTTGCAGCTCTTTTATTAGCCCCCTTCAGGAATATCAGCTTTTTTATCTAATTAAATTTTATATTAATGTGCTTTTTTACTTTTGGCCTTTCTCTTCCTTCTGCTCTTTTTTTCCCCCTAAATTACATGTTTCTGTTTAACAGCTACTATCAATTCTTTGATATGAATTCTCAACATCAATTTACTAACTCCAGAGATGAAGGAGCATCAATATTTAGAAGGGAAGAATACAAAGCCTTGGGCATCTGGATGGCTCAGTAACTTAAGCATCTGCCTTTGACTCAGGTGGTGATCCCAGGGTCGTGGGATGGAACCCCAGGTTGAACTTTCTACTCAGCTGGGAGCCTACTTCTCCCTCTCCTTCTGCCTGCAGCTCCCTTTGCTTGCGTTCTCCCTCTCTATGTCAAGTAAATAAAATAAAATAAAATAAAATAAAATAATGTAAATAATACATTTATTTATTTATTAAAATGCAATTATTACACAATACATAATGTATTGCATAATTATAATAATGGTTAAATAATTTATTAAATATTTATATTAAATATATCAATTTAATTAAATAAATATTTTTAGAATTTAAAATATTTCAAATTTAGATTATTAAATATTAAATCATTAATTTAATAAATAAATATCTAAACATAATTAAATAAAATAATTTATTTATTAAAATGAATAAAATAATGTTGTCATTATCTCAGCATGTATTTTTAAATAGTCTAAAAAAAAATCTAATAAAGTCTAAATACATTGAGTTCAGATATTTATACAAGTTAACCCAGACACTCAACCCACAGTTTCAAAACTTTTGTTTTTATCTACTACTCAAAATACGATTTTAATGTATTTATTTGTAACTTTGACATAGCAAGGAAACTTGGAGGAAAAGGAGACATTTGCTTTTAATATTTGAAAATTATTTTGTTGATTTAAAAAAATAAAAACCTTAACACGTGAGCATTTCTTCTTAAATAACACTGTGACGTTTCTGAGTCGCATTCTATTAAAAGTGCTGATAAAATGGCCTCAGTTACTCATTTAAATTATCAGCTGAATGGGTAACAAATGAAGTAGAGAGCTTTTTAATTATTTATGAATGTATTGCTTGTGGATGGAGTGCCACATAGAGTTACCTCTCTTTTTGGCTTTGTTTTGTGAGCAGCAGTGGAATCTATGAATGAGATTAAACATAAGGACATTCACAGAAATTCTTAATGAACTTCTGGGGAAGGGCAATAAGTGCAAGGAAAAACTGCAGCAAGACTAATTACAAATTTCAAGTGGTCATCGCTTAATTATAGAAGCTTTTAAGTTCAAGTAATATATCTTTTTCATGAGCCTATCATATTGTATTAATTACCACAAACTGCACTCTTGAACACTTATCTTTTCACATATTTCTTATTCTTAGTACTTAAAATTACCCTTATGATTGATAAGTAAATGGATTTTACAGACAATGCATTTATTTACATAAATAAATAATGCTGTTTATATATATAAAAACAATTGAATATGTGTATGTGTTCAATGAATTTTTTTTCAAATTAACATCTTAATTCTACCACATTAGTTACAAATAGATATAGACTTTATAGATTCATCAAATATTTTATTCTCAAATTTATATGTCCTTTGTGAAGTAAATGAAACTGTATATATTAAATATAATCCTATCACATGTAACAGTTACTAGTGCATCCCAGGACATACATAGGTCAGGTCCTCCTCAAGGCATCACGGATAACTGGATTTCACTTTCTATCCTAGGAGTCTTCTGTATATTTCTGTGGCTTTTATACTACAATCAGGAGGAAGAATTCTTTTGCTAAAAGCTTCCAAATGACTATGCGAGTAGATTATTTGTAGACTAGTGATATAATATTATTGTTTAATATGTGAAGCATGATAAAAAAAATGCTATTGCCATATTTAATTTGTTCAGTAAAGCATTCATTTAGTTATCAAGCATTCATTTTCTTTTTTTAAAGATTTTATTTATTTATTTGACAGACAGAGATCACAAGTAGACAGAGAGGCAGGCAGAGAGAAAGGAAGGGAAGCAGGGTCCCTGCTGAGCAGAGAGCCTGATGTGGGGCTCTATCCCAGGACTCTGGGATCATGACCTGAGCAGAAGGCAGAGGCTTTAACACACTGAGCCACCCAAGAGCCCCAAGCATTCATTTTCTTTATACAGAAGAGATAGAACAATATTATATAGTAGAAAATACAGTAAATAATCTAGAAACCTTGATCATTTTGTTTTGGCAATTTTAGAACATTAAATTAGCTAAAGCTCAAGTGCAAGTTATATTTGTATCATAGGAGGAAAAGTTAATTAAAAGTTTGTTTATTACCATAGTTTAACACTTCAACGAAATGATAACGAGTCCAAAATCAATGAATATATGAAGTATACAATAAAAACAATAATCTTGAGTGTATGTGACTCACTGTAGGTATTGATAGGCTAGAAATCAAAGGGAAAGTATCTATAGGGTTTGTTCAGTTCCATGCTCATCAGATTAATAGGCTTTCTCATATTGCTTCCTTCACCACATTAATTTGTCTAATGAAGTTTTCAAGAGTTAAAGACAGTGATAGGTTCATGGCTGGAGAGAAGGTACAGAATCTAAGATAGTTCAGCAGTGCTTATTATTTAAGAGAAAGACAGCATGGGAGGTGAGGGGTATATCATGCATCCTGTTTTCACTCCCTTTGTGGAGCACCTACCCTGGAGGTCATGTAATAATAACCAATGACCAAAAAACAATAAAAAAAACCCAAACATCCATGTGGAAGTGCCATCCCTGCCTGGAGATGAGTAGACTGCTCAAACAGATCCTGGGCAGGCATCTCAGCCCAGGCCTGTGCTGGGGAAGCTGGTTCATGGCTTTGGGCGCAATCAGGAAGCCAGCAAACTGACGGGAGAGTGCAGCCAGGGTTAACAGGACTGATGATCTTTTTGCAGCCAGGCCGCGGGTAGACACCCGCTCAAGGAGCCAGGCTAGGAGGCTGCCCAGCGCCAGCGCTGGCAAAGCTTGCAGCCCCCGGGGCTTCCCCCCGCGCCCCAGCCAGGGCGGGGCCTCAGGAGGGAGGGGGGCGGGGCGGCGCGGAGAAGGGGCTTTGCTAATTGCCAAAGCGAAAAGGGAGCTCGCGGAGGACTCAGGAGGGAGGGGGGCGGGGGCGGGTGGAGGGCGGCGGGGAGAAGGCGCTTTGCTAATTGCCGAAGCTGGAAGTGAGCTCACAGAGGATGTGGCTGAGAGTCTGGGAGGAGGTGGAGGGGCTGGCGGAGGAGGGGCGGGCAGCGCCGCGGTGCTGTGCTGCGGCCCAGTCGGGACTGCAGGACCCACCGGACTCGCCGCCCTTACGCTCCCATGTGAGGCTCCGCTGTCCCGCTCCTGCTGCCTGCTGCCCCTCCCTGCCCCAAGGCTTCTCCGGACCACCCTCTGCACAGGGGTAAAGTGACACCGCGCCGCGCCCTCACCTGGAGCAGAAAGCGCGGACCCGACCTGGGGGCGGAGAGGGAGGTTGTGGAGGCCCAGCCTCCCTGAACCCCAGGGCACCGGGACCACCCCGGACGCTGCGCCAAACCCGGGTCCTCATGGGGTCGGGCTGGGGACAGCGCCTTGCGAGGTGCCCCCCGCCAGCAGGCACGCTAGCCCCCATCTTTCCGCAGCCCCATGCGCCCGTGCTGAGGACCCCTTTCCCTCCCCCGCCGTGGCCCCGCTGCTTTTGTTCTGGACTTGGGATCCCAGGTGGAAACTAGTCCCTCAGACCTCCCTGGCAGCAAGGAGGGCAGGGAGGGATTCTTGGTTTTCTGCCCTGGCTCCTCCTCTCTCCCCATTCACAAGCCTTTTGGCTTCCCTTTCCTCTCCTCATTGTCAGTTTTCTGAAATGGTTTTCTTCTGCATGTTGACCCAAAGAGCTATTTCATGAATGAATATACACGAAACTGATTTGGGGCCCACCTGTGAGAGCCCACCTGTAGAGGCCTTTCATTAGAATGGTCTCTGGTTCTAGCCTCAGTTCAGAATACTGCATGTACCTGAGGACCAAGTCCAGATGTTTCTTTCATCTCTGACTTGAATTTGAAATCCTCCTCAGACTTCAGCTTCCAGGATTTCTCCAGTCCTTGCTCTCCCACTGTCTTGGTGGGGATCCGCCATGAGTGTTGAACACAGGAATGAATGAATGATATATACCCCAGACTGCTGGGGCTTTGTCTTCTTTTGCTGAGGTTGGAAAGGCTTGGGAGAGACCCCCTGTATGCAGATAGAGAGCTGCATGCAATTGCTTAGATAAACGTGTTCCCCACTTAATTGCTTGGGCATTGAACATTTCGCCCTTAACCTGTGGCTTGAGCAGTTAGGAGGAGACAATCTGGAGGTGAATCAGAAGATGGCTGAATCCACATGGTGGTGGTCTGGGTTTGGGAGATTTTCCTGTAGATTCAAAGGAAAGATATAAATTCTTCCAGTGGGGAGTGGTAAACTTTTTATCGATGGGAGATGGAAAATAAATGGTCTGGTTAAACTTTCCCGCCCCCTCAAAACCCATTATTTGAAAACACAAAAAGCAAAGTGAAGGGAGAAATCCTCCCACTCCCATTCCCACTCACCTCCATAGCCATCTCCTCTTCCAAGAACCTAACAGACAAGGTGCCAAGAAGTGTTAGGTACCAGCAGTGGTCTCAGATCTCATACAAGAATCATGGTGAAAGGCTTTCAAATAGATTGTGGGGGAACAGGGGTCCAATTAGGGGGGACAAGTTTAAGGTTTGCCTGGTCCCCTAAAAATTAATGGCACTAGAGAAGATGACCTTTGGGAACTATAGCTTAATGGATACAATGTGTTAAAAGCTTCAGTGAGTCATGGTGGGAAGAAGCCATGAGGGCAGCAAACACAGTCTTAGATGATGTTATTAATAGCACTACAGGCTCTAGATTTCCTGTGGTGGTGTTCTTGGCAAGACCAGCCCGGCCAAAGTGGATACTCTCAACCTGGAACAGAGGGTCTTGGAGATGCCAGCACGTGAGGTATGATGAGAGGGTAAAATGATAGGAGGTGTCCTTTGGAAGGACTGACTCCTTGACTTTAAAAGGGAGAACCCAAATCTGTAGGTGAAATCTTTCTGGCTACAAAGAGGGCCAAGGCCTCCTAAGGCCAAGGTCTCCTCGTCACTTGCAAAGATGTCGAAGAACATATTCAGACATTTCAAAGATGTCCTCATATCATTGGTTCTCACTCTGGAATTCTATCAATAAGGTGAGAGTTCCTGTAGTTGAAAAAGAGATCTAAAAAGACTTCCCTTTCTCATGTAATTTCTGTAACCTCCAGGACACACCCACCTCCCCCATCCAGCTCTGTAATGAAGCCACAGCTGGTGCCAATTTGTGGAACTCCTTAAAGGCTATTCTCCCTTATATACCCCCGGACCAAGTTCCCATGCTCCCTCACCCGATTTCCTGCACTCACCTCCCACCTGGTGTGTTCACACCTGCAAGTGCCTTTTACCAACCCCTTTGCCAAAAAGCAGCCAGAGTGACCTTTCAAAGACCTATCAGTTCCTGGCATTTGTCTCCATAGAAATCTGCACTGATCTTCTAACAAATTCTCAGTCCTCCAAAGGCACCCATAATCCTCCCATCAGTCTATTCATACCCGTCCAACTGACTGATGCCTGTTCTGCCCCATCTCTCTGCCCTTCAACCACACGGCCTCCTTCTTCCTGTGGAGACCTCTCATGCCACCTGCCTCCAAGCACAGGTGATTCCCATTGATGGGAAGACCCTCTTCTCTCCCCCATCTCCCCACTCCAGTTACTCCCACTTATTCGTGAGCTCACAAGCCCCATGGTACACACTCTCCATGCAGCCTGCTCTCTCTTTTCTAGCACTGGCCTCCGTTTCTAGCTGTGGTTGTGTCATGGATGTCCTTCCCCAGCCAGACTCCAAGCTCTCCTTCCTTTTAGCTCCAACACCTGACACAGTGCCTGGCACGTAGTAAGCCCTGGCTAGCTTCTAAGAGCCTCACTGAGGGACTGAAAGCATTTTAAAAATGTCACTACGTAGCCTCCAAACTGTAGGCAGAAAAAGCTTTGCCTGGATTGACATTTTAGAGACGTATTGGTCAAGTTGGATGTGTTCACTGACTTTACCTTGTAAAATTAAAAAAAAAAAAAAAAGACCTCTGTATCGCTTCGCATCTACCGAAGGCGCATGTATACTACTAGACCACGTTATGAGCTTAATGGAAGGAGACAAGATGTTTTCGCTAAGAAAATGTATAAGACTGTTGAGGTCAAGTGGGAGGAAACAGTCCGTTTGTTGGAGCATTGCTATCTTACTCTATCACAGCCACTCATAAAAATCTGACACGGGGTGAGTTCAGAATTGTCTGTCGGAGATGAGTTAGATCTGGCTCATGTTCCTACAGACATGAAAGCCAGAAACGAAAAAGGAGGCTTTAAAAGCGTGGGTTGAGGAGGCCGTGTGGTTCACTGCGATGAGCTAAGTGCCCAGGGCCACCAGCAGACATGCTGGCCTGTATCCTTCCTTTGTTCTGGGGTCCCTCTTGCACCATGTGGTGAGGCTGGTGGCTGGGAGCAGCTCAGGACAGGACCCGGTGGCATCTTAATTCTCCCACCCTCCTGTGGGCTCCAGTGGGCTCCAGTAGGTCTCAAGGGACAGCCTGCCTTCCTTGCAAAGCCCAGTAGCACTGGGAGCAGAAACTGGGACCAAAGAGTGAGCACCCTGTTTGACAAGCTGGACCAGCCACCTCTTCTTCAGATGCAGGGGGAGCCCTGGCATGCTGACTCCTCCCTTCTCCCTTTCCCCTTTCCTCTTTCCTCCCTCTTTCCTTCCCCTCTCTCCTTCCCTGGTGGTGCCCTTTCCCAATGCCCACTTCATCCCTTTTCCTTTCTACATGCCTGTCTTCTAGAGTTTCTTCTTTTTCCTCCCCATTACTTCCCTTCATCTGAATCTCCTCTTTGGTCCCTTTGTCCCTGCTCTCTGCTCCTCCTCCCCTTCCCTGGCCCCTGTTCAGCTCCATACTGAATGCAGGCAGAGCTGGACTAACATGCTCACTTGCTAGCTCAGCCACCCTCCAGAGAAGTCACTCTTCGGTGGCCACCTTCCTGACCCCCTGGTCGCTTCTCCACTTGTTCAGATATTGCTCTGAAGTCTGAGGAGGACAGAGCAGGGCTGCCACAGAAGCAGGCCAGAGGAGAAACCAAACCATGTGTCCACACTGTCCCCCAGCACTGCTGCTCTGAGAGCTTTCGGAGTCCTCAACAGGGTTAGGATTTAGGGGCTTCTTCAGAACCGGGAGTGAAAACAAGCATAGGTCAAAAGAAAAGCGACGGCCCCCACACAAAAATAATAATCACAAATGAAAACTATGTTAACTCTGAGTCCCAAAGTCGAAAAATTGCCTTGAATCTGTCACTAGAAAGCACCCAAGGCCTCACTCTCTGGGTTCTTGGTGCCCTGGGAATGGCAGGAGGTTCTGACATGCACGTGGGGGTGCCGAACTATGGGGGCTAGCCTGCCCGCTGGCGGGGGGCGGGGGGTACCTCCTGTGGCGCTGTCCTGGCCCGACACCCTGCGTAGGGGGTGTGGCGCGGCGTCCTGGGTGGTCCTGGTGCCCTGGGGTTGGCGGTTGCCTGGGCCCCAACCACTCCACCCCCCCCCCTCCTGTCCTGCGTTTTCTGCTTCAGGTGAGGGCGCGTTGAGGTGTCACTTTACCTGTGAGCAGAGGGTCCTCCAGAGAAGCCATGGGTCAGGGAGGGGCAGCAGGCGGCAGGAATGAGAACGGGACACCAAGGCCTCTGGGGCTAAGCTGGAGCGTGGGAGCGCAGGGGCAGCGAGTATGGTGGTTCCTGCAGTCCCAAATGGGCTGCAGCACAGCACCCTGGCGCTGTGCGCCCCTCCTTCCCGCCTGGGCAATTAGCAAAGCCCCTTCTCCTGGCCGCCCCCACCCCGCCCCCGCCCCCCTCCCTCCTGAGTCCTCTGAGAGCTCACTTCCAGCTTTGGAAATTAGGAAAGACCCTTCTCTGCGCCGGCCCTGCCCCCTCACTCCAGGGGCCTGAGCCCTGGCTGGGGTGCAGGGCTATGCCCTAGCATGCTGCCCCATTGCCAGCGCCTGCGCTGGGCAGACTCCTAGCCTGGCTCCCTGAGCAGGTGTCCACGGGCAGCCTGGCTGCGAAAAGATCATCAGTCCTAAAGGCCAGCTGCACTCTTGGGTCAGTTTGCTGGCTTCCAGATTGCGCCCAAAGCCAGGAAACAGCTTCCCCAGCACAGGCCTGGGCTGAGATGCCTGCCTGGGATCTGTCTGAGCAGTCTCCTCCACTCCAGGCAGGGATGGCACTTCGACCTGGATGTTTGGGTTTTTGGTTTGTTTTTTTGGTCATTGGTTATTACATGACCTCCAGGGTAGGTGCTCCACAAAGGGAGTGAAAACAGGACGCCATATATAAGCATACAGCCATTCTAGAAAAATAGCTTGGGGTTCTCTCGGAAACGCGGCATTGGTCCTTGCACTATGGTTTAATTGAAAAGGGATTATGCACCAAGTTACTTAAATGAGCATAGGTTGAAATCGTTTACTGAGAGTAAATATTTTAAATAGTTATATTTTAACTAAATCTATCATCAATCATAAATCTATTACACGAAGGTTACAGGCAATTTAAAAGCAAGAGCACTCTCTTCAGGGTTTTAAATAATCCCTGTCTGTCTTGGCACATGAGAAGGCAAAGATAGGAAATGGTTTGTAAAAGATCATATAATAGCTTTTACTAATTCTATTTATTTGACAGACAGAGATCACAAGTAGGCAGTGAGGCAGGCAGAGAGAAAGATGGGGAAGCAGGCTCCCGGTCAAGCAGACAGCCTGATGAAGGGCTCGATCCCAGGACCCTGAGATCACGACCTGAGCCCAAGGCAGAGGCTTAACACACGGAGCCACCCAGGCGCCCCCAGATGAAATACATTTCTGACTTAGAAACTTCAGATAGAATTATTTTGTCCATGATGACAACTGAAGAAAATGTGTCATCCCTAAACCTAACCTTAAACCCTACCAACACTGAAACCTAAGCTGACCTTAAAGCCCAAACTAGAACCCTGAATCCCAAACCTGGAATGGAACCCAAAGCCTGTACCTGAGCCCTGGATCCAAGCCCTGAACCACGAACCCAAACCCTAAACCAGACCTCCAAGTCATGAAACCTGAACCCAAATCTTAGCATGAAGGCAAACCCCAAATTTGACCTTGAACTTTATCCCATAAGCCCTGAGTCTTAAAGCCTAAATCATAAACTTAAAGCCCTAAACTATAACTCTGTTCCCTTGTCCTTCACTCTAAATCCTCACCATAACACTAAACCCAAAGCCTGATTAGAACTCTGACTAGAACCTGAACCTGAACCCAAATTCAAACCCTTTACCACACTTTGCTTATGCACTTGCCATTGATGGATATTTGCAGTTTCTACCTTTTGATTCTTGTGAACATTGTTTGGGTTGGGGGCTAGGGTTAGGGTCTTGGATTAGGGTAGGGTCCAGGCTTGAGACCAAGTTGAGGTCAGAGTGTGGGTCCGCATCAGGGCCATGTTCAGTGACACTGTTTGGGTCAAGGACTGTTGTAATTCCACATTGTTTCCAATTCATTGTTCCTTAGCTATTTGGGGGGGAGTTGGGGGGTATTGGGCTCCATGCAGCTTGAATTTCCGGAATGAAATGGCGTCAGCTGGACCCCAGGAGGGAGCAGGACCTTCCACTGAAGGGTGAGCTCCCACAGTCCTGCACTGCCTTGCACCACCTGCAGAGGGCGCCAGACGCCAGCTCCCGCCCTGAGCCCAGGCTGCACAGCCACAGCTGGGACCTGAGCCCTGCCTTTTCAGGACCCACTGTGGAGACTTCTGGAGAATGTGGGGCGCCTCCCACCCTGACAGGACAAGCTGAGGAGGGTGTGGCTCTGCATCCACACTGACCGGACCCGTTGTGGAGGACGCGCCCACACTGGCAGCAGTCCAACCTCCTAAGGACCAGACGCTGGAGGAGGTGAGGAGAAGTCCCTTAGTGGACTGTCAAGGGGTTCGTGGTCTCAGGACCCCACAGAGAAAGGGCGCCCTGTGTAGACACTGGGGCTTCCGTCGTTTTGTGTGAGGAGACGTGGCCTCCTGCTGTGCTGTGCGCGGGGCTGTGGGGTCCCCACTTTCTGGGCTCGGGTGATCCTTGGTCCTTGTCTGTGTTTGTGTGCTCGCGGATTGGGTTCCTGGGGCTCCTCAGATGGTCTGCAGTCAGGGAGCGTCTGCCTTCTTTGGTGCTTGTGCTCTCCCCACCTCAGCCCTGAGGGGTCCTTCCCGTGTCCACACCCACTCCAGGCTTGCGCCGAGTCCGGAAATTCGGGAGCCAGAGTGAGGACTCTGTAGCCGGTTTTGGGGGAGAGTAGGTATTTTCCCAGTGTGGGTTCTTCCCTGAGCACAGTGCCTCCCCATCTCCGTGTGTACCCCTCCCTGTCTGTCGTCATTGTTGCAGGGCTGTCACTTTCTTGGTTCAGGGGCCTCCTGGGTATCTTGCTATCTTGGATGCAGGTGTAAATGAGATCGTTCTCAGCTGTCTCTTTCTGATGGGTCCTTCCGAGCACCTAGGAGTGCCACTAATTTGTGCATATTGATTTTGTTCCTTGCAAGTTCTTGAATTTATTAGTTCGATTGGCCTTAAACTTAATCTGCCAGTTATTTGACCAGCAGCATGGGTTTAATTGGGAAGTGCAGAGAATGGCATTCTGGGCTGAGCATGCTAAGGTCCCATCACAGGCAAGTGCGAGAAACAAAGGAGAGGAACATTATTTCATGGAGGAGGAAGAAGTTGGGAAGGGTGCTTGAAGGAAAGTCCCTTGGAGAAAGGCAGGGTGATGGAGAATTCTCACCAGCTGAGCTGCAAAGCTCCTACAAAAAGTCAGGAGATGAACCTCCAGCTTCCCCTGTGGGGCCTAAAATTGGTGAGTCTCTCCTGTGGGGGATTGCAATGTGGGGTCTGTAATGGGCACTGAGCACCAGGCGCCCCCTTCCAGCCTCCCCTTCTGGCATCCCCAGTCCACTTTACTGGGGCTTCCCTTCCTGCTTTTGCACAGTTCTAACCAGCTTGTGGTGGAACGTTGTGGAAAAACTGAAATTCCAAATCCACTGCTTCTACTGCACATGAGATACAGGGGCCCATGATTTAATCCTCCCACGAGTCTCTTGCTAGCCCCATCTGTCCGTTACTCATTTTGATAGTTGATATTACCAAAGTACTGTAATTCTAAAAATTTCTGAATTAGCTGTATTATTTCTTTTTAGGTATGAAGTTAACTTCCAATTATATGAATTTAATATTTTGGTCATTGTTTTCTAATTTTATTGCCTTATTCTTGGAAAATATAGCCTGATATTTAACTCTAGGAATTTATTGGCATATACTTCTGGCCTAAATAATGGCCTGTTTGTGTAAATGTTCAACTTATGCTTATATACTTACTGAAGACTCTTGTTTTGGGGTCAGGATGGCTACATTTATTAATAGATCACGACTATTAGATTCTCTAAATTTTGATGTCTCTTAATTTAATCTAATTAAATTATCAGTTAATGAAAGAAGTTAAATTTTTTATGTACTACTGCATCTAAACTTATCAAAGTCTTTTGCTATAATTAGACAAGTATGTCATCCTGTTTTTATACCAAGTCTCACATTAAAAAAATCATACTATCTGAAATATTATTTATTTTTATTATTATTTATTTTTTTTAAAAGATTGTATTTATTGGGGTACCTGAGTTAAGTGTCTACCTATAGCTCAGGTCATAATACCCGGGTCCTGGGATAGAGCCCCACAGGGGGTTCCCTGCTCAGTGGCGTGCTTCTCCCTCTCCCTCTGTTATTCCCTCTGCTGTGTGCATGTTTTTCTTTTCTCACTCTCTCTCAAATAAATAAGTAAAATTAAAAGATTATCTCTCTCAAATAAATAAGTCAAATTTTTTTTTTTCTCAATGGGAGGGAGAAGCAGACTCTCCACTGAGCAGGGAGCCTGATGCAGGGCTCAATACCAGGATCATCACCTGAGCTGAAGGCAGACACTTGAACCGACTAAGTCACCCAGGCACTCCAGCTGTTTATTTATTTATTTATTTTTATTATGCATATGTTTTATCTCTCTTTTCTACAAGTCTTTTTTTTGATCTTTTTACTTTTTTCATAAAACTGAATTATTTCAAGATGACTTGGTCATCCTCTTTTCCCCAACCTCAAAGATCATAGAGTATATTTTAACTGTTAAAATAATATTAGTATTTAAGTGTTGCCTACACAAATTAAGGCAAATTATCTGTGGTCTGTATTCCTGAAAATATTTTTTTTATTATGCCTTCCTATGCCAATGACATTTTATAAGGATCTAAATGTTTCCATTTGTGATTTTTTTTCAAGATTATAAAGCTATTACTTCATTCTTTTTTATATCTGATGTTATTTAAAAAATTTCTGTCAGTCTGATTCTTGTTTCTTTATTAATGAATTATTTTTTTTCTCTCTAACACTTGTGATTTTTTTTGTGTGTCTTTGGTATGTATGCCCTAGTTTGGGATTCATAGAGTCAACTCTAGTTATGAATATTTTCTTTCTTTTCTTGTATGTAAGTTTTAATCCAGTGTCTTGACTATTTTATGCTTGAGAAATAGATGTACATTAATATTCAAATATTTCTTTCCTTTTTCTTCTTTCATTTAAAAAAAGTCATTTATTTTATTTTATTTAAAAATATTTATTTATTTATTTGGAGTAGAGAGAGAGGGTCATGAAGAGTGGCTGATTATATACTTTCAATTTGGGAGGAGGTTAGGGATAGCACAAGCCTCCAAGGTATTTTATAAACAAGGTTTCCAGGACCTTGAGGGGGCTAGCTATTGTTAGGGAAAGGTCATTTATTACTATTTAGTAAAAACTCAGGGAAGAGACTCTTCTGATGTGTATCAGTGGGTATATGCTTGGGAGATGATTGCCAATTTATATCTTGAGGGCAGGGGTGGGGAGTAGAGATAAAGAAGTTTCCAAAGTAATTTTTACATGTGAAAGTAGATTTTCAGTATCCTGGGGGGAGGACTAAGAATGCTTTTTGCCCTGAGTGGATGTGTCCACATGGAAGCAGCTGAGTCCCCAGAGGAGCTTCAAGGACTTGTCAACAGGCTATGAGTAGTAAGGAAATCTAATTTCTTCTCTAGCTTTTGTTCCACACACATCACCTACATCTTACACCTCTTTTATATTGATAATTTTAATGCTTTGCTGGTATCCAGATGACTATATCCTTAAGTGACTTCTTATCTCTATTGAATCCATTACATATTCTATCCATTGTATTCTTAATTCAACTAGATTACATATATTTAATCTATTAGTACCACTAGGTTCTTATTCTTGTTTTTATTTCAAAATCTTTCCTTATTTCCTTACATTATTTATTGGGTATATTTTAAATCCCTGAAATACTCACTTATTATATATAAGCTGTCAACCGTATTCTTATTTTGAGGTAGCTATATCTTTTTGGGTTTTAGGACATCATACCAACAATGCCAAATAATTTTCAGACAACAGCAGGATCTCCAAGTATTCAACTAAATTCTGACACTATCTACCTGAACATAGTGTAAGATTTCATCAGTTAAGGGATCAGTCCTCCAAGACTATCTCCAACCCCACCTCAGATGCCAGTCTCACTGTAGGCCCCAGGTTATTACCTGTGCTTGTGACTGAGCAACTACAGGTTGGAGGTCCCAATGGCCTACTTCTTACGTTCTTTTAATTTGCTACAGGGACTCACAAAACTCAGAAAAATACTTACTTTATGTTTGCCAGCTTATTAAAAGATATAATAGAAGATTTAAATCAATAGATAGATAAAGAAGTGCACAGGGCAAGGTATGGAGAATGGGCACAGAGCTTCTATTACCTTCTGTAAGACTGCCACTCTTCCTGCCTTTTCATACATTTCACAAACTAAAAGCTTTCTGAACCCAGTCCTTTCAGCTTTTCTGTGGAGGCTTCATGACATAGTCATGACTGACTAAATCATTGTCATTTGCTGATCTAATCTCCAGATCCTCTTCCCTCCCCAGATAATCCTGTATTGGGAGGAAGGGGAGGCACGTTGGGCAAAAAGTTGTGAAGGCTTTCACCAAGTGGTTGGTCCTTCAGGCAAACAGCCCTTGCCTTGAGTGAGGTCTGAAGGTCACTTCATTAACAGAACAAAACACACCTCTCTCACCCTTATCACAGGAAATCCCAAGAGTTTTAGGAGCTGTGAGTCAGTAGCCATGGTTGAAAACCAAATATTCAGATGACCAAAATATATTTCTTGTAAACCACTATATTACACTACATGCTTAAGTATTTAATTATGTGATCTTTTAAACTAATATTTTTCTAAGAGTATAAACTGTTCTGGCAGTAATCTGGATTGGGGAGTGATGTATTGCCAAATTTCTGTCGTTTTAGTCCAGGAAGTCAAAGAGAAAGAACAGGAGAGCCCCCTAGGGCAGGAAGTTCAAAGTAACAATGTTGACTACTACTCCCTTTTCTTGATTTTTTTTTTAAACAAGCAAATCTTCTCTTCAGAGTTGCAGTTTAAAGCCAAGAACATGCAGAATTGGGAGAAAAAATAGTTAAATTTGGAGACTTGCAGAGGTAGAATCAGAGTAGTGAAAGCCATTACAGCAACTGAACTAACTGAGGTCAGTCTTTGGTGAATCACAGAAACAGGTGGAGTTGTCAAACAAAGGAATCTTTGTTTACAACATACAAGGAGATCACAGGGAATACGTTCCAAAGCCTTGACTGAACAGGAGAGAGATTTTTATTTAGTATTTAAGATGAATACTCAGAAGGGAGAGTTTTATTATTCCATGTATGGTTGGTCATAAGGTTGTGGCTGCATGCACATCCACATATGTATTTGTGCAATATGTATTGCATGTTCACCTGAATGAAGCTTGTATTCCACCGAGGGCAGAAACTTCAACGTTAGAATAAAGCAGAGGTAACTGTTGGACAAGGGAAAGGGACTCTGCAGGCTTCAAGAGCAGATAGAAACTAGATGGGGTCTTGGGCTCATTTTCTGGGACAAGGAATGCAAGGCCTTGATTGCTTTTGAAATAGTACTAGGAGTTTTGCCACTGATTTATTGTCTCAATAGCTTAGGCTATTTCCTGGTCTGGTGGTGACTGTTAGTTTTCCCATTGCCTTGTTCCCTCAAAATCCTTAAGGAGTGAGGTTTTTGCATTTCTTTTTAAGAACCTCCCAGGAAGTTTTGGAAGAAGTGTGCTTGGGCAAGTACACAGGTGGGGTATAGATCATTGAAAATAGCTGGGGACAAAAAATGACTTTTCTTATGTCAGGAAAACTATATGTCATCTTAATTTTCTGGGAACCTCTAATTCTTTCTGCTGATGTTACCAGCAGGCTTCTGAGATATTACTGATTGTTCTCTTGAACCTAAGGAAAAAGAAATGTAGAAAGCAAAAGACAAAACTTTAAAATCTATCCTCCAACTCATCAATTCACTGCAGCCACCTCTCTGTCTTTCCCTTTCTCTTTTTCTTTATCTTTCTCTCTCACTTTCTCTCTCACATATGCACAACACACACAAATCATCTTAAAACAATTTTTAATTTTCCCTATTCCATTTTAATATACTTGAGGCATGATCATTTTCTTAGTAAATACAAGAAAAAAAAATCTAGGATTCCATCATTCTGTGTGATTAAAGTATAGAGGAATTTACTTCTAATAGCACTTATAAAAACATATTTTATTTATGGAATATTATATAATCAGGTGCCTGCATTTTTCTTATTCTCCAACTAGTGTTATTTGGCAATTAATATTTTGTCAATCAATATTCCCCTATATCTGAATGTGTGGGCAGTGAGAGATGAGTTAGAGGCAAGGATGGTGAACACTCCCAACAACTGCAGACTACATATATCTTAAGCCATGATTTTCTTTGCAAAGGTCAACATTGATAATGTTCTAGTCATACCTCCGTGTACCAGGAAAGAAGTAGCATATTTCTTGAAAGACACAGCTATCAAAGCTCCATTGAGAAACTGTAAAGATGGACAAGCGATTTCCAAATTACATATCTGATAATGGACATCTACTCTGATTATTTAAATATGAATAAAAATAAAAAAACCTTACTAATAACCAAAAAGAGTATCCAATTTTACATGTGAAGGAAATAATGGAAGAGACATGTCACCAAAAGTATATGGATGGCTTATAGGCACATGACAAATTTCTCAACATTTAGACATTAAAGAAATACAAATTAAAATCATAATGAGACATGCTTACATATCTATTAGAATGGCTAAAATTATAAAGGCTAATTGTACTTGGTCTGAGCTAGATTGAGAAGCAACAAAAAATCTAAACTGTTGTTGGCATATATCATGATACAACCACTTTGGAAAATAGTTTGAAAATTTTTTTAAATGCAAAATATGTTGCAGTTACAAAAATAGCCATTTTACTTCTAGGCATTTAACCAAGAGAAACAAACCCTATGTTCATACAGGGACTTGTATATGAATTTCATAGCAGCTTTATTTTTAAGAATTGAAAACAGTGGAAATGTTCATCAATGTCCATCCATAGAGCAAAGAAAAATTATGATCTATTCATTAAAGAGATTACTATTCAACATCAAAATGAACTATTTACAATTGGAGATTCTCAAAGTAATGATGCTGAGAAAAGAAAAGCCAGGCAATGAATAGTATATACAGTGTGATTCCATGACTATAAAAAATCTAGAAAATACAAATTTATATATAGTCACAGTCATCAAATATATTGGTGTGATTTTAGTGCCTTCTTCTGTGATCCTATAGCTCCCTACACTTGTATCTCTGAGCATTTGTTACACCATGTGTAAATATGAACTCTTTCTCTTCATTCTGTCTTACTAGAATAAGAGTCCTTGAAATTTTATGGACAATTGAACTCTCAGTTATTAGCAGAAATTCTATCACACAGTAAGTTTCCAAATATAAAAGCCAGAGTTTTACAATGACTTCTAAGCTTTACATGATCTAGCCACTCATTTAACCTCTGTGACCTCTTTCCCTGCTACTCTTCAGTCACTCACAGTGGCCTCCTTGCTATTCCTCAGATATGCCAGGCATGATCCAACCTTATGGCCTTCAAGATAGCCAATTCCTTTGTCTGGAGTGACCTTATTGCTGATAGTTCTGGGCAAATTCATCACCTTTCCATACCTTTGTTCAATTGTCAGCTTCATTGTAACTACCCTGATCTTCCTATTAAAAATTTTAACTCCCCATCCCCTGCCTAGCAACCTTGATTTTTCTCACCCTGATCGAGTTTTTCTTTTTCCCCATTGTACTCATCCGTTTTGAATGCACTATGCCATTTTTATTAAGGTTTATAGCTTTGAATTGTCTCACCCATTAAAATAAAAGTTCTACAAAGCCAAGTATTTCATTTATCAGTGTAGTCTGAAGTAATATCTGCCATATAATAGTTCAGTAGACAACTGGTAAATTTCAAAATAAATTAATGTTGAGAATATACTGAATTTCACAAGTCATTTCAATATTTATTTCCAAAAAATAAACTATGTAAAACATACCTTAAATTTACTTTCAAAATATTTTATAGCATATAATGGACAATATACATAAGCCTTAAAGAAACAATCCTATAAATAACCATTTCATACCTACTTAAAAACTACATAATACCACACTCCTAGATCCTCTCTGAACGCTCTAAAATAACCCTAAAGGAAATACAATTTTAAAAATAACAGATTTTTTGTCAAATAATTTAATAAAATAAAAGTTTCATTCATCTATGTAGATCATAATAAATGTTTTTAATAAGCATGAAATTATAACTCTGAAGTGTGCTAAAATGAAACCACCTGCTAAGGGTGAGAGAATAAAAATAAACATCATGTTTCCAAATAAGAGGAATTTATTACCTTTGAATCAAAGCATGTGGATTTGTTCAAACTGGCAATAAAGGAATATGGAGACACAAACCATAGAAAGTCATATTTTAGATTTCTAAAAGACTTCGAAGTGAAGAGTATACATTCACTTCTCACTTATTGCTCCTACATATTCATGAATTTGAGAGAAAATATAGGCCCTGTGTGTCTTAGCATCTAATGGGATATTTTTTGATATTTACATGCTTACACATAGTATGTGTTATAGTCTTCTCTTTTACATGCTGTAAAAAGGTTAACCCCTTTTCTGCAGAGATCTGAAAATGTGAAACAGTGCCTGAGTAGCTGAATTCATCTAATTCAAATTTCTTGCAGGTCTAAGACCTATTGTTTTTCACTTGACTGCCTCCTTTTTCATCTGTCAATTGGTTACAAATTCTGGTACTGAAGAGAATACATTGGGGCTGGTGGCTCAGTGTGTTAAAGCCTCTGCCTTCAGTTCAGGTCATGATCTCAGGATCCTGGGATCGAGCTCCACATCGGGACATAATGTAACGACAGATAGTTTATATGGGAGCCCTTTGGGTACTCTGGTGGATGAATGTTTTTAAATTAGTTTTTCATGGACATGGGGAGTTAGAGACGAGAAGGGAGGTGGGGGAAATTGGAAGGGGAGCTGAATCATGAGAGACTATGGACTCTGAAAAACAATCTGAGGGTTTTGAAGGGGCGGGGGATTTGGAGGTTGGGGTACCAGGTGTTGGGTATCATAGAGGGCACTGCTTGCATGGAGCACTGGGTGTGGTGCAAAAAGAATGAATACTGTTATGCTGAAAATAAATAAAAAATTAATTTAAAAAATATTAGTTTTTCGTAAACTACAAAAAAAAAAAAAAAGAAAAGCGCTCCCATTTATAGCGTACACTTTATGGTTCACAAAGCACGTGCCAACAATAAAAATAATAATGGGTTACCGTTACACTTCATAGAAAAGGAGGTACAGGGAAATTGAATGAAAGGGAATAACAAAGTAGGTTCATAAGTCAATCTTCCTTGTAAAAAAATTAACCTGAAATTGCGTTTCTGCCACCTCTCCTGTGTGACATTTTATCGATGGGAGATGGAAAATAAATGGTCTGGTTAACCTTTCCCTCCCCCTCAAAACCCATTATTTGAAAACACAAAAAGGGAAGTGAAGGGAGAAATCCTCCCACTCCCATTCCCACTCACCTCCATAGCCACCTCCTCTTCCAAGAACCTAGCAGACAAGGTGCCAAGAAGTGTTAGGTACCAGCAGTGGTCTCAGATCTCATTCAAGGATCATGGTGAAAGGCATTCAAAGAGATTGTGGGGGCACAGGGATCCAATTAAGGGGGACAAGTTTAAGGTTTGCCTGTTCCCCTAAAAACTAATGGCACTAGAGAAGATGACCTTTGGGAACTATAGCATAATGGATACAATGTGTAAAAAGCTTCAGTGAGTCATGGTGGGAAGAGGCCAAGAGGGCAGCAAACACAGTCTTAGATGATGTTATTAATAGCACTATAGGCTCTAGATTTCCTGTGGTGGTGTTCTTGGCAAGACCAGCCCGGCCAAAGTGGATACTCTCAACCTGGAACAGAGGGTCTTGGAGATGCCAGCACGTGAGGTATGATGAGAGGGTAAAATGATAGGAGGTGTCCTTTGGAAGGACTGACTCCTTGACTTTAAAAGGGAGAACCCAAATCTGTAGGTGAAATCTTTCTGGCTACAAAGAGGGCCAAGGCCTCCTAAGGTCAAGGTCTCCTCGTCACTTGCAAAGATGTCGAAGAACATATTCAGACATTTCAAAGATGTCCTCATATCATTGGTTCCCACTCTGGAATTCTATCAATAAGGTGAGAGTTCCTCTAGTTGAAAAAGAGATCTAAAAAGACTTCCCTTTCTCATGTAATTTCTGTAACCTCCAGGACACACCCACCTCCCCCTTCCAGCTCTGTAATGAAGCCACAGCTGGTGCCAATTTGTGGAACTCCTTAAAGGCTATTCTCCCTTATATACCCCGGGACCAAGTTCCCATGCTCCCTCACCCGATTTCCTGCACTCACCTCCCACCTGGTGTGTTCACACCTGCAAGTGCCTTTTACCAACCCCTTTGCCAAAAGGCAGCCAGAGTGACCTTTCAAAGACCTATCAGTTCCTGGCATTTGTCTCCATAGAAATCTGCACTGATCTTCTAACAAATTCTCAGTCCTCCAAAGGCACCCATAATCCTCCCATCAGTCTATTCATACCCGTCCAACTGACTGATGCCTGTTCTGCCCCATCTCTCTGCCCTTCAACCACACTGCCTCCTTCTTCCTGTGGAGACCTCTCATGCCACCTGCCTCCAAGCACAGGTGATTCCCATTGATGGGAAGACCCTCTTCTCTCCCCCATCTCCCCACTCCAGTTACTCCCACTTATTCGTGAGCTCACAAGCCCCATGGTACACACTCTCCATGCAGCCTGCTCTCTCTTTTCTAGCACTGGCCTCCGTTTCTAGCTGTGCTTGTATCATGGATGTCCCTCCCCAGCTAGCCTCCAAGCTCTCTTTCCCTTTAGCTCCAACACCTGACACAGTGCCTGGCACGTAGTAAGCCCTGGCTAGCTTCTAAGAGCCTCACTGAGGGACTGAAAGCATTTTAAAAATGTCACCACGTAGGCTCCAAACTGTAGGCAGAAAAAGCTTTGCCTGGATTGACATTTTAGAGACGTATTGGTCAAGTTGGATGTGTTCACTGACTTTACCTTGTAAAATTTAAAAAAAAAAAAAAAGACCTCTGTATCGCTTCGCATCTACCGAAGGCGCATGTATACTCCTAGACCACGTTATGAGCTTAATGGAAGGAGACAAGATGTTTTCGCTAAGAAAATGTATAAGACTGTTGAGGTCAAGTGGGAGGAAACAGTCCGTTTGTTGGAGCATTGCTATCTTACTCTATCACAGCCACTCATAAAAATCTGACACGGGGTGAGTCAGAATTGTCTGTCGGAGATGAGTTAGATCTGGCTCATGTTCCTACAGACATGAAAGCCAGAAACGAAGAAGGAGGCTTTGAAAGCGTGGGTTGAGGAGGCCGTGTGGTTCACTGCGATGAGCTAAGTGCCCAGGGCCACCAGCAGACATGCTGGCCTGTATCCTTCCTTTGTTCTGGGGTCCCTCTTGCACCATGTGGTGAGGCTGGTGGCTGGGAGCAGCTCAGGACAGTACCCGGTGGCATCTTAATTCTCCCACCCTCCTGTGGGCTCCAGTGGGCTCCAGTAGGTCCCAAGGGACAGCCTGCCTTCCTTGAAAAGCCCAGTAGCACTGGGAGCAGAAACTGGGGCCAAAGAGTGAGCACCCTGTTTGACAAGCTGGAGCAGCCACCTCTTCTTCAGATGCAGGGGGAGCCCTGGCATGCTGACTCCTCCCTTCTCCCTTTCCCCTTTCCTCTCTTCCTCCCTCTTTCCTTCCCCTCTCTCCTTCCCTGGTGGTGCCCTTTCCCAATGCCCACTTCATCCCTTTTCCTTTCTACATACCTGTCTTCTAGAGTTTCTTCTCTTTCCTCCCCATTACTTCCCTTCATCTGAATCTCCTCTTTGGTCCCTTTGTCCCTGCTCTCTGCTCCTCCTCCCCTTCCCTGGCCCCTGTTCAGCTCCATACTGAATGCAGGCAGAGCTGGACTAACATGCTCACTTGCTAGCTCAGCCACCCTCCAGAGAAGTCACTCTTCGGTGGCCACCTTCCTGACCCCCTGGTCGCTTCTCCACTTGTTCAGATATTGCTCTGAAGTCTGAGGAGGACAGAGCGGGGCTGCCACAGAAGCAGGCCAGAGGAGAAACCAAAACATGTGTCCACACTGTCCCCCAGCACTGCTGCTCTGAGAGCTTTCAGAGTCCTCAACAGGGTTAGGATTTAGGGGCTTCTTCAGAACCGGGAGTGAAAACAACCATAGGTCAAAAGAAAAGCTATGGCACCCACAAAAAATAATAATCACAAATGAAAACTATGTTAACTCTGAGTCCCAAAGTCGAAAAATTGCCTTGAATCTGTCTCTAGAAAGCACCCAAGGCCTCACTCTCTGGGTTCTGGGTGCCCTGGAAATGGCAGGAGGCTCTGAAAAGCGCGTGGGGGTGCCGAACTATGGGGGCTAGCCTGCCCTCTGGCGGGGGGGGGGGGGTACCTCCTGTGGCGCTGTCCCGGCCTGACCCCCTGCGGACAGGGTGTGGCACAGCGTCTGGGGTGGTCCTGGAGCCCTGGGGTTGGCGGGAGGCTGGGGCCCAAACATCCCACGCCCAGCTTCTGGACCGCGTTTTCTGCTTCAGGTGAGGGCGCGTCGTGGTGTCACTTTACCTGTGAGCAGAGGGTCCTCCAGAGAAGCCATTGGGCGGGGAGGGGCAGCAGGCGGCGGGAACGGGAACATGACACCACGGCCTCATGGGCTAGGCTGGAGCATGAGAGTGCAGGGGCAGCGAGTATGGTGGGTCCTGCAGTCCCGAATGGGCTGCAGCACAGCACCCTGGCGCTGCGCGCCCCTCCTTCCCGCCTGGGCAATTAGCAAAGCCCCTTCTCCCGGCTGCCCCCGACCCGCCCCCGCCCCCGCCCCCCTCCCTCCTGAGTCCTCTGAGAGCTCACTTCCAGCTTTGGAAATTAGCAAAGACCCTTCTCTACGCTGGCCCCACCCCCTAACTTCTGAGGCCTGAGCCCATGCTGGGGTGCGGGGCTAAGCCCTGGCATGCTGCTGCATTGCCAGCGCCTGCACTGGGCAGCCGCCTAGCCAGGCTCCCTGAGCGGGTGTCCACGCGCAGCCTGGCTGCCAAAAGATCATCAGTCCTAAACGCCGGCTGCACTCTTGGGTCAGTTTGCTGGCTTCCAGTTTGCGCCCAAAGCCAGGAACCAGCTTCCCCAACACAGGCCTGGGCTGAGATGCCTGCCTGGGATCTGTCTGAGCAGTCTCTTCCACTCCAGGCAGGGATGGCACTTCGACCTGGATGTTTGGGTTTCTTGTTTGTTTTTTTGGTCATTGGTTATTACATGACCTCCAGGGTAGGTGCTCCACAAAGGGAGTGAAAACAGGACGCCATATATAGCATACAGCCATTCTAGAAAAATAGCTTGGGGTTCTCTCGGAAACGCGGCATTGGTCCTTGCACTATGGTTTAATAGAAAAGGGATTATGCACCAAGTTACTTAAATGAGCATAGGTTGAAATCGTTTACTGAGAGTAAATATTTTAAATAGTTATATTTTAACTAAATCTATTATCAATCATAAATCTATTACACCAAGGTTACAGGCAATTTAAAAGCAAGAGCACTCTCTTCAGGGTTTTAAATAACCCCTGTCTGTCTTGGCACAAGAAATGCAAAGATAGGAAATGGTTTGTAAAAGATCATATAATAGATTTTACTAATTCTATTTATTTGACAGACAGAGATCACAAGTAGGCAGAGAGGCAGGCAGAGAGAAAGATGGGGAAGCAGGCTCCCGGTCAAGCAGAGAGCCTGATGAAGGGCTCGATCCCAGGACCCTGAGATCATGACCTGAGCCCAAGGCAGAGGCTTAACACACGGAGCCACCCAGGCGCCCCCAGATGAAATACATTTCTGACTTAGAAACTTCAGATAGAATTATTTTGTCCATGATGACAACTGAAGAAAATGTGTCATCCCTAAACCTAACCTTAAACCCTACCAACGCTGAAACCTAAGCTGACCTTAAAGCCCAAACTAGAACCCTGAATCCCAAACCTGGAATGGAACCCAAAGCCTGTACCTGAGCCCTGGATCCAAGCCCTGAACCACGAACCCAAACCCTAAACCAGACCTCCAAGTCATGAAACCTGAACCCAAATCTCAGCATGAAGTCAAACCCCAAATTTGACCTTGAACTTTATCCCATAAGCCCTGAGTCTTAAAGCCTAAATCATAAACTTAAAGCCCTAAACTATAACTCTGTTCCCTGTCCTTCACTCTAAACCCTCACCCTAACACTAAACCCAAAGCCTGATCTAGAACTCTGACTAAAACCTGAACCTGTACCCAAATTCAAATGCTTCACCACACTTTGCTTAGGCACTTGCCATTGATGGATATTTGCAGTTTCTACCTTTTGATTCTTGTGAACATTGTTTGGGTTGGGGGCTAGGGTTAGGGTCTTGGATTAGGGTAGGGTCCAGGCTTGAGACCAAGTTGAGGTCAGAGTGTGGGTCTGCATCAGGGCCATGTTCAGTGACACTGTTTGGGTCAAGGACTGTTGTAATTCCACATTGTTTCCAATTCATTGTTCCTTAGCTATTTGGGGGGAAGTTGGGGGGTATTGGGCTCCATGCAGCTTGAATTTCCGGAATGAAATGGCATCAGCTGGACCCCAGGAGGGAGCAGGACCTTCCACTGAAGGGTGAGCTCCCACAGTCCTGCACTGCCTTGCACCGCCTGCAGAGGGCGCCAGACCCCAGCTCCCGCCCTGAGCCCAGGCTGCACAGCCACAGCTGGGACCAGAGCCCCGCCTCTTCAGGACCCACTGCGGAGACTTCTGGAGAATGTGGGGCGCCTCCCACCCTGACAGGACAAGCTGAGGAGGGTGTGGCTCTGCATCCACACTGACCGGACCCGTTGTGGAGGACGCGCCCACACTGGCAGCAGTCCAACCTCCTAAGGACCAGATGCTGGAGGAGCTGAGGAGAAGCCGCCTGAGTGCACTGTCAAGGGGTTCGTGGTCTCAGGACCCCACAGAGAAAGGGAGCCCTATGTAGACACTGGGGCTTCCGTCGTTTTGTGTGAGGAGACGTGGACTCCTGCTGTGCTGTGCGCGGGGCTGTGGGGTCCCCCCTTTCTGGGCTCGGGTGCTCCTAGGTCCTCATCTGTGTTTGTGTGCTCGCGGATTCGGTTCCTGGGGCTCCTCAGATGGTCTGAGGTCAGGGAGCGTCCGCCTGCTTCGGTGCTTGTGCTCTCCCCACCTCAGCCCTGCGGGGTCCTTCCCGTGTCCACACCCACTCCAGGCTTGCGCCGAGTCCGGAAATTCGGGAGCCAGAGTGAGGACTCTGTAGACGGTTTTGGGGAGAGTAGGTATTTTCCCAGTGTGGGTTCTACCCTGAGCACAGTGCCTCCCCATCTCCGTGTGTACCCCTCCCTGTCTGTCGTCATTGTTGCAGGGCTGTCAGATGACAGGTCTGTCACCTTCTTGGTTCAGGGGCCTCCCGGGTATCTTGCTGTCTTGGATGCAGGTGTAAATGAGATCGTTCTCAGCAGTCTCTTTTTGATGGTTCCTTCCGAGCACGTAGGAGTGCCACTAATTTGTGCATATTGATTTTGTTCCTTGCAAGTTTTTGAATTTATTAGTTCAATTGGCCTTAAACTCAATCTGCCAGTTATTTGACCAGCAGCATGGGTTTAATTGGGAAGAGCAGAGAATGGCAGTCTGGGCTGAGCAAGCTAAGGTCCCATCACAGGCAAGTGCGAGAAACAAAGGAGAGGAACATTATTTCATGGAGGAGGAAGAAGTTGGGAAGGGTGCTTGAAGGAAAGTCCCTTGGAGAAAGGCAGGGTGATGGAGAATTCTCACCAGCTGAGCTGCAAAGCTCCTACAAAAAGTCAGGAGATGAACCTCCAGCTTCCCGTGTGAGGCCTGGAATTGGTGAGTCTCTCCTGTGGGGGATTGCAATGTGGGGTCTGTAATGGGCACTGAGCACCAGGCGCTCCCTTCCAGCCTCCCCTTCTGGCATCCCCAGTCCACTTTACTGGGGCTTCCCTTCCTGCTTTTGCACAGTTCTAACCAGCTTGTGGTGGAACGTTGTGGAAAAACTGAAATTCCAAATCCACTGCTTCTACTGCACCTGAGATACAGGGGCCCATGATTTAATTCTCCCACGAGTCTCTTGCTAACATGTGTCCTCTCCATGTTGGGTGACCTGGATCTGGGAGGGCTTGGACTCCATCCCAATGTCTGATGTTCTCTCTGCTTCCGTGTCGTCGTGCTAACATGGTTGTTTGGAAGATTCATTTCCTCTGTGGTGATTTCAAAGTGCAGTCAGCTTGTTATAGCAGCACAAATACATGCTCTCTCCACACTCAGATTCCCCAGCCGTCATTTCTTTACCACGTTTGCCACATCACACGGGATGCTTCAGTGTGTTTGATCCCACACCAGGACAATGTCCTGCAGAACCACCACATAACCTGAAATGAGGAGATCATTACAGAAACCATCCAAGGGTTAGTGTTAGGAACCAGGGACATGGCAGGGCTGATCTGAAGACCCCATGGAGAGCTGTCTGGGTGGCTGAGTTGACAGTGGAGGTGAGGGTGAGTGTCTGGCTCTGGCTTTGTGTCCAGGAGTCAGCTCTGTGTGGGTGTGTCCTTAGCTAGGCATGCAGATTTCTGCTCCTCTGAATCCTTTCCGGAGTTCCAAATGGCACAGTTTCCTTCTGGGCAGCAGGCTGAGTCCTCTGGGATTGCCCATGTGTCCCCAAATTGTAGGGCACCTACTGCAAGGCCTTTGGGGTCAGAATCTTGAAAAGCAAACCAAAGGTTATGGTTAGGGACCACAACATGGCAGGCCCGATCTGCCAGCACTCTGTCCATCTTTCTGGGGGAGGGGGCAGTCGAGGGATTTGTTCAGGGTGAGTGTCAAGCTCCAGGTTTGCATCCAGGGGCCTGCTGAATATGGGGCTGTCCAGAGGTAGGAATGCAGATTTCAGTTCCTCTGAATCCTTTCTGGAGTTCCAAATGGCATGGTTCCTTTCAGGGTGGCAGGGTTAGTCCTATGGTGTTCCTCACTGTCCCCAATCTCTGAGGCTTTGGAGCCAGGCCGTCGGGGACAGACAAACACAGGCTGGAGAGCTTTAATGTCAGAAATGTATTTTCGCACAGATCTGGAGGCCAGAAGTTCCAGATCAAGGTGCCAGCAAGGTTGGTCTCCAGTGAGCTTTTTCTTGTTGTTCTATAGATCACTACCTTTTCAACTGTGCCCTCAGATGACCTCTTCTCTGTGGGCCCCCAGAGGGGAGGTAGGGGGAGTGCTTTCATGTGTTTCACCCTTATGAGGACACCAGTCCTAGCAGATTAGGACTCCTGTGACCTCACCAAGCCTTCAGTACCTCCTTCTAGGTAGGCCCTATCTCCAGATGCAGTCACACTGGAGATTAGGAATTCTTCATATGACTTTTGTGGGGACACAATTCAGTCCATAACAATTAGTACAGGAGAAAAGCCATGGAGAGAATTCTAGAGGAGTCACACGTTGATGTTATAAGGTAAGTGGGTATAAAAGAGCACCTCTGAAGTCCAATAGGTCATTAGAGCTAGAGGCTGACAGGAAAGTCCCGTACGTGCCACAGTTTTGAGTTTGATGCAAGCGCAACTCTGAAGGGGAGATATTTGGGAGGCCTTGGCCGACCACTACTTCCAGCCAGGGGTGATTCTGGAGGGAGTATCTCTCGGAGTGCTGCCTAGAATCAAGACTTTGGGGTTGGAAAAGTGCCACTTCCAAAGCTGGAGAAGGATGGTGCTGTAAGTTACTTGAAGAGTACTGTTCTGGGAGATAGGAGATCTGGGGTGTCTTCTTTGTTCTGCTGCTGACCAGATGTGAAAATGCAGATTAACTCCCTAACCATCTCAGTTCTACCACCATGTGCTGCTGTCATGTGTGCCAAGCCCCAGAGTTAGTTTGATCCATAAGCAGAAGCCGGTCTTTTAGTTCCCAATCTCTTAATCGGGCTGATCGTCACAATATATAGCGGACACGTGACAGCCACCGGGGAGAAGTAAGGGTTGTCTTCCCCTCAGGGAGAGTGGAAAAGCTCTAGGAGAGGGCATACCCGTAGACCAAAGGCAGCCAGTGCTGGGGAGTGGAGCCACGGGGAAGAGTGTGCTGATGACAGCCTTGTGGAGGGAGGGCAGAAAGAGCCACCACCATGACACTTGAGTTACAGATCGAGCTTGGGGATAGAGAAGGGATCAGGGCACGGTAGAGCAGCAGCTGGCAAAGTGATTCTGTTGAGCTTAAGCTCATAGTGCCTTAGCGAATTAGAATGGGAAATGCCTTGCTATTGTCTGTGACTCTGTGATTGTGTGAGTATGAGTGACAGAGTGGGGACAAAGAGAGAGGGAGAGAGAATACATTAAATTTTAAAGAAGGACAATAAGGGACGCCTGGGTAGCTTACTCAGTTAAGCATCTACCTTTGGTTCAGGTCATGATCCCAGGGTCCTGGGATTGGATCCCATACCAGGCTCTAGTGGGGGGCCTGCCTTCCCTCTGCCTGCAGCCCCCCTTGCTTGTGATCTCTCTCTTCCTCTGTAACAAATAATAGTAAAAAATAAACAAGGGCGATACGTTATGTTTACTTTTGTTTCTGATGCCAGACATGGGTTCAGAGGATTGAAGAGGGAGATCCAAGGAGCTAGCCTCTCAAGAGGAGTGAATACCTAGTCACTGGTAAGACCCCTGGTCCTGCAATACAATATGGCTCCTGTGATCTGGGTCCTGTTAAATGCCCCTCGCCATCCTTCACCCGATAGTTTGATTCTTCATTGCGTTCAGTGTGGGGAACTGGGAGAAGCTATGACACTTGGCCCTTTGTGGAGGAATGTTAGTAGTATAAATAGCAATAGTTATCAGTTCTGGAGCACTTCCATGACTCTGCTGCAGGCACTCTGCTGTGACCTGGGTTTATAGCAGTGAGATAAACATAGAAATAGATGTGGGCTCTGTTCCCAAGAATCTGAAACCCACTATTCTCCTTGTCCCCTTCCCATTCTGTCTTCTTCAGCCCTTGTGCAATCCCACCAAGCAGGAAGCTTGCTTCTCCCCTTCCCTCTCCTGCTCCCCCTGCTTGTGCTCTCATTCCCTCTCTCTGACATGTAAATAAATCAAATGTTTTAAAAAATTATAAAAAAGGCAAAACAAATAACCATTTTTGGAGAGTGATTTTCTGAATGCAGTTATGGGCAGTGCTGGGTACTGAAGAAGACGCTCTGCTGACCAGAGGAGTGGGGAAATTACAGAACAAATTCCACAGGTCATTGAATATATCACATTCATCACCCCACCCATAGCACTCATTAATCTCTAGCCCAGCCAATATGTTGGTTATAAAAATGAGCTTTCTCCAAACTGACAGGAAGTTCTCGTTTTAGCAATGTAAATCATTCTGATCTTTATCACTAATGTGATCTAATCCTGTCTAGTAAAGAAACTTGAGAGTTCTATATCTCTGTAAGCATTTAAGAAAAACAATGGACTCTACTCTAATTACTTTTTAACTAACTTGACTTGCCAAAGGAAGGAGAAAGTAAATATCAGAAATCTTACCACTAAGCACAAGTTGCAAGTTATACCTGCCAAAATGTGGTTCAAAATATAAGTAACCAGTCTCCTTAGAAGCCTTTTACCTTCTTATATCTGTTATGTTGGGTAAATGAGTAGTTACTAGAATACAGCTGGCTCAGTGATCACAATTCTGCTTACCCTCAGAAATATAAATAGATTACATGTTTAGCCCGGTAACTGGACACTGATATAGAATTATTCACTGGCTGATTCCTAGATCAGAAACCACAAAAAATTTTTCTTTTTTATTGAAGTATGGCTGTTACAATAGTCTCACCTGTACCTCATAGAGATTGACTTAACTACTCTATACGTTACAACTCTAGATGTAACATTTTAATAAAACAACAATATCTTTGATGGTATCATGGAAATGTAAGTGCCTTGTGCACTTTTCTTAATGTGTATAATTACCTAAACATCATAGTAAGTAAATCAAGGCCATTGTCAAGCTTCCGTCAAGGAGAGTCCTTAACTAGAGGGATTTCCCATTGCTCTCAGGATGATAACCTCTGAGTTACAGGTTCCGTTAGTTGGCCACACACATTTGGAGCCTTGTGGACTTTCTGACAGCTGAGCAGCATATCTGTTTCAAGCATTGTGATCCCTGTTCTTACTGCAAGAGTGACAGTTGTCACTTTTCCTTTGACCCCTGTCTTTAGGAAAGTGTCTGACTCAGAAAGTCGAGTCAGTACCCCCCAAAAATATTTTCAGGAGAACCACCTCAAAGATGATCACCTGAGATACTGTCAAGAAAAAAAAAAACTGAAATTCTAAGCAACATCCATAAAAAGTATTTTCATGTTGATAAGGAAAGATTTTCCCCTAAATACCAGAGAGGCTCCATGAAAGTGAGATTTTTACCTATTTTGTTCACCGTGTCACCAGTCCCTAGAAGAGCGCCTAAGACATCACTCAAGATTAGGTTGCTTTGAATGAATCAAATGAATGAATGAACTGTAGCCTTTGATAGTGAGGTAGTTTATGGTCCTTAGGCAAGAGATGTGATTTGTGTTGGGATTTCAAGAATGGGAGGTGCCGAAGAGAAAATTGAGAAGCTAAATGTGAAAATATGCAATTTACTGACTGGAGTAGTTCTGAATATATTTCAAACATAATTAAACTATGGCTGTGGGTCTATATGCGTTTTCATAATTTTCCCTTGAAAATGTGAGGCATACAGATGTCATCTCCAATGAATTCTCCTTGTCCGTATACAGAATCACCAAAAAAAAAAAAAAAAAAAAAGGCATTCTGACAGTCTTCAGACCATCCACTCCAGGATTGTGACTCTTTCTTCTCCATGTTCTTTCTGACATCATGGACTTTCAGGTTGACCTCTCTCATCTTGGGTCCCACTCTCATTAGCTGTAGAAGTCATGCGATGTTTGTGATGTGAGGGTCGCAATACTCTCTGACTTTTGGTTACAATATGTCTTTGAAAGCCAGTGTTTATTCTGCTTTTACAGCATTTCTCCATTTGAATTGGCCACCTTTTAAGTGGTCATTAGCCACATGTGGCTACTAGCCATGGGACTTGGACAGCAGAGGTGTGGAAAGTCTGCACATTCTTCCACTCAAAGGATATTGTGAGTTATGCTACATCTTTTTTTTTGAAGTGCCTTTTTTAGATATTTAAATTCAATTAGCCATTAGATAGTACATCATTGGTTTCAGAGAATTCAGTAACTCATCAGTTGTGGATAACCCTTGGTGCTCATCACATCACGTGTCCTCCTTAATGCCTATCACCCAGTTTCTCCATGTCTCCCACTCCCCTCCCCCCCAGCAACTCTCAGTTTGTTTCCTATAGTTAAAGGTGCCTCATGGCTTGTCTCCCTTTCTGATGACTCCCATTCAGATTTCCCTCCCTTCCCTCTGATCCTCTGTACTACATCTTAATCTCAACAGTCAAGCAGTGGTAGTAATTCAGTCATGGAGTCATGCATATTCTAAATCTGATGAGGTGGATTCCCATACTGCCTTTGTCTCTTCTAGAGCGCTTACATTTGTTATATTATTGCTGCGGCGTTCATGTTTCTCGTTCACTGAATGTCTGATAAAAGAATTAATAAAATGTGTGACTGCAGAAAATACAATGGTCATGGATGATGAAGATTTTCTCCTTGACCAGACTCGAGTCAAGTTCCTCTGAGTCCTCTTTCTGTCTAGCCTTGACCTTAGGCTCCGCCCACTTAGCCCAGTTTTAGCAAGAAATCTGCTTGGTCATTTTTCAGCAATCTTCTATCCTACTCTTGATATCTGATCAAATTCCTTATCTCTCACCCCTGGTATCTTACCACTTTTTTTTTTTTTAAGATTTATTTATTTTGACAGAGAGAGAGCCTGAGCAGGGGGAATAGCAGAGGGAGAGAGAGAACCAGACTCCCCACTGAGCAGCAAGCCCAATGCCAGGCTTGATCCTGGGATCAGATCATGACCAAGCCAAAGCCAGAGATTTAACCAACTAAGCCACCCAGGTGCTTCAGTATCTATAACCCTTAATATCTGATCCAATCCCTTATTCCCAGGGCACCTGGTTGGTGCAGCTGGTTGAACGTTTGACTCTTGGTTTCTACTCTGGTCATGATCTCACGGTCCTGAGATTAAGCCTCACCTCAGGCTCTATGCTCAGTGAAGAGTCTGATTAAAATTCTCTTTCCCTCTCCCTCTACCCCTACCCCTGCTCCCTCTCTCTAAAATGTATTAATAAGTCTTTTAAAAAATTCCTTATCCCGTGATCTCAATAGTTTATGACCCTAGCCTTCCTTCAACAATATTACTGTCCAGATGGTTTAGCCAGAATCCCTTCATCCTTACCCTTGATGTTCCATCTTAATTTTACATTCAGTGATCCCCACCATGCTCTTTAGCTGTAAATCTCCATTTGTCTGAGCTGAGCCAGATTTCTCTCCCATACTATACAATAAAATCTCATCATAGTAGCATCCCTTGAATAAAATCTTCCTTACTCTCTTTAATGGGTGTCACAATATTTTTTTTTTCTTTAACAGTCAGGAGGGTGCTAATGGAGTACCATGACAAAAGGCCTAACTTCCTATAATGGACATTTCCTTGGTTTACCTGACAAATACTCTTTCTCTCTTCTAAGGAAAATTTCCGGTTCTCAGTATAACTGCCAACTGGCCCAGGGGTGGACAAGTGAGGCAGATGAGACCAAAATGAAAATTCTGTTGAGACACTGGACCTTGAGGATTCAAGCCAAGGACATAAAAGTGTTGGTACTCCATTATTCTGATGGTCCGTTAACTCTTGCTTTTTTGGTTCCTGTGTCTATCACTGCCCCTGCCTTTTTGAAGATAATGACCATTCATCTGAGTACACGGTTCACAGAATCCCTTTGCAGTGGCCCATGCGGGCCAAGGTAGTAGAACATAATAGATCTCTGTAAGTTTTTAAAAAATGTCTTTGTCCCTGTTGCCCATGGCCATTAAAGACCAAAGGTCGGGGGTAGGGGGATATTGGAAAAGGTGAAGTTATAGTTACTCACTGATTTTTTGATTGGTAGAGAGAAAGCAACACCTACATACAGGGCCAGTGGGTGAGTGGAGGAAACATCTTTGGCTCTAGGAGGAATGGGGGAAGGAGGAATATTAATAATCTTTGTCTTTGGAACTGCCCCTGAAGACTTCCCCACACAGGAAAATGACCTAGCGTGACTCTCCTAAACTTCGGCAAGCCCCTTAAATTTAACTGACTTCTAGATCTGATACTCCCTGCTGGATAACTCTGATCATTATTGGATTGTTACTTATTTTATTTTAAAATTATTTTTAAAGAAAATTTTAATCTAAATACAATTAATTAACATATAATACTAGTTTCAGACATACAGGTTAGTGATTCATCAGTCTTTTGTAACACCCAGTGCTCACTGTATCACATGCCTTCCTTAATGTCCATCACCCAGTTACCCCATCCACCCATCCCTCTCCCCTCCAAGAACCCTCAGTTTGTTTACTGTGATTAAGAGTCTCTTCTGAGGGGTACCTGGCTGGCTCAGTGGGTTAAAGCCTCTGCCTTCAACTCAGGTTATGATCTCAGGGTCCTGGGATCGAGCCCCACATCAGGCTCTCTGCTCCCTGGGGAGTCTGCATCCTCCTCTCTCGCTCTTCCTGCCTCTCTGCCTACTTGTGATCTCTGTTTGTCAAATAAGTAAATAAAAATCTTTTTTTTTAAAGTCTCTTCTGGTTTGTCTCCCTCTTTGACTTCATCTTGTTTTATTTTTTTCCTTTACTCCCCTATGATTCTGGTTTGTTTCTTGAACTCCACATATGAGTGAGATCATATGATAATTGTCTTTCTCTGACTGACTTATTTCGCTTGGCATAATACCCTCTACTTTCACCCCTGTCATTGCAAATAATTGCCATTTATTTTAACTCGACAGAGAAGGCCACTAGAAACAGCAGGTGATGGCCCCAGCTCCTGTTCCTCCATGCAGAACATCTGTCAACACCTGTGGACATCTTTTCCTCCCCCCATTCCTATGAATGTTGCTCAGTTGTTACATGGCATGGACAAATGCTGTTGGCTGGTGGCATGGACACACTGGACAAGCTTGGCCTTCGGTAAAACAAAGACTGGCTTCAATTACTCCAACTGAAACAGGAATGCTTGGATGAACAAGCCTGCCAGGAAGTCCCACTGGAGGTACTCAACCTGTGCCCCTTCCCTCCTTGGACCAAGAACCT
Organism: Mustela nivalis; assembly: GCF_964662115.1. NCBI lineage: Eukaryota > Metazoa > Chordata > Mammalia > Carnivora > Mustelidae > Mustela > Mustela nivalis. The sequence continues at coordinate 143,920 of NW_028136270.1, read as the reverse complement.
GAACTTGAGAGATGAATGGCTTATCCAAGGTTATGGCAAGGTTACACAGAGCTGAAACTAGACACAGGTGTACATGCCTATTGATCAAGGCTGGCTGAGAAATCGAACTGCCTCAAATCTTGATTCTTTTTGCCACTTCTTATTCTCTGACCCTGTTTTTCATAGATTAGGATGTAGGAATAATAAAAATATCAGCTAATGGGGTATCCTGACTTTTTGATCTTTTAGTTCTTGTCAGACATTTACCATAATGCTTAGCACATGGATATGTGTGTGCACACACGTGCACATGCATGACACTCAAAAAATTGTTCCCTGATATTAACTTTATCAGTGCACTTTGCATCCACCACCAATTGGCTGTTTTGTCACAAACTGATTAAAGCAGAACTGTCAAGTGAGGAACTTCAAAGCCAAAGCATTAAGTGCTTTGAAAAACCAGCACCTGGGAGGATTTGTCTCAGCATCTGTGATTAGAAGGCAGCAAAAAGAGACTTTGGGGACACAGTTCACCCCTTCATGAAGCAGCCATTCAGAACTTTCTCCGAAGGGCTAATGCCTAATCTTCCAAAGACCAGCAAGAACAAGCTTATGGTCTGTTAAAATCATATTTTTAAAAGATTTTTATTTATTTATTTGAGAGAGAGAGAGAGAGAGAGAGAGAGAGCATGAGAGGGGAGAAGGTCAGAGGGAGAAGCGGACTCCCCATGAAGCTGGGAGCCTGATGCAGTCCTTGATCCTGGGACTCCAGAATCAAAATCAGTTTGATTGACTCAATACAGTCAGGGAGGACAGTCCTCAGGAGTCACAGAATGCTGGTTGCCATGAGGGAGGAGTCTTTTACAAAGTCTGGGCTCTCACAGAAGGAGTCTGAAGCACCTGTATGGAAAGCAGAGGTCAGTTCTGGATTAGAAGCTCTTTCTGAGGGGAAATGAGTAGAAGCAGGGATTAACCAGGACTTGGGCTCTGCTTTATTCAGTTCAAGTTGCTGCAACAAATGATGACAGACTGGGTGGCTGAAACAGCAAAACATGTACTATTCTTTGCAGTTCTAGAGACTGAGAAGTCCAAAAGCAAGATCCTGGGAGATCTGATATCTAGCAAGAGACTGCTTCATTATCTACAAATGCCCATATTTCTGTTGTAGACTTGCATGGATGACAGCTGGCAGAACAATCTCTCAGGTCGTTTCTCAGAAGTGCTTTTATCTCATTCACAAGTGTTCCAATCTCATGACCTCACCACCTCTCAAAGCCCATACCTCCTGATGGCACTCCTTGAGGGTCAGGGCTTCAACATCTGAATTGGGACAAGACACAAACATTCAGTCCATTAGCAAGTGTTGTCATGAGGACAGCATAGCTTATCAACTGGGTATCCCCAGGAATCCATGGGACTAGCAAAGCAGAATCTGGGGGTGTCACTGGTAGGAAAGCAGGAGGTCCCCAAGACAGTCCTCATAGCATTTTACAGAGACAGCAGGACCCTTGAGAAACAATAGTTTCCGTGACCCATACACCAGCCTTTATCTATGCCTGTCCTCCCTGCTGGATTCACAGCAAGCCTACTTCTTTCTTTTCCAGTACAAATGGATTTCCACTCTCTGAATCCTGATGAATTTTTGCTCTTTTGCAGTTAGTAGGTTGTCCCTCAGGATTCTGCATGTCTGGATTTGCAATCGTGGAAACTGCCAAAGGTCTAGGGACCTGCATGGCAGAACCCGGCCTCTACCACTATTGCCCAAGGTAGGGACTCTGGTCCCTTGAGTGTCCTGTGCTGCTGTCAAAGGTCTGTGTGCATTGGCTTATTGTTTTTTTTTTTTTAATGTAATTGCTTATACGTGTGTTTCATCATGCTCAAGTGGCCTTTCTGTGAAAAAGTGGCCAAGCTACACCTAGAAGTCACTGAAGAAAGTTCTAAGAACTCCTGGTTAGTAGGAGGCTAGAGAGAGAGAGAAAGAGAGAAAAGAAATCTGCCTCTCTGCATTTTGCAAGTCCCTGGGCAAAATCTGTTGGCTGTGCACTCCTCACACGAAGATTCCAGGCAGGGAGACCCTCCTGAGCCTCATCTCCCTGAGTTCCTCTTCCAGAAGCAATCCCTAGTTTGAGACCAGGGTTAGCGAAAATAGAGCAGCAAAGCAGGGTCCAGAAGGAAGGACTGCCACAGACCATGGAGCACCAGGGGGACAGGCTGGTACCTCCTCACGGTTGGGGTACAAATGGGCTCAGCTCAGCAGGTATAGGGGTGCCCTTGGCCCCTCTGGTGGGCTTTGCAGTGCCCCAATCTCAGGAAGAAAAAAGGCTGGCTCAGGTGACATATTTTTGACTGGGAAGGAGCTGACAGCAATGGAAATAAACAAGTAGGGAATGATGTTGTAAAGTTGGAGGGTTTGTCCTTTATATCTCAGCTTTCTCTCCTATCTTCCCCTGCTCTGTAGTGTGTTATCAAAGAAGTTTTTGGCATGATATTCCTGTTCACTGATTAACTCTTGAGCTGTGTCTTTTCTGCTGTTCAGCTCATCTGGTGAATTCTTTTACTGTAAAAAGTATCTTGCCCTTGCAAGGGCAATGGCAAGACCTGAGAAATCCCAGAGATTTCAGCTTGCCACCCAGAAGGAAACCAGGCTATTTGGAATGCTGGAAAGGATTCAGAGTAGGGGAAATCGTCTTGGACATCTGAGACCACCCCCACATTCAGCGGTCCACTGGACACAAACCCAGACCTTGATACTGATCCTGAACCATGCTCTCAACTCAGACCCCTGTGATCCTCGCCACAGTGCTTTCAGATCAGTGCAGCCATGCCCATAGGCACAAACTCTTAAGCCTAGATTCTGTCCTGAGAGGTGTGTCCCCGACGGCCTGGCTCCAAATCCTCAAAGATTGGGGACAGTGAGGAACACCATAGGACTCACCCTGCCACCCTGAAAGGAACCATGCCATTTGGAACTCCAGAAAGGATTCAGAGGAACTGAAATCTGCAGTCCTACCTCTGGACACCCCCATATTCAGCAGGCCCCTGGATGCAAACCTGGAGCTTGACACTCACCCTGAACAAATCCCTCGACTGCTTCCTCCCCCAGAAAGATGGACAGAGTGCTGGCAGATCGGGCCTGCCATGTGGTGGGCCCTAACCATAACCTTTGCTTTGGTTCGGTTCTCAGGATTGTGACCCCAAAGGCCTTGCAGTAGGTGCCCTACAATTTGGGGACACATGGGCAATCCCAGAGGACTCAGCCTGCTGCCCAGAAGGAAACTGTGCCATTTGGAACTCCGGAAAGGATTCAGAGGAGCAGAAATCTGCATGCCTAGCTGAGGACACACCCACACAGAGCTGACTCCTGGACACAAAGCCAGAGCCAGACACTCACCCTCACCTCCACTGTCAACTCAGCCACCCTGACAGCTCTCCATGGGGTCTTCAGGTCAGTCCTGCCATGTCCCTGGTTCCTAACACTAACCCTTGGATGGGTTCTGTAATGATCTCCTCATTTCAGGTTATGTGGTGGTTCTGCAGGACATTGTCCTGGTGTGGGATCAAACACACTGAAGCATCCCGTGTGAAGTGGCAAACGTGGTAAAGAAATGACGGCTGGGGAATCTGAGTGTGGAGACAGCATGTATTTGTGCTGCTATAACAAGCTGACTGCACTTTGAAATCACCACAGAGGAAATGAATCTTCCAAACAACCATGTTAGCACGACGACACGGAAGCAGAGAGAACATCAGACATTGGGATGGAGTCCAAGCCCTCCCAGATCCAGGTCACCCAACATGGAGAGGACACATGTTAGCAAGAGACTCGTGGGAGAATTAAATCATGGGCCCCTGTATCACAGGTGCAGTAGAAGCAGTGGATTTGGAATTTCAGTTTTTCCACAACGTTCCACCACAAGCTGGTTAGAACTGTGCAAAAGCAGGAAGGGAAGCCCCAGTAAAGTGGACTGGGGATGCCAGAAGGGGAGGCTGGAAGGGGGCGCCTGCTGCTCAGTGCCCATTACAGACTCCACATTGCAATCCCCCACAGGAGAGACTCACCAATTCCAGGCCCCACAGGGGAAGCTGGAGGTTCATCTCCTGACTTTTTGTAGGAGCTTTGCAGCTCAGCTGGTGAGAATTCTCCATCACCCTGCCTTTCTCCAAGGGACTTTCCTTCAAGCACCCTTCCCAACTTCTTCCTCCTCCATGAAATAATGTTCCTCTCCTTTGTTTCTCGCACTTGCCTGTGATGGGACCTTAGCTTGCTCAGCCCAGACTGCCATTCTCTGCTCTTCCCAATTAAATCCATGCTGCTGGTCAAATAACTGGCAGATTGAGTTTAAGGCCAATCGAACAAATAAATTCAAGATCTTGCAAGGAACAAAATCAATATGCACAAATTAGTGGCACTCCTAGGTGCTCGGAAGGAACCATCAAAAAGAGACTGCGGAGAACGATCTCATTTACACCTGCATCCAAGACAGCAAGATACCCGGGAGGCCCCTGAACCAAGAAGGTGACAGACCTGTCATCTGACAGCCCTGCAACAATGACGACAGACAGGGAGGGGTACACACGGAGATGGGGAGGCACTGTGCTCAGGGTAGAACCCACACTGGGAAAATACCTACTCTCCCCAAAACCGTCTACAGAGTCCTCACTCTGGCTCCCGAATTTCTGGACTCGGCGCAAGCCTGGAGTGGGTGTGGACACGGGAAGGACCCCGCAGGGCTGAGGTGGGGAGAGCACAAACACCGAAGAAGGCTGATGCTCCCTGACTGCAGACCATCTGAGGAGCCCAAGGAACCGAATCCGCGAGCACACAAACACAGACGAGGACCGAGGAGCACCCGAGCCCAGAAAGGGGGGACCCCACAGCCCCGTGCACAGCACAGCAGGAGGCCACGTCTCCTCACACAAAACGACGGAAGCCCCAGTGTCTACACAGGGCGCCCTTCCTCTGTGGGGTCCTGAGACCACGAACCCCTTGACAGTGCACTCAGGCGGCTTCTCCTCAGCTCCTCCAGCATCTGGTCCTTAGGAGGTTGGACTGCTGCCAGTGTGGGCGCGTCCTCCACAACGGGTCCGGTCAGTGTGGATGCAGAGCCACACCCTCCTCAGCTTGTCCTGTCAGGGTGGGAGGCGCCCCACATTCTCCAGAAGTCTCCACAGTGGGTCCTGAAGAGGCGGGGCTCTGGTCCCAGCTGTGGCTGTGCAGCCTTGGCTCAGGGCGGAGCTGGGGTCTGGCGCCCTCTGCAGGCGGTGCAAGGCAGTGCAGGACTGTGGGAGCTCACCCTTCAGTGGAAGGTCCTGCTCCCTCCTGGGGTCCAGCTGATGCCATTTCATTCCGGAAATTCAAGCTGCATGGAGCCCAATACCCCCCAACTTCCCCCCAAATAGCTAAGGAACAATGAATTGGAAACAATGTGGAATTACAACAGTCCTTGACCCAAACAGTGTCACTGAACATGGCCCTGATGCAGACCCACACTCTGACCTCAACTTGGTCTCAAGCCTGGACCCTACCCTAATCCAAGACCCTAACCCTAGCCCCCAACCCAAACAATGTTCACAAGAATCAAAAGGTAGAAACTGCAAATATCCATCAATGGCAAGTGCCTAAGCAAAGTGTGGTGAAGCATTTGAATTTGGGTACAGGTTCAGGTTTTAGTCAGAGTTCTAGATCAGGCTTTGGGTTTAGTGTTAGGGTGAGGGTTTAGAGTGAAGGACAAGGGAACAGAGTTATAGTTTAGGTCTTTAAGTTTATGATTTAGGCTTTAAGACTCAGGGCTTATGGGATAAAGTTCAAGGTCAAATTTGGGGTTTGACTTCATGCTGAGATTTGGGTTCAGGTTTCATGACTTGGAGGTCTGGTTTAGGGTTTGGGTTCGTGGTTCAGGGCTTGCATCCAGGGCTCAGGTACAGGCTTTGGGTTCCATTCCAGGTTTGGGATTCAGGGTTCTAGTTTGGGCTTTAAGGTCAGCTTAGGTTTCAGCGTTGGTAGGGTTTAAGGTTAGGTTTAGGGATGACACATTTTTTTCAGTTGTCATCATGGACAAAATAATTCTATCTGAAGTTTCTAAGTCAGAAATGTATTTCATCTGGGGGCGCCTGGGTGGCTCCGTGTGTTAAGCCTCTGCCTTGGGCTCAGGTCATGATCTCAGGGTCCTGGGATCAAACCCTTCATCAGACTCTCTGCTTGACCAGGAGCCTGCTTCCCCATCTTTCTCTCTGCCTGCCTCTCTGCCTACTTGTGATCTCTGTCTGTCAAATAAATAGAATTAGTAAAAGCTATTATATGATCTTTTACAAACCATTTCCTATCTTTGCATTCTCATGTGCCAAGACAGACAGGGATTATTTAAAACCCTGAAGAGAGTGCTCTTGCTTTTAAATTGCCTGTAACCTTCGTGTAATAGATTTATGATTGATGATAGATTTAGTTAAAATATAACTATTTAAAATATTTACTCTCAGTAAACGATTTCAACCTATGCTCATTTAAGTAACTTGGTGCATAATCCCTTTTCTATTAAACCATAGTGCAAGGACCAATGCAGCGTTTCCAGGAGAACCCCAAGCTATTTTTCTAGAATGGCTGTATGCTTATATATGGCGTCCTGTTTTCACTCCCTTTGTGGAGCACCTACCCTGGAGGTCATGTAATAACCAATGACCAAAAAAAACAAACAAAAAACCCAAACATCCAGGTCGAAGTGCCATCCCTGCCTGGAGTGGAGGAGACTGCTCAGACAGATCCCAGGCAGGCATCTCAGCCCAGGCCTGTGCTGGGGAAGCTGGTTCCTGGCTTTGGGCGCAATCTGGAAGCCAGCAAACTGACCCAAGAGTGCAGCTGGCGTTTAAGACTGATGATCTATTCGCAGCCAGGCTGCACTTGGACACCCGCTCAGGGAGCCCGGCTAGGAGGCTGCCCAGCGCTGGTGCTGGCAATGCAGTAGCATGCCAGGGCTTAGCCCCGCACCCCAGCCATGGCTCAGGTTTCAGAAGTTAGGGGGCGGGGCCGGAGCAGAGAAGGGTCTTTGCTAATTTCTGAAGCTGGAAGTGAGCTCTCAGAGGACTCAGGAGGGAAGGGGGGGGCGGGTCGGGGGCGGCCTTGAGCAGGGGTTTTGCTAATTGCCCAGGCGGGAAGGAGGGGCGCACAGCGCCAGGGTGCTGTGCTGCAGCCCATTCGGGACTGCAGGACACACCATACTCGCTGCCCCTGTGCTCCGACGCTGCAGCCTAGCCCCTGATGCAGCGGTGTCCCGTTCCCGTTCAGGCCTTCAGGCCGCCTGCTGCCCCTCCCCGCCCCATGGCTTCTCTGGAGGACCCTCTGCTCACAGGTAAAGTGACACCGCGACGCGCCCTCACCTGAAGCAGAAAACGCAGGACAGGAGCGGGGTGTGGGGTGGTCGGGGCCCAGCCTCCCGCCAACCCCAGGGCACCAGGACCACCCCGGACGCCGCACCACACCCTGTCCGCAGGGGGTCGGGCCAGGACGGCGCCACAGGAGGTACCCCCTCCTCCCCCCCGCCAGCCGGCAGGCTAGCCACCATAGTTCCGCACTCCCACGCGCCTGTCAGAGCCTCCTGCCATTCCCAGGGCACCCAGAACCCAGAGAGTGAGGCCTTGGGTGCTTTCTAGTGACAGATTCAAGGCAATTTTTCGACTTTGGGACTCAGAGTTAACATAGTTTTCATTTGTGATTATTATTTTTGTGTGGGGGCCGTAGCTTTTCTTTTGACCTATGGTTGTTTTCACTCCCGGTTCTGAAGAAGCCCCTAAATCCTAACCCTGTTGAGGACTCAGAAAGCTCTCAGAGCAGCAGTGCTGGGGGACAGTGTGGACACATGGTTTGGTTTCTCCTCTGGCCTGCTTCTGTGGCAGCCCCGCTCTGTCCTCCTCAGACTTCAGAGCAATATCTGAACAAGTGGAGAAGCGACCAGGGGGTCAGGAAGGTGGCCACCGAAGAGTGACTTCTCTGGAGGGTGGCTGAGCTAGCAAGTGAGCATGTTAATCCAGCTCTGCCTGCATTAGCAATGGAGCTGAACAGGAGCCAGGGAAGGGGAGGAGGAGCAGAGAGCAGGGACAAAGGAACCAAAGAGGAGATTCAGATGAAGGGAAGTAATGGGGAGGAAAGAGAAGAAACTCTAGAAGACAGGCATGTAGAAAGGAAAAGGGATGAAGTGGGCATTGGGAAAGGACACCACCAGGGAAGGAGAGAGGGGAAGGAAAGAGGGAGGAAGAGAGGAAAGGGGAAAGGGAGAAGGGAGGAGTCAGCATGCCAGGGCTCCCCCTGCATCTGAAGAAGAGGTGGCTGGTCCAGCTTGTCAAACAGGGTGCTCACTCTTTGGCCCCAGTTTCTGCTCCCAGTGCTACTGGGCTTTTCAAGGAAGGCAGGCTGTCCCTTGGGACCCACTGGAGCCCACAGGAGGGTGGGAGAGGTAAGATGCCACCAGGTCCTGTCCTGAGCTGCTCCCAGCCACCAGCCTCACCACATGGTGCAAGAGGGACCCCAGAACAAAGGAGGGACACAGGCCAGCATGTCTGCTGGTGGCCCTGGGCACTTAGCTCATCGCAGTGAACCACACGGCCTCCTCAACCCACGCTTTCAAAGCCTCCTTCTTCGTTTCTGGCTTTCATGTCTGTAGGAACATGAGCCAGATCTAACTCGTCTCCGACAGACAATTCTGACTCACCCCGTGTCAGATTTTTATGAGTGGCTGTGATAGAGTAAGATAGCAATGCTCCAACAAACGGACTGTTTCCTCCCACTTGACCTCAACAGTCTTATACATTTTCTTAGCGAAAACATCTTGTCTCCTTCCATTAAGCTCATAACGTGGTCTAGTAGTATACATGCGCCTTCGGTAGATGCGAAGCGATACAGAGGTCCTTTTTTTTTTTTTAATTTTACAAGGCAAAGTCAGTGAACACATCCAACTTGACCAATACGTCTCTAAAATGTCAATCCAGGCAAAGCTTTTTCTGCCTACAGTTTGGAGGCTACGTAGTGACATTTTTAAAATGCTTTCAGTCCCTCAGTGAGGCTCTTAGAAGCTAGCCAGGGCTTACTACGTGCCAGGCACTGTGTCAGGTGTTGGAGCTAAAGGGAAGGAGAGCTTGGAGGCTGGCTGGGGAAGGACATCCATGACACAACCACAGCTAGAAACGGAGGCCAGTGCTAGAAAAGAGAGAGCAGGCTGCATGGAGAGTGTGTACCATGGGGCTTGTGAGCTCACGAATAAGTGGGAGTAACTGGAGTGGGGAGATGGGGGAGAGAAGAGGGTCTTCCCATCAATGGGAATCACCTGTGCTTGGAGGCAGGTGCCATGAGAGGTCTCCACAGGAAGAAGGAGGCAGTGTGGTTGAAGGGCAGAGAGATGGGGCAGAACAGGCATCAGTCAGTTGGAGGGGTATGAATAGACTGATGGGAGGATTATGGGTGCCTTTGGAGGACTGAGAATTTGTTAGAAGATCAGTGCAGATTTCTATGGAGACAAATGCCAGGAACTGATAGGTCTTTGAAAGGTCACTCTGGCTGCCTTTTGGCAAAGGGGTTGGTAAAAGGCACTTGCAGGTGTGAACACACCAGGTGGGAGGTGAGTGCAGGAAATCAGGTGGGGGAGCATGGGAACTTGGCCCGGGGGTATATAAGGGAGAATAGACTTTAAGGAGTTCCACAAATTGGCACCAGCTGTGGCTTCATTACAGAGCTGGAAGGGGTGTGTCCTGGAGGTTACAGAAATTACATGAGAAAGGGAAGTCTTTTTAGATCTCTTTTTCAACTAGAGGAACTCTCACCTTATTGATAGAATTCCAGAGTGGGAACCAATGATATGAGGACATCTTTGAAATGTCTGAATATGTTCTTCGACATCTTTGCAAGTGACGAGGAGACCTTGGCCTTAGGAGGCCTTGGCCCTCTTTGTAGCCAGAAAGATTTCACCTACAGATTTGGGTTCTCCCTTTTAAAGTCAAGGAGTCAGTCCTTCCAAAGGACACCTCCTATCATTTTACCCTCTCATCATACCTCACGTGCTGGCATCTCCAAGACCCTCTGTTCCAGGTTGAGAGTATCCACTTTGGCCAGGCTGGTCTTGCCAAGAACACCACCATAGGAAATCTAGAGCCTATAATGCTATTAATAACATCATCTAGGACTGTGTTTGCTGCCCTCATAGCCTCTTTCCACCATGACTCACTGAAGCTTTTAACACATTGTATCCATTAAGCTATAGTTCCCAAAGGTCATCTTCTCTAGTGCCATTAATTTTTAGGGGACCAGGCAAACCTTAAACTTGTCCCCCCTAATTGGACCCCTGTTCCCCCACAATCTATTTGAAAGCCTTTCACCATGATTCTTGAATGAGATCTGAGACCACTGCTGGTACCTAACACTTCTTGGCATCTTGTCTGTTAGGTTCTTGGAAGAGGAGATGGCTATGGAGGTGAGTGGGAATGGGAGTGGGAGGATTTCTCCCTTCACTTTGCTTTTTGTGTTTTCAAATAATGGTTTTTGAGGGGGCGGGAAAGTTTAACCAGACCATTTATTTTCCATCTCCCATCGATAAAAAGTTTACCACTTTCCACTGGAAGAATTTATATCTTTCCTTTGAATCTACAGGAAAATCTCCCAAACCCTGACCACCACCATGTGGATTCAGCCATCTTCTGATTCACCTCCAGATTGTCTCCTCCTAACTGCTCAAGCCACAGGTTAAGGGTGAAATGTTCAATGCCCAAGCAGTTAAGTGGGGAACACGTTTATCTAAGCAATTGCATGCAGCTCTCTATCTGCATACAGGGGGTCTCTCCCAAGCCTTTCCAACCTCAGCAAAAGAAGACAAAGCCCCAGCAGTCTGGGGTATATATCATTCATTCATTCCTGTGTTCAACACTCATGGCGGATCCCCAGCAAGACAGTGGGAGAGCAAGGACTGGAGAAATCCTGGAAGCTGAAGTCTGAGGAGGATTTCAAATTCAAGTCAGAGATGAAAGAAACATCTGGACTTGGTCCTCAGGTACATGCAGTATTCTGAACTGAGGCTAGAACCAGAGACCATTCTAATGAAAGGCCTCTACAGGTGGGCTCTCACAGGTGGGCCCCAACTCAGTTTCGTGTATATTCATTCATGAAATAGCTCTTTGGGTCAACATGCAGAAGAAAACCATTTCAGAAAACTGACAATGAGGAGAGTAAAGGGAAGCCAGAAGGCTTGTGAATGGGGAGAGAGGAGGACCCAGGGCAGGAAACCAAGAATCCCTCCCTGCCCTCCTTGCTGCCAGGGAGGTCTGAGGGACTAGTTTCCACCTGGGATCCCAAGTCCAGAACAAAAGCAGCGGGGCCACGGCGGGGGAGGGAAGGGGGTCCTCAGCACGGGCGCATGGGGCTGCGGAAAGATGGGGGCTAGCGTGCCTGCTGGCGGGGGGCACCTCGCAAGGCGCTGTCCCCAGCCCGACCCCATGAGGACCCGGGTTTGGCGCAGCGTCCGGGGTGGTCCCGGTGCCCTGGGGTTCGCGGGAGGCTGGGCCTCCACAACCCCCCTCTTCGCCCCCAGGTCGGGTCCGCGCTTTCTGCTCCAGGTGAGGGCGCGGCGCGGTGTCACTTTACCCCTGTGCAGAGGGTGGTCCGGAGAAGCCTTGGGGCGGGGAGGGGCAGCAGGCAGCAGGAGCGGGACAGCGGAGCCTCACATGGGAGCGTAAGGGCGGCGAGTCCGGTGGGTCCTGCAGTCCCGACTGGGCCGCAGCACAGCACCGCGGCGCTGCCCGCCCCTCCTCCGCCAGCCCCTCCACCTCCTCCCAGACTCTCAGCCACATCCTCTGTGAGCTCACTTCCAGCTTAGGCAATTAGCAAAGCGCCTTCTCCCCGCCGCCCTCCACCCGCCCCCGCCCCCCTCCCTCCTGAGTCCTCCGCGAGCTCCCTTTTCGCTTTGGCAATTAGCAAAGCCCCTTCTCTGCCCTGCCCCCGCCCCCTCCCTCCTGAGGCCCCGCCCTGGCTGGGGCGCGGGGGAAGCCCCGGGGGCTACAAGCTTGACCAGCGCTGGCGCTGGGCAGCCTCCTAGCCTGGCTCCTTGAGCGGGTGTCCACCCGCGGCCTGGCTGCAAAAAGATCATCAGTCCTGTTAACCCTGGCTGCACTCTCCCGTCAGTTTGCTGGCTTCCTGATTGCGCCCAAAGCCATGAACCAGCTTCCCCAGCACAGGCCTGGGCTGAGATGCCTGCCCAGGATCTGTTTGAGCAGTCTACTCATCTCCAGGCAGGGATGGCACTTCCACATGGATGTTTGGGTTTTTTTATTGTTTTTTGGTCATTGGTTATTATTACATGACCTCCAGGGTAGGTGCTCCACAAAGGGAGTGAAAACAGGATGCATGATATACCCCTCACCTCCCATGCTGTCTTTCTCTTAAATAATAAGCACTGCTGAACTATCTTAGATTCTGTACCTTCTCTCCAGCCATGAACCTATCACTGTCTTTAACTCTTGAAAACTTCATTAGACAAATTAATGTGGTGAAGGAAGCAATATGAGAAAGCCTATTAATCTGATGAGCATGGAACTGAACAAACCCTATAGATACTTTCCCTTTGATTTCTAGCCTATCAATACCTACAGTGAGTCACATACACTCAAGATTATTGTTTTTATTGTATACTTCATATATTCATTGATTTTGGACTCGTTATCATTTCGTTGAAGTGTTAAACTATGGTAATAAACAAACTTTTAATTAACTTTTCCTCCTATGATACAAATATAACTTGCACTTGAGCTTTAGCTAATTTTATGTTCTAAAATTGCCAAAACAAAATGATCAAGGTTTCTAGATTATTTACTGTATTTTCTACTATATAATATTGTTCTATCTCTTCTGTATAAAGAAAATGAATGCTTGGGGCTCTTGGGTGGCTCAGTGTGTTAAAGCCTCTGCCTTCTGCTCAGGTCATGATCCCAGAGTCCTGGGATAGAGCCCCACATCAGGCTCTCTGCTCAGCAGGGACCCTGCTTCCCTTCCTTTCTCTCTGCCTGCCTCTCTGTCTACTTGTGATCTCTGTCTGTCAAATAAATAAATAAAATCTTTAAAAAAAGAAAATGAATGCTTGATAACTAAATGAATGCTTTACTGAACAAATTAAATATGGCAATGGCATTTTATTTTATCATGCTTCACATATTAAACAATAATATTATATCACTAGTCTACAAATAATCTACTCGCATAGTCATTTGGAAGCTTTTAGCAAAAGAATTCTTCCTCCTGATTGTAGTATAAAAGCCACAGAAATATACAGAAGACTCCTAGGATAGAAAGTGAAATCCAGTTATCCGTGATGCCTTGAGGAGGACCTGACCTATGTATGTCCTGGGATGCACTAGTAACTGTTACATGTGATAGGATTATATTTAATATATACAGTTTCATTTACTTCACAAAGGACATGTAAATTTGAGAATAAAATATTTGATGAATCTATAAAGTCTATATCTATTTGTAACTAATGTGGTAGAATTAAGATGTTAATTTGAAAAAAAATTCATTGAACACATTCAATTGTTTTTATATATATAAACAGCATTATTTATTTATGTAAATAAATGCATTGTCAGTAAAATCCATTTACTTATCAATCATAAGGGTAATTTTAAGTACTAAGAATAAGAAATATGTGAAAAGATAAGTGTTCAAGAGTGCAGTTTGTGGTAATTAATACAATATGATAGGCTCATAAAAATGATATATTACTTGAACTTAAAAGCTTCTATAATTAAGCGATGACCACTTGAAATTTGTAATTAGTCTTGCTGCAGTTTTTCCTTGCACTTATTGCCCTTCCCCAGAAGTTCATTAAGAATTTCTGTGAATGTCCTTATGTTTAATCTCATTCATAGATTCCACTGCTGCTCACAAAACAAAGCCAAAAAGAGAGGTAACTCTATGTGGCACTCCATCCACAAGCAATACATTCATAAATAATTAAAAAGCTCTCTACTTCATTTGTTACCCATTCAGCTGATAATTTAAATGAGTAACTGAGGCCATTTTATCAGCACTTTTAATAGAATGCGACTCAGAAACTTCACAGTGTTATTTAAGAAGAAATGCTCACGTGTTAAGGTTTTTATTTTTTTAAATCAACAAAATAATTTTCAAATATTAAAAGCAAATGTCTCCTTTTCCTCCAAGTTTCCTTGCTATGTCAAAGTTACAAATAAATATATTAAAATCGTATTTTGAGTAGTAGATAAAAACAAAAGTTTTGAAACTGTGGGTTGAGTGTCTGGGTTAACTTGTATAAATATCTGAACTCAATGTATTTAGACTTTATTAGATTTTTTTTTAGACTATTTAAAAATACATGCTGAGATAATGACAACATTATTTTATTCATTTTAATAAATAAATTATTTTATTTAATTATGTTTAGATATTTATTTATTAAATTAATGATTTAATATTTAATAATCTAAATTTGAAATATTTTAAATTCTAAAAATATTTATTTAATTAAATTGATATATTTAATATAAATATTTAATAAATTATTTAACCATTATTATAATTATGCAATACATTATGTATTGTGTAATAATTGCATTTTAATAAATAAATAAATGTATTATTTACATTATTTTATTATATTTTATTTCGTTGACAAAGAGATGGAGAACGCAAACAAAGGGAGCTGCAGTCAAAAGGAGAGGGAGAAGTAGGCTCCCAGCTGAGCAGAAAGTTCAACCTGGGGTTCCATCCCACGACCCTGGGATCACCACCTGAGTCAAAGGCAGATGCTTAAGTGACTGAGCCATCCAGATGCCCAAGGCTTTGTATTCTTCGCTTCTAAATATTGATGCTCCTTCATCTCTGGAGTTAGTAAATTGATGTTGAGAATTCATATCAAAGAATTGATAGTAGCTGTTAAACAGAAACATGTAATTTAGGGGAAAAAAAAGAACAGAAGGAAGAGAAAGGCCAAAAGTCAAAAGCACATTAATATAAAATTTAATTAGATAAAAAAGCTGATATTCCTGAAGGGGGCTAATAAAAGAGCTGCAAAGAGCTGATAGGATTAGGAAAATTGTCCACTCCTGGTCATTTCATAATTTTAAACTATTCCTTATTAATAAATATACATAGTTCCAGAAACACAAGCACATAGGAACATTTCCACCAAGTTTCCTCTAACAGTATTTACAAATTAGACGTTCAAACAATGCAGTTCATTACATGTTGCATCTGTATCTTAAAGTTTAAACACTTTCTGTGACACATTTTCTAACAATTAAAATTAAAAAATATATATATATATATACCTTATCCCTAAATGGAAAAAAAAAATATATATATACATAGAAACCTTATTCCTAAATGAAACCTTTCTTTGTTTATTAGCTTAAATAGGTAAATTAGCAACAACAACAACAACAAACAGCTAATATTATAAAGGTAGGAACAATTTACCTTTTCATTTATTGCTATTTTCTAAAAATTCCTATTTTATTTTTTTCTCAAGTCTGTCATAATAATTTTCTAAATCTCCTGCCTTATTCAATTTTTTTCTTTTAGTGGAAATCTCTATTTCATATTTATTTTCTCTTCCTCCACTCTTTGCTCTAATAATTCAATGTATTATTAGATTTTCTGTTTTTCTCTTTATCCAGATATATCTTTTCTTTCTTTCTTTCTTTTTTAAATAATTTGATTTGCTGGCATTTTACATCAGTACATGCTTTCTTATGGATGTTAGAAATGTCTGTGGAACTACTAGAAGAATAAACTTTTTTACCTTTAAGAAGTTTACAGTCTAGAGTGCCTGGGTGGCTCAGTTGGTTAAGTGTCTTCCTTCAGCTTAGGTCATGATGCCAGGGTACTAGGATCCAGTCCTGCATCAGCTGCCTGCTCAGCAAGGAGTCTGGTTCTTCCTCTCCCTCTGCCCCTCCCTCTCTCTCTCTAATAAATAAATAAAATCTTTTAAAAAAAGACTTACTGAAATATGAGACTGAATTACTAAATTCAGTCTTAATAGAAGACAGCTAAACAAAGCAATGATCACAACTGGAAAATTTAGCGAGATCATGATTTAACATTTTTGGTTGACACAGGACCTCTTTCAGTAACAACTTTCCCTAAATATCAATTTCTTTGTAAGGCAAAAAATTTTGACAAGAAATCCAGATCCTTCTGATCGTTTTCATATCAATTTAATGTGACATCCTCAGAGTATATAATCAAATATGTAATTATTCTATCTGTTGCCTTGTATATTGCCTGTATCTTTTTCAGACTCAAAGTTCCATTGAGGTAGAGTTTTTTTTTTTTTTTAAAGCAGAGATTTTTAAAGTGTTTGATATATACAATATGCTTAATAAGTTTTTAAAAAACCTATGTATTACAGAAGACTTAAACAGGCTTTAAAAAAAGAAGGTGATATTAGTGGTCATATCAAATAATTTTCAGGTTTCAGTCATGTAAATAACTACATTTCTCAGAGACAGAGAAACATACAAATGATCTGGGTCCAGTAGGATAATGCTAGCATGTGTTGTAAATTCTTTTATATGACCTTATTCTTGCAAGAATTGGTTATGTGGCAGAAAAAAAGGTATCACTATCTTATACTTTATTATTTAAAGAGATTTATGGAAGTGTTAATTTCTTACACTACCCCTTTGTTTCAGTGGACCCAATTTCCGTGGTAATGGTGAGAGGAAAGTAGGCAATTTAGGCAGCAGCCAAAATCACCTACAAGGCACTATAAAATAAGGCATGTTCTAGATCATGGGTCTGTCCAAAGGGGAATGTTAAGGGGTAGAATGGATGATGGATGCATTGTGGACTTATAACTTTAAGATTAATACTGTTATGCCCCAATAATGGGTCTATGATTAAAGGAGCGAGACTGATGTAAAGCAAAGGTCAAGCAAAGCTTTATTTCATGCGAAGCATCAAGAATCTAACCGAACGTTTGGGGCCACACCTCTTATGAGAGAAGGCAACCCTTTGCTGTTTCACAGTCTAGCTTTTAAGGGCAAAGGCCATGCAGTCAGGCCTGGCCACGCACAGGTGACCAATGAGATTTTAACACACACAGGAAACTCCACAGTGAGGCTAGGTGACCAATTGAGGTTCAATTTACCCTAGTATAGACATTTGACCCAGCCTATTACACCTTGATTAGGATTAGTGCCAAAAAGGTTCCCAAAGAGCAGAGGAGTGGGGCATACTCATTAGTATCTAGGGAGACAATATGCAAACACCGCCCCCCCCCTTCTGCTCATTGATGTCTCCACCTGGCCTGACCCACCCTTGTATATGGGCTTTGTTACCTGGAGCTGATTTCCAGGACTTGTTTTTAAGTGAA
The DNA here is from genome assembly GCF_964662115.1 of Mustela nivalis. Classification (NCBI taxonomy): domain Eukaryota; kingdom Metazoa; phylum Chordata; class Mammalia; order Carnivora; family Mustelidae; genus Mustela; species Mustela nivalis. Next base: position 126,578 of record NW_028136270.1, on the reverse strand, counting down.
TCCCCTGGGGGAAGGGGAGCAAGGACAGTTTAAGGGTTAACCTCAATGAAAGCCTCTTGCTAAAATATAAAAATATAAAATAGGTCCTTACATTACAACAACTCAGTAGGAAAAGTCCCAGTGTGGTGATAAAAGAAGTGAGGTAACTTGCATTGCACATTTTTTTTTAAAAAGTGTAAGTTGTATTATTCCGTGCCATGACATCATACTTTATCTTCATCTCTGTCTACTAGTTTAAAACTAGTTAAACAAATTCAACAATTTTTTTAAAAATATTTTATTTATTTATTTAAGAGCAAAAGCCAGAGAGAGAGAGAGAGCATGAGCAATATGGGGCTCGATCCCAGGACTCTTGAGATCCTGATCTGAACCAAAGGCAGACACTTAACTGACTAAGCAAATGAGACTCCCACAAACTCAACAATTTTATAAAATTTTTATTTGTTGGGGTGCCTGGCTGGAACAGTCAGTAAAATATATAAATCTTGATCTTGGAGTTGTACGTTTGAAATCCACCTTGGGTGTAGAGGTTTTATTTAAAAATAAAATCTTTAAAAAATTTTTTTTCATTTTTTTATTTAAGCCATTGTATGGCAGTGTTGATCACTATATTGTACACCTGAAACTAATATTAACCTTATTTTAACTAACTGGAATTTAAATAAAAACTTTAAAAATAAAATAAAAATAATAATCATAAAAATAAAAAAGAGGAAAAATTATTTGGCAGGAAATTTTCTTAATTGCATTATTATTTATTATTATCATAGTCTGTGTGTGTCGGTGGGAAGTGGCTGGTATTACAGTGAGTTCCATATCTGTGTTACACTGAGTTCCATGTCTGTAGTCAGTCTTTTTTTTCTTTTAGTTTATTTTCAGGGATCCAAAATTCATTGTTTATGCACCACACCCAGTGCTTCATGTAATAAATTCCCTCCTTAATACCCACCACTGGGCTCACCCAACCACCTGCCACCCTCCTCTTCAAAACCCTCAGTTTGTTTCTCAGAGTCCACAGTCTCTCATGGTTTGTCTCTCCCTCCGATTTCCCCCAGCACACTTCTCTCCATCTCCCAGTGTCCTCCACGTTATTCCTTATGTATTGATTCTTATAAGAACTTTTATTTCTTTCCCTATTCTGCTTTGCATATGCTTACCTTAGATGTTAAAATGTTATAAACCTCTCCTGCCTGGTCCATTTTCTCTCTCTTCTCTCATGATTTCTCATGCTCTCCCTGCCAACCCCACATGCCTTACAATATCTGGATATGACTAATTTCTTCCTGAGCTACTTTATTCTACTCTGCCATATGGTTGCCCTTCCCTCTTCTGTACCATAACTTCTATCCCCTGCATTTGTGCTTTAACAATACCTAATTCTTTTCACTACATCTGTATCTTTGAGGTCAATACTCAGTAGTGCAATCGCTGGGTCATAGGCTAGCTCTATTTTACTGGAAAGAAGGGCCATATGCACCCCAGTGTTCATAGCAGCAATGTCCACTATAGCCATTCTGTTGAAAGAGCCAAGATCCCCTTCAACAGACAAACGGATAAAGAAGATGTGATCTATGGATACAATGGAATATCACTCAGCCATCAGAAAGGATGAATACCCAACTTTTGCATCAACATGGATGGGAATGTAGGAGATTATGTTAAGTGAAATAAGTCAAGCAGTGAAAGTCAATCATCATATGGTTTCACTTATTTGTGGAACCTAAGGAATAGCATGGAGGACATTAGGAGAAGGAAAGGAAAAATGAAGTGGGGGGATTGGAAGGGGAAATGAAACATGAAAAACTATGGACTCCAAGAAACAAACTGAGGGTTTTAAAGATGAGAAGGATGTGGGGATGGGTGAGACTGGTGATGGGTACTAAGGAGTGCACATATTGCATGGGGCATTGGGTGTTTTACACAAACAATGAATCATGGAACACTACTTCAAAAACTAATGATGTATTGTATGGTAACTAACATAACATAATTAAAAAGAAAAGGAGGGGGACAATACCTAACACTCAATCTTTGCTAGTTTCTTGTTTACCTCCTTTTAAGAGTAAGCTCATTAGTGTTTTTTGTTTGTTTGTTTGTTTTTGTCTCAACTAAAAGAAGAAAAATAATACACATTATTTTGAAAACTTTTTGAACAGTGTACAAACGTTAGTCAAGTCCACAATGTCTCATCTCTTCTTCCTCCTAACATGGCTAAGATGAAAAACCCTTTATCTGGGAAAAGATCATTCTCCTGCCACCTTGTGTAAGATTTTGGCTTTAGCTTAGATTATCCTTTCTTTCCTTTTCTGAAAATAAGTTGAAAATATTAATAGCCTCAGTTTCTTCTTCCAAAATATGACTGCTTCTTTACCAAGTGCAAAAGCAACCCATTTTGATCATAGTAAACAGCTTGGACCTACTTTTTTTGGCTCACTGTTTTAGTGAGACAAGTGGAGTGAAGATGACACACCATTTCCAAATGTATTAATAATTGGTAGACCATACTTCTAAATTGAAGATTTGTTGCCATTAAACTATGACCAGACTCGCTATAATTACAGAGGTAAATTCTTTATATTTACTATATTTGAAATTACCATATAATACCAAAATAAAATTATGATTATGTGAAGAGTCTGTAATATTAAGAAGATGACTTTGAAATGATTGCTTATCTAAATGAAATTTCCCATTTTATAATCTTGTATAAGCTTCCGTTGTCATTTCCTATTTAAAATCTATTAGAAGGCACTCTTATTTTCCCTTAAGTGGGAAGTCAAATGTGGAACAAATTCATCCCAAAGGAACTGATTCTATATTCCACTGAAGACCAGGTGGCTTCCATGTGGCATTTTGCCTCTTGCATATTGTTCATCTCCTACAACAAATGGGGGTATGCTCTTTAGTAAACTAATTCAACTCAATTAGAGGCATTGTCTTCAAGGGATAACATCATAGAGACTAGAATCAGAATCATACTTTTGGGAAAATTGGGCCCAGGATTTTTGTTTTGTTTTGTTTTAAGATTTTATTTATTTATTTGACAGGCAGAGACCACAAGTAGGCAAAGAGGCAGGGGGGGGGGAAGCAGGCTCCCTGCTGAACAGAGAGCCTGATGCAGAGCTTGATCCCAGGATCCTGAGATCATGGCCTGAGCCGAAGGCAGAGGCTTAACCCACTGAGCTACCCAGGGGCCCCTGGGCCCAGGTTTTGATGGCTTCTTTCCTCAATCTTATAAAACCTATTTGAACTCTACTGGATGCCAGAACTGCTTAAAAATATTTGGTCCCTTGTAATTTTAACCTTCCAGTATTCAATGCACCTGATCCATGTAATATCCTATAGTATTTTTGTCAAATGAATACTCTCAAAGTGTGTTTCTTGGGAGACACTTTTCAATTGGTTGCTTACATTTCTGCATTTATTATTTGTTCTAGGCCATCCTTTGAAGATGGTTGTATTGAATAGACTTGGAAGACAGAAATAGTATCTTTTTTTTTAACTTAACCTGTTGTGTTTGCAAATATTATCTGCCTCTGTTTTGATTCTTCTTGTGGGAACTGAGGCTCAGAACTGATATATAACTCCCACCCCTACACACACACACACACACACACACACAAATACACACACACACACAAATACTGTTAATATTCTGGCTACCTCTATTGCTGTGAATAATAAACTGTATTATTTCTGAACCATGAGTCTGCGTCTTCTATCAACACCCAAGAAACTACGGCAGACTCATACACCAGCTTTCAAATAAGGGAAAATAATCTCAGATGCTTTATATTTTTTGATAGTGTTACCTACTTCTGAACATATGACTGAACACATATAAAGCTGGAGCCCTTTCCATTTAGAGCTTCTTCTGTGGAAGAACTATGCATTCACTAGTAAACAAAAGTAGATTCATCTTTTTTTTTTTTTTCCTCCTGACACCATTTCCTCTCTCACACTGTTGCTCAAATTGGATGGAGTCTAAGGTCCTTTGAGGAAATTTTTGTTTAATGTCTCAAAATAAAATAGGAAGAGTCTAAAGTGCTAAAAATACTTCTAGATAAAAGGTATAAGATAATGCCAGAAAGGATAGTAATTTTATCTAACAACTGCCTGTTCACCCCTTTTTTGTTCATTAACTAATCTCCAAATTCCTGACTAAATCCCTTTTGTAAGCCAGAATGTGAGCTAAAAACTGGGATTTTAAAAAATTTTCATTTGAAATCCAGTTAGTTAACATATATGGTTGTATTAGTTTCATGTGTACAATATAACATATAGCACTCAGTGCTCATCATGACAAGTGCTCTAATTAACCCCCATCACTTATTTAATCCATCACTCCTTTCAGATCCCGTCAAGTAACCATCAGTTTGTTCTCTGTAATGAAATGTCTGTTTCTTGCTTTGTTTCTCTTTCTATGTCTTATTATTTCCCCTTTGCTTGTTTGTTTTGTTTCTTTTATTCCATATATGAGTAAAGGTATTTGTCTTTCTCTGACTGACTTATTTCACTTTTAGCATTATACTGTCTAGTTCCAACCATGTTATTGCAAATGGCAAGATTTCAGTCTTTTTTATGGCAGAATAATATTCCATTGTATATACATACCACTTATTCTTTATTTATTCATCAATTGATGGATACTTGGGTGCTTTCCATATCTTAGCTTTATAAATAATGCTGCTATAAACATAGGGGTGCTAGAATCCCTTTGAATAAGTTTTCTTATATTCATTGGGTAAATACACACCAACAGGATTGTTGGATCACAAAGGACTTCTATTTTTAAATTTTATGGAAATTCCATACTGTTTTCAAATATGGCTGTATCAGTTTGCATCACCACCAACAGTTCACAATTGTTACTTTTTTTTTAAGATTTTATTCATTTGACAGAGAGAGGTCACAAGTAGAGAGAGAGAGAGGAGGGAGCAGGCTCCATGCCTGGCAGAGAGCCCGATGTGGGACTTGATCCCAGGACCCTGAGATCATGACCTGAGCTGAAGGCAGAGGCTTAACCCACTGAGCCACCCAGGCAGCCCCCACAAGTGTTACTTTTTCACATCCTCTCCAACACCTTTTGTTTCTTGTAGTGTTGATTTTAGCCATTCTGACAGGTGTGAGGTGGTATCTCTTTCTAGTTTTGCTTTGCAATTTCCTGATGATACATGATGATGGACATCTTTTCATGTATCTACTGAACATTTGAATGTGTGCTTTGGGGAAACACTTGTTCATGTCTTCTATCCATGGTTTTATTGGATTATTTGTTTTTGGATGTTGACTAAAAACTGGATATTAAGTAACACACAAGACAGGTTTCTTGAGCTTAAATTTTATTTGCATGAGTATCATTAACAGGAAAAAATATGCATATGTGTATGTACAAGTGTGTTTATGTATACATCTGTCTATCTATCCTCTATCCCATGTCTTCTAATTGTGGTAAATCCTGTAAGGTGGGGAATGGGATAGTCTGAAGAAATATGCTTCTGGATATGCTGGGTAAGCAAATTTAATTGCACTCAGATGCATTGGATATAAGTGAATCACTCAAATGAGTTATTTAATATTATATAGAAACAAATTAAAAGTTTATGTAGTTGAAAATAATAGGTAGTTAAAATAATTTTTTTGTTTGTTGTTTTTGTGTCTTTTTTTGTTTATATATACTATGGTGTGAATGTTTATGTCTCCCAAAATCATATTATGGAATCTAACTCTGGAAGTGATAGTATTAAAACTTAGGGGCCTTTGGGAGGTGATTAGGTCATAAGTGGGATTACAGTCCTTTTAAAGGAGACCCCAGAGAGTTCTCTTGCTTCATTCATCATGTACGTTTACAGTGAGAAGATAGCCATCTATGAGGAAGTGGGCTCTCCCTGGATCTGCCCATTCCTTAATCTTGAACTTCTCCGTTCTAGAACTGTGAGAAATAAATTCCTGTTCTTTATAAGCTATTAAGTCTATATCATGTCCGTTATAGCAGCCTGCATGCAGAAGGACACTATGACCTAAAATGAGAGCAATAAATATAAAGTTTCAGTAAAGTCAGTTGGTACAATGTTTTTTTTTTTTTACTTAGAGAAGACATGCTGCTTCATGTTAAACCTTGATATTGTATATGTTTCTTGAAGGGCCACTTCTTACTCCTTTGTGTGTTTTCCACAAAGTCCAGGATGATGCCTTACATAAAGGTAATATTTTATAAATACTGTTGGAAATATATACTTCTCTAAAATCTTATTTTGCCTACAGATTACTTGGATCCACTTTGCCTTGTGTAGAATATTTGAAATATATTAAGTACAGAATGTCTCTCTAAATAACATTTAGAATCATCATTAGTTTATGACTCCTGACTCATTTGTTTATGCAGTGATACTTACTTCAAGAACACTGAAATTTGTAATATAATTTTGAATTAATCACCAAGCTAGTTTATTTTAACTTATGAAAAAATAATTTCTCATGTTGGTTTAATTCTGCTCTTATGTTATGGTCATGACATTTTCATTAAAATAAAGTAGAAAATAGAAGTAAATAATTAATGAAAAATAAAAAATAATAAATAAAAAATAAAAGCAAATCTCTTGTGAAATGTTAAACTTTTCTTACTTATTTTGTTTTGCTTTTCCTCTACCATGCTGGCAAAGCTGTATGTTGCAGATAAGTATAATTTTCTAGGTGGTAGGTTTGTTACTTTTACTAAAATTTTCAAAATATAAATAGTTGAATAGTCATGGATTGTTTATTAAACTCCTTATCTACACATATAAAAATAAAACAATGATGGTGACCTGGGTATTTCTAAAATTGTATTCTGTTTTTCCATATTATGGTTTACAATGTAATTAATAAAGATTCTGCATATATTAACATCCATCCCCTTCTATCTCATCTGTATGTCCATACAGAGCATGTATGATTTCTATTCATTTCTATGTTGTGGTGAAGAGATTGTCTGAAGTAGCCTATATTTATGCAGGTAGATCTTAAGCTACGGTGCTCTTGTTTATTTGCTTGTTCGTGATCAGTATGTCTGAAAGATGATAACTATTGCATCAGGTGTGACGATTAAAAAATATTATTGGTGCCCGATACACTGTGATGAAATAGGTAAGTCAATTCATAATTTGTTAATTAAATTAGAAAAGAAATTCCTTTGGATTTGTTCTTTATTAAAGTTTTTTTTTTAACGAATTCCTTGGGATGTTTTTTGTGTAATATATATCACATGCCTCAACCTTTAAATTTGAATGTAGAAAAGAGTTATCAGAATGAGCCTAGAAAATATTGTTATGGGGGCGCCTGGGTGGCTCAGTGGGTTAAGCCGCTGCCTTTGGCTCAGGTCATAATCTCAGAGTCCTGGGATCGAGTCCCACATTGGGCTCTCTGCTCAGCAGGGTGCCTGCTTCCTCCTCTCTTTCTGCCTGCCTCTCTGCCTACTTGTGATCTCTCTCTGTCAAATAAATAAACAAAATCTTAAAAAAAAGAAAACATTGTTTTGAAATATTTTTGTTCTGTTATATTATGTTAACTTAGGAAATAATGGTAGTTATTTTTATTAGCATTTCCTACTTTCCACATGCCCTTACAGATGAGATATCATGTTTTTCCTACTCTTTTTATCGTGGTTGTTATATTCTTCATGATCAATAACAATCAATGAAAATTCCTAACATTAATTTTCTTTGGGAAAGTGATATTTTAGCAGGAATCCATGACCTAAAATTTTAGCTGTTGTTCTTCCAGGAGATGAGACTATCAATGTTCCCGAAATTTCAAGAAATAGAACTTATTAATTGTGTTGGTTGATGTTTATTGTCTCTGAACTTAGAGGTGCATAATTCAATTTAAAATTTATTTTGGGGGCGCCTGGGTGGCTCAGTGGGTTAAAGCCTCTGCCTTTGGCTCAGGTCATGATCCCAGGGTCCTGGGATCGAGCCCCGCATCGGGCTCTCTGCCTAGCAGGGAGCCTGCTTCCTCTTCCCTCTCTCTCTGCCTGCCTCTCTGCCTACTTGTGATCTCTATCTGTCAAATAAAATAAATAAAATCTTAAAAAAACCGGAGTGGACATTATGGGGGTGCTTATCTGAAATTGAGGGACATTATAAAAAAATAAAAAATAAAATTTATTTTGAATTGAAAACAAGATCTTACTGAAGTTTAGGCATCCCACTTTATATCAGGCCTCCAGTACATTCTAATTTATTTATAGAAAATATCATAAACATGAATGACACTTTTCCTATTGCATTTATATGAAACTGCAATGACTCAAAGATGTCAGATTTGAAAAGCACTACCTTTCTATAATTTCTGTTTCTTAGGAGGAATGGATATACCATTTTAGCTCAATTATCCAACAGTATTCAAAACCACCATGAATTTTAAAACATAGTTATTACACCCTAAAAATCAAGTATGAAAATGTATAAACAACCAAATCTCTATCTGTAAATGAAATACTCCCACACAGACGGGTTTTAAAACTTTCTAACTTAAGGAATTTGATAGCACAGACTCAGGGTAGTAGTTTCAGTGCCTACAGTATACTTTCAGGGAGAGAGTAATGTAAGCTCTGAGTCACTTTCTGCCTAGAGATGACCTAATAGTGGTTCTGGCATTGTTTGTTTGTTTTTGAAAATACGTTCCTGGGCGTCATTCAGAAAATGCAGATTTTGGCATCTATATAAATTAAGGATGATCTTTTTGAACTTTTGTCTTTCATTACATCAAATTACCATAATTGGACAGAAATTCCACTAAATTAAGCATTGTTAGGAAATGTGTAAATTGGAGCTACTCAAATTAGTTGCTCTTTGAACTATGTGCTGTTGGTTCAGGATTAGATAAGGATTTTGAAGGCAAACCTAAATCATTGCTTCCTTTTTTGAGAGATTCTCAGCATATTTTCTTAAAATTAGCTGAAATAAACAATGTGTTTAGTCGCAAAGTGATTTGCATTTTTGCACAAACTCCCTATCTCCTTGAGAATTATAACAGATATTTCATGAAACATCATTGATCTTTACTTTGTTACACTGCTGGAAAGTACATTCAGAGTTGCCAGTTAAAGGTGTTAGTGTTGAGATGAAATGTCATGCATTTTTCTTCACTTCCATGCAAATGAACACAGTAATTTATTAAGACACAATGAAGAAAAAAAAATTGACAATGAGTTCCAGATTTTAAAAATCACTTGCCATTCAATCCAAATTGTGAGTTTGATCGGTTACCGAACACTTTATAATGCACCCCCGGTAATTTTACAGAGATTACTTTTTTCTTACCAATTCTTGATTATTCTGTCTTGCAATGCAGAGAAAGCTAACTAATTTAAAATAAACTTCCGTTAATTTTGATTGTTATAAACTTAAAATTGACTAATTTCCATATACAGAGTTTAAAATGTTCACAATTTACATTAAATATATATTCTGTGTATACCTTGGAAAAATTATACTGAAAATTAAAATTAAAATGATGTTGTATATAGCTGCAAGAAGCCGCCTGTCCCATTTCATCTTACTATATAAGTTGTGTCAGGTAATTTATAAAATCCCTGCTGCATAACAAATCTATTTTTTGTTGGAATGGGTAGTAATGTTTCTTCTTATTTCGAAATAAGAGTTGGTCTATGAGTGCCTCTGCAACTGTATTTTTCCTAAGTGGCTTCATGGTCTTGAACTGAGAAAGTTCAGAGCATTAAACATCAAAGTAATATATTTTGACATAATTAGACATCAAGGAAATGCAATTAAAATGACACTCAGATATCACTACACACTTACCAGAATGGCTGAAATAAAATATAATGACAAGCCCAAAAGAAAAAAATATACCATTTGATGATACACAATGGCAAGTTGTACCATAACTTAACCATCTCAGACTAGTGTAGTGTTAAATTTGTTTTTCTAAGCCATGTTTTGGGTCACTTACCACTTTTCAAGGATATAAAGTGCTATCATTTTACTTAAAACTGTGAAATTTGGTCAGATTTAAATTTCAATTTATGTTAAAACATTCTGTAAACTGTGTTAGACTTTGACATTTGTTCCCTCAGTTCAGTGAATAACACTATATCATATTCTGAAAAATACGCTAATTTTTTATTATTTTGAAAAATATCCCTTTTTCCTCTTATGGTAATTATGAATATGAATTAATAGTAGAATTTGATATGGTCCAGTATGACCATAAATACTTTATTGTATATTATCAAATTTAATAATGAATATAATGTACTTCTTTGGACAATTTTTAAAGACCAGTCTACTCTTAAAACAAAAAAAATGGAGATGCACTTCTTTAGTTCACACAAATTTCATTTTATTATATATGACCTCAGATAAATTTCAACAAATCATAATTTATTAAAATCATGTCTACTTAAAAATCTCATAGAAGAGTTAAACCATCAAAAATAAAAATAAACACACACAACACACACACATCACCCATGTATTGGCAAATCACAATTGCTGTAACAATACATTAGGCATTCCACAGTTAAGGGCTATCAAAATTTCCATCAGTGACAAAAAGATTTGTATCCAAATGGACTGATTTTCCAGAATCCAAGAAAAAGTCTCCTAGGATTTATTTAAAGATAAATATTTGAACAAATACTTCTTAAATTTAGGAAATTCAGAACATACGATTAAAGAATATTTGCAGTGCAGACTATATTCAATCCTTCCTTCAAAATGTGCCTTTGAGTACATAATTCTGTTTTCTCGATCTAAATTGAGCTGTCTTCCAAGGAAGTTTTCCAAAATGTGTGTCTCTGTGTGATAAATGTTCTAAGACCTAACATGCTTCATTGTATTTTTACTGTGCTCTCAAATTTAATCAATAATTTGGATTGATGTATAATACCTAGTTTCAAATATCTTTTCCATCTATAAAAACTCCCAGCTGTCTCTTTATATGCTATTACTATTGAGAATTGTGCTGTCAGTATTATTCTTGTACATTTTAGGTAATCTGTTCTTCTTTTGGGCATCATTTATGCTCTTCTCTGTTTTTGATATTCTTAAAACTCACCATAATGTATACGAGTGGTTTTTAGTGTGTGTAGTTTTTGTTTTGTTTTGTTTCTGATATCTCATGTTTGGCATCATTTTAAGTCTGGTATCTTTTATCTTTCTTTAATTCTCCAAAATTTATCTCAGTACTTATTTAAATATTTTCTTTATTTTTTTTTTCTCTTCTGCTGTATTTGGGCAGAAGTCATTAATTTGTTTCTTTTTCCCAACTCATTTATTCATTTTACAGCTATATTCATCTTAGTCTCCATTTATTGTATTCTTTATTTCAACAATTTTCACTTAATTTATATTCACAGTATAGTATCTTTCTTTTCCTTGTATATGTATATCATTATTTTATCATATACTTTTAAGCTATTTTTAAAAATATTTTATTTATTTATTTGACAGTGAGAGATCACAAGTAGGCAGAGAGGTGGGCAGAGAGAGAGGAAGAGAAGCAGGCTACCTGCTGAGCAGAAAGCCCGATGTGGGGCTTGATCCCAGGACCCTGAGATCATGACCTGAACGGAAGGCAGCGGCTTAACCCACTGAGCCACCCAGGCGCTCCTTTTAAGCTATTTTTTAAAAGTACAGTCATTCTTTTTTTTTTTTTAAGATTTTATTTATTTATTTATTTGACAGAGAGAGATCACAAGTAGACAGAGGGCAGGCAGAGAGAGAGAGAGGGAAGCAGACTCCCTGCTGAGCAGAGAGCCTGATGCAGGACTTGATCCCAGGACCCTGAGATTATGACCTGAGCTGAAGGCAGTGGCTTAATCCACTGTGCCACCTAGGCGCCCCTAAGCTATTTTTTTAATTCCTGTTCCAATAACACTTGGATTGGCATATAAAGTTAACCACATCATATTTTTTAGGTAAGTAATTGTACTTTTTATGTGCATAGTTATTTTGGTCCATGAGTTCAGCTCTTCTTAGGATCATCAAATCTCTGTAAAGTCTGGGTATGCTAGGATTTTCTAAGCAACAATAAAATACATTGAAACCTGGTAGCTTAATTATAATAATGTTTTCTTTCTCAATCATTCATAATAGTATTCCATTCTGAGTAGCTTCCTTCTATTTTGCAGCTTTAGTGTTTGGAAAAACTTGAAATGTGATATTACTGTGATAATGTGAATTAGTCAGGGTTTTTCAGAGAATCGGGAAGAGAAAAAAAGGAAGATATTCTCCAGGGCCAACTCTAGAAGTGACTATTAAAACATCTGTCCAAATTCAATTGAACAAAACTCAGAAATGCCATCTCCAGTGAAATACAAAAAAGATTATATATAGTTCTGGGCACACACATCTCATTTGACCCAATGATGTATATCAATGAAAGACTGAAGGCCAATCACCACTCCATGGGAGAATTTAAAAATAAATTTACTAATGAGGCCAAGAATTCAGAATCACCAATACTTCAGAACTAATAATAACTGCCTTCACTTGATTTTATTCTATAAGATAAATCCTATGATCAAGTTTCAATTTTAAATTCTTACAATTTTAAATTCTTAAATCCTTATGAAGAAGCATCATTTGGAGGGAGCAGTTTTCATAATTTATCATCCATCAGCTTTTTTTTAAAGATTTTATTTATTTATTGGACACAGAGAGAGAGAAAGAGAGAGAGAGAGAGATCACAAGTAAGCAGAGAGGCAGGCAAGCAGGGAGGGAAGCAGGCTTCTTTTTGAGCAGAGCCCGATGTGGGGCTGGATCCCAGGACCCAGAGACCATGACTTGAGATGAAGGCAGAGGCTTAACCCACCACCCACGTGATGAGAGAGCCACTCAGGTGCCCCTCATCCATCAGTCTTAATTGATTGGAGGAAAATGTGTGGAGGAATAATGCCTTAGGGAGCTAATCTCTCTAAAGAATTTTCAAGTCTTTACCCCTTCAAGGTTTTTGTAAAGTTCTGATAGCCTCTAAACATCTAGTGGATTTCTACAGTGACAGGCCTGTTAAAACCTGTCTTCAAACCAGGAATAGAGCTTGAAACATACCAGTCAAGGGCAACTTTGAGTCTTTTAAGGAATTTATCATCATTTCTTTCTTTTTGGTTAATATCTGAAATAGTTCCATATTACACTGGCATAATTTCTCCAGAGCTGACTTTGAAGGAGGCATTCAGTTCCAGCTAGTTCCATATTTTGGCAAGAACTATACTTCTATATTTAAAAAAAAAACATATTTTAGGGCACCTGGGTGGCTCAGTGGGTTAAAATCTCTTCCTTCGGCTCAGGTCATGATTCCAGGTTCCTGGGATTGAGTCCTACAGTGGGCTCTCTTCTCAGCTGGGAGCATGCTTCCATTCCTCTCTCTCTGGCTGCCTCTCTGCCTTCCTATGATCTCTGTCAAGTAAATAAATAAAATTTTTAAAAAAACATATTTTATACCAGTTATCCATGTTTATTAACTAAGATATCACAATACAAATAATACAAACAGTTGCTCTTTATTAATACCTTCAACCAAGATCAAAAAATATGTCATATTTTCTCCAAAAATTTTATATCATCTGATAGGTCAGATATATATATAAAATTACTTTTAAAGTTTTAAAAATATCAGCAAATATTTTCATTTAAATGCAAATTTGAAAAAAAATCTACTTTTCCAAACACGACTTTTTATCCTATTTATTTTGAATTTTGTCAACAACTGATAAAATGTTTAGCGAGACTATAAATGTTAGATCGAAAAAAATGATTAATAGATGTAGGTTCAAATTATTATGTTCCATTAAAAATGATTTAGTCTTTGATGAACATCTGTTTGGTAATATGTTGTATCCAGATATAGTAAATTAAAGACATATATAAAATTATAGGGAAATGACATCTTTCGTTCCATTATGAGTAGAGCTTTTAAAATGCTATTTGTCACAACCTGTCATCTTGTCATTATGTAGCAATTAAAAAATGTATACTATTCACTTAGAAGTCTTTTAGAAATCTAAAATATGACTTTCTATGGTTTGTGTCTCCATATTGCTTTATTGCCAGTTAAAACAAACCCACATGCTTTGATTCAAAGGTAATAAATTCCTCTTATTTGGAAAAAGGATGTTTATTTTTGTTCTCTCACCCTTAGCAGGTGGTTTCATTTTAGCACACTTCAGAGTTATAATTTCATGCTTATTAAAAATATTTATTTTGATCTACATAGATGAATGAAACTTTTATTTTATTAAATTATTTGCCAAAAAATCTGTGAGTTTTAAAAATGTATTTCCTTTGAAGGGTTATTTTAGAGCATTCAAAGAGGATCTAAGAGTGTGGTATTATGCAGTTTTTAAGTAGGTATGAAATGGTTAATTATAGGATTGTTTCTTTAGGCTTATGTATATTGTCCATTATATGCTATAAAATATTTTGAAAGTAAATTTAAAGTATGTTTTATGTAGTTTATTTTTTGGAAAAAAATATTGAAATGACTTATGAAATTCAGTATACTCTCAACATTGATTTATTTTGAAATTTACCAGTTGTCTACTGAACTATTATATGGCAGATATTACTTCAGACTACACTGGTAAATGAAATACTTGGCTTTGTAGAACTTTTATTTTAATGGGTGAGACAATTCAAAGCTATAAACCTTAATAAAAATGGCATAGTGCATTCAAAAAGGAAGAGTACAATGGGGAAAAAGAAAAATTCGATCAGGGTGAGAAAAATCAAGGTTGCTAGGCAGGGGATGGGGAGTTAAATCTTTTAATAGAAAGATCAGGGTAGTTACAATGAAGGTGACAATTGAACAAATGTATGGGAAGGTGATGAATTTGCGCAGAACTATCAGCAATAAGGTCACTCCAGACAAAGGAATTGGCTATCTTGAAGGCCATAAGGTTGGATCATGCCTGGCATATCTGAGGAATAGCAAGGAGGCCACTGTGAGTGACTGAAGAGTAGCAGGGAAAGAGGTCACAGAGGTTAAATGAGTGGCTAGATCATGTAAAAGCTTCGAAGTCATTGTAAAACTCTGGCTTTTATATTTGGAAACTTACTGTGTGATAGAATTTTTGCTAATAACTGAGAGTTCAAATGTCCATAAAATTTCAAGGATTCTTATTCTAGTAAGACAGAATAAAGAGAAAGAGTTCATATTTTCACATGGTGTAAGAAATGCTCGGAGATCCAAGTGTAGGAAGCTATGGGAGCACAGAAGAAGGCACTAAAATCACACCATATATTTGATGACTGTGACTATATATAAATTTGTATTTTCTAGATTTTTTGTAGTCATGGAATCACACAGTATATACTATTCATGGCCTGGATTTTCTTTTCTCGGCATCATTACTTTGAGAATCTCCAATTGTCTTTGCTCTATTGATGGACATTGATGAACATTTCCACTGTTTTCAATTCTTAAAAATAAAGCTGCTATGAAATTCACATACAAGTCCTTGTATGAACATAGGGATTGTTTCTCTTGGTGAAATGCCTAGAATAAAATGGCTATTTGTGTAACTGCAACATATTTTTCATTTAAAAAAATTTTGAAACTATTTTCCAAAGTGGTTGTATCATGATATATGCCAACAACAGTTTAGATTTTTTGTTTCTTCTCAATCTAGCTCAGACCAAGTACAATTAGCCTTTATAATTTTAGCCATTCTAATAGATATGTAAGCATGTCTCATTATGATTTTAATTTTTATTTCTTTAATGTTTAAATGTTGAGAAATTGGCCATGTGCTTATAAGCCATCCATATACTTTTGGTGACATGTCTCTTCCATTATTTCCTTCACATGTAAAATTGGATACTCTGTTTGGTTATTAGTAAGGTTTTTTATTTTTATTCATTTTTAAATAATCAGAGTAGATGTCCATTATCAGATATTTAATTTGCAAATCCCTTCTCCATCTTTACGGATTCTCAATGGAGCTTTGATAGCTGTGTCTTTCAAGAAATATGCTACTTCTTTCCTGGTACACGGAGGTATGACTAGAACATTATCAATGTTGACCTTTGCAAAGAAAATCATGGCTTAAGATATATGTAGTCTGCAGTTGTTGGGAGTGTTCACCATCCTTGCCTCTAACTCATCTCTCACTGCCCACACATTCAGGTATAGGGGAATATTGATTGACAAAATATTAATTGCCAAATAACACTAGTTAGAGAATAAGAAAAATGCAGGCACCTGATTATATAATATTCCTTAAATAAAATATGTTTTTATAAGTGCTATTGGAAGTAAATTCCTCAATACTTTAATCACACAGAATGATGGAATCCTAGATTTTTTTTCCTTGTATTTACTAAGAAAATGATCATGCCTCAAGTATATTAAAATGGAATAGGGAAAATTAAAAATTGCTTTAAGTCGATTTGCGTGTGTTGTGCGTATGTGAGAGAGAAAGTGAGAGAGAAAGAGAAAGAGAGAAAAAGAGAAAGGGAAAGACAGAGAGGTGGCTGCAGTGAATTGATGAGTTGCAGGATAGATTTTAAAGTTTTTTCTTTTGCTTTCTACATTTCCTTTTCCTTAGGTTCAAGAGAACAATCAGTAATATCTCAGATGCCTGCTGGTAACATCAGCAGAAAGAGTTAGAGGTTCCTAGAAAATTAAAGAAGAGATATAGTTTTCCTGACATAAGAAAAGTCATTTTTTGTCCCCAGCTATTTTCAATGATCTATACCCCACCTGTGTACTTGCCCCAGCACACTTCTTCCAAAAATTCCTGGGAGGTTCTTACAAAGAAATGCAAAAACCTCACTCCTAAGGATTTTGAGGGAACAAGGCTATGGGAAAACTAACAGTCACCACCAGACCAGGAAATAGCCTAAGCTATTGAGACAATAAATCAGTGGTAAAACTCCTAGTGCTATTTCAAAAGCAATCAAGGCCTTTCATTCCTTGTCCCAGAAAATGAGCCCAAGACCCCATCTAGTTTCTATCTGCTCTTGAAGCCTGCAGAGTTCCTTTCCCTTGTCCAACAGTTACCTCTGCTTTATTCTAACGTTGAAGTTTCTGCCCTCGGTGGAATACAAGCTTCATTCAGGTGAACATGCAATACATATTGCACAAATACATATGTGGATGTGCATGCATCCACAACCTTATGACCAACCATACACGGGATAATAAAACTCTCCCTTCTGAGTATTCATCTTAAATACTAAATAAAAATCTCTCTCCTGTTCAAACAGTCAAGGCTTTGGAACTTATTCCCTGTGAACTCCTTGTATGTTGTAAACAAAGATTCCTTTGTTTGACAACTCCACCTGTTTCTGTGATTCACCAAAGACTGACCTCAGTTAGTTCAGTTACTGTAATGTAATATCAAGCATATCTAGTTAGTTGATCATTTTGTTCAAGTCTTACATATCTTACCAATATGATGACCATTTGTCTATGTAATCTTAAAATAAGGGTGTTGAAATTATTTTCCATTTGTCGTCCAAGGTAGAAGTTATGATTTTTGTTCTTAGTTTTTCCCTATATATCCCCAAATCTGTTGTTACGTATTAAAATTCAAGAATTATTATACTCCCGGGGCGCCTGGGTGGCTCAGTGGGTTAGGCCGCTGCCTTTGGCTCAGGTCATGATCTCAGGGTCCTGGGATCGAGTCCCGCATCGGGCTCTCTGCTCAGCAGGGAGCCTGCTTCCTCCTCTCTCTGTCTCTGCCTGCCTCTCTGCCTACTTGTGATCTCTCTCTGTCAAATAAATAAATAAAATCTTTAAAAAAAAAAAGAATTATTATACTCCCTGATGAATTCATCCTTTTACTCTTCTGTAATTTTGACTTGATCTTTATGTCTGATAATGAAATTTGCTTTAAAATCACTTTTCATTATCTTGATATAACCACCAAAGTTATAGTGTGATTAGAGTTAATATAGCATATTTTTTCTTTTACTTTTTAAAGCACTTCTATATTGAATCCTGACAAAGAAACAAAACAGCTTTTTAACTCTGGAAGCATCTTTCTAAATTATCCTTTTTTTTTTTTTTTTAATGAAGCAGTAGCAATTTTTGTTAAGGGACCTAAACTGAAAGTAGGTTTAGAAATTTATTTATTTTTTTATTTATTTAGTAAAAGATTTTATTTTATTTATTGACAGCAAGAGAGAGAGAGAGAGAGAGAAGAAGCACACAAACAGGGGGAATCATGTGCAAAGGGAGAGGAAGAAGCAAACTCCTTGGGGTGCAAGTAGTCCCATGCAGGGCTGGATCCCTGTACACTGGAATCATGACCTCAGCCAAAGGCAAACATCTGCTTAAACAACTAAGTCATCCAGGCACCCCTAGAAAATTAAAAAAAAAAAAGGCCTTTTAAAACATTTTGTTTCTTTCTTGTTTTTTTTTTAAATATTTTATTTATTTGACAGACAGAGAGACAGGAAGAGGAACTATAAGCAGGGCAGAGGGAAAAGGAGAAGCAGGTTTCCCACTGTGCAGAGAGCCTGATGTGGGGCTTCATCCCAGGACCCTGGGATCATGACCTGAAAAGAAGGGACACTTCTTGGAGGAAGCCACCCAGACACCTCTTTTCTTTGTTTTTAATATATGGCAACTGATGCTTCCCAGCCACGAGGAGCATATTACCCATTGATTAAATCTTTGATAACAACCTATTTAAAAATGTGTGTAAATATATACTTATTCAGATTTATACACTTTGTGTTTTCTTCATAGTTTGGGGCTGGACCCCATGGTCACAACACTGCTTCCAGTCTTTGCCTTCCCATCTTTTGATACCAGGTATTTGGTCAGCAAAGCAAATTAGTATCAAAATTGATAAGCCCTTGGCACCATATCTCTGGAGCAGGGCTTGCTCTTAGCCAAGGCCCAGAGCAGTTGACCTCCCCTCACTAGTGCTATAGCCCCAAGGACTAGGTCCCTGCCACCAGAACTCAGTCTTACATGTTATGCTAAGCAGACAAAACCAAACCAGGAAAGCTCCGACAGCTTTCACTGGCATGCCTCATCTCCAACTCTCTCGACGTCTAGGCAGTACCAGATGACAGGGAGGGGTCTTGGTCCAACATATGGGAGGGAAGGAAGTAGCCACGAGCAAGTACCTGCCTCTCTGTTCCTTTCTTTCATGAGCAGGTTGTAAGGAGGAGGAAGAGGAAGGGGAAGAGAGGTGAACTTCAAGGGGTGAAGGCCTCAGGTAGGCAGCTGGCTCCTGCCAGTAGGAAAGGGACAAAGGAGAAGGCAGTGAGTCTTGCAGGGAGGGTGGGGGGTAAGGGTTACAGCTTATGACGGAATCTGGACAGGAGTAATAGGGATACTAGTCATTTGAGTCCACCATTGGCAAGCTGGGCTGGGTGTCAGGGCAGATAGGCCTCCCTGGGCAACGGCACATGAGAGAAGGTGGAATTCTTCTCTGAGGAGCAGGTGAAGCTTTGGGTGTTGGGAAAGCATAGACAGTATTGTTCCAGGGCCAAGGACAGGTCCGGGTACTCCTGGTTGGAGGTCAAGGCCACAGTATGATCCAGGTCTTCTACCAGCAGCTTGAAGGTACCACATGCCAGCCACCCCTCATTATTGTGTATAACTCTCTGGTGCACTTATTGGCTTATCCATCAAATGACTCCTTCAGCAGCTTGAAAACCACCTCCACAGGCACTCCAGGATATGGGAGGCTTCCAGAGTGAAAATTTTGCACAGGATCACCCCCAAAAGACCAGAAGTCACTCTGGTGGATGTAGATCTGGTCAAACATGGCCTTAGGGACCATCCACTTCACAGGCAGTCCACTGTTGGTTCTCATTTTATAGTAACTGATGTGGTGATATCTCTGGCAAGGCTGAAGTCTGAGATCTTCATCATGTTGTCCTTTGTCACCAGCACTTCCCTGGTGGCCAGGTCTTGGTGTATGCACTTCTTGGAGGCAAGGTACTCCATGCCTCAGGCTACCTGGTAGGCAAAGTATACCGGGTGCTTGGAGGAGAGTTGCTCTGCTGCATTGTGGCTGATATTGTAACAGTACTCCAGGTCAGGAGGCCTCTGGGCCTGCAGGTACTCCTGTATGTTGTCTTTGGAGGCATATTCCATGATAGTGTACGAAGGACCATCCTGTGTGCAGGACCCAGCAGGTTGATGGTGTCCTTGTGCTGTCCAATCATCTTCATCATCTCCATTTCTGAGATTAGGTTTGACAGGTCTTTCTCTGCTGCATCTGACTTCAACATCTTCAGAGACACTTTAGTCAAATGGTTGGATTTGTCTTTGTCCAGCCCAAAGTAGGCCTCTCTTAGGGGTCTGCCTAAACTGCCTACAACCAGCCTGCCTCAAGGCAGTTATGAACTCTAGATTATCCTCAAAAACATTAAACCACAAGCTAAAAATTCTCTTCACTAGGTCTCTGTCGCAGGTCTAATTTTCTTATCTTTCATCATTTATCTTTTTCCTAATTCTTATTTTCAGTATAGTTTATTTGGCTTCCAGGTGTTTCCCCGGGTTTCTGTATGCTGTTTCATAGGGAAGAATTATCCTGTCATAAAATTATTTCTTGAGCATTCATTACATCTCTCGGTTAAAATGGGTTCTTTTATGGTATTGATTCATTTGAGTTTTCTCAAAATGGGAAGAATTTTCAAAATGGTGTTTTCCTCAAGGTTCAGAGTATGTCTTAGCCTCATCTTTACTCTTTTTGAAATTCACTTTTCAAATTCTTGTCCCTCTTTTTATCTTTTTAAATTAAAATGTTTCCTTTTACTATTTTTTTATTTGAGTGTAGTTGATAGTCAGTGTTACATTGGTTTCAGGTTTTCAAGATCTCCATACATTATTCTATGATCACTACAAATATAGCCACCATCTGTCACCATATAACACTATTATAATATCATTGACTATATTCTCTACACTGTCCCATATCTCTTTTTAAAATCTCTGATTTTTATGTTTTCTGTTATTCCAATTTTCGACCTCATTTTACTTGGTTACTTTAATAAAATATGCCTGATTACACACTCTATGCTGAAAACCATAGCATTTGATTTATAGTAGTCTTCTTCTTCTTCTTCTTCTTCTTCTTCTTCTTTCTTCTTCTTAATTAACATATAATGTATTATTAGCCCCAGGGGTACAGGTCTGTGAATCGCCAGGTTTACACACTTCACAGCACTCACCACAGCACATACCCTCCCCAATGTTCATAACCCCACCACCCTCTCCCTAACCTCCCCACCCCCTCCCCCGGCAACTCTCAGTTTGTTTTGTGAGATTAAGAGTCTCTTATGGTTTGTCTCCCTCCCGATCCCATCTTGTTTCATTTACTCTTTTCCTGTTCCCCAAACCCCCCACATTGCACCTCCATTTCCTCATATCAGGGAGATCATATGATAGTGACTTTCTCTGGTTGACTTATTTTGCTAAGCATAATACCCTCCAGTTCCATCCATGTCAACGCAAATGGCAAGATTTCATTTCTTTTGATGGCTGAATAGTATTCCATTGTGTGTGTGTATATATATATATATATATATATATATATATATATATATATATTTCATTTGTTGATGGACATCTAGGTTCTTTCCATAGTTTGCCTATTGTGGATATTAATGCTATAAACATTTGGTGCACGTGCCCCTTTGGATCATATACAGTCTTCTTTACCTCTATCAGAACCCCAGGAAGCTTTATTTATTTATTTACTCACATAAACAGATGATCCAACACAACGTTTTTTGATGTTCCAATGTATTATAATGTCTTACCGCTTAACACTATGCTTACTGCTCTCTTTCACTGTCTGACTAAATCCTCATCATCACTATGCCATTTAATGAGAAAGAACATTTGAACTCAGAGTTCTCTCCATATCAGGGAATGAAGACTCCACCCTTCTGTTTGTGCAGGTAAAATAAATGTTGATGTCTGTCCTGCACATACCCCATCCTGTTCACCAGAATATTCACCATCAAAATATATACACAATGAAAACCATACCTCACCACTTCTATTACCACCCAGCATGCTAAAAACACCATCATATGTTCCTGAATTATTGACTTGATTGATAACCCCACTTCCACACATACTGCACTCCTTTCTCCATGCAAATTTATTTTGGTACAGCAATTTAACCTAAAAATCAAGTCATATGATTTTATTCTGCTGTTGAAAGACTTTTGGTATCTTCCCCTTTCATATTAAATAAAAACTGAAGGCGTTTCAATGTACTAGAAGGTCATACATCAATACGTTCTTCCTCTCTCCACCACTATGAACTCCTCATTGGCCTCCTTGCTTTTCCTCAAAAGTAACAGACAAGCTGTTCACACAAAGTCTATATACTTACTTGCTCTGCCTAGAGCAATCTTTTCCTTTAATATTTGTATAACACTCTCCTTCACTTCCTGGGTCTTTGTGCAAATAACATCTCATAAATGAGATATAACCACCCAAAACAAAATAAAATTAACTTTCATCCCAGCATTCCCCAATGGCTTTTACCTTTCTTGTATTTCTTTGTATCACTTATCACCATCAACCATCAATCATTATTCTATTACTGGTTTATTTTCTTATTTGAGACAGAGAGAGAGAGAATTGGGAGGGTGCGCAGAGGAAGAAGAAAACACCCCACTGCCTAGAAAGCCTGCTGGGGAGTTACATCCCAGGACCCTGAGATCATGACCCAAGCCAAAGGCAGTCACTCAATGGACTGAGCCACCCAGGTGCCCCTCTATTATTGGTTTATTTCACTATTATATTTCAAAAGAATGTGAGCTCTTTGTGGTCAGGTATTTTATATGTTTTATTAATTGAAGTATTCTCAGAAAGGTAGCTGGCAGATTGTAAGGGCTCACTAAACTGTATTTTGTTGTTATTATTGGGCTCCTTTATGGGCTTTACCTCTTACGCTAGAAGTCTATCCTTCAGATGTAAGCGATAAGAATAGAGCCCTGCTGCCTGTTCAAATGTGTAAAAAGCCTGTATTAAGTGGATATTTTAAAAGCTAAATGAATGGCTTAATAGTTGTATATAGGGGAAAAGGGAACATATTTTCCACAGTTTAGAAGTGGAGTTCTTTTATAGAGTTCTTGTACAAGCCTACACTATGGAACGATAATGGGCAGTTGTACATTACAATTATACAAACACTTTGGTAATTTATATCCTTTTTTAGTAATTCTTGACTGGATCATTTAATTCCTTAGGAGCATTATAGCATTTCAACTTTTCATGTTCAATAAACTTATTGGGGTTGCTACCTTTTTTATTCAAATGGAGAAATAGTCATGATTTAATCTAAATAAAGTGTTATTGATTGTGTTGTTTTCTAGGAATGAGTCGCACATGCTAGTTTAAAAGTTTTGTTAAAGTCCCAAGTCTGTCACTGATAAAAGCCTTTTGTAGATTAGTAACTTGATCAAAACGGAAAAGTTATGTAACACCAATTGTTATACTATCTTTGTTTCCATCTTGCATTGTAATAACACCCATCTTAACTCTATTTAAGACAAATCATTGCCAGATGGATTTCTGGCATTGATTGCAGGATATGAAATCTAGTATAACTAAAAGTTTTTGGTTTTAGTAGCATATAAATCAATTTAGAAAAATATATGTATTTGAATATAAGATAAAGTTTTAAATTATTTGGCAATAATAAACTAAACTTTTTTTTTGTAAATTTTTATTTTCTAAAATTTCATTGAGCTCTCTTGCAATAAGAAACAAGTTACAAAAAATTAAGGTTTATTTACCCCAATTCAAAATTATTAGGAATATAATCATAGAGGTTGAAGTATTTAAAATATTGAACCCAAAATGTTTTATTAGGTAAATTCATGAATGCTGAGCATTCACTGTTAAAATATACTAATAACATTGATAGACTTGTAGAAGCCTAAAATCAAATATTTATTAAATATTTATATCCATATCTTTTCATAGCTTGGTAATTCATTTCTCTAGCATTAAATAATATTCCATTGTTTGCATGTACTACACTTTCTTTGACCTTTCACTTATGGAAGGATATCTTGGTTGCTTCCAAGCTTTTGTCAGTTATGAATAAAACTACTATAGACATCTTTGTGGGTATAGATTTCATCTTCTTTGGATAAATACCAAGAGCTGCTACTGCTGAATCATCTGGCAAGAATATGTTTAGTTTTGTAAGAAACTGCCAAGTTGTTTTCCATTCTTTATTCTCAATACACATGGAAGAACATTCCTGTTGCTCCACATCCTCACCAACATTTCGTGTTCTGTTGTCAGTGCTCTGGATTCTGGGTATGTACTGGTGTCTCTTTTTTGTTTTAATTTGCATTTTCCTGATGACATATGATGTGAAGCATCTTTTTATATGCTTATTTGCCATCTGTAATATTTTCTTTGGTGAGGTATCTGCTAAGGCCTTTGGCTCATTTTTAATCCGGTCTTTCCCCCATTGTTGAGTTTTTAGGGGTCTTTGTGTATTTTTGATTAACAGTCCTTTGCCAGATGTGTATTTTGCAAATTTTTTCTCATAGTCTGTGCTTTGCCTTTTCATTCTCTTGGCATTGTGTTTCACAGAGTAGACATTTTTAAATTCAGTGCTTGTGCTTTTGTAGCTAAAGTTATTGCGAAAACCAAGGTCATTTAAATTTTCTTCTATATTACCTTCTACATGTTTCATGTTTAGGTTTATAATCCAATCTGAGTTAATTTTTGTGAAGAGTGTAGGATATCTGCCTGGATTTATTTTATTTTATATTTTTAGATTTAGCTTCACCATTGCTACAGAACCATTTGTTTAAAAGATTGTATTTTGCTCTCTTGTATTGCTTTTGCTTTTCTATTAAATATAAAATATAATTGATAATATATATTCTGTTGCTTTAATCTAGTCTCTCTGTGGTATTACAATATCATGCTTACAATTATCGTTATGGTAAACTTTTTTTTAAGATTTTATTTATTTATTTGACAGAGAGAGAGATCACAAATGGGCAGAGAGACAGCCAGAGAGAGAGATGAGGAGAAGTAGGCTCCCTGCTGAGCAGAGAACCCAATGCCGGACTCGATCCCTGGCCCCTGGGATCATGACCTGAGCCGGAAGGCAGAGGCTTAACCAACTGAGCCACCCAGGTGCCCAATCGCTTTAGTAAACTTTGAAGTCAGTCCTCAGTCTTTGTTCTCCTTCAACACTATGTTGACTATTGTGAGTCTTTGCCTCTCCATATAAACTTTAAAATAAGTTTGTTAATATTAAAAAAAAGAACTTGCTGGAATGCATTAATTTTATAGATAAACTTGGAAACCAGTGACCTCTTGAGCTTAGCAGGAGATAGACCATGGACATCAGTTGTCACAGTGGTGCCTCTGGCAGAACCTATTGCAAATCCCTAGGCAAAATGAGACCTCAAGGATCTGAGAGAATGTCTAAGAAGTACTTGATACATCCCTTGGGTATGGTTTATTGAAGTGTCCACCTGTCTGAAAGCTGGGGAATCTAGATAAGGGAGGGAAAATTAGTTATGATAAAACATATCAACAAACATCAATAAATTTTGTAAAACTAATTGTCATGGCTCATATACAATATGACCAACAGAGGGACCATCAGAAGGAAAGCATCAGTTATGTTTATTGTGAAATTTTTTATTCAAAATAAAGCAATGTGAGGGGAAGACACAATGAGAAAATTACCAGTTTTTAAATGGTAAACATCTTACAAAATGGAATAGGTTTTATATTCTAAGTAGTATATTGAAAAGTAAAACATTGGGGCGCCTGGGTGGCGCAGTGGGTTGGGCTGCTGCCTTCAGCTCGGGTCATGATCTCAGGGTCCTTGGATTGAGCCCCGCATCGGGCTCTCTGCTCCGCAGGGAGCCTGCTTCCCCCCCTCTCTCTCTCTCTCACTGCCTGCCTCTCTGCCTACTTGTGATCTCTGTCTCTCAAATAAATAAATAAAATCTTTAAAAAAAAAGAAAAGAAAAGTAA
Source organism: Mustela nivalis (assembly GCF_964662115.1). Lineage (NCBI taxonomy): Eukaryota > Metazoa > Chordata > Mammalia > Carnivora > Mustelidae > Mustela > Mustela nivalis. The sequence goes on along the minus strand of NW_028136270.1, from coordinate 100,622 downwards.
AACATTAAAAAATAAAATTTCAATGAAAAAAATTATTTAATTTTTAAAAAGGTTAAAAATAGCAGAACCATTTTTCTTATAACTGGAAAATACACTGTATATACATCTATCAAAATAACTTGTCATGGGGGAGCCTGGGTGGCTCAGTAGGTTAAAGCATCTGCCTTCGGCTTAGGTCATGATTCCAGGATCCTTGGATCGAGGCCCACATCGGGCTCTCAGCTCAGCAGGGAGCCTGCTTCCTCCTCTCTCTCTCTGCCTGACTCTGCCTTATTGTGATCTCTGTCAAATAAATAAATAAAAACTTTTATAATAAATATTTGAAAAATAACTTGTCATGTCTGGAATCAGGAGCATATGGAAAAAAATAATATCTGAGGACAATACTTCTGCCATGTTTTGTGCCTTGCTAATATTTTTAAACAGTCAGGCAAATTTTAGCCTTATTGAAATACCTGCTAAGATACCTGCAGTGCCTTTTGGAGCCCTATGACTATAAAAATTAATTGCAAATATTCAAAATGTTTACTATGGTGTCACTATTTAGGGCCACCACCAAGTATGTTCAGAAGTAAGCATAACTGTTACTCTTCCATAAGGCAAAAGGGCATATTTTCAGGAGTTCCATCTGCTGTACCAGGAGGTGAATCAAGTAATGATTTTTGTCTATAAAATAATTCACTTTTCAATCTAACATTCCTCATTCCACATTATAATAATAAAAACTAGGAGGAGACTAAAACAAACAAACAAATACAACTACAACAACCAGCTTTTCCTACAGTGGAAAAGTAAATATAACCTTAGGAGTAGCCTAAAATTTATTTTTAAATATTTTAAGATAAACGTTTTTGTTAGAAAACCATATATTTTATATTACTAAGAAATAACAGGCAACGTTTTATGAACTTCTAAAAAGTCTAGTTACTTGTATTTATCTATTAACTCATCTCTTTATGAAGTAGAACATGATCACACCTCTTGTATCTACCCAAGTTTGTATGCTTTGGTTGCTTTATGTTTGCTATTTCCTTGCTTAATTTTTACAATATTTGATACATAATAGTATCTTTAAGTCCATCTATGATTTCACAGAATTTGTTTGAACTTCATAAAAATGTACCATACTTTTTGCACTGTCCTTGTTTTACTTCTCTATTAGCTTTCCAAGTTTTATTCACTTTAGAGTGTGTAGCTATCATTTATTTTTACTCCTCCATAATGCTATGTTTACAAATTTGTATTTATCTGTACTTTTAAAAATATCTTAATTATATACCATTTCTCATCTCACGTAACACTCATGTTACTTCTACACTTATCAGATATTATGTAACTGAAAACCACAACTCAGCAACAATAGAACACCATTTTTCAAAATTAAATGGCTTACCAGAATTCTTTAATTCTATCCTTTATTTGTATTAGATGACCCTTTATTCTGGTATTTGGCATTGTTCATATGGAGGAAAGCTTATAAGTTGATATTCCATAAATAGAAGGATTTTTATGATCGATTAATTATTTTCATTTAGAATGCATAGAATATGGTTGATTTAATATTTCTTTCTTACTCTCTGCCTGGAACATAGTGCTATCTATGCAATAGCCACTAAAATATTAAGTTAATTACCTAGACTTTAAACTGCATATTAATAGGAATAGCATACAGAACTCTTCTCAGATTGGGACACCTGGGTGGCTCAGTCAGTTAAACGCCTGAGCCTTTAGCTCGGGTCATGATCTTAGGGTCCTGGGACTCAGTTCTGCAACAGATTCCCTGCTTAGCCGGGAGTTTGCTTCTCCCTCATCCTGCTGCTCCCCCTGCTTGTGCTCTCTCTCACTCTCTCTCTTACAAATAAATAAAATTAAAAAAATAAATTCTTCTCAGATAGCTAATATAGAATATCGTCTTTGTATTCATCAAAGGGAAAGTGCCATATAATAATGAAATCCAGACTACTTCAAATTCATTTTTTAACCAGTAAGAAAGTACTGGAAACAAGCCAAAAATGTCTTCAATGAATTAAAGAAATAGATTGATTTTCAATATCTTAATGTTTCTAATGTTAAATTGCAAGATTTTTATACTAGATATCAGTGTAAATATTCATTATACAAGGATATTCTAAAAATAAACCTGAGAAAACTACTTGACATATATGATGACAAAAACCAATGTCAGTTTGGGTAAAACTTACAACACCTACCACCTGAAACTCTTGTTCTATATGGTGCCATCTTGTGATGCTGGGCAGCGGCAGTGAGCCACAGCTTCCAGTCAGCTAGAAGATTACAGGGGTGAACACCTGATATTCTTACAAGCATTCTATATATAGAATATATATATAGAATATATATATTCTTCTTTTTTTATTGTAATATTTAATAAATTGCATGTGATATTTGATACTTTGTTATAAAATAGGCTTTGCTTAAGATGATTTTGCCCAAATGCAGGCAAATGTAAGTGTTCTGAGTATGTTTAAATAAGCTTAAGGTAAGCTATGATATTTGATAGTTTTGGGGTATTAAATGCATTTTCAATTTTTTATGTGTTTCTCTGTACATAGCCCCCTTGTAAGCTGAGGAACATCTCTATATGTATATGTAGCCTTGGTATGGCTTACATATTATTGGCATGAAACATCTAGAACAGTACGTGTGCCATAGAATTGTCTACAACATCAAACAAGTTTCTTGAAAACTTGTGCCAAAGGGGTTATGTCTTTAAGGATTCTTATTTCAGAAGGGTTCTCTCAAACGTAAGATTTTTCAGAAGTTAAGTGAAAATCTGACCAAACTAAACATTTTTCCATTTTCCCTAGTGAGCAAAGATAGCTAAAATCTATCTGCCATTTTCAACACTGTACTCAACGATTGTAATTCTAATTTAAGAACAGATTATTTATATCAAAACCACATGTTGGCCTAATCTTATACAATATTCATAAGTCACACTCAGACCCTTGGACACTTTTATTTGTTGAGTCTATATGGTACTACGGACATTCATCTTTTTTGACCTCATAGCTTCATGTATGTCTATACTTTTGAAAATACATGCATCATAGTTCCATTGTAAAATGTCTGGGTTATAAAATGTGCTATGCTATCAAAATGGTAATAAGAACATACAAATGACCTGATGTAATGAACTGGACCAGATTGCCAGATATCACATTGCATACCAGAAAGATTCAGTGGTAAGTTTTAAAATGGCCAGCTATACACTGACTGAATTATAACTCATTTAGCTTCTTTCTTTGTGTACAGTATTATACATTAGTCAGTATTATAGTAGATAAGTACTTTGGACAGATGTAAATATGCTGTAATAAAAAATGTTTTTCTTCTTTCTTTTAGTCCTTTTTACTTGTAAGACTAGCCACAAATACCACGCCTCCCCCCAAATAATTTGCAATCCAAATTTATCTCTAAATGAATTTATTGCACAGAAAAATATGTATATATATATATATATATATATACACTTACAGAAGACATGTTCAAAAATAGTTACACAACAGCAGGGCCCTAAATGTAAGCAGTATAGTTGTTTTGTTTTGTTTTGTTTTATTTCTTTTAAAAAAAGAGGTTATGTGAAATATTAGGATTTTATTTCCAGGCGTAGTATTTCAAGACAGTTAACTACACCTATGGTGTCAACAGCCTCTTGTTGGCAGTATGATTTTATTGGCTCCATGGAATAACAGCAAGAATTTACTATTGCTTCTTTCTTTTATGACACACACAGAAAAAAAAAATTGACACATTTGCTCAAGACCAACCAGAATCATTTTAACCTATCAAAATTGATGGGAGGCCTTCACTGCCAAAGTCACTGCTGCGTTTTCACAATTCACTGCAGACAATCTGCTACTCCCATTATGATAAAGGAGAGCAGAGTCATAATCAGGGAAGAAAGCTAGATTAATACTTGTAATTATCATTGAATATTTAGCCTGCTATAGGATTATTATTATTAGTGTCATTTGATAATTTTCTCTCATTTTATTAAACACAACTGTGAGTAATTACGCTACCTAATATTTCTCTGTATTGGCTGACTAGCTAGCAAACATTCATGAAAATATCCATTAGCCACACATATAAAATGCTGCATTATGATGCTGTTGAATCAGAACATACCACTACCTGATCCTGTAGCTCTTTGAGGATTTGCAAATCAATTAATTCTATGTTTATTGGATTCTTCCCATACAATTAGAAAATTTATAATCGAGTCCATGAACATTATTAGTTTTACCATTTTAAACCAGCAATCACACTTTGATTTTTACAACAAAAGCAGAAATATAAACACACACATTTGGATCAGTTTTCTCTTAGTCTGTCTGAACTTCAAAATCCTATTCCTCAAGATGATGCACACCAAAGTTCTGGATTAAACAAGAAATTAGATGGCACCTGAACACTTGGTTTAATATTCTCAAAAGGACTATGCAACTTCTTTCTTACATTAAGACATTGTTTTACAAAGATCCACACTTTTATAATGTTAGTATTTTTAATAATCAATAAAGTCAATTAATCATGATTAAAAATCAAACATAAAAATTTCTACTTTTTGCTTTTGCCCCCTCCATTTAGAACTTATTTATAGCCTGATAATTCAAAGGTCCCTATGTTTATGAAAATCTGGACAGAAATAGCTCTAAGATCCCATTCAGAACTTGATATTAATCTAAGTCTTTTGGCTCCATTTATCCTGAGAGCAAAGAGTAGGACAAAGGATTTGAGTACTGTTAGTTTATCTGGGAGATTATCCAAGGTAGAAAAGAATGGGAAAGTGATACAGTGAAGAAGCAACTTTGTCAAAGAGGTACATTGTTGATATAATTGTTGTGGATAGAAAATGAAGGCTTGCTTTTACTGAAAGGTCCTGAGAAACTTCTTTAAGTTGTCCTCATGAAGACCTGAAAACTGACAATTTTACCTATGGTTCTTATTTCCACTTCACTGAGAGCTGTCCTCAGAGGACATTAACTCTCCTACACTTTCAGGTTGTGTTGGAGACATTCTAAAATGAGAGAGAGAACATGAGATGCTATCAGTGTTAAGTAACTGCAATTTCCCATGGAACTATCCACCACAGGTTTGGCTATAATCAGGTGTTGGGCCTTGATATCAGAGGGATTTGAGGCAGTATCATTTTAGGTTAATCATTATATCTGAAATTTCCAAAAACTTCAACTGATGAAACTTTGATTATAAACCTATAAATATAACAATAAATCTACAGTATTCAAATTATTTTCATAGAAATACACAAACAAAGCATCAACTGATTAATATTTAAATGTTACAAAATACTGAACTGAAAGAATTTGGTCATATAACAACGTGTAAGAAGTAGAGCTTAGGTTTAGGTTAGAAGTCAGGATGCATTTGGGACTCAGTTAAGAAATTGAATGGAGGGACGCCTGGGTGGCTCAGTGGGTTAAGCCACTGCCTTCGGCTCAGGTCATGATCCCAGGGTCCTGGGACCGAGCCCCAAATCAGGCTCTCTGCTCAGCAGGGAGACTGCTTCCTCCTCTCTCTCTGCCTGCCTCTCTGCCTGCTTGTCATCTCTCTCTGTCAAATAAATAAATAAAATCTTAAAAAAAAAGAAATTGAATGGATGTCTGACTATCTTATAGGTTTGCTAAAAATCAGTGACTTTGTGTTCACGTGTGGCTATGCGGGAATTTTTAACTTTCTCTAAGAAGTTATTAGATTGATTATATAATGGCAGTAAAGGATGGGGAAAAGCAAAGTACAAACCCCATAAAGACAAAGACACTGAGTATGAGAAAAGAGTAATAGATAAGAAGAATCAATGCATTTGAGGAAAATGGGAATTGAAATACACAATGATTGTTGATTTTTTTAGATGCAGAAATCAAAACTAGCTTGCAAGAAGGAAATAACAGAAGACATGTTGTGAAAAGGCAGTAACGTGGAATAAAGGAGTAGGGAGAGCATATCAGGTAATTTGGATAGGAAGGAGTTAGGAGATAACTGCTTGATAAATTTTATATGGCCCACTTAAATGCACAGATTTCTCTTCTTTAATTTATATGGAGAACAGGGTGTCGTTTCTCTTCCCTTTCAGAGCACCCGAGGTGTACTCTTTCAGACTGAAAACCTGAAAAGCTCAGGACTCAGTTGCTTAAGCACAGCTGAGAGGACATATTTCAATTAAGATTTACAGTTTGCTGTAGGTAGTAGACTGTCAAAAGTGGTTTAACCATATTTTTCATTTAACAAGAAGACTACAGAGAGTGTTTTCTGGTGTTGGTTCAGAGTCTTAAGAAAGTCAAGTGAACTATCTTAGAGGTTTTCATGGCTTTTTATTCACAGTTGCAAAAATTGCTGTTGGAGTTCTCACTATTAAGCCCACATTTCTGGCAGAAAGATAGAGGTAAAAGAGAATGATATCTTGTACGACTGATACTTTGTCATATGGTTACAATGTAACTAGAAAAGAGACAATAAAATATTTGATGTTGTTTTAAGTTTCCTTGTTGTCAATCCCTCAGTGCTTTCTGATACTAAAGGAAAAAGTAGATGGATATTGACCTGGCAACTATCAACACCTGTCAGTCTCTCTTGGATAACCAATATCTCTATAATCTCTTCTTCCCAGTAAAAAAAAAATAAAATATATTCATAAACCACACTGTGCCATCTCAAGTTACTGCACCAAGATAAAATTACAATGATTTTCAGTTGTTCCAAATGGACAGAATACCCTTCCTTATGATATCATGTCTTATAAGATAGATAATTGGCTTGCTACCAATATACCCAGATGAGACTGTGGAAGAGACAGGAAAAAAATAATAATATTTATTTATTCCTTGGGTTGACCCTGTTTACACAGATGCATTACTATTAGAAAAGGTTGGTTTGGGACATTGGAATGAATTTACTTAATGGGTCTGTATGTAATTGGGTTGGAGAAAATTTTTAATTTCTACAAAAATTATTAGAATTCTATCTTATTCCCTTTTGATAATTTTCACATGTTAACAAAGCCAACGTTTTTGTCTAGCAGACAAGATCTTAAATCCTAACAAAACTCAATTTTTTCCTTTTTTTTTTTAAGTTTGAGAGCCTCATGTTCTCTCATGCTGCTTTAAATACAACTCAAAAAAACAAAAGGAGCTAAATGGGGCAGTAAGCCCAGACTTTTTATTTTAATTTATTTATCTTATTTTTAATTAAAAAATTAAAGATTGTATTTATTTATTTGAGAGAGAGAGAGCATGAGTGGGGCAGGGGGATGTAGCTGCAGAGAGAGACTGAGAAGTATACTCCCTAATGAGCAGGAAGCCCGATATGGGGCTCGATCCCAGGATCCTGACTGAGATCATGACCAGAGACAAAGGCAGATACATGTGCAAAATCCCTTTTTTTCTGGGAAACAATACTTTACAAGAGATGTTTGAAAAAGTACTGGGGAAACAACTTTAATCAGAGATACAAAAATTTAATTGACTTCTGTAAAGCTACAGGGATCCAAATGATGGGAATCCCAGGCCGTTTAGGTTGTGGACCACAGAGTATTCTTCTCTGTAATATTTTATTTTCTTCCATGTCTACTAACTCCAGTCCAAGTTCACTGATCTCTTTTTAGATAGTGCAAAACATGGCAAAGAATACCAAACAAGTGCCCAATATTCTACATTTATTACATCATTTCTAACATATAGAAGTGTGTTATCAAGGCTGGTTCTGTGAACAAACCTAGTTATGCTAAAGTGTGTTTTGTTCTCCAAAAATTAAATTCATGATTATCACACAATTATAAAATACTTGTGTCAAGAATTTTTATTCAAAAATTAATAAGAGAAGCAGATATTAAAACTAGTTCACATGGTTATTTGGGATATAAGCAGAGTTGTGCAGCAGAAGTGCTCTGGGCCCATAATTTGGGTTATAGAATTTATGTTTTCTAATGAAAAATCACTAACTTGCATTATTGTTAACAAGAATCCTGTGCATTACCATCAGTTTTCTCCATTATAACCTCTTGCTCTACAGTTTGTAAATAACTTTGTCAATAGCAAGCTAATAAACGGGGTGACTCCAATGGATTGAGATAATCTCCAGAGTTTCTGCTACATAATGAACAGGACTCCATTGAAAGGACACCTAAGAGTTTATTTTGCCCAAAAATTTGATCACTTTTTTCACTGTCCTTACCTATTTTCCAAACCTAGTTCTTTTCAGTCTACAGACAACCCTGTATCTGACTGACTTGTTAATTCTGGGAATGTCTTGCAGATTAATTTGCTTGCCCGAGGTGGTTCCTCTAATTGATGTCTAAGAACCCTAATTAGTTAAGAAAACTTTTTTTTTAACATTTTCATTGCTATTTATTATTATTATTATTATTATTATTGCTAATATCTCTATTATAAATAATTCACAAGGGCATCTTTCTGACAAAAGACAAAGAGCTGGCTACTAGTAGAAAAAGTACATTTGACTCTGTCAGTGAAAGTGGTAAAGGGATTTGAGAAAATAAGGCAAAGCAGTGGAATTATGTGTTAAAACTTTAAATATTATAGACACATTTACTTAATTTCTAATACTGCTTATAATTAAAAAAGATGTTTTCCATGAACCACGCATTACAGCAAATATATTGTTTATACAGATTAAATTTTCATCAAAAGGGATGCCTGGGTGGCTCAGTTGGTTAAGCAGCTGCCTTTGGCTCAGGTCATGATCCCAGCATCCTGGGATCGAGTCCCGCATCTGGCTCCTTGCTCGGCCGGAGCCTGCTTCTCCCTCTACCTCTGCCTGCCATTCTGTCTGCCTGTGCTTGCTCTCTCGCCCACTCTCTCTGATAAAGAAATAAAATCTTAAAATAAATAAATAAATTTTCATCAAAAAATTATAAGTGTATTTTTTTGTAGGATCATGATAAGCATTTTGCAGATGAGAAAAGTGAAATTTAGAAAAGTATGTCTCTTCAAATCCCTCATACAATATCTGGCCTAGATAGAAGGATATACTATCACAATTGAGGAAGATAATTGAGATTACTTAAAATGATAAACTTTACTGTATAGGGTTTTTTACAAGTTTGCCACAGATTCACATTTTTTAAAATATATATCTATTTGTGTAAAGAGAATGCACTGAGAAGTAAAAAGATAGTGATATATCAGTGCTACCAACTAATGGCTATAATATCATCACCTTATTTATGAACAATGAAACAGTGTGTAATATTTAAATAAATTTAAATAAATTCCTATTTATTTTATATATTTATAAATTTAAATGAATTCCTATTTATTTATTATTAAAGAAATTCCTCTAACAAACAGTATGTTTTGAAGGTTGCTAGCAGGAAAGTGTTGTACGACATGGAAGTAATCAGAAAATGTGATCTAAAATTCTGCTTTCAAGGGCGCCTGGGTGGCTCAGTGGGTTAAAATTCTGCTTTCAAGAAGCTATAACAGTAAGTACTGAGCATTAGCTATTATATGCTATGGATGAATAACTGAAATCTACATTTGAAACTATTGGTACACTATATGTTACCTAATTGAATTTTAAAAAGTTAATAAAAAAAACCACTATTTTATAAAACAATATTCCCAACAGGCTCTTTTGCTTTAAAATACTCACTTTGTTTCCTCTCCGAGAGAACACCAAATGGCGGATGACGCCGGTGCTGCGAGAGGGCCCGGAGGGCCCGGGGGCCCTGGAATGGGAGGCCGCGGCGGTTTCCGCGGTGGCTTCGGCAGCGGCATCCGGGGCCGGGGCGGGCCGGGGCCGTGGTCGGGGCCGGGGCCGAGGCCGCGGAGCTCGCGGGGGCAAGGCCGCGGACAAGGAGTGGATCCCCGTCACCAAGCTGGGCCGCCTGGTCAAAGACATGAAGATCAAGTCCCTGGAGGAGATCTATCTCTTCTCCCTGCCCATCAAGGAGTCTGAGATCATCGACTTCTTCCTGGGAGCCTCCCTCAAGGACGAGGTTTTGAAGATCATGCCTGTGCAGAAGCAGACGCGCGCGGGCCAGCGGACCAGGTTCAAGGCATTTGTCGCCATCGGAGATTACAATGGACACGTCGGTTTGGATGTCAAGTGTTCCAAGGAGGTAGCCACTGCCATCCGCGGAGCCATCATTCTGGCGAAGCTTTCCATTGTCCCTGTGCGGCGAGGCTACTGGGGGAACAAGATCGGCAAGCCCCACACTGTCCCGTGCAAGGTGACTGGCCGCTGTGGCTCTGTGCTGGTGCGTCTCATCCCCGCCCCCAGAGGCACTGGCATTGTCTCGGCCCCTGTGCCCAAGAAACTGCTGATGATGGCTGGTATTGACGACTGCTACACCTCGGCCAGGGGCTGCACTGCCACCCTAGGGAACTTTGCCAAGGCTACTTTCGATGCCATCTCCAAGACCTACAGCTATCTCACCCCTGATCTCTGGAAGGAGACTGTGTTCACCAAGTCTCCCTATCAGGAGTTCACGGACCATCTTGTGAAGACCCACACCAGAGTCTCTGTTCAGAGGACCCAGGCTCCAGCTGTGGCTACTACATAGTTTTATACAAGAAAAATAAACTGAACTAAAGCTTGAAAAAAAAATACTCACTTTGTAATGAGAGTCATTACTTTTGTCTAGCCAAATCTTATAGCACTGTTTATCCCTTCCCTGCTTTATCCCTTCCCAGTATCAATAAAGGCTCACTTGGGTTACCTAGAAGCCATGAGAAAGCTTGTAATAGATCTGGCTGGTTTTCACCAGCAATTTGACCACCATGTGCACAGGGAAGTCTATTGATAAAGGCTTTATTGCAATAAGTTGCAAATACATGGATGATTTTGAATTCTCTTTCTTGAGGTCTTGTTTCATGATAATAAATTTAGGGTGGCTTATTGGAATGGATGTTATTAACATATCTTCATAGTTATAAGCACATGGAATTGTAAAATAGATGAATGAATGTGGCATTACTAACAACTGTCCTCATTTTGAAATCAAATTACAGTGTACTAAGATGAGGAAGCAAAGCAGATTTGGGATTATGAGTGAAATAATTTTAAAAAGTATTAGGGGTATGATCGGACTATTGGGTAATTCAGTAGAAAAATGTCTACTGATTGAGATTCTGTGTTCCCTGATTTCAGAGAGAAGTTAAGATAAATAAATAACACGAGGAGACTAGGAAGCCAAACATAAGTGATAATTTTGTGCCAGGGTGTGTATACATCTGTTTATCTTCTTGCTTTACCACTAAGGTTGCTCCTAGAGGAGAGTTTAAATATGTGTTGGAGCTAATCTCTGTGGATTACACAAGAAACCACATCCTACAGCTCTCCCTGAAACACCCCTTATGATTTCAATGTAATTTGGTTTTTGCATTTTTAGAAATAACAAAATACTTTGCAAACTCATCTACTTTATTACCATCACAAGTGAGTCAGCTGACTCCACATTTTAACACAGTGACAGTCACAGAGGAATGGAGGAATGAGTAGAGTTATCAATATATGTGCTTTTAAGAAGTATGACAGGGTAGCAGCTATTTCCAGGAACCAAAACATGGGTCAGCAGCTGTGCAGGAAAAGTGATGGAATAAATGACTCATTTCAGAGGAGTTCTATAACATATTAGTTCTATAATGTATCTTCAGCCCCCAATTACCCGCTTTGATCTAAAGATAAGGATTCACAGTTAAGGTCCCATTTATGATTTGACTGGTAGGGTCTGAATCATGTTTACTATTGTTTTGACTATTACTTGAAACCTATAGTAGTACTTGGGATATGTGTTGTGTATTCTGTGAACATGTGCTATTTTTAGATTAGATAATTTCTGTCTCGAACCCCTGTTCATTTGTTTGTTTTTGTTTATTTGATAGTGGTTTCAGTAAATGGATATATCTGAAAAATTGCAAAGCCACTATTAAAACAAGTTATTATTATATATAGCATGGAATTGCACATTCCTCCTTTGAATCCGACAGAGCTTCACCATATCCTTAACAATTTGGGAAAAACATGCTATTATTTTTCTTTATAAAATTTCTCCTGTTAGGCTGTGATGGTTGTCATCAGCAGTAACTCCTCTGAAGGCTTTGTCAAAAGAGTTGAAAAAATTGGAAAGGTGTGTGAATGAAGCTGTTTGTTGAATATAAAGAAAAGAGCATTGAAATACAATTCACACTCTTACTTCTCCTTCTATGCTTTCAGATGTTTGTCATTTGAAAATTTTGCTTCTAGAAGAGATGTCCTATATAATTCTTACTTTAAGGAGCAAGTTGCTTTTATAATTTTTTTATTATTCTACCATTCCAGTATTTCCATTTAAATTAAATTCAATACCATTTAAAAAAAATCAAAAGTGCAGCCAGTATTCAATTCCTGGGCTAAATAATTTTAGAAAGCTTTGTGTTATTGAACCTACGGGGTTTTTATGTAGTTTTAACTCTTTCTTTCTGTGATTTTTCCCATTAGTCATGTAAGTGACTGCAATATAACAGACATTGAGGATAAAGAAGGACTGAATAGAACAATCCTTGGCCTCATGAAGTTGAGAATCTAGCAAGGGAGTCAAACAATTCAATCATTCAGAGACAATTTATTGAGTGCCTGGCCTAAGATGAGCACAACAAAACCCCAGCCCAGAGGAATCATTTTAATGGGAGAGATAGATAATAGGTAAGCCAACTTTAAAAAAAAAAACGTACTGATTTTTCTTTAATAGAGATGCATATTTGAACTAAATAAGCACATTTTTAAAAGAGCAGTGATTGAGAAGAGGTTTTTAAACTGAGTGGTCCAAAAGGGCCTCCCTGAAAAAGTCTGCTTTGAACAGATTTCTGAATAATATCAGCTAGGAAGCTGCGTAAAAATCTCAGGGATGGGTGATTTTTCCAGTCGAAAAACTGTAAAGGCTCCAAAGTCACAATAGAGCTATAAGTTTCTCTAATAAAGTAACTTCTGACAAAGAATGAGAAGAAATAACTAACCCAGGTTTGAAAGAAAAGGGACAGACTTTCTATGGAATTCATATTTAATTAAAGCTCTAAAGGACAAAAATACAATAGAGCAAAATTCTGGTCACGCTGATATACCTAACGAAAGTTCATAAACAAGCTTTGGGTAGCAAAGAGTGTGTGGGAATGTTGGTAAGAACAGTGGGGAAGAGTCATCCCTGAACATGTTCTTAAATGAAGCAATTCTTGGGTTGTTTTAAAGGGTAAATTGGAGTTTGCCTAAGTGATTAGAGAAGGATGCCTCAGCTTATGGAAGTTCAAAGCCATAAAGATGTGATAAACTACTGCAGATATTTTCATGTATATTTGTTGTTGCTTCTAGTAATGGTGATCTAAAAACTCCTACTTAAGACAACTAAAAATCCAGACAAAATAGCTTTTAAAGTTAAAAATATCAGAATGATTATAAAAATAAGTGAGGGATTACTGGGCCAAAATACGAAATACAATGAGAGCCTAGAGATATATGCCCTGAAGCCATTTTAGCTATGAGAGCATTTGAAACTGCTAAAACACACTGAGCTGTGTTGTTCATAGACTCTTGATACTAGAGAAACAAAATTCAAAATCCAGCAGCAATCAAATTTGAGGACTTTGGTACAACCCAAATTTAACTTGAGATCCCCAAAGCACAAGGAGAAGCAGAAATAAGACTATAGCCTACCTTGCCTTCTGTGTAAACTGAGAAAGTCAATCACTGAATTTGGAGTATGATTGTCTTGTAGAGTCTCAGATATAAGAGAAAATCCTACCAAGGAGGACCATACCATTATTATAGCTCTTAATTATCCCTACTCAATAAGAGTTTCAAATATAATGTCTTGAACATAGCAAAATGTAACAAAGCACACAAAGAAAAACCATTAACAAGATTTGATAGACAAAATGGGATTAAGTATGATGTTAAAATGATCAATAAAGATTGTAAAATGGCTTGATTACTCTGCTCAAAGAAATGAGAGGGGAAGCAAATTGAACCAAAAACTGACACTAAAAATGATATTGAGAAAGGTTTTATAAATGAACAAATGGATACTCTAGAACTTTAAAAATATGACAGCTAATTTAAGGTACCACAGGGGTGCCTGGGTGGCTCACTTAATTAAACCTCCAATTCTTTTTCCTTTTTTTTTTAACACCTTAATTTTATTTTATCTCTTTCATTTGGCTCAGGTCATGATGTCAGGGTTGTGAAATAGAGCCCAGAGTTGGGCTCTGTGCTGAGCCTGGAGCCTGCTTAAGATTCTTTTCCCTTCTTTTTCTATCCCTCCCTGCACTCTCACTTGCTCGCTCTCTCTTGCTTGCAAATAAATAGATAGATAGATAGATAATAGACAAAGAAAAATAAAAGCAGATTATAAAAATAAATATAAAGATTTTGAAATGAAAACAAGTTCAAAATAAAATAGAGAAGACCTACACAGCTAAAAGTTCATTCAGAAAATCTACTATTAAAGAAGTCAGTATGACACAATGTTAAGATATCAAAAGATTTGAGCATGCACTTTTCAGAAAGGGTAATCCAAATGGCCACTCATATATAAAAACTGTTTATCTTTATTATGAATCTGGAATTAAATTAAATTAAATTAATAATAAATTAAAACCTAAAATGACATACTATTACACACTTACCATATTGGGCAACAGTAAAATTGCCTTGCAAGAATGTGAAAGAATGAAAGTGCCCATAATAAAAACATTTGAGGTAAGTTGGACAATATTTAGAAAACTTAAAAATAAAAATAAAAATTTGGTCCATTCCTAGAAATACAACATGGAACTAAATGAATATTTTCACCAGGATATGCAAACAGATGATTATAGCTATTTCATTCATAACAGCAGATCAGTAGTGGTCTATTTGCACAATGTTACATTAAATAAGAGAGAATATTAACAAACTGGGAGGAGGGGCTAGGTTGTTATCATAAACAGATCTTCTATGGTGCTGATTATGTTCTATTTCTCAAAATCTTTAAGTTAAAAAAGTTTTCACATTATATCTAGATAGATAGATGATAGATAGATATCCCAGAAGCTGCAATGCTAGGCTAAGACCAGGCTTTAAAGGGCTTTTCTATACTCTACTAAATACTTGAAACCATTCATTATATCATAGCTCAGTGTTCAAATCTCCATTTGTTTCCTCAGTTTCCTAATATTTACCTTAAGGTGACCTGATCCAGACTTTTGATCACCTTTGTCTAAATATTTCTATTTTAACAAAGTCCTTTTTAACACTGAGAGACTAAAACTTAGAAAAATACTCTTTTATCTCACTAGAGTGGAAAATATATAGTTACCCATTAACTAATGATATCCATGTCTACATTAGATCAATGACATTTTTAATTCTTGGGAGCTTTTGGTTAAATGAAATTTTTAAGCTTCCTTTAAATGAAGCTTTAAGCCATCACCACATGAATAAAATTAAAGAACCAAATGAAAACAGGCCAAGTATTTACAGAGTAATAGAATGTGCAATGGTAAGAGTACAATTCTGAAATCATAAAGCCTAAATTAGTGTGATGCATTTTTGCTACCCATGTAATCATAAACCAGTTATCCAAATGTGTTAGCCTCAGTTTTTTCACCCATGAAATGGTGATGATAATACTTATTATGCTGCGTTGTTGTGTGTATGTGATGAAGCATGGAGCATGAGAATCTCATATTCCATGCTAAAATGATAGCTATTTTTATACTTATAATAATTCTAGTAATAGTAATTAAATTGTTCAAAATGGTAATATTCATTTATATTGAGGCATTGTATTGACTATTCATAGACACATTTACCAAAATAAATTTCATTTTACTTTACCCCCTCTGAGGATATATATTCCCTAATTCAATATGAATCTCTTTATGAATAATAATTATCATAATAAATATGCTGATTTGTCTTCTATTTGTTTTTAGGGAGGTATCCTTTACTGTTGAACATGAAACTTAAGCAAGTCTGTCTTATTCAAAATTTGCATGCTGTTTTCTTATGAAACTAGATTATAGAGTTGTATGAAATAAATTCATGCAGTTAAGACATTGATGTTTGGAACACTGGGTGGTCAGTTTAGTATTTCAAAAGAAGATTTTAAATTTAAACCTTAAAACTGAGCTCTTTCAGCCTTATTTATAGACCATCCTTCATGTTTCATAAGTACTCCTCCATTGTAAACTAAGTAATACTTTTTGTCACAGTGTATATAATGAAAATGGATTTTATATTCTATTATTTCAGAGTTAGTTGCAGTTTCTACTGCCTTACTTCATTTTTTGAAAAATAGATTAATTCTACAAAAAGTTTTTTCCAGGTTTATTGAAAAAAATCGACATATTTGTAAATTTAAGAAATGATTTCTTATAACATTGCAAACCTTTAACATTGTGTAAATTTTGTACAATTTGATAAATTGGTATACATCTTTATTGCAATATAATCTACATAAAAATGTTAATACATCTACTATCTCGTATAGTTGCCACTGTTTTTTATGCATTTATCATAAGGAATTTTAAGATCTACTCTCTTAGCAACTTTTATGTATATAGTATAGTAGAGATAAACTTCAGAGGTCTTGTGGGTTTTGTTCCAGACTGCCTCAATAAAGTGATTATCTCAATAAACTAAGTCAAATTATTATATTTTTTGGTTTCCCAGTGCATATAAAAAATTATGTTTCCCAGTGCATATAAAAAATAAAAACTATACTGCACTGTTCAAAAGCATTATGTTTTTAAAGAAAAACAATGTATATACCTTAAGTACACTAGTTCTGAGTTTTCAGTGGGTCATAATTACTGATCACAGTTCACCATAACAAATACAATAATAATGTAAAAAACTTGAAATATTGCAAGAATTACCAACATGTGACAGAGAGACACAAAATGAACAAATGTTGTTAGAGAAATGGTGGCAGCAGACTTTTTTTATACAAGATTGCTATAAACTTTCAACTTGTAAGAATGTGATATATGCAAAGTTTAATAAAGGGAAGCACAATTAAAAAAGTATGTATATTTTATTAACTATGATCATCATGCTGTACATTAGATCCCCAGAACTTTTTCATATTATAGTTGCAAGTTTGCACCCTTGGACCACCTTACTCCACCCCAGGTTCACCCCTTGTCAACTCAACTCTAAGTTTCCATTAGTTTTCCTTTTCCTCAGATTCTGTATGTAAGGGATATCATAATACATAAATTAAAAAAATATACAAAATCTTTGAAATATTTCACTTAGAATAATACCTTCAAGATCCATCCATGCTGTTGTAAATGGCAGTATTTCTTAATTTTTCATGGTTAAGTAGTATTCCGTAGTATATATTTACCATACTTATTTTACTCATTCATCCATTAATGGATACTGAAGTTATTTCCATCTCTTGCTTAGAGTTAATAATTTTATAATAAACATAAGAGTGCAGATATGTCTTTGAACAGTGAACTTCGTTTTCTTTAGATAGATACCTAGAAGTGGGATTACTGAATCATATGGTAATTTTACTTTTAATAATATGAATAATCTCCATACTGTTTTCCATACAAATTTATATCCCTATTACAGTGCATAAGTTCCCCGTTTTCCCCAATATTTACCAAAATTGGTTAGTTTCAATTTTTTGGTAGTATATATTCTAATATCTTGCTGTGTTTTTCAGAGGTAAACAACAACAACAACAACATAAGGACTTTGCCCTGAGATTTTTACGTTGAGCACTTTTTAATGCTCCTGTTGGTCATTTATATAACTTTTTTGAAAAAAAAAGTCTATTGAGATCCTTTTGCTATTTTTTTAATCATATATTTTTTTCTATTTGTATCTGTTGGTTATTTTTTTTTTTTTTATTTTTTTTTTTTAATTTTTTTTTTTTTTAAGATTTTTATTTATTTATTTGACAGAGAGAAATCACAAGTAGATGGAGAGGCAGGCAGAGAGAGAGAGAGGGAAGCAGGCTCTCCGCTGAGCAGAGAGCCCGATGCGGGACTCGATCCCAGGACTCCGAGATCATGACCTGAGCCGAAGGCAGCGGCTTAACCCACTGAGCCACCCAGGCGCCCCTGTATCTGTTGGTTATTAACCTCTTTTCAGATATAAGATTCGTAAGTATTTTCTTACATTCTGTGGATTGTGTTTTCATTCTCTCTCCCTTTTTTTGGCAATGCAGAAACGTTAGTTTGATGTAATACCATTTATTTATTTTTGCTTTTTTTGCTTGTGTTTTTAGTCTGGTATCCAAAAAACTATTGGCAAGACCAATGTCAAGGAGAATTTTTCCTATGTTTTCCTTTAGGAAATTTAGTTTCATGCATCACCTTTAAGTCTTTAATCTATTTCAAGTTCAGACTTATGAGTGATATAAGGTTCCCTTTTCATACTGTTTATGTGACTATTCAGTTTTAAATATCATTTATTGAACAGACTATCTTTCCCCATTACATATGTTGGCCCCTGTCAAATATTAGGTGACTGTATGAAAGGATTTATTTCTGGACTCTCAATTCTGTTCTACTTGTTTATTGGTCTGTTTTTATGCCAGTATACTTTATTGTTTTGAGCATGAGGGCTTTGTAGTATAGTTTCAAATCAAGAAGTGTAATCTCCCTTCTTCATTCTTTCTCAGAACTGCTTTGATTATTTGTTGTCTTTTATGGTCTCATATAAACTTTAGGATTCTTTACTTACTTCTGTAAAACAATAATATTGGATTTTTTTTTAAGATTTTTAATTTATTTATTTGACAGAGAGAGATGACAAGCAGGCAGAGAGGCAGGCAGAGAGAGAAGAGGAAGCAGGCTTCCTGCTGAGCAGAGAGCCTGATGCGGGGCTCGATCCCAGGACCCTGGGATCATGACCAGAGCCGAAGGCAGCGGCTTAACCCACTGAGCCACCCAGGCGCCCCTAACATTGGATTTTTGATAGGAATTGGATTTACAGATGGTTTACGGTAGTATGGACATTTTAACAATGTTAATTCTTACCATTCATAAATATGAGCTATCTTTCCATTTCTGTCACCTTCAATTTCTTTATCAATGTCATAGTTTATGGAGTACAGATCTTTCATCTTCTTAGTTAAATCTATTCCTAAGTATTTTATTATTTTTGATGCTATTGTGAATTAGATTGTTTTCTTTATTTTTTCAGATAGTTCATCATTAGAATGTTAAAATGCTCCTGTCTTGTGCTTACTTTGGCAGCACATATACTAAAATTGGAATGATGCAGAGAAGATTAGCGTGATCACTGAACAAGGATGACATGACAAACTGGGAAGCAGTCCATAAAAAAAAAAAGAAACAAAACAAAATTCTTTTCTTTTATATATTGATCTTGTATTTGGTAATTTTACTAAATTTGTTTATTCAAATTTTTTGTGAATTTTTTAGGATTTTTTAACATGTAAGTTCATGTTATCCAAAAAAAGAAAATTTTACTTCTTCCTTTTTTTTTTTTTTTTTTGGAGTCTCTTATTTCTTTGTGTTCCTTGTTTCTCTGGCTAGGACATCCACTACTGTGTCAAATGAGAGTAGTGAAAATGGACACACTTGTCTTTCTTCTGATCTTTAAGGGGAAAACTTTCAAAAGTTTTGATTGAATATGAGATTAGCTCTGGGCTTGCAATCTGTGTTTTTTCTTTAATGGGTTTTTTAAATTATTTTTTAAAATTTTTTATATAATGTGTTTTTATCCCTAGGGGTACAGGTCTGTGATTCACAGCACTCACCATCACTCACCATAGCACCTGCCCTCTCCAATGTCCATACCCCCACCATCCTCTCCCAACACACCTCCCCCCAGCAACCCTCAGTCTGTTTTGTGAGATTCAGTCTTTTATGGTTTGTCTCCCTCCTAATACCATCTTTTTTTATTTTTTTTTCGTACGCCCGAAACTGCCTATGTTGCATCTCCACTTCATCATATCAGGGAGATCATATGATAGTTGTCTTTCTCAGATTGATTTATTTCGCCAAGCATAATACCCTCTAGTTCCATCCACGTCATCACAAATAGCAGGATTTCATTTTTTTTTGATGGCTGCATAGTATTCCATTGAACATATATACCACATCTTATTTATTGATTCATCTGTTGAAGGACATTTAGTTTCTTTCCATAGTTTAACTATTGTGGATATTGCTGCTATAAACATTTGGGTGCATGTGCCCCTTCAGAATGCCACGTTTGTATCTGTAGGGTATATACCCAGTACTACAAGCACTGGGTCATAGGGTAGTTCTATTTTCAGCTTTTTGAGGCACGTCCACGCTGTTTTCCAGAGTGGTTGCACCAGCTTGCATTCCCACATACAGTGTAGGAGGGTTGCCCTTTCTCCACATCCTCGCCAGCATCTGTCATTGACTGACTTGTTCATTTTAGCCATTCTGAACGGTGTGAGGTGGTATCTCATTCTGGTTTTGATTTGTATTTCCCTGATGCCGAGTGATGTGGAGCATTTTTTCATGTGTCTGTTGGCCATTTGAATGTATTCTTTGATGGAACATGATAGTGAGCTTAGGGAATCACCAAGTTAATGAAAGAGGTGCCTCTTGTAGGTGAAGTAAGAGTGAGAGAAAGAAAAGAGGGCTTATCCTAGATTGGAGAACTCGGGGCTGAAAAGGACCCTCATCTGGGAGCAGAGAAAGTGGTCCAGAATCAGAGGCACAGAGGACTCCCAACACCTTCCACAGAAGCGGAGCACCTAAAGACATAGTGCCATTACCCCTGAAAATCTAGGCATGGAGGTATTCTCTTTAGGCAAATAGGCATCGGAGAATAGTTTGTCCATAGCCCAGTCACTGACTTCAAGAGGAAAAGCTATACCAGCTCTCGAAGCAGGCCGGATAGCTCAAGCAACAGCAGCCAAGCCAAAATCCTTATCCCCTGCATTTCTGAACAATGACAGAGCAGCGGTTCTGTCTAGAACCAGGAGGTATTCAGAAGTCAATTGTTGGGTCCCGGGTTGTGTCCATCAGTTCAGACGCGGCCTTCAGATCAACTCATGATTCCAGGGCCTTGGCATTGACTCTGTTCTCAGGTTCTCTGCTCAGGGGCAAGTAAGCTTCTCCCTCTCCAGCTCCACCCCCTGATTGGGATCTCTCTGCCTCTCTGTCCAAACGTGCATGTGCATGTTCGATAAGATAACAAAGACAAAAACAGTGCACAATAATTGACTGGGGCCAAAGGATGTTTTATTGAATTTGGACCTAGGTTCCTATGGAGGGCAGCCAGGTATAGAGAACCTCCCACCATCCTAAAATGCCCGACCTTCGCTTGGAGCTTCCTTGTTCATTCTCCTGTTCTTTGCCTTCCTGGATCTCCTCACCAACCTGCAGCATCCGCTGTCTGTCGTGCTGTACTGACCCCTTGTTAACACATTGTGCATCCTCTCGGGGCTCCATTGGAACATGCCCATCTTCCTCAAGAGGCACTGTTTGCTTATCGCATGGAACCATTTGGGGGATGGTCATGAGAGGGTGAAGGCAGGCTTGTGCTGCCACATCTCCATGCAGTTCCACAGAGGGTAGCTGATCCACCATGAGGGAGTGCTCAAGGTTCTTCCACATTCGAATCCTCTTCAATGCGTCCTTTTGCACATACAAGTTGTCTTCCTGAAATGGGCACGGAAGTCTTTCAGTTGGCTTCATTGGGCTATGGGTCTCTTCCAACATGCTCTCCGTTGGCTTCTGTGGACTCCAAGAACATGAGTCCGTCCTGGACCTAAGGTTCTAGGGTGTAGACTCTGCCTTGGATGCATGGTCTTTTTGGAAGATTGGGAGGCCTTGTTGGCACCGTTTCTGGAGACCATTGAGGTACTCGTGTGCTTTCTGTGGAAGACTCCAGACATGTCTTTGGCACGGTTGCGGGGGTTCACTTTGAGCTTCCCTTGGGTGGACCTTTTCCTGTTGAGATGCTCCATGATTTGGTGGGAGGGTCTCACCCTTACGCAGGGCTCAGATTTCCTCCCCTGAGGCATTGCTTGCGGTCTGTTAGTTTCTTGGCTTGTCGGTGCTAAGATGGAATGCGGCATCTTGCCTTTCTCCGAGGTCCAGAGGGCTGGTGCTGACACTCACGACCAAATACTATGAATTGGGCCATGGAGAAGGTGACACCGACTCGCTTCGCAAACTGCCTTGGTGAGAGACCCAGGCGGCTCCAGCAGTTTGGGACGGCCTGGGGTCCTCTTGGCCCACCCATGACTACTCCAGTCAAGTGTAGTGATCAGGCCTGGGTTGATGAGGAGTGGTTGCTATGACCTCAAAGCTTTGTGACATCACAGATGCTGGCTTCACTGAAGCAGCTGTCCCTCTCCCATGACCTTGGTGTCCTATGGCTTTAAGTAGGAAGCCCCAGGAAGGACAAAACAAGAGCCCTCTGAACCTGATCAAGAACTCAGGATGTCTTGTGGTTTAATGTCAAACTTCCCCTTTCTGGAGACATAGAGGAAGGAAAATGACATTCAGTATACCTTCCTTTAGGCCAACATATCCCCGGAGACGGCAAGGTGTCCTTTTACACTACAATTTCTAGATATCTCAAGAAAAGGTGAGGTCGCGTGTATGAGCAGCTCTCCGTGGGGTTTCTCGTCCTGTGGGTGAGAGCGTACTTTGTCAGCATCTTTTGCTTATGGGTCAGTGATGACTAAGGTACGGAAAGTCCCTTTCCGAGGTAAAAGGTGAGGGCATCGCTATATGGTGCCGTCTGTGTCCTCGTCTCCTAGTGTTCTGAAACACGCGGCTAAGGGATGAGGCCTCTGTCTACCTGGCTTTCCCTTAAATACCTTTGCAAAGTCTTTGAGGAGAGTGATATTCTGCATCTGAGCTAACTCTCAATGAAGAGGCCTGGACCGAAACCGTTGTCATTATTAGTTAACTGTACTTGTTGTGGTAACGGGTATAGACATGTGGACCAAGACTCTTTAGTCAGAAGGAAAGGGACGGCGTATATAGACGGCTTGCAAGGCCCATTCGAGCAGACCTTTGGAGTGAGCCGCAATGCCCTTGCAAGGACTAGTGGATCAGGAAGTTTGGGTCCATTTCGGCACCTCAGTACTCCTCTGCCATCGAAGTGAATGAACCCCTGGACCTTGCCTTGACATGAATGTCCCATGCCCTGCTGTTGGGAAATGGAAAAGGAAGGGAATACTGACGGGCAAAAAGTCAGAGAAGGAGACCTACCAGGAGTGACTCAGGACTCTGAGAATCCAGCTGAGGTTTACCAAAAAGAGAACTGCTTAATGGGTAGTCAGGAGTTGTGGAATATATTAAGAGGAGCACTGGACGTACATGCAACTAAAGCATCCCTGAATACTCTGTCAAAAACGGATGATGGATGATAGGCAGGCTTTCTCAACAGAACAGCAACAAGAACAACACTTATATAAGGCTCACTTGAACAGAACTGAGGATTGAGCTGCTATGTCCTTGCAAAGACTAGTGGATAAAGAAGGTGTGGTCCATATTGGCAACAGAGTATTCCTCAGCAATTAGGGAGGATGAACTCTTGATTCTTGCACTGGCATGAATGCCACAGGACTGGGTTTGTGAAATGAAATGGGCAAGGAGACATAGGGAAATATCATATGGCTTCTCTCATATGTGCCCTAGGACGAATACCACGGCCCTTAGTAGAAAGAAGGAAAAACTGAAGGGGATAAGTCAGAGAAGGAGACAAACCAAGAGTAACTCAGAACTCTGAGGAATCAAGCTGAGAGTCAAGGAAAAAAGAGACATGCAGGGAATGAGGGAACGGGCTAATGGGTGTTGAAGAGTTCTGGCATATCTTAGGCGGAGTACTAGGTCATATATGGAACTGAAGCATCAGTGAATACTCTGTCAAAAATGGATGATGGATGACAGGCTGGCTTCCTCAACAGTACAAAATAATACAAAAACAAGCTGGCCCTTTCAAATGCAGGTGAAGACAGACAGAGAAAAGGAAAGAATTATATTTTTATTATGTTTAATTATTGAAATGGAATATAATTTATTTCCTAAAATGTCATTATTTGAATTGGGTCTTTATACTAGTAAAGTGGAGTTCATCCACCTCCTCCATTTGTGGAATTGATGAGAAGAAAATGGCATTGCCTTCTCTAAATGTCTAGAAGAGTTGAACAGGAAATGATTTGCACCTCGCCATCTGTGTGTTGACAGGGGTTTGATTACTGCTTCAAACGCTTTAGTCACTACTACAGAGCTGAGATTTTGTAGGTTTCCTGACCTAATCTTTGGAGTGAATATGTGTCTTGGAATTTATCCTTTTCTCTCAGTTCTTTTCTTTTGGGTTTGCTTCATTAGTGCTATTCTTCACTTCCTCCCCATCTTTTGTGTGTCTTATCTGTGTGTGTGTGTGTGTGTGTGTGTGTGTGTGTGTGTGCTGAGTGTGTTTCAAATAACAATTATAATTAAATTGATGGAGATAGGAAGTCGGTATTTAATGGATAGCAGTTCCATTTGACATGCCTTGAAAACTCACATTCCCTCTCTTTCAGCCACATTTCCTACAAAGAATGTCATCTTTTGTCCTCTTTGATAAACACATATTTTCTCAAACCTGACCTCAACAAACACCACATTTTGTGTGCCTGGGTAGTGTCGTATTATTTGTCCATTTTTCCCTTGCTTTTTCATATGTCTCTTGACAGTCATGAGAGAGTGAAATTGTATGTTATTTGTCTTTCTGGGACTGATAGATGTGACGTAGGCTAATGCTCTCCACAATTCTGCCACATGAGGCAAGTGGAAAGAATTCATTCTTGCTTATGGCTGGGTAAGATTCTGTGGGGCTTTTTCAGGACAGTGAGATGGTAGTAGTGTCTGGTAACTCCAGACTTGTCTTTATCCAGGAACACAACAGGAAGATTACCACATCAACTTCAACATGGCAGAAATGAACTGGAGCCCACAAAGCAAACTCCATAGCAAAAGAGAGAATAAGTTGCAATCACTATGGGAAAAGACTGGAGACATGGTTTAGGGGAAAAGTGGAAAGTTGGTAATTCAGAAGGCAGTGAGACAATGCAATGGGCAAAGCCACAAGAGATCGGAGCACACTTGGAACCCACAAGGAGTACGTTCTCCAATTCCATTGATTCTGACCATCAGGGGGTCTGAATCATACTAGTTCATGCCAACAAAGGGCCTTGAGGCCTGGAGATTTTAGATCAGCAGCCTTGGCATATCAACTCAAAAGAACACTGTATTTCTCTGTCAGAGAACACCAACAAATAGCCAGGTGAAGACAGCCTGGAAACCACGATTAGAGACAATACCAGGTGACACAGTGGGAAGATGGTGGGTTCTGGCTGTACATTAGTGAGAGGCAGTGTTCTTGGAGATGATTTGATGGGGGCAAAAGAAATTTGGGGCTCTCGCACAGGCAGCATCAAGCCCGAGCTACTGGCCAAAGACAGGTTGGTGAGGGCTTTAATTGCCTCTCCTGCAAACACGAAATTCTCACCATGGAACACATAGGGTACTGTGTTCCTCAGTCCAACTTGCTTCATTTTAAGAGAACAGATTCTCCCATAGGGGACTAGAAGAAAGCCCTGTCCATAGGCTGTCCCCTGACCACAGAATGCTACAGGCATTCATTCTGTTGTGAAGGTTGAATTTCTCCTTTCACAGGCACACCAGATCCCACCAAGCTAAACCTCAGCCTATTCAGCCCAGACCCCAAACACACCAAAAGGCTGGCAAAGAGAGCCTCTGCAGATGACTGGTCTCAAGGACAGGGGGCAGCTATGATACAACAGCAGAGGGCATGCATGCCACACACACATACCTGAGA
This sequence comes from Mustela nivalis, assembly GCF_964662115.1. NCBI lineage: Eukaryota > Metazoa > Chordata > Mammalia > Carnivora > Mustelidae > Mustela > Mustela nivalis. The sequence continues at coordinate 74,792 of NW_028136270.1, read as the reverse complement.
CTCCCTCAAGGGCCAGCCCTTGGGCACTCCATGATATCTTATTTCTAAAGAAATTACCATCAGGATAAAAAACAGAATTGATTTTTCAAATACTGAGAAAGAGTCAGAGACCTATATCCAAGACAAAGATGGAAGAATCAATTGTTGCCAAGGAAGAAGACAAGAAATTATCATGGCCAGGTAATCGGAGTGAAACCTCACATATAACACGCCCAATGGAGGATTGAAAGCAGAAAGATATCAGGGAGTCTCAAAACACATAGATTAAACTGATAGAAATAAAATAAAGTAAAATAAAATAAAATAAAATAAATAAAGAATTTCTAAAGAAAAGATTGGTAGCAGACTGAAGGAAAAGTCCAAGAAGCTGGCAGAAGCAAAGGACCAAATTTTTGACCTGGCAGAAAAGGAATGGTAAATAAGGAAACAAATCCAAAGAAAGAAGGAAGAATGATGAAACATGACAATGAGCTTAGGAAAGTCATTGACTCCAAGGAATAGAAAGAGGTGCTTATTGTAGGAGAAGTAGGAGTGAGAGAAAAAAAAGAGGGCTGAACATGGATTTGAGAATTCAGAGCTAAAACTGTCCCTCATCTGGGAGCAGAAACAGAGATCCAGATTCAGAGGCAAGGAGGACTCACATCACCATCCACAGAAGCATGGAACCACAAGACATAGTTTCATTCAATGGAGGAATTCTCTTTACCTAAATATGCGTGGGAGTGTAGTTTGTACATAGCCAAATCACTTACCTCAAGAGGACAAACTATACCAGCTCTCAAAGCAGGCCAGGTTGCTCAAGCAACACCAGCCCAAGCCAAAATCCATTTCCCCTTCATTTGTGAACAATGACAGAGCAGTGGTTCACGTCTAGAACTAGGACGTATTCAGAAGTCAAAGGTTGTGTCATGGATTGTGTCTATCAGTTCAGAGGCGGCCTTCAGCTCAACTCATGATCCCAGGGTCTTGGCATCGACTCTGGTCTCAGGTTCCCTGCTCAGGGGTAAGTCAGCTTTTCCCTCTCCAGCTCTACACCCTGATTGTGATCTCTCTGTCTCTCTGTCAAATATGTGCATGTGCATTGTTTGACAAAAAGACAAAAACACAACCGGGGTACAAGGATTGACTGTGGCCAGAGGATGTTTACTTTAATTTGGACCTAGATCTCTATGGAAGGCAGCCAGGTTCAGAGAACCTCCCATTATCTCAAATGCTAGACCTTCGCTCAGAGCTCCAATGTTCATTCTCCAGTTCCTTGTCTTCCTGAATATCCTCACCAACCTGTAGCATACGCTGTCTGTGGCTCTCTAATGGCCCTTTGTTGTCCCACTGTTCATCTTCTGCTGCCTCCATTAGAACACGCCCATCTTCCACAAGAGGCATTGTTTGCTTATCCCATGAAACTATTTGGGGGATGTTCATGAGAGGGTGAAGGCAGGCTTGTGCTGTCACATCTACATGTACTCCTCCAGAGGGTATCTGCACGACCCTGTGGGAATGCTCCAGGTTCTTTGACATTTGAATCCTCTTCAATGCGTCCTTTTGAAGATACAAGTTGTCTTCCTGAAACGGGCATGGAAGTCTTTCAGATGGCTTCACTTGGGCTATGGGTCTTTTCCAACATGCTCCATGCTTGCTCCTGTGGACTCCAAGTACATGAGTCCATTCTGGACCTAAGGTTCTAGGATGTAGAATCTGCTTTTGGTAAATCGTCAGTTTTGAAGATTTGGAAGTCATTTTGGCTCTATTTCTAGGGATGCTACAGCTACTCATTATAAGGTCCGCTAGGCCAGAGGGAGTCATTTTGTGTTTCTGCAGTAAACTTATATTGAACCCATGCTGTAAACAAAATTGACCCTACTCCTCCCAGAGGAGCTTACTCTCAAAGCCTAGATACAAGGGTGAATCAGGCCAGGTGAAGACATCCCATTAGAGGGGCACGCATATATCTACTAGGGTAAATTGAGATCCAATTGTCCACCCATGTGTTACCTAGCATTTTTGTTTTTGTGGTGTAGCAGACTTAGCACGACTGTGCAGTTTTTTCTGTATTGTTATCTCATTGGCCACGTCTGTATAGCCTGGCTAAACTACCGCTATAAATGTTAGTCTCTGAGGCTGGGAGGGGTTGCCTCTTTGCAAGAGAAGGCCCTGACCGGTCAATATGATTCTCGATGCTTTGTGAAAAATTAACGTTTGCTTGACCTTCACTTTGTATCAGTCTCGCTCTTTTGAATAAGGACCCTATCTTTGGAGGGCCACCCGAATTCAAATGATGAGAACTGAAACAGCATTGGAATTTTTGGAAAAGCCTCTGGAGGTAAGATCATGGGATCCTGCATGGAGCTGCAGTGTACAGTCTCCTACCAATCTTCTCTTCAGGAGTTCTTTAGGTGCTTTTATCTTTATCAGTTTTATCTCTGTGGTTCGAGACTCTCTGATATCTCCTATGTTTTCTGACGTACAGCGAGTATCCAGGCCCCTGCTTTCAATCCCGCATCGGGCGTTTTCTATGTAGAGGGTTCACTCTGATTGCCTAGCCATAATCATTCCTTCTTCCTTTACCTGGGCATCAATTGATTTTTTCATCTTTGCATTGGATCTAAGTCTCTGTCACCTCTCTGTATTCGTTAAACTCATTCTGCTTTCTAACCTGAGGGTAATTTATTTAGGAGGAAGAGATCCGGAGTACCCAGGGCTGGCCCTTAAGGTTTGTTGAGTGCGTGCGTGTGTGTGTGTTTGTGAGTGTGTATGTGGCATGCATGCCACTGCTGTTTGTGTTGTGGCTGACCCTGTCCTGGAGGCCAGTCATTTGCTGTAGCTCTCCTTTCCGGCCGTTTGTTGTTTTTAGGGTCCGGGTTGAATATGCAGAGGTTTACCTTGGTGGGCTCTGGTGTGCCTGTGAAAGGAGAAATTCGAGCAACTCAGCAGAACGCAGGCCTGCAGAATGCTGTGTTCAGAAGAGAACATGTGGTCAAAGCTTTCTTCTCGTCCCCTATGGGAGAGTCGTTGTCCTTGGACTAAGCATCTTGGACTGAGGAAGGCAGTTTTCCAAGTATTCCACTGTCGGGATTTCGAGTTGGCTGGCTAGGCAGCCTATGTGCTCACATACCTGTCTTGGCCAGTAGCTTTGTCTTGATGCTGCTGTTGCGAGAGCCCAAAATTTATTATGTCCACATTGAGACATCTCCACGAACACTGCCTTTCACGGAATCACTCCCACTACTCACCATCTTCCCAGTGCGTCACTTAGTATTGTCTCTCTCTGATCATTGTCTCCAGGCTGTCTGCTCCTGGTCGCTTGTTGGTGTCATATGCAGGAAAAAGATGGTGTTCCTTCAAGTTGATGTGTGCCAAGCCTGCTGATAGGAAAACTTCAGCCTTCAACACTTGTGTTGTAAAGTACTCGTGCCCTTCAGACCCTCTGCGTCTCACAGTCAACGGCACTGGGAAACAGGTTCCTTGTGGGTTCCCAGTGTGCCCTGCTCTCCTGTGCCTTGGTACTCTTCATGGGATCCAGCCCTCTGATCCACTAACCAACCAAATATCCCCTGAGCCATGTCTCCAACCTTCTCCCATCATCTCTGCAACTTCCGTTTTCTTTCGCTGTGGAGTTTATCTTGTAGGCTTCAGGTCAATTTCCACCCCAATGCAGTTGTTGTGTTCATCTTCCTGTTGCCTTCATAGCTGAAGACAAGCATGAGGTTATTAGACACTACTACCATCTCACTCTCCTCCATGTCACCGCAATTCGTACTGAGACATAAGCAAGAAGGAATTCTTCCACTTGTCTCTTATGGCAGTCTTGCGGAGAGCATTGGGCTTTGTCACATCTATCATTCTCAGAACGACATCAGACAGACGATTTCACTAACTCATGACACTCAAGAATCATACGAAAAAGAAAGGGTATTGGTACAAACAGTATGACTCTAATGAGAAATTCAAATGGTGCTGTTCTTTGGAAAGCAGTTTTGTGAGAACACGTGTTACTTGAAGAGGACAAGAGATGACATTCCTTGCAGGAGATTTCCTGAAACTGATGGAATGTGAGATTTCAAGGCATGTCAAATTGAATTGCTACCCACAAGAGACCGAATTCCATTCTCTCGTATTTTAATAATAATTGTGATGTGAAACACACACACACCACACAGCATTAACACATGCACATGCAAACACACAAAGATAAGACATGCAAAATATGGGAAGGAAGCGAGGAATCGTACCAATGAAGCAACCCCAAGAAAATACCATATAGGTGAAAGGCAAATAGAATCCAAGTCAGAAGCCAACCGAAATGAGAAAGTGAACTATTACCTATCAATAATACATTCAGTATCAGGACTAAAGTCTCCCGTCAATACAAACAGTTTGTAAGAGTGGTTGAAATTCCAAATTAAAAAAAAAAAAAAGGTAGAAAACATCCATAAGAAAACAGCAAATATTAAACTAGCTCGTCCTTCTGTTGACCATAGGAGATTTCCTTCGACTATAAAGATACTCATAGCTTGCAAGTGAAGAAACAGGGAAGACATAGGTTATGCTATTCCCAAGGAGAAGAGAGCCAAAGTGTTTGTGCATAAGTCAGCGAGAGTCATTTTATGCCTTCGAGAGACAAAAGATAAGCGGAAGTTGTTTTGTCTTGATGGAGCATCAAAACAACAGAAACCTGGAAGAATTGCCAACATATACACCACGAACAAGGGTGTATCTAAACGTTGGAAGCCTATGAACACACAGGAATGGAGATGGCTGTTCTGCCCCATCTCTCTGCCCTTCAACCACACTGCCTCCTTCTTCCTGTGGAGACCTCTCATGGCACCTGCCTCCAAGCACAGGTGATTCCCATTGATGGGAAGACCCTCTTCTCTCCCCCATCTCCCCACTCCAGTTACTCCCACTTATTCGTGAGCTCACAAGCCCCATGGTACACACTCTCCATGCAGCATGCTCTCTCTTTTCTAGCACTGGCCTCCGTTTCTAGCTGTGCTTGTGTCATGGATGTCCCTCCCCAGCCAGCCTCCAAGCTCTCCTTCCCTTTAGCTCCAACACCTGACACAGTGCCTGGCACGTATCACTTTGAGCTTCCCTTGGGTGGACCTTTTCCTGTTGAGATGCTCCACTGGGAGCTTAGCCCCGCACCCCAGCATGGGCTCTGGCCTCAGAAGTGAGGGGGCGGGGCCAGCGCAGAGAAGGGTCTTTGCTTATTTCCAAAGCTGGAAGTGAGCTCTCAGAGGACTCAGGAGGGAGGGGGGCGGGGGCGGCCAGAAGAGGGGCTTTGCTAATTGCCCAGGCGGGAAGGAGGGGCGCGCAGCGCCAGTGTGCTGTGCTGCAGCCCATTTGGGACTGCAGGACCCACCATACTCGCTGCCCCTGCACTCCCATGCTCCAGCCTAGCCCCTGAGGCCGCGGTGTCCTGTTCCCGTTCCCGCCGCCTGCTGCCCCTCCCCGACCCATGGCTTCTCTGGAGGACCCTCTGCTCACAGGTAAAGTGACACCACGACACGCCCTCACCTGAAGCAGAAAACGCAGTCCAGGAGCTGGGCGCAGCCTCCCGCCAACCCCAGGGCACCAGGACCACCCCAGACGCTGCGCCACACCCTGTCCGCAGGGGGTCAGGCCTGGACAGCGCCACAGGAGGTACCCCCCCCCCTGCCAGCGGGCAGGCTAGCCCCCATAGTTCTGCACCCCCACGCGCTTTTCAGAGCCTCCTGCCATTCCCAGGGCACCCAGAACCCAGAGAGTGAGGCCTTGGGTGTTCTCTAGTGACAGATTCAAGGCAATTTTTCGACTTTGGGACTCAGAGTTAACATAGTTTTCATTTGTGATTATTATTTTTGTGTGGGGGCCGTCGCTTTTCTTTTGAACCACTCCCGGTTCTGAAGAAGCCCCTAAATCCTAACCCTTTGAGGACTCCGAAAGCTCTCAGAGCAGCAGTGCTGGGGGACAGTGTGGACACATGGTTTGGTTTCTCCTCTGGCCTGCTTCTGTGGCAGCCCCGCTCTGTCCTCCTCAGACTTCAGAGCAATATCTGAACAAGTGGAGAAGCAACCAGGGGGTCAGGAAGGTGGCCACCGAAGAGTGACTTCTCTGGAGGGTGGCTGAGCTAGCAAGTGAGCATGTTAGTCCAGCTCTGCCTGCATTCAGTATGGAGCTGAACAGGGGCCAGGGAAGGGGAGGAGGAGCAGAGAGCAGGGACAAAGGGACCAAAGAGGAGATTCAGATGAAGGGAAGTAATGGGGAGGAAAGAGAAGAAACTCTAGAAGACAGGTATGTAGAAAGGAAAAGGGATGAAGTGGGCATTGGGAAAGGGCACCACCAGGGAAGGAGAGAGGGGAAGAAAAGAGGGAGGAAAGAGGAAAGGGGAAAGGGAGAAGGGAGGAGTCAGCATGCCAGGGCTCCCCCTGCATCTGAAGAAGAGGTGGCTGGTCCAGCTTGTCAAACAGGGTGCTCACTCTTTGGCCCCAGTTTCTGCTCCCAGTGCTACTGGGCTTTGCAAGGAAGGCAGGCTGTCCCTTGGGACCTACTGGAGCCCACTGGAGCCCACAGGAGGGTGGGAGAGGTAAGATGCCACCAGGTCCTGTCCTGAGCTGCTCCCAGCCACCAGCCTCACCACATGGTGCAAGAGGGACCCCAGAACAAAGGACGGACACAGGCCAGCATGTCTGCTGGTGGCCCTGGGCACTTAGCTCATCGCAGTGAACCACACGGCCTCCTCAACCCACGCTTTCAAAGCCTCCTTCTTCGCTTCTGGCTTTCATGTCTGTAGGAACATGAGCCAGATCTAACTCCTCTCCGACAGACAATTCTGACTCACCCCGTGTCAGATTTTTATGAGTGGCTGTGATAGAGTAAGATAGCAATGCTCCAACAAACGGACTGTTTCCTCCCACTTGACCTCAACAGTCTTATACATTTTCTTAGCGAAAACATCTTGTCTCCTTCCATTAAGCTCATAACGTGGTCTAATAGTATACATGCGCCTTCCTTAGATGCGAAGCGATACAGAGGTCCTTTTTTTTTTTTAATTTTACAAGGTAAAGTCAGTGAACATATCCAACTTGACGAATACGTCTCTAAAATGTCAATCCAGGCAAAGCTTTTTCTGCCTACAGTTTGGAGCCTACGTAGTGACATTTTTAAAATGCTTTCAGTCCCTCAGTGAGGCTCTTAGAAGCTAGCCAGGGCTTACTACGTGCCAGGCACTGTGTCAGGTGTTGGAGCTAAAGGGAAGGAGAGCTTGGAGGCTGGCTGGGGAGGGACATCCATGACACAAGCACAGCTAGAAACGGAGGCCAATGCTAGAAAAGAGAGAGCAGGCTGCATGGAGAGTGTGTACCATGGGGCTTGTGAGCTCACGAATAAGTGGGAGTAACTGGAGTGGGGAGATGGGGGAGAGAAGAGGGTCTTCCCATCAATGGGAATCACCTGTGCTTGGAGGCAGGTGCCATGAGAGGTCTCCACAGGAAGAAGGAGGCAGTGTGGTTGAAGGGCAGAGAGATGGGGCAGAACAGGCATCAGTCAGTTGGACGGGTATGAATAGACTGATGGGAGGATTATGGGTGCCTTTGGAGGACTGAGAATTTGTTAGAAGATCAGTGCAGATTTCTATGGAGACAAATGCCAGGAACTGATAGGTCTTTGAAAGGTCACTCTGGCTGCCTTTTGGCAAAGGGGTTGGTAAAAGGCACTTGCAGGTGTGAACACACCAGGTGGGAGGTGAGTGCAGGAAATCGGGTGAGGGAGCATGGGAACTTGGTCCCGGGGTATATAAGGGAGAATAGCCTTTAAGGAGTTCCACAAATTGGCACCAGCTGTGGCTTCATTACAGAGCTGGAAGGGGGAGGTGGGTGTGTCCTGGAGGTTACAGAAATTACATGAGAAAGGGAAGTCTTTTTAGATCTCTTTTTCAACTAGAGGAACTCTCACCTTATTGATAGAATTCCAGAGTGGGAACCAATGATATGAGGACATCTTTGAAATGTCTGAATATGTTCTTCGACATCTTTGCAAGTGACGAGGAGACCTTGACCTTAGGAGGCCTTGGCCCTCTTTGTAGCCAGAAAGATTTCACCTACAGATTTGGGTTCTCCCTTTTAAAGTCAAGGAGTCAGTCCTTCCAAAGGACACCTCCTATCATTTTACCCTCTCATCATACCTCACGTGCTGGCATCTCCAAGACCCTCTGTTCCAGGTTGAGAGTATCCACTTTGGCCGGGCTGGTCTTGCAAAGAACACCACAACAGGAAATCTAGAGCCTATAGTGCTATTAATAACATCATCTAAGACTGTGTTTGCTACCCTCTTGGCCTCTTCCCACCATGACTCACTGAAGCTTTTTACACATTGTATCCATTATGCTATAGTTCCCAAAGCTCATCTTCTCTAGTGCCATTAGTTTTTAGGGGACCAGGCAAACCTTAAACTTGTCCCCCTTAATTGGATCCCTGTGCCCCCACAATCTCTTTGAATGCCTTTCACCATGATTCTTGAATGAGATCTGAGACCACTGCTGGTACCTAACACTTCTTGGCACCTTGTCTGCTAGGTTCTTGGAAGAGGAGGTGGCTATGGAGGTGAGTGGGGATGGGAGTGGGAGGATTTCTCCCTTCACTTCCCTTTTTGTGTTTTCAAATAATGGGTTTTGAGGGGGAGGGAAAGGTTAACCAGACCATTTATTTTCCATCTCCCATCGATAAAATGTCACACAGGAGAGAGGTGGCAGAAACGCACTTTCAGGTTAATTTTTTTACAAGGAAGATTGACTTATGAACCTACTTTGTTATTCCCTTTCATTCAATTTCCCTGTACCTCCTTTTCTATGAAGTGTAACGGTAACCCATTATTATTTTTATTGTTGGCACGTGCCTTGTGAACCATAAAGTGTACGCTATAAATGGGAGCGCTTTTCTTTTTTTTTTTTTTTGTAGTTTACGAAAAACTAATATTTTTTAAATTAATTTTTTATTTATTTTCAGCATAACAGTATTCATTCTTTTTGCACCACACCCAGTGCTCCATGCAAGCAGTGCCCTCTATGATACCCAACACCTGGTACCCCAACCTCCAAATCCCCCGCCCCTTCAAAACCCTCAGATTGTTTTTCAGAGTCCATAGTCTCTCATGATTCAGCTCCCCTTCCAATTTCCCCCACCTCCCTTCTCGTCTCTAACTCCCCATGTCCATGAAAAACTAATTTAAAAACATTCATCCACCAGAGTACCCAAAGGGCTCCCATATAAACTATCTGTCGTTACATTATGTCCCGATGTGGAGCTCGATCCCAGGATCCTGAGATCATGACCTGAACTGAAGGCAGAGGCTTTAACACACTGAGCCACCAGCCCCAATGTATTCTCTTCAGTACCAGAATTTGTAACCAATTGACAGATGAAAAAGGAGGCAGTCAAGTGAAAATCAATAGGTCTTAGACCTGCAAGAAATTTGAATTAGATGAATTCAGCTACTCAGGCACTGTTTCACATTTTCAGATCTCTGCAGAAAAGGGGTTAACCTTTTTACAGCATGTAAAAGAGAAGACTATAACACATACTATGTGTAAGCATGTAAATATCAAAAAATATCCCATTAGTTGCTAAGACACACAGGGCCTATATTTTCTCTCAAATTCATGAATATGTAGGAGCAATAAGTGAGAAGTGAATGTATACTTTTCACTTCGAAGTCTTTTAGAAATCTAAAATATGACTTTCTATGGTTTGTGTCTCCATATTCCTTTATTGCCAGTTTGAACAAATCCACATGCTTTGATTCAAAGGTAATAAATTCCTCTTATTTGGAAACATGATGTTTATTTTTATTCTCTCACCCTTAGCAGGTGGTTTCATTTTAGCACACTTCAGAGTTATAATTTCATGCTTATTAAAAACATTTATTATGATCTACATAGATGAATGAAACTTATATTTTATTAAATTATTTGACAAAAAATCTGTTATTTTTAAAAATGTATTTCCTTTAGGGTTATTTTAGAGCGTTCAGAGAGGATCTAGGAGTGTGGTATTATGTAGTTTTTAAGTAGGTATGAAATGGTTATTTATAGGATTGTTTCTTTAAGGCTTATGTATATTGTCCATTATATGCTATAAAATATTTTGAAAGTAAATTTAAGGTATGTTTTACATAGTTTATTTTTTGGAAATAAATATTGAAATGACTTGTGAAATTCAGTATATTCTCAACATTAATTTATTTTGAAATTTACCAGTTGTCTACTGAACTATTATATGGCAGATATTACTTCAGACTACACTGGTAAATGAAATACTTGGCTTTGTAGAACTTTTATTTTAATGGGTGAGACAATTCAAAGCTATAAACCTTAATAAAAATTGCATAGTGCATTCAAAAAGGATGAGTACAATGGGGAAAAAGAAAAACTCGATCAGGGTGAGAAAAATCAAGGTTGCTAGGCAGGGGATGGGGAGTTAAAATTTTTAATAGGAAGATCAGGGTAGTTACAATGAAGCTGACAATTGAACAAAGGTATGGAAAGGTGATGAATTTGCGCAGAACTATCAGCAATAAGGTCACTCCAGACAAAGGAATTGGCTATCTTGAAGGCCATAAGGTTGGATCATGCCTGGCATATCTGAGGAATAGCAAGGAGGCCACTGTGAGTGACTGAAGAGTAGCAGGGAAAGAGGTCACAGAGGTTAAATGAGTGGCTAGATCATGTAAAAGCTTAGAAGTCATTGTAAAACTCTGGCTTTTATATTTGGAAACTTACTGTGTGATAGAATTTCTGCTAATAACTGAGAGTTCAATTGTCCATAAAATTTCAAGGACTCTTATTCTAGTAAGACAGAATGAAGAGAAAGAGTTCATATTTTCACATGGTGTAACAAATGCTCAGAGATGCAAGTGTAGGAAGCTATAGGATCACAGAAGAAGGCACTAAAATCACACCAATATATTTGATGACTGTGACTATATATAAATTTGTATTTTCTAGATTTTTTATAGTCATGGAATCACACTGTATATACTATTCATTGCCTGGCTTTTCTTTTCTCAGCATCATTACTTTGAGAATCTCCAATTGTAAATAGTTCATTTTGATGTTGAATAGTAATCTCTTTAATGAATAGATCATAATTTTTCTTTGCTCTATGGATGGACATTGATGAACATTTCCACTGTTTTCAATTCTTAAAAATAAAGCTGCTATGAAATTCATATACAAGTCCCTGTATGAACATAGGGCTTGTTTCTCTTGGTTAAATGCCTAGAAGTAAAATAGCTATTTTTGTAACTGCAACATATTTTGCATTTAAAAAAATTTTCAAACTATTTTCCAAAGTGGTTGTATCATGATATATGCCAACAACAGTTTAGATTTTTTGTTGCTTCTCAATCTAGCTCAGACCAAGTACAATTAGCCTTTATAATTTTAGCCATTCTAATAGATATGTAAGCATGTCTCATTATGATTTTAATTTGTATTTCTTTAATGTCTAAATGTTGAGAAATTTGTCATGTGCCTATAAGCCATCCATATACTTTTGGTGACATGTCTCTTCCATTATTTCCTTCACATGTAAAATTGGATACTCTGTTTGGTTATTAGTAAGGTTTTTTATTTTTATTCATATTTAAATAATCAGAGTAGATGTCCATTATCAGATATGTAATTTGGAAATCGCTTGTCCATCTTTACAGTTTCTCAATGGAGCTTTGATAGCTGTGTCTTTCAAGAAATATGCTACTTCTTTCCTGGTACACGGAGGTATGACTAGAACATTATCAATGTTGATCTTTGCAAAGAAAATCATGGCTTAAGATATATGTAGTCTGCAGTTGTTGGGAGTGTTCACCATCCTTGCCTCTAACTCATCTCTCACTGCCCACACATTCAGGTATAGGGGAATATTGATTGACAAAATATTAATTGCCAAATAACACTAGTTAGAGAATAAGAAAAATGCAGGCACCTGATTATATAATATTACATAAATAAAATGTGTTTTTATAAGTGCTATTGGAAGGAAATTCCTCAATACTTTAATCACACAGAATGATGGAATCCTAGATTTTTTTTTCTTGTATTTACTAAGAAAATGATCATGCCTCAAGTATATTAAAATGGAATAGGGAAAATTAAAAATTGTTTTAAGATGATTTGCGTGTGTTGTGCGTATGTGAGAGAGAAAGTGAGAGAGAAAGAGAAAGAAAAAGAGAAAGGGAAAGACAGAGAGGTGGCTGCAGTGAATTGATGAGTTGGAGGATAGATTTTAAAGTTTTGTCTTTTGCTTTCTACATTTCTTTTTCCTTAGGTACAAGAGAACAATCAGTAATATCTCAGAAGCCTGCTGGTAACATCAGCAGAAAGAATTAGAGGTTCCCAGAAAATTAAGATGACATATAGTTTTCCTGACATAAGAAAAGTCATTTTTTGTCCCCAGCTATTTTCAATGATCTATACCCCACCTGTGTACTTGCCCAAGCACACTTCTTCCAAAACTTCCTGGGAGATTCTTACAAAGAAATGCAAAAACCTCACTCCTTAAGGATTTTGAGGGAACAAGGCAATGGGAAAACTAACAGTCACCACCAGAGCAGGAAATAGCCTAAGCTATTGAGACAATAAATCAGTGGCAAAACTCCTAGTGCTATTTCAAAAGCAATCAAGGCCTTGCATTCCTTGTCCCAGAAAATGAGCCCAAGACCCCATCTAGTTTCTATCTGCTCTTGAAGCCTGCAGAGTCCCTTTCCCTTGTCCAACAGTTACCTCTGCTTTATTCTAACGTTGAAGTTTCTGCCCTCGGTGGAATACAAGCTTCATTCAGGTGAACATGCAATACATATTGCACAAATACATATGTGGATGTGCATGCATCCACAACCTTATGACCAACCATACACGGAATAATAAAACTCTCCCTTCTGAGTATTCATCTTAAATACTAAATAAAAATCTCTCTCCTGTTCAAACAGTCAAGGCTTTGGAACTTATTCCCTGTGATCTCCTTGTATGTTGTAAACAAAGATTCCTTTGTTTGACAACTCCACCTGTTTCTGTGATTCACCAAAGACTGACCTCAGTTAGTTCAGTTGCTGTAATGGCTTTCACTACTCTGATTCTACCTCTGCAAGTCTCCAAATTTAACTATTTTTTCTCCCAATTCTGCATGTTCTTGGCTTTAAACTGCAACTCTGAAGAGAAGATTTGCTTGTTTAAAAAAAAAAAATCAAGAAAAGGTCGTAGTAGTTAACATTGTTACTTTGAACTTCCTGCCCTAAGGGGCTCTCCTGTTTGGCAATACATCACTCCCCAATCCAGATTACTGCCAGAACAGTTTATACTCTTAGAAAAATATTAGTTTAAAAGATCACATAATTAAATACTTAAGCATGTAGTGTAATATAGTGGTTTACAAGAAATATATTTTGGTCATCTGAATATTTGGTTTTCAACCATGGCTACTGACTCACAGCTCCTAAAACTCTTGGGATTTCCTGTGATAAGGGTGAGAGAGGTGTGTTTTGTTCTGTTAATGAAGTGACCTTCAGACCTCACTCAAGGCAAGGGCTGTTTGCCTGAAGGACCAACCACTTGGTGAAAGCCTTCACAACTTTTTGCCTCCCCTTCCTCCCAATACAGGATTATCTGGGGAGGGAAGAGGATCTGGAGATTAGATCAGCAAATGACAATGATTTAGTCAGTCATGACTATGTCATGAAGCCTCCACAGAAAAGCTGAAAGGACTGGGTTCAGAAAGCTTTTAGTTTGTGAAATGTATGAAAAGGCAGGAAGAGTGGCAGTCTTACAGAAGGTAATAGAAGCTCTGTGCCCATTCTCCATACCTTGCCCTGTGCACTTCTTTATCTATCTATTGATTTAAATCTTCTATTATATCTTTTAATAAGCTGGCAAACATAAAGTAAGTATTTTTCTGAGTTTTGTGAGTCCCTGTAGCAAATTAAAAGAACGTAAGAAGTAGGCCACTGGGACCTCCAACCTGTAGTTGCTCAGTCACAAGCACAGGTAATAACCTGGGGCCTACAGTGAGACTGGCATCTGAGGTGGGGTTGGAGATAGTCTTGGAGGACTGATCCATTAACTGATGAAATCTTACACTATGTTCAGGTAGATAGTGTCAGAATTTAGTTGAATTCTTGGAGATCCTGCTGTTGTCTGAAAATTATTTGGCATTGTTGGTATGATGTCCTAAAACCCAAAAAGATATAGCTACCTCAAAATAAGAATACGGTTGACAGCTTATATATAATAAGTGAGTATTTCAGGGATTTAAAATATACCCAATAAATAATGTAAGGAAATAAGGAAAGATTTTGAAATAAAAACAAGAATAAGAACCTAGTGGTACTAATAGATTAAATATATGTAATCTAGTTGAATTAAGAATACAATGGATAGAATACATAATGGATTCAATAGAGATAAGAAGTCACTTAAGGATATAGTCATCTGGATACCAGCAAAGCATTAAAATTATCAATATAAAAGAGGTGTAAGATGTAGGTGATGTGTGTGGAACAAAAGCTAGAGAAGAAATTAGATTTCCTTACTACTCATAGCCTGTTGACAAGTCCTTGAAGCTCCTCTGGGGACTCAGCTGCTTCCATGTGGACACATCCACTCAGGGCAAAAAGCATTCTTAGTCCACCCCCCAGGATACTGAAAATCTACTTTCACATGTAAAAATTACTTTGGAAACTTCTTTATCTCTACTCCCCACCCCTGCCCTCAAGATATACATTGGCAATCATCTCCCAAGCATATACCCACTGATACACATCAGAAGAGTCTCTTCCCTGAGTTTTTACTAAATAGTAATAAATGACCTTTCCCTAACAATAGCTAGCCCCCTCAAGGTCCTGGAAACCTTGTTTATAAAATACCTTGGAGGCTTGTGCTATCCCTAACCTCCTCCCAAATTGAAAGTATATAATCAGCCACTCTTCATGACCCTCTCTCTCTACTCCAAATAAATAAATAAATATTTTTAAATAAAATAAAATAAATGACTTTTTTTAAATGAAAGAAGAAAAAGGAAAGAAATATTTGAATATTAATGTACATCTATTTCTCAAGCATAAAATAGTCAAGACACTGGATTAAAACTTACATACAAGAAAAGAAAGAAAATATTCATAACTAGAGTTGACTCTATGAATCCCAAACTAGGGCATACATACCAAAGACACACAAAAAAAATCACAAGTGTTAGAGAGAAAAAAAATAATTCATTAATAAAGAAACAAGAATCAGACTGACAGAAATTTTTTAAATAACATCAGATATAAAAAAGAATGAAGTAATAGCTTTATTATCTTGAAAAAAAATCACAAATGGAAACATTTAGATCCTTATAAAATGTCATTGGCATAGGAAGGCATAATAAAAAAAATATTTTCAGGAATACAGACCACAGATAATTTGCCTTAATTTGTGTAGGCAGCACTTAAATACTAATATTATTTTAACAGTTAAAATATACTCTATGATCTTTGAGGTTGGGGAAAAGAGGATGACCAAGTCATCTTGAAATAATTCAGTTTTATGAAAAAAGTAAAAAGATCAAAAAAAAGACTTGTAGAAAAGAGAGATAAAACATATGCATAATAAAAATAAATAAATAAATAAACAGCTGGAGTGCCTGGGTGACTTAGTCGGTTCAAGTGTCTGCCTTCAGCTCAGGTGATGATCCCAGGGTCCTGGTATTGAGCCCTGCATCAGGCTCCCTGCTCAGTGGAGAGTCTGCTTCTCCCTCCCATTGAGAAAAAAAATTTGACTTATTTATTTGAGAGAGATAATCTTTAAATTTTACTTATTTATTTGAGAGAGAGTGAGAAAAGAAAAACATGCACACAGCAGAGGGAATAACAGAGGGAGAGGGAGAAGCACGCCACTGAGCAGGGAACCCCCTGCGGGGCTCTATCCCAGGACCCGGGTATTATGACCTGAGCTATAGGTAGACACTTAACTCAGGTACCCCAATAAATACAATCTTTTAAAAAAAATAAATAATAATAAAAATAAATAATATTTCAGATAGTATGATTTTTTTAATGTGAGACTTGGTATAAAAACAGGATGACATACTTGTCTAATTATAGCAAAGACTTTGATAAGTTTAGATGCAGTAGTACATAAAAAATTTAACTTCTTTCATTAACTGATAATTTAATTAGATTAAATTAAGAGACATCAAAATTTAGAGAATCTAATAGTCCTGATCTATTAATAAATGTAGCCATCCTGACCCCAAAACAAGAGTCTTCAGTAAGTATATAAGCATAAGTTGAACATTTACACAAACAGGCCATTATTTAGGCCAGAAGTATATGCCAATAAATTCCTAGAGTTAAATATCAGGCTATATTTTCCAAGAATAAGGCAATAAAATTAGAAAACAATGACCAAAATATTAAATTCATATAATTGGAAGTTAACTTCATACCTAAAAAGAAATAATACAGCTAATTCAGAAATTTTTAGAATTACAGTACTTTGGTAATATCAACTCTCAAAATGAGTAACGGACAGGTGGGGCTAGCAAGAGACTCGTGGGAGGATTAAATCATGGGCCCCTGTATCTCAGGTGCAGTAGAAGCAGTGGATTTGGAATTTCAGTTTTTCCACAACGTTCCACCACAAGCTGGTTAGAACTGTGCAAAAGCAGGAAGGGAAGCCCCAGTAAAGTGGACTGGGGATGCCAGAAGGGGAGGCTGGAAGGGGGCGCCTGGTGCTCAGTGCCCATTACAGACCCCACATTGCAATCCCCCACAGGAGAGACTCACCAATTTTAGGCCCCACAGGGGAAGCTGGAGGTTCATCTCCTGACTTTTTGTAGGAGCTTTGCAGCTCAGCTGGTGAGAATTCTCCATCACCCTGCCTTTCTCCAAGGGACTTTCCTTCAAGCACCCTTCCCAACTTCTTCCTCCTCCATGAAATAATGTTCCTCTCCTTTGTTTCTCGCACTTGCCTGTGATGGGACCTTAGCTTGCTCAGCCCAGACTGCCATTCTCTGCTCTTCCCAATTAAACCCATGCTGCTGGTCAAATAACTGGCAGATTAAGTTTAAGGCCAATCGAACTAATAAATTCAAGAACTTGCAAGGAACAAAATCAATATGCACAAATTAGTGGCACTCCTAGGTGCTCGGAAGGACCCATCAGAAAGAGACTGCTGAGAACGATCTCATTTACACCTGCATCCAAGATAGCAAGATACCCAGGAGGCCCCTGAACCAAGAAAGTGACAGCCCTGCAACAATGACGACAGACAGGGAGGGGTACACACGGAGATGGGGAGGCACTGTGCTCAGGGAAGAACCCACACTGGGAAAATACCTACTCTCCCCAAAACCGGCTACAGAGTCCTCACTTTGGCTCCCGAATTTCCGGACTAGGCGCAAGCCTGGAGTGGGTGTGGACACGGGAAGGACCCCGCAGGGCTGAGGTGGGGAGAGCACGAGCACCAAAGCAGGGGGACGCTCCCTGACTGCAGACCATCTGAGGAGCCCAAGGAACCGAATCCGCGAGCACACAAACACAGACAAGGACCAAGGATCACCCGAGCCCAGAAAGGGGGGACCCCACAGCCCCGCGCACAGCACAGCAGGAGGCCACGTCTCCTCACACAAAACGACGGAAGCCCCAGTGTCTACACAGGGCGCCCTTTCTCTGTGGGGTCCTGAGACCACGAACCCCTTGACAGTCCACTAAGGGACTTCTCCTCACCTCCTCCAGCGTCTGGTCCTTAGGAGGTTGGACTGCTGCCAGTGTGGGCGCGTCCTCCACAACGGGTCCGGTCAGTGTGGATGCAGAGCCACACCCTCCTCAGCTTGTCCTGTCAGGGTGGGAGGCGCCCCACATTCTCCAGAAGTCTCCACAGTGGGTCCTGAAAAGGCAGGGCTCAGGTCACAGCTGTGGCTGTGCAGCCTGGGCTCAGGGCGGGTGCTGGGGTCTGGCGCCCTCTGCAGGCGGTGCAAGGCAGTGCAGGACTGTGGGAGCTCACCCTTCAGTGGAAGGTCCTGCTCCCTCCCCGGGTCCAGCTGATGCCATTTCATTCCGGAAATTCAAGCTGCATGGAGCCCAATACCCCCCAACTTCCCCCCAAATAGCTAAGGAACAATGAATTGGAAACAATGTGGAATTACAACAGTCCTTGACCCAAACAGTGTCACTGAACATGGCCCTGATGCAGACCCACACTCTGACCTCAACTTGGTCTCAAGCCTGGACCCTACCCTAATCCAAGACCCTAACCCTAGCCCCCAACCCAAACAATGTTCACAAGAATCAAGAGGTAGAAACTGCAAATATCCATCAATGGCAAGTGCATAAGCAAAGTGTGGTGAAGGGTTTGAATTTGGGTTCAGGTTCAGGTTTTAGTCAGAGTTCTAATCAGGCTTTGGGTTTAGTGTTAGGGTGAGGGTTTAGAGTGAAGGACAAGGGAACAGAGTTATAGTTTAGGGCTTTAAGTTTATGATTTAGGCTTTAAGACTCAGGGCTTATGGGATAAAGTTCAAGGTCAAATTTGGGGTTTGACTTCATGCTGAGATTTGGGTTCAGGTTTCATGACTTGGAGGTCTGGTTTAGGGTTTGGGTTCGTGGTTCAGGGCTTGGATCCAGGGCTCAGGTACAGGCTTTGGGTTCCATTCCAGGTTTGGGATTCAGGGTTCTAGTTTGGGCTTTAAGGTCAGCTTAGGTTTCAGTGTTGGTAGGGTTTAAGGTTAGGTTTAGGGATGACACACTTTCTTCAGTTGTCATCATGGACAAAATAATTCTATCTGAAGTTTCTAAGTCAGAAATGTATTTCATCTGGGGGCGCCTGGGTGGCTCCGTGTGTTAAGCCTCTGCCTTGGGCTCAGGTCATGATCTCAGGGTCCTGGGATCGAGCCCTTCATCAGGCTCTCTGCTTGGCGGGGAGCCTGCTTCCCCATCTTTCTCTCTGCCTGCCTCTCTGCCTACTTGTGATCTCTGTCTGTCAAATAAATAGAATTAGTAAAAGCTATTATATGATCTTTTACAAACCATTTCCTATCTTTGCATTCTCATGTGCCAAGACAGACAGGGATTATTTAAAACCCTGAAGAGAGTGCTCTTGCTTTTAAATTGCCTGTAACCTTCGTGTAATAGATTTATGATTGATGATAGATTTAGTTAAAATATAACTATTTAAAATATTTACTCTCAGTAAACGATTTCAACCTATGCTCATTTAAGTAACTTGGTGCATAATCCCTTTTCTATTAAACCATAGTGCAAGGACCAATGCCGCGTTTCCGAGAGAACCCCAAGCTATTTTTCTAGAATGGCCATATGCATATATATCAGGCGTCCTGTTTTCACTCCCTTTGTGGAGCACCTACCCTGGAGGTCATGTAATAACCAATGACCAAAAAAACAAACCAAAAACCCAAACATCCAGGTTGAAGTGCCATCCCTGCCTGGAGTGGAGGAGACTGCTCAGACAGATCCCAGGCAGGCATCTCAGCCCAGGCCTGTGCTGGGGAAGCTGGTTCCTGGCTTTGGGCGCAATCTGGAAGCCAGCAAACTGACCCAAGAGTGCAGCTGGCCTTTAGGACTGATGATCTTTTCGCAGCCAGGCTGCCCGTGGACACCCGCTCAGAAAGCCAGGCTATGAGTCTGCCCAGCGCAGGCGCTGGCAATGGGGCAGCATGCTAGGGCATAGCCCTGCACCCCAGCCAGGGTTCAGGCCCCTGGAGTGAGGGGGCAGGGCCGGCGCAGAGAAGGGTCTTTGCTAATTTCCAAAGCTGGAAGTGAGCTCTCAGAGGACTCAGGAGGGAGGGGGGCGTGGGCGGGGCGGGGGGGGGGGCCAGGAGAAGGGGCTTTGCTAATTGCCCAGGCGGGAAGGAGGGGCACACAGCTCCAGGGTGCTGTGCTGCAGCCCATTCGGGACTGCAGGACCCACCATACTCGCTGCCCCTGCGCTCCCACGCTCCAGCTTAGCCCCAGAGGCCACGGTGTCCCGTTCTCATTCCTGCTGCCTGCTGCCCCTCCCTGCCCCATGGCTTCTCTGGAGGACCCTCTGCTCACAGGTAAAGTGACACCTCGACGCGCCCTCACCTGAAGCAGAAAACGCAGGACAGGAGCGGGGGGGGGGGGGGGGGGGAGAGTGGAGAGGTCGGAGCCCAGGCTTCAGGCAACCCCAGGGCACCAGGACCACCCAGGACGCCTCGCCACACCCCCTACGCAGGGGGTCGTGCCAGGACAGCGCCACAGGAGGTACCCCACCCCTGCCAGCGGGCAGGCTAGCCCTCATAGTTCGGCACCCCCACGTGCATGTCAGAGCCTCCTGCCATTCCCAGGGCACCCAGAACCCAGAGAGTGAGGCCTTGGGTGCTTTCTAGTGACAGATTCAAGGCAATTCTTCGACTTTGGGACTTCAGAGTTAACATAGTTTTCATTTGTGATTATTATTTTTGTGTGGGGCCGTCGCTTTTCTTTTGACCTATGCTTGTTTTCACTCCCGGTTCTGAAGAAGCCCCTAAATCCTAACCCTGTTGAGGACTCCGAAAGCTCTCAGAGCAGCAGTGCTGGGGGACAGTGTGGACACATGGTTTGGTTTCTCCTCTGGCCTGCTTCTGTGGCAGCCCCGCTCTGTCCTCCTCAGACTTCAGAGCAATATCTGAACAAGTGGAGAAGCGACCAGGGGGTCAGGAAGGTGGCCACCGAAGAGTGACTTCTCTGGAGGTTGGCTGAGCAAGCAAGTGAGCATGTTAGTCCAGCTCTGCCTGCATTCAGTATGGAGCTGAACAGGGGCCAGGGAAGGGGAGGAGGAGCAGAGAGCAGGGACAAAGGGACCAAAGAGGAGATTCAGATGAAGGGAAGTAATGGGGAGGAAAGAGAAGAAACTCTAGAAGACAGGTATGTAGAAAGGAAAAGGGATGAAGTGGGCATTGGGAAAGGGCACCACCAGGGAAGGAGAGAGGGGAAGAAAAGAGGGAGGAAAGAGGAGAGGGGAAAGGGAGAAGGGAGGAGTCAGCATGCCAGGGCTCCCCCTGCATCTGAAGAAGAGGTGGCTGGTCCAGCTTGTCAAACAGGGTGCTCACTCTTTGGCCCCAGTTTCTGCTCCCAGTGCTACTGGGCTTTTCAAGGAAGGCAGGCTGTCCCTTGGGACCTACTGGAGACCACTGGAGCCCACAGGAGGGTGGGAGAAATAAGATGCCACCGGGTCCTGTCCTGAGCTTCTCCCAGCCACCAGCCTCACCACATGGTGCAAGAGGGACCCCAGAACAAAGGACGGACACAGGCCAGCATGTCTGCTGGTGGCCCTGGGCACTTAGCTCATCGCAGTGAACCACACCGCCTCCTCAACCCACGCTTTTAAAGCCTCCTTTTTCGTTTCTGGCTTTCATGTCTGTAGGAACATGAGCCAGATCTAACTCCTCTCCGACAGACAATTCTGACTCACCCCGTGTCAGATTTTTATGAGTGGCTGTGATAGAGTAAGATAGCAATGCTCCAACAAACGGACTGTTTCCTCCCACTTGACCTCAACAGTCTTATACATTTTCTTAGCGAAAACATCTTGTCTCCTTCCATTAAGCTCATAACGTGGTCTAATAGTATACATGCGCCTTCCTTAGATGCGAAGCGATACAGAGGTCCTTTTTTTTTTTTTTTAAATTTTACAAGGTAAAGTCAGTGAACACATCCAACTTGACGAATACGTCTCTAAAATGTCAATCCAGGCAAAGCTTTTTCTGCCTACAGTTTCGAGCCTACGTGGTGACATTTTTAAAATGCTTTCAGTCCCTCAGTGAGGCTCTTAGAAGCTAGCCAGGGCTTACTACGTGCCAGGCACTGTGTCAGGTGTTGGAGCTAAAGGGAAGGAGAGCTTGGAGGCTGGCTGGGGAGGGACATCCATGACACAAGCACAGCTAGAAACGGAGGCCAGTGCTAGAAAAGAGAGAGCAGGCTGCATGGAGAGTGTGTACCATGGGGCTTGTGAGCTCACGAATAAGTGGGAGTAACTGGAGTGGGGAGATGGGGGAGAGAAGAGGGTCTTCCCATCAATGGGAATCACCTGTGCTTGGAGGCAGGTGCCATGAGAGGTCTCCACAGGAAGAAGGAGGCAGTGTGGTTGAAGGGCAGAGAGATGGGGCAGAACAGGCATCAGTCAGTTGGAGGGGTATGAATAGACTGATGGGAGGATTATGGGTGCCTTTGGAGGACTGAGAATTTGTTAGAAGATCAGTGCAGATTTCTATGGAGACAAATGCCAGGAACTGATAGGTCTTTGAAAGGTCACTCTGGCTGCCTTTTGGCAAAGGGGTTGGTAAAAGGCACTTGCAGGTGTGAACACACCAGGTGGGAGGTGAGTGCAGGAAATCGGGTGAGGGAGCATGGGAACTTGGTCCCGGGGTATATAAGGGAGAATAGCCTTTAAGGAGTTCCACAAATTGGCACCAGCTGTGGCTTCATTACAGAGCTGGAAGGGGGAGGTGGGTGTGTCCTGGAGGTTACAGAAATTACATGAGAAAGGGAAGTCTTTTTAGATCTCTTTTTCAACTAGAGGAACTCTCACCTTATTGATAGAATTCCAGAGTGGGAACCAATGATATGAGGACATCTTTGAAATGTCTGAATATGTTCTTCGACATCTTTGCAAGTGACGAGGAGACCTTGACCTTAGGAGGCCTTGGCCCTCTTTGTAGCCAGAAAGATTTCACCTACAGATTTGGGTTCTCCCTTTTAAAGTCAAGGAGTCAGTCCTTCCAAAGGACACCTCCTATCATTTTACCCTCTCATCATACCTCACGTGCTGGCATCTCCAAGACCCTCTGTTCCAGGTTGAGAGTATCCACTTTGGCCGGGCTGGTCTTGCAAAGAACACCACAACAGGAAATCTAGAGCCTATAGTGCTATTAATAACATCATCTAAGACTGTGTTTGCTACCCTCTTGGCCTCTTCCCACCATGACTCACTGAAGCTTTTTACACATTGTATCCATTATGCTATAGTTCCCAAAGCTCATCTTCTCTAGTGCCATTAGTTTTTAGGGGACCAGGCAAACCTTAAACTTGTCCCCCTTAATTGGATCCCTGTGCCCCCACAATCTCTTTGAATGCCTTTCACCATGATTCTTGAATGAGATCTGAGACCACTGCTGGTACCTAACACTTCTTGGCACCTTGTCTGCTAGGTTCTTGGAAGAGGAGGTGGCTATGGAGGTGAGTGGGGATGGGAGTGGGAGGATTTCTCCCTTCACTTCCCTTTTTGTGTTTTCAAATAATGGGTTTTGAGGGGGAGGGAAAGGTTAACCAGACCATTTATTTTCCATCTCCCATCGATAAAATGTCACACAGGAGAGAGGTGGCAGAAACGCACTTTCAGGTTAATTTTTTTACAAGGAAGATTGACTTATGAACCTACTTTGTTATTCCCTTTCATTCAATTTCCCTGTACCTCCTTTTCTATGAAGTGTAACGGTAACCCATTATTATTTTTATTGTTGGCACGTGCCTTGTGAACCATAAAGTGTACGCTATAAATGGGAGCGCTTTTCTTTTTTTTTTTTTTGTAGTTTACGAAAAACTAATATTTTTTAAATTAATTTTTTATTTATTTTCAGCATAACAGTATTCATTCTTTTTGCACCACACCCAGTGCTCCATGCAAGCAGTGCCCTCTATGATACCCAACACCTGGTACCCCAACCTCCAAATCCCCCGCCCCTTCAAAACCCTCAGATTGTTTTTCAGAGTCCATAGTCTCTCATGATTCAGCTCCCCTTCCAATTTCCCCCACCTCCCTTCTCGTCTCTAACTCCCCATGTCCATGAAAAACTAATTTAAAAACATTCATCCACCAGAGTACCCAAAGGGCTCCCATATAAACTATCTGTCGTTACATTATGTCCCGATGTGGAGCTCGATCCCAGGATCCTGAGATCATGACCTGAACTGAAGGCAGAGGCTTTAACACACTGAGCCACCAGCCCCAATGTATTCTCTTCAGTACCAGAATTTGTAACCAATTGACAGATGAAAAAGGAGGCAGTCAAGTGAAAATCAATAGGTCTTAGACCTGCAAGAAATTTGAATTAGATGAATTCAGCTACTCAGGCACTGTTTCACATTTTCAGATCTCTGCAGAAAAGGGGTTAACCTTTTTACAGCATGTAAAAGAGAAGACTATAACACATACTATGTGTAAGCATGTAAATATCAAAAAATATCCCATTAGTTGCTAAGACACACAGGGCCTATATTTTCTCTCAAATTCATGAATATGTAGGAGCAATAAGTGAGAAGTGAATGTATACTTTTCACTTCGAAGTCTTTTAGAAATCTAAAATATGACTTTCTATGGTTTGTGTCTCCATATTCCTTTATTGCCAGTTTGAACAAATCCACATGCTTTGATTCAAAGGTAATAAATTCCTCTTATTTGGAAACATGATGTTTATTTTTATTCTCTCACCCTTAGCAGGTGGTTTCATTTTAGCACACTTCAGAGTTATAATTTCATGCTTATTAAAAACATTTATTATGATCTACATAGATGAATGAAACTTATATTTTATTAAATTATTTGACAAAAAATCTGTTATTTTTAAAAATGTATTTCCTTTAGGGTTATTTTAGAGCGTTCAGAGAGGATCTAGGAGTGTGGTATTATGTAGTTTTTAAGTAGGTATGAAATGGTTATTTATAGGATTGTTTCTTTAAGGCTTATGTATATTGTCCATTATATGCTATAAAATATTTTGAAAGTAAATTTAAGGTATGTTTTACATAGTTTATTTTTTGGAAATAAATATTGAAATGACTTGTGAAATTCAGTATATTCTCAACATTAATTTATTTTGAAATTTACCAGTTGTCTACTGAACTATTATATGGCAGATATTACTTCAGACTACACTGGTAAATGAAATACTTGGCTTTGTAGAACTTTTATTTTAATGGGTGAGACAATTCAAAGCTATAAACCTTAATAAAAATTGCATAGTGCATTCAAAAAGGATGAGTACAATGGGGAAAAAGAAAAACTCGATCAGGGTGAGAAAAATCAAGGTTGCTAGGCAGGGGATGGGGAGTTAAAATTTTTAATAGGAAGATCAGGGTAGTTACAATGAAGCTGACAATTGAACAAAGGTATGGAAAGGTGATGAATTTGCGCAGAACTATCAGCAATAAGGTCACTCCAGACAAAGGAATTGGCTATCTTGAAGGCCATAAGGTTGGATCATGCCTGGCATATCTGAGGAATAGCAAGGAGGCCACTGTGAGTGACTGAAGAGTAGCAGGGAAAGAGGTCACAGAGGTTAAATGAGTGGCTAGATCATGTAAAAGCTTAGAAGTCATTGTAAAACTCTGGCTTTTATATTTGGAAACTTACTGTGTGATAGAATTTCTGCTAATAACTGAGAGTTCAATTGTCCATAAAATTTCAAGGACTCTTATTCTAGTAAGACAGAATGAAGAGAAAGAGTTCATATTTTCACATGGTGTAACAAATGCTCAGAGATGCAAGTGTAGGAAGCTATAGGATCACAGAAGAAGGCACTAAAATCACACCAATATATTTGATGACTGTGACTATATATAAATTTGTATTTTCTAGATTTTTTATAGTCATGGAATCACACTGTATATACTATTCATTGCCTGGCTTTTCTTTTCTCAGCATCATTACTTTGAGAATCTCCAATTGTAAATAGTTCATTTTGATGTTGAATAGTAATCTCTTTAATGAATAGATCATAATTTTTCTTTGCTCTATGGATGGACATTGATGAACATTTCCACTGTTTTCAATTCTTAAAAATAAAGCTGCTATGAAATTCATATACAAGTCCCTGTATGAACATAGGGCTTGTTTCTCTTGGTTAAATGCCTAGAAGTAAAATGGCTATTTTTGTAACTGCAACATATTTTGCATTTAAAAAAATTTTCAAACTATTTTCCAAAGTGGTTGTATCATGATATATGCCAACAACAGTTTAGATTTTTTGTTGCTTCTCAATCTAGCTCAGACCAAGTACAATTAGCCTTTATAATTTTAGCCATTCTAATAGATATGTAAGCATGTCTCATTATGATTTTAATTTGTATTTCTTTAATGTCTAAATGTTGAGAAATTTGTCATGTGCCTATAAGCCATCCATATACTTTTGGTGACATGTCTCTTCCATTATTTCCTTCACATGTAAAATTGGATACTCTGTTTGGTTATTAGTAAGGTTTTTTATTTTTATTCATATTTAAATAATCAGAGTAGATGTCCATTATCAGATATGTAATTTGGAAATCGCTTGTCCATCTTTACAGTTTCTCAATGGAGCTTTGATAGCTGTGTCTTTCAAGAAATATGCTACTTCTTTCCTGGTACACGGAGGTATGACTAGAACATTATCAATGTTGATCTTTGCAAAGAAAATCATGGCTTAAGATATATGTAGTCTGCAGTTGTTGGGAGTGTTCACCATCCTTGCCTCTAACTCATCTCTCACTGCCCACACATTCAGGTATAGGGGAATATTGATTGACAAAATATTAATTGCCAAATAACACTAGTTAGAGAATAAGAAAAATGCAGGCACCTGATTATATAATATTACATAAATAAAATGTGTTTTTATAAGTGCTATTGGAAGGAAATTCCTCAATACTTTAATCACACAGAATGATGGAATCCTAGATTTTTTTTTCTTGTATTTACTAAGAAAATGATCATGCCTCAAGTATATTAAAATGGAATAGGGAAAATTAAAAATTGTTTTAAGATGATTTGCGTGTGTTGTGCGTATGTGAGAGAGAAAGTGAGAGAGAAAGAGAAAGAAAAAGAGAAAGGGAAAGACAGAGAGGTGGCTGCAGTGAATTGATGAGTTGGAGGATAGATTTTAAAGTTTTGTCTTTTGCTTTCTACATTTCTTTTTCCTTAGGTACAAGAGAACAATCAGTAATATCTCAGAAGCCTGCTGGTAACATCAGCAGAAAGAATTAGAGGTTCCCAGAAAATTAAGATGACATATAGTTTTCCTGACATAAGAAAAGTCATTTTTTGTCCCCAGCTATTTTCAATGATCTATACCCCACCTGTGTACTTGCCCAAGCACACTTCTTCCAAAACTTCCTGGGAGATTCTTACAAAGAAATGCAAAAACCTCACTCCTTAAGGATTTTGAGGGAACAAGGCAATGGGAAAACTAACAGTCACCACCAGAGCAGGAAATAGCCTAAGCTATTGAGACAATAAATCAGTGGCAAAACTCCTAGTGCTATTTCAAAAGCAATCAAGGCCTTGCATTCCTTGTCCCAGAAAATGAGCCCAAGACCCCATCTAGTTTCTATCTGCTCTTGAAGCCTGCAGAGTCCCTTTCCCTTGTCCAACAGTTACCTCTGCTTTATTCTAACGTTGAAGTTTCTGCCCTCGGTGGAATACAAGCTTCATTCAGGTGAACATGCAATACATATTGCACAAATACATATGTGGATGTGCATGCATCCACAACCTTATGACCAACCATACACGGAATAATAAAACTCTCCCTTCTGAGTATTCATCTTAAATACTAAATAAAAATCTCTCTCCTGTTCAAACAGTCAAGGCTTTGGAACTTATTCCCTGTGATCTCCTTGTATGTTGTAAACAAAGATTCCTTTGTTTGACAACTCCACCTGTTTCTGTGATTCACCAAAGACTGACCTCAGTTAGTTCAGTTGCTGTAATGGCTTTCACTACTCTGATTCTACCTCTGCAAGTCTCCAAATTTAACTATTTTTTCTCCCAATTCTGCATGTTCTTGGCTTTAAACTGCAACTCTGAAGAGAAGATTTGCTTGTTTAAAAAAAAAAAATCAAGAAAAGGTCGTAGTAGTTAACATTGTTACTTTGAACTTCCTGCCCTAAGGGGCTCTCCTGTTTGGCAATACATCACTCCCCAATCCAGATTACTGCCAGAACAGTTTATACTCTTAGAAAAATATTAGTTTAAAAGATCACATAATTAAATACTTAAGCATGTAGTGTAATATAGTGGTTTACAAGAAATATATTTTGGTCATCTGAATATTTGGTTTTCAACCATGGCTACTGACTCACAGCTCCTAAAACTCTTGGGATTTCCTGTGATAAGGGTGAGAGAGGTGTGTTTTGTTCTGTTAATGAAGTGACCTTCAGACCTCACTCAAGGCAAGGGCTGTTTGCCTGAAGGACCAACCACTTGGTGAAAGCCTTCACAACTTTTTGCCTCCCCTTCCTCCCAATACAGGATTATCTGGGGAGGGAAGAGGATCTGGAGATTAGATCAGCAAATGACAATGATTTAGTCAGTCATGACTATGTCATGAAGCCTCCACAGAAAAGCTGAAAGGACTGGGTTCAGAAAGCTTTTAGTTTGTGAAATGTATGAAAAGGCAGGAAGAGTGGCAGTCTTACAGAAGGTAATAGAAGCTCTGTGCCCATTCTCCATACCTTGCCCTGTGCACTTCTTTATCTATCTATTGATTTAAATCTTCTATTATATCTTTTAATAAGCTGGCAAACATAAAGTAAGTATTTTTCTGAGTTTTGTGAGTCCCTGTAGCAAATTAAAAGAACGTAAGAAGTAGGCCACTGGGACCTCCAACCTGTAGTTGCTCAGTCACAAGCACAGGTAATAACCTGGGGCCTACAGTGAGACTGGCATCTGAGGTGGGGTTGGAGATAGTCTTGGAGGACTGATCCATTAACTGATGAAATCTTACACTATGTTCAGGTAGATAGTGTCAGAATTTAGTTGAATTCTTGGAGATCCTGCTGTTGTCTGAAAATTATTTGGCATTGTTGGTATGATGTCCTAAAACCCAAAAAGATATAGCTACCTCAAAATAAGAATACGGTTGACAGCTTATATATAATAAGTGAGTATTTCAGGGATTTAAAATATACCCAATAAATAATGTAAGGAAATAAGGAAAGATTTTGAAATAAAAACAAGAATAAGAACCTAGTGGTACTAATAGATTAAATATATGTAATCTAGTTGAATTAAGAATACAATGGATAGAATACATAATGGATTCAATAGAGATAAGAAGTCACTTAAGGATATAGTCATCTGGATACCAGCAAAGCATTAAAATTATCAATATAAAAGAGGTGTAAGATGTAGGTGATGTGTGTGGAACAAAAGCTAGAGAAGAAATTAGATTTCCTTACTACTCATAGCCTGTTGACAAGTCCTTGAAGCTCCTCTGGGGACTCAGCTGCTTCCATGTGGACACATCCACTCAGGGCAAAAAGCATTCTTAGTCCACCCCCCAGGATACTGAAAATCTACTTTCACATGTAAAAATTACTTTGGAAACTTCTTTATCTCTACTCCCCACCCCTGCCCTCAAGATATACATTGGCAATCATCTCCCAAGCATATACCCACTGATACACATCAGAAGAGTCTCTTCCCTGAGTTTTTACTAAATAGTAATAAATGACCTTTCCCTAACAATAGCTAGCCCCCTCAAGGTCCTGGAAACCTTGTTTATAAAATACCTTGGAGGCTTGTGCTATCCCTAACCTCCTCCCAAATTGAAAGTATATAATCAGCCACTCTTCATGACCCTCTCTCTCTACTCCAAATAAATAAATAAATATTTTTAAATAAAATAAAATAAATGACTTTTTTTAAATGAAAGAAGAAAAAGGAAAGAAATATTTGAATATTAATGTACATCTATTTCTCAAGCATAAAATAGTCAAGACACTGGATTAAAACTTACATACAAGAAAAGAAAG
Organism: Mustela nivalis; assembly: GCF_964662115.1. NCBI lineage: Eukaryota > Metazoa > Chordata > Mammalia > Carnivora > Mustelidae > Mustela > Mustela nivalis. Next base: position 45,044 of record NW_028136270.1, on the reverse strand, counting down.
AAAATATTCATAACTAGAGTTGACTCTATGAATCCCAAACTAGGGCATACATACCAAAGACACACAAAAAAAATCACAAGTGTTAGAGAGAAAAAAAATAATTCATTAATAAAGAAACAAGAATCAGACTGACAGAAATTTTTTAAATAACATCAGATATAAAAAAGAATGAAGTAATAGCTTTATTATCTTGAAAAAAAATCACAAATGGAAACATTTAGATCCTTATAAAATGTCATTGGCATAGGAAGGCATAATAAAAAAAATATTTTCAGGAATACAGACCACAGATAATTTGCCTTAATTTGTGTAGGCAGCACTTAAATACTAATATTATTTTAACAGTTAAAATATACTCTATGATCTTTGAGGTTGGGGAAAAGAGGATGACCAAGTCATCTTGAAATAATTCAGTTTTATGAAAAAAGTAAAAAGATCAAAAAAAAGACTTGTAGAAAAGAGAGATAAAACATATGCATAATAAAAATAAATAAATAAATAAACAGCTGGAGTGCCTGGGTGACTTAGTCGGTTCAAGTGTCTGCCTTCAGCTCAGGTGATGATCCCAGGGTCCTGGTATTGAGCCCTGCATCAGGCTCCCTGCTCAGTGGAGAGTCTGCTTCTCCCTCCCATTGAGAAAAAAAATTTGACTTATTTATTTGAGAGAGATAATCTTTAAATTTTACTTATTTATTTGAGAGAGAGTGAGAAAAGAAAAACATGCACACAGCAGAGGGAATAACAGAGGGAGAGGGAGAAGCACGCCACTGAGCAGGGAACCCCCTGCGGGGCTCTATCCCAGGACCCGGGTATTATGACCTGAGCTATAGGTAGACACTTAACTCAGGTACCCCAATAAATACAATCTTTTAAAAAAAATAAATAATAATAAAAATAAATAATATTTCAGATAGTATGATTTTTTTAATGTGAGACTTGGTATAAAAACAGGATGACATACTTGTCTAATTATAGCAAAGACTTTGATAAGTTTAGATGCAGTAGTACATAAAAAATTTAACTTCTTTCATTAACTGATAATTTAATTAGATTAAATTAAGAGACATCAAAATTTAGAGAATCTAATAGTCCTGATCTATTAATAAATGTAGCCATCCTGACCCCAAAACAAGAGTCTTCAGTAAGTATATAAGCATAAGTTGAACATTTACACAAACAGGCCATTATTTAGGCCAGAAGTATATGCCAATAAATTCCTAGAGTTAAATATCAGGCTATATTTTCCAAGAATAAGGCAATAAAATTAGAAAACAATGACCAAAATATTAAATTCATATAATTGGAAGTTAACTTCATACCTAAAAAGAAATAATACAGCTAATTCAGAAATTTTTAGAATTACAGTACTTTGGTAATATCAACTCTCAAAATGAGTAACGGACAGGTGGGGCTAGCAAGAGACTCGTGGGAGGATTAAATCATGGGCCCCTGTATCTCAGGTGCAGTAGAAGCAGTGGATTTGGAATTTCAGTTTTTCCACAACGTTCCACCACAAGCTGGTTAGAACTGTGCAAAAGCAGGAAGGGAAGCCCCAGTAAAGTGGACTGGGGATGCCAGAAGGGGAGGCTGGAAGGGGGCGCCTGGTGCTCAGTGCCCATTACAGACCCCACATTGCAATCCCCCACAGGAGAGACTCACCAATTTTAGGCCCCACAGGGGAAGCTGGAGGTTCATCTCCTGACTTTTTGTAGGAGCTTTGCAGCTCAGCTGGTGAGAATTCTCCATCACCCTGCCTTTCTCCAAGGGACTTTCCTTCAAGCACCCTTCCCAACTTCTTCCTCCTCCATGAAATAATGTTCCTCTCCTTTGTTTCTCGCACTTGCCTGTGATGGGACCTTAGCTTGCTCAGCCCAGACTGCCATTCTCTGCTCTTCCCAATTAAACCCATGCTGCTGGTCAAATAACTGGCAGATTAAGTTTAAGGCCAATCGAACTAATAAATTCAAGAACTTGCAAGGAACAAAATCAATATGCACAAATTAGTGGCACTCCTAGGTGCTCGGAAGGACCCATCAGAAAGAGACTGCTGAGAACGATCTCATTTACACCTGCATCCAAGATAGCAAGATACCCAGGAGGCCCCTGAACCAAGAAAGTGACAGCCCTGCAACAATGACGACAGACAGGGAGGGGTACACACGGAGATGGGGAGGCACTGTGCTCAGGGAAGAACCCACACTGGGAAAATACCTACTCTCCCCAAAACCGGCTACAGAGTCCTCACTTTGGCTCCCGAATTTCCGGACTAGGCGCAAGCCTGGAGTGGGTGTGGACACGGGAAGGACCCCGCAGGGCTGAGGTGGGGAGAGCACGAGCACCAAAGCAGGGGGACGCTCCCTGACTGCAGACCATCTGAGGAGCCCAAGGAACCGAATCCGCGAGCACACAAACACAGACAAGGACCAAGGATCACCCGAGCCCAGAAAGGGGGGACCCCACAGCCCCGCGCACAGCACAGCAGGAGGCCACGTCTCCTCACACAAAACGACGGAAGCCCCAGTGTCTACACAGGGCGCCCTTTCTCTGTGGGGTCCTGAGACCACGAACCCCTTGACAGTCCACTAAGGGACTTCTCCTCACCTCCTCCAGCGTCTGGTCCTTAGGAGGTTGGACTGCTGCCAGTGTGGGCGCGTCCTCCACAACGGGTCCGGTCAGTGTGGATGCAGAGCCACACCCTCCTCAGCTTGTCCTGTCAGGGTGGGAGGCGCCCCACATTCTCCAGAAGTCTCCACAGTGGGTCCTGAAAAGGCAGGGCTCAGGTCACAGCTGTGGCTGTGCAGCCTGGGCTCAGGGCGGGTGCTGGGGTCTGGCGCCCTCTGCAGGCGGTGCAAGGCAGTGCAGGACTGTGGGAGCTCACCCTTCAGTGGAAGGTCCTGCTCCCTCCCCGGGTCCAGCTGATGCCATTTCATTCCGGAAATTCAAGCTGCATGGAGCCCAATACCCCCCAACTTCCCCCCAAATAGCTAAGGAACAATGAATTGGAAACAATGTGGAATTACAACAGTCCTTGACCCAAACAGTGTCACTGAACATGGCCCTGATGCAGACCCACACTCTGACCTCAACTTGGTCTCAAGCCTGGACCCTACCCTAATCCAAGACCCTAACCCTAGCCCCCAACCCAGACAATGTTCACAAGAATCAAGAGGTAGAAACTGCAAATATCCATCAATGGCAAGTGCATAAGCAAAGTGTGGTGAAGGGTTTGAATTTGGGTTCAGGTTCAGGTTTTAGTCAGAGTTCTAATCAGGCTTTGGGTTTAGTGTTAGGGTGAGGGTTTAGAGTGAAGGACAAGGGAACAGAGTTATAGTTTAGGGCTTTAAGTTTATGATTTAGGCTTTAAGACTCAGGGCTTATGGGATAAAGTTCAAGGTCAAATTTGGGGTTTGACTTCATGCTGAGATTTGGGTTCAGGTTTCATGACTTGGAGGTCTGGTTTAGGGTTTGGGTTCGTGGTTCAGGGCTTGGATCCAGGGCTCAGGTACAGGCTTTGGGTTCCATTCCAGGTTTGGGATTCAGGGTTCTAGTTTGGGCTTTAAGGTCAGCTTAGGTTTCAGCGTTGGTAGGGTTTAAGGTTAGGTTTAGGGATGACACACTTTCTTCAGTTGTCATCATGGACAAAATAATTCTATCTGAAGTTTCTAAGTCAGAAATGTATTTCATCTGGGGGCGCCTGGGTGGCTCCGTGTGTTAAGCCTCTGCCTTGGGCTCAGGTCATGATCTCAGGGTCCTGGGATCGAGCCCTTCATCAGGCTCTCTGCTTGGCGGGGAGCCTGCTTCCCCATCTTTCTCTCTGCCTGCCTCTCTGCCTACTTGTGATCTCTGTCTGTCAAATAAATAGAATTAGTAAAAGCTATTATATGATCTTTTACAAACCATTTCCTATCTTTGCATTCTCATGTGCCAAGACAGACAGGGATTATTTAAAACCCTGAAGAGAGTGCTCTTGCTTTTAAATTGCCTGTAACCTTCGTGTAATAGATTTATGATTGATGATAGATTTAGTTAAAATATAACTATTTAAAATATTTACTCTCAGTAAACGATTTCAACCTATGCTCATTTAAGTAACTTGGTGCATAATCCCTTTTCTATTAAACCATAGTGCAAGGACCAATGCCGCGTTTCCGAGAGAACCCCAAGCTATTTTTCTAGAATGGCCATATGCATATATATCAGGCGTCCTGTTTTCACTCCCTTTGTGGAGCACCTACCCTGGAGGTCATGTAATAACCAATGACCAAAAAAACAAACCAAAAACCCAAACATCCAGGTTGAAGTGCCATCCCTGCCTGGAGTGGAGGAGACTGCTCAGACAGATCCCAGGCAGGCATCTCAGCCCAGGCCTGTGCTGGGGAAGCTGGTTCCTGGCTTTGGGCGCAATCTGGAAGCCAGCAAACTGACCCAAGAGTGCAGCTGGCCTTTAGGACTGATGATCTTTTCGCAGCCAGGCTGCCCGTGGACACCCGCTCAGAAAGCCAGGCTATGAGTCTGCCCAGCGCAGGCGCTGGCAATGGGGCAGCATGCTAGGGCATAGCCCTGCACCCCAGCCAGGGTTCAGGCCCCTGGAGTGAGGGGGCAGGGCCGGCGCAGAGAAGGGTCTTTGCTAATTTCCAAAGCTGGAAGTGAGCTCTCAGAGGACTCAGGAGGGAGGGGGGCGTGGGCGGGGCGGGGGGGGGCCAGGAGAAGGGGCTTTGCTAATTGCCCAGGCGGGAAGGAGGGGCACACAGCTCCAGGGTGCTGTGCTGCAGCCCATTCGGGACTGCAGGACCCACCATACTCGCTGCCCCTGCGCTCCCACGCTCCAGCTTAGCCCCAGAGGCCACGGTGTCCCGTTCTCATTCCTGCTGCCTGCTGCCCCTCCCTGCCCCATGGCTTCTCTGGAGGACCCTCTGCTCACAGGTAAAGTGACACCTCGACGCGCCCTCACCTGAAGCAGAAAACGCAGGACAGGAGCGGGGGGGGGGGGGGGGGGGCGGGGGGAGGGGGAGGAGAGTGGAGAGGTCGGAGCCCAGGCTTCCGGCAACCCCAGGGCACCAGGACCACCCAGGACGCCGCGCCACACCCCCTACGCAGGGGGTCGTGCCAGGACAGCGCCACAGGAGGTACCCCACCCCTGCCAGCGGGCAGGCTAGCCCTCATAGTTCGGCACCCCCACGTGCATGTCAGAGCCTCCTGCCATTCCCAGGGCACCCAGAACCCAGAGAGTGAGGCCTTGGGTGCTTTCTAGTGACAGATTCAAGGCAATTCTTCGACTTTGGGACTTCAGAGTTAACATAGTTTTCATTTGTGATTATTATTTTTGTGTGGGGGCCATCGCTTTTCTTTTGACCTATGCTTGTTTTCACTCCCGGTTCTGAAGAAGCCCCTAAATCCTAACCCTGTTGAGGACTCCGAAAGCTCTCAGAGCAGCAGTGCTGGGGGACAGTGTGGACACATGGTTTGGTTTCTCCTCTGGCCTGCTTCTGTGGCAGCCCCGCTCTGTCCTCCTCAGACTTCAGAGCAATATCTGAACAAGTGGAGAAGCGACCAGGGGGTCAGGAAGGTGGCCACCGAAGAGTGACTTCTCTGGAGGTTGGCTGAGCAAGCAAGTGAGCATGTTAGTCCAGCTCTGCCTGCATTCAGTATGGAGCTGAACAGGGGCCAGGGAAGGGGAGGAGGAGCAGAGAGCAGGGACAAAGGGACCAAAGAGGAGATTCAGATGAAGGGAAGTAATGGGGAGGAAAGAGAAGAAACTCTAGAAGACAGGTATGTAGAAAGGAAAAGGGATGAAGTGGGCATTGGGAAAGGGCACCACCAGGGAAGGAGAGAGGGGAAGAAAAGAGGGAGGAAAGAGGAGAGGGGAAAGGGAGAAGGGAGGAGTCAGCATGCCAGGGCTCCCCCTGCATCTGAAGAAGAGGTGGCTGGTCCAGCTTGTCAAACAGGGTGCTCACTCTTTGGCCCCAGTTTCTGCTCCCAGTGCTACTGGGCTTTTCAAGGAAGGCAGGCTGTCCCTTGGGACCTACTGGAGACCACTGGAGCCCACAGGAGGGTGGGAGAAATAAGATGCCACCGGGTCCTGTCCTGAGCTTCTCCCAGCCACCAGCCTCACCACATGGTGCAAGAGGGACCCCAGAACAAAGGACGGACACAGGCCAGCATGTCTGCTGGTGGCCCTGGGCACTTAGCTCATCGCAGTGAACCACACGGCCTCCTCAACCCACGCTTTTAAAGCCTCCTTTTTCGTTTCTGGCTTTCATGTCTGTAGGAACATGAGCCAGATCTAACTCCTCTCCGACAGACAATTCTGACTCACCCCGTGTCAGATTTTTATGAGTGGCTGTGATAGAGTAAGATAGCAATGCTCCAACAAACGGACTGTTTCCTCCCACTTGACCTCAACAGTCTTATACATTTTCTTAGCGAAAACATCTTGTCTCCTTCCATTAAGCTCATAACGTGGTCTAATAGTATACATGCGCCTTCCTTAGATGCGAAGCGATACAGAGGTCCTTTTTTTTTTTTTAAATTTTACAAGGTAAAGTCAGTGAACACATCCAACTTGACGAATACGTCTCTAAAATGTCAATCCAGGCAAAGCTTTTTCTGCCTACAGTTTCGAGCCTACGTGGTGACATTTTTAAAATGCTTTCAGTCCCTCAGTGAGGCTCTTAGAAGCTAGCCAGGGCTTACTACGTGCCAGGCACTGTGTCAGGTGTTGGAGCTAAAGGGAAGGAGAGCTTGGAGGCTGGCTGGGGAGGGACATCCATGACACAAGCACAGCTAGAAACGAAGGCCAGTGCTAGAAAAGAGAGAGCAGGCTGCATGGAGAGTGTGTACCATGGGGCTTGTGAGCTCACGAATAAGTGGGAGTAACTGGAGTGGGGAGATGGGGGAGAGAAGAGGGTCTTCCCATCAATGGGAATCACCTGTGCTTGGAGGCAGGTGCCATGAGAGGTCTCCACAGGAAGAAGGAGGCAGTGTGGTTGAAGGGCAGAGAGATGGGGCAGAACAGGCATCAGTCAGTTGGAGGGGTATGAATAGACTGATGGGAGGATTATGGGTGCCTTTGGAGGACTGAGAATTTGTTAGAAGATCAGTGCAGATTTCTATGGAGACAAATGCCAGGAACTGATAGGTCTTTGAAAGGTCACTCTGGCTGCCTTTTGGCAAAGGGGTTGGTAAAAGGCACTTGCAGGTGTGAACACACCAGGTGGGAGGTGAGTGCAGGAAATCGGGTGAGGGAGCATGGGAACTTGGTCCCGGGGTATATAAGGGAGAATAGCCTTTAAGGAGTTCCACAAATTGGCACCAGCTGTGGCTTCATTACAGAGCTGGAAGGGGGAGGTGGGTGTGTCCTGGAGGTTACAGAAATTACATGAGAAAGGGAAGTCTTTTTAGATCTCTTTTTCAACTAGAGGAACTCTCACCTTATTGATAGAATTCCAGAGTGGGAACCAATGATATGAGGACATCTTTGAAATGTCTGAATATGTTCTTCGACATCTTTGCAAGTGACGAGGAGACCTTGACCTTAGGAGGCCTTGGCCCTCTTTGTAGCCAGAAAGATTTCACCTACAGATTTGGGTTCTCCCTTTTAAAGTCAAGGAGTCAGTCCTTCCAAAGGACACCTCCTATCATTTTACCCTCTCATCATACCTCACGTGCTGGCATCTCCAAGACCCTCTGTTCCAGGTTGAGAGTATCCACTTTGGCCGGGCTGGTCTTGCAAAGAACACCACAACAGGAAATCTAGAGCCTATAGTGCTATTAATAACATCATCTAAGACTGTGTTTGCTACCCTCTTGGCCTCTTCCCACCATGACTCACTGAAGCTTTTTACACATTGTATCCATTATGCTATAGTTCCCAAAGCTCATCTTCTCTAGTGCCATTAGTTTTTAGGGGACCAGGCAAACCTTAAACTTGTCCCCCTTAATTGGATCCCTGTGCCCCCACAATCTCTTTGAATGCCTTTCACCATGATTCTTGAATGAGATCTGAGACCACTGCTGGTACCTAACACTTCTTGGCACCTTGTCTGCTAGGTTCTTGGAAGAGGAGGTGGCTATGGAGGTGAGTGGGGATGGGAGTGGGAGGATTTCTCCCTTCACTTCCCTTTTTGTGTTTTCAAATAATGGGTTTTGAGGGGGAGGGAAAGGTTAACCAGACCATTTATTTTCCATCTCCCATCGATAAAATGTCACACAGGAGAGAGGTGGCAGAAACGCACTTTCAGGTTAATTTTTTTACAAGGAAGATTGACTTATGAACCTACTTTGTTATTCCCTTTCATTCAATTTCCCTGTACCTCCTTTTCTATGAAGTGTAACGGTAACCCATTATTATTTTTATTGTTGGCACGTGCCTTGTGAACCATAAAGTGTACGCTATAAATGGGAGCGCTTTTCTTTTTTTTTTTTTTTGTAGTTTACGAAAAACTAATATTTTTTAAATTAATTTTTTATTTATTTTCAGCATAACAGTATTCATTCTTTTTGCACCACACCCAGTGCTCCATGCAAGCAGTGCCCTCTATGATACCCAACACCTGGTACCCCAACCTCCAAATCCCCCGCCCCTTCAAAACCCTCAGATTGTTTTTCAGAGTCCATAGTCTCTCATGATTCAGCTCCCCTTCCAATTTCCCCCACCTCCCTTCTCGTCTCTAACTCCCCATGTCCATGAAAAACTAATTTAAAAACATTCATCCACCAGAGTACCCAAAGGGCTCCCATATAAACTATCTGTCGTTACATTATGTCCCGATGTGGAGCTCGATCCCAGGATCCTGAGATCATGACCTGAACTGAAGGCAGAGGCTTTAACACACTGAGCCACCAGCCCCAATGTATTCTCTTCAGTACCAGAATTTGTAACCAATTGACAGATGAAAAAGGAGGCAGTCAAGTGAAAATCAATAGGTCTTAGACCTGCAAGAAATTTGAATTAGATGAATTCAGCTACTCAGGCACTGTTTCACATTTTCAGATCTCTGCAGAAAAGGGGTTAACCTTTTTACAGCATGTAAAAGAGAAGACTATAACACATACTATGTGTAAGCATGTAAATATCAAAAAATATCCCATTAGTTGCTAAGACACACAGGGCCTATATTTTCTCTCAAATTCATGAATATGTAGGAGCAATAAGTGAGAAGTGAATGTATACTTTTCACTTCGAAGTCTTTTAGAAATCTAAAATATGACTTTCTATGGTTTGTGTCTCCATATTCCTTTATTGCCAGTTTGAACAAATCCACATGCTTTGATTCAAAGGTAATAAATTCCTCTTATTTGGAAACATGATGTTTATTTTTATTCTCTCACCCTTAGCAGGTGGTTTCATTTTAGCACACTTCAGAGTTATAATTTCATGCTTATTAAAAACATTTATTATGATCTACATAGATGAATGAAACTTTTATTTTATTAAATTATTTGACAAAAAATCTGTTATTTTTAAAAATGTATTTCCTTTAGGGTTATTTTAGAGCGTTCAGAGAGGATCTAGGAGTGTGGTATTATGTAGTTTTTAAGTAGGTATGAAATGGTTATTTATAGGATTGTTTCTTTAAGGCTTATGTATATTGTCCATTATATGCTATAAAATATTTTGAAAGTAAATTTAAGGTATGTTTTACATAGTTTATTTTTTGGAAATAAATATTGAAATGACTTGTGAAATTCAGTATATTCTCAACATTAATTTATTTTGAAATTTACCAGTTGTCTACTGAACTATTATATGGCAGATATTACTTCAGACTACACTGGTAAATGAAATACTTGGCTTTGTAGAACTTTTATTTTAATGGGTGAGACAATTCAAAGCTATAAACCTTAATAAAAATTGCATAGTGCATTCAAAAAGGATGAGTACAATGGGGAAAAAGAAAAACTCGATCAGGGTGAGAAAAATCAAGGTTGCTAGGCAGGGGATGGGGAGTTAAAATTTTTAATAGGAAGATCAGGGTAGTTACAATGAAGCTGACAATTGAACAAAGGTATGGAAAGGTGATGAATTTGCGCAGAACTATCAGCAATAAGGTCACTCCAGACAAAGGAATTGGCTATCTTGAAGGCCATAAGGTTGGATCATGCCTGGCATATCTGAGGAATAGCAAGGAGGCCACTGTGAGTGACTGAAGAGTAGCAGGGAAAGAGGTCACAGAGGTTAAATGAGTGGCTAGATCATGTAAAAGCTTAGAAGTCATTGTAAAACTCTGGCTTTTATATTTGGAAACTTACTGTGTGATAGAATTTCTGCTAATAACTGAGAGTTCAATTGTCCATAAAATTTCAAGGACTCTTATTCTAGTAAGACAGAATGAAGAGAAAGAGTTCATATTTTCACATGGTGTAACAAATGCTCAGAGATGCAAGTGTAGGAAGCTATAGGATCACAGAAGAAGGCACTAAAATCACACCAATATATTTGATGACTGTGACTATATATAAATTTGTATTTTCTAGATTTTTTATAGTCATGGAATCACACTGTATATACTATTCATTGCCTGGCTTTTCTTTTCTCAGCATCATTACTTTGAGAATCTCCAATTGTAAATAGTTCATTTTGATGTTGAATAGTAATCTCTTTAATGAATAGATCATAATTTTTCTTTGCTCTATGGATGGACATTGATGAACATTTCCACTGTTTTCAATTCTTAAAAATAAAGCTGCTATGAAATTCATATACAAGTCCCTGTATGAACATAGGGCTTGTTTCTCTTGGTTAAATGCCTAGAAGTAAAATGGCTATTTTTGTAACTGCAACATATTTTGCATTTAAAAAAATTTTCAAACTATTTTCCAAAGTGGTTGTATCATGATATATGCCAACAACAGTTTAGATTTTTTGTTGCTTCTCAATCTAGCTCAGACCAAGTACAATTAGCCTTTATAATTTTAGCCATTCTAATAGATATGTAAGCATGTCTCATTATGATTTTAATTTGTATTTCTTTAATGTCTAAATGTTGAGAAATTTGTCATGTGCCTATAAGCCATCCATATACTTTTGGTGACATGTCTCTTCCATTATTTCCTTCACATGTAAAATTGGATACTCTGTTTGGTTATTAGTAAGGTTTTTTATTTTTATTCATATTTAAATAATCAGAGTAGATGTCCATTATCAGATATGTAATTTGGAAATCGCTTGTCCATCTTTACAGTTTCTCAATGGAGCTTTGATAGCTGTGTCTTTCAAGAAATATGCTACTTCTTTCCTGGTACACGGAGGTATGACTAGAACATTATCAATGTTGATCTTTGCAAAGAAAATCATGGCTTAAGATATATGTAGTCTGCAGTTGTTGGGAGTGTTCACCATCCTTGCCTCTAACTCATCTCTCACTGCCCACACATTCAGGTATAGGGGAATATTGATTGACAAAATATTAATTGCCAAATAACACTAGTTAGAGAATAAGAAAAATGCAGGCACCTGATTATATAATATTACATAAATAAAATGTGTTTTTATAAGTGCTATTGGAAGGAAATTCCTCAATACTTTAATCACACAGAATGATGGAATCCTAGATTTTTTTTTCTTGTATTTACTAAGAAAATGATCATGCCTCAAGTATATTAAAATGGAATAGGGAAAATTAAAAATTGTTTTAAGATGATTTGCGTGTGTTGTGCGTATGTGAGAGAGAAAGTGAGAGAGAAAGAGAAAGAAAAAGAGAAAGGGAAAGACAGAGAGGTGGCTGCAGTGAATTGATGAGTTGGAGGATAGATTTTAAAGTTTTGTCTTTTGCTTTCTACATTTCTTTTTCCTTAGGTACAAGAGAACAATCAGTAATATCTCAGAAGCCTGCTGGTAACATCAGCAGAAAGAATTAGAGGTTCCCAGAAAATTAAGATGACATATAGTTTTCCTGACATAAGAAAAGTCATTTTTTGTCCCCAGCTATTTTCAATGATCTATACCCCACCTGTGTACTTGCCCAAGCACACTTCTTCCAAAACTTCCTGGGAGATTCTTACAAAGAAATGCAAAAACCTCACTCCTTAAGGATTTTGAGGGAACAAGGCAATGGGAAAACTAACAGTCACCACCAGAGCAGGAAATAGCCTAAGCTATTGAGACAATAAATCAGTGGCAAAACTCCTAGTGCTATTTCAAAAGCAATCAAGGCCTTGCATTCCTTGTCCCAGAAAATGAGCCCAAGACCCCATCTAGTTTCTATCTGCTCTTGAAGCCTGCAGAGTCCCTTTCCCTTGTCCAACAGTTACCTCTGCTTTATTCTAACGTTGAAGTTTCTGCCCTCGGTGGAATACAAGCTTCATTCAGGTGAACATGCAATACATATTGCACAAATACATATGTGGATGTGCATGCATCCACAACCTTATGACCAACCATACACGGAATAATAAAACTCTCCCTTCTGAGTATTCATCTTAAATACTAAATAAAAATCTCTCTCCTGTTCAAACAGTCAAGGCTTTGGAACTTATTCCCTGTGATCTCCTTGTATGTTGTAAACAAAGATTCCTTTGTTTGACAACTCCACCTGTTTCTGTGATTCACCAAAGACTGACCTCAGTTAGTTCAGTTGCTGTAATGGCTTTCACTACTCTGATTCTACCTCTGCAAGTCTCCAAATTTAACTATTTTTTCTCCCAATTCTGCATGTTCTTGGCTTTAAACTGCAACTCTGAAGAGAAGATTTGCTTGTTTAAAAAAAAAAAATCAAGAAAAGGTCGTAGTAGTTAACATTGTTACTTTGAACTTCCTGCCCTAAGGGGCTCTCCTGTTTGGCAATACATCACTCCCCAATCCAGATTACTGCCAGAACAGTTTATACTCTTAGAAAAATATTAGTTTAAAAGATCACATAATTAAATACTTAAGCATGTAGTGTAATATAGTGGTTTACAAGAAATATATTTTGGTCATCTGAATATTTGGTTTTCAACCATGGCTACTGACTCACAGCTCCTAAAACTCTTGGGATTTCCTGTGATAAGGGTGAGAGAGGTGTGTTTTGTTCTGTTAATGAAGTGACCTTCAGACCTCACTCAAGGCAAGGGCTGTTTGCCTGAAGGACCAACCACTTGGTGAAAGCCTTCACAACTTTTTGCCTCCCCTTCCTCCCAATACAGGATTATCTGGGGAGGGAAGAGGATCTGGAGATTAGATCAGCAAATGACAATGATTTAGTCAGTCATGACTATGTCATGAAGCCTCCACAGAAAAGCTGAAAGGACTGGGTTCAGAAAGCTTTTAGTTTGTGAAATGTATGAAAAGGCAGGAAGAGTGGCAGTCTTACAGAAGGTAATAGAAGCTCTGTGCCCATTCTCCATACCTTGCCCTGTGCACTTCTTTATCTATCTATTGATTTAAATCTTCTATTATATCTTTTAATAAGCTGGCAAACATAAAGTAAGTATTTTTCTGAGTTTTGTGAGTCCCTGTAGCAAATTAAAAGAACGTAAGAAGTAGGCCACTGGGACCTCCAACCTGTAGTTGCTCAGTCACAAGCACAGGTAATAACCTGGGGCCTACAGTGAGACTGGCATCTGAGGTGGGGTTGGAGATAGTCTTGGAGGACTGATCCATTAACTGATGAAATCTTACACTATGTTCAGGTAGATAGTGTCAGAATTTAGTTGAATTCTTGGAGATCCTGCTGTTGTCTGAAAATTATTTGGCATTGTTGGTATGATGTCCTAAAACCCAAAAAGATATAGCTACCTCAAAATAAGAATACGGTTGACAGCTTATATATAATAAGTGAGTATTTCAGGGATTTAAAATATACCCAATAAATAATGTAAGGAAATAAGGAAAGATTTTGAAATAAAAACAAGAATAAGAACCTAGTGGTACTAATAGATTAAATATATGTAATCTAGTTGAATTAAGAATACAATGGATAGAATACATAATGGATTCAATAGAGATAAGAAGTCACTTAAGGATATAGTCATCTGGATACCAGCAAAGCATTAAAATTATCAATATAAAAGAGGTGTAAGATGTAGGTGATGTGTGTGGAACAAAAGCTAGAGAAGAAATTAGATTTCCTTACTACTCATAGCCTGTTGACAAGTCCTTGAAGCTCCTCTGGGGACTCAGCTGCTTCCATGTGGACACATCCACTCAGGGCAAAAAGCATTCTTAGTCCACCCCCCAGGATACTGAAAATCTACTTTCACATGTAAAAATTACTTTGGAAACTTCTTTATCTCTACTCCCCACCCCTGCCCTCAAGATATACATTGGCAATCATCTCCCAAGCATATACCCACTGATACACATCAGAAGAGTCTCTTCCCTGAGTTTTTACTAAATAGTAATAAATGACCTTTCCCTAACAATAGCTAGCCCCCTCAAGGTCCTGGAAACCTTGTTTATAAAATACCTTGGAGGCTTGTGCTATCCCTAACCTCCTCCCAAATTGAAAGTATATAATCAGCCACTCTTCATGACCCTCTCTCTCTACTCCAAATAAATAAATAAATATTTTTAAATAAAATAAAATAAATGACTTTTTTTAAATGAAAGAAGAAAAAGGAAAGAAATATTTGAATATTAATGTACATCTATTTCTCAAGCATAAAATAGTCAAGACACTGGATTAAAACTTACATACAAGAAAAGAAAGAAAATATTCATAACTAGAGTTGACTCTATGAATCCCAAACTAGGGCATACATACCAAAGACACACAAAAAAAATCACAAGTGTTAGAGAGAAAAAAAATAATTCATTAATAAAGAAACAAGAATCAGACTGACAGAAATTTTTTAAATAACATCAGATATAAAAAAGAATGAAGTAATAGCTTTATTATCTTGAAAAAAAATCACAAATGGAAACATTTAGATCCTTATAAAATGTCATTGGCATAGGAAGGCATAATAAAAAAAATATTTTCAGGAATACAGACCACAGATAATTTGCCTTAATTTGTGTAGGCAGCACTTAAATACTAATATTATTTTAACAGTTAAAATATACTCTATGATCTTTGAGGTTGGGGAAAAGAGGATGACCAAGTCATCTTGAAATAATTCAGTTTTATGAAAAAAGTAAAAAGATCAAAAAAAAGACTTGTAGAAAAGAGAGATAAAACATATGCATAATAAAAATAAATAAATAAATAAACAGCTGGAGTGCCTGGGTGACTTAGTCGGTTCAAGTGTCTGCCTTCAGCTCAGGTGATGATCCCAGGGTCCTGGTATTGAGCCCTGCATCAGGCTCCCTGCTCAGTGGAGAGTCTGCTTCTCCCTCCCATTGAGAAAAAAAATTTGACTTATTTATTTGAGAGAGATAATCTTTAAATTTTACTTATTTATTTGAGAGAGAGTGAGAAAAGAAAAACATGCACACAGCAGAGGGAATAACAGAGGGAGAGGGAGAAGCACGCCACTGAGCAGGGAACCCCCTGCGGGGCTCTATCCCAGGACCCGGGTATTATGACCTGAGCTATAGGTAGACACTTAACTCAGGTACCCCAATAAATACAATCTTTTAAAAAAAATAAATAATAATAAAAATAAATAATATTTCAGATAGTATGATTTTTTTAATGTGAGACTTGGTATAAAAACAGGATGACATACTTGTCTAATTATAGCAAAGACTTTGATAAGTTTAGATGCAGTAGTACATAAAAAATTTAACTTCTTTCATTAACTGATAATTTAATTAGATTAAATTAAGAGACATCAAAATTTAGAGAATCTAATAGTCCTGATCTATTAATAAATGTAGCCATCCTGACCCCAAAACAAGAGTCTTCAGTAAGTATATAAGCATAAGTTGAACATTTACACAAACAGGCCATTATTTAGGCCAGAAGTATATGCCAATAAATTCCTAGAGTTAAATATCAGGCTATATTTTCCAAGAATAAGGCAATAAAATTAGAAAACAATGACCAAAATATTAAATTCATATAATTGGAAGTTAACTTCATACCTAAAAAGAAATAATACAGCTAATTCAGAAATTTTTAGAATTACAGTACTTTGGTAATATCAACTCTCAAAATGAGTAACGGACAGGTGGGGCTAGCAAGAGACTCGTGGGAGGATTAAATCATGGGCCCCTGTATCTCAGGTGCAGTAGAAGCAGTGGATTTGGAATTTCAGTTTTTCCACAACGTTCCACCACAAGCTGGTTAGAACTGTGCAAAAGCAGGAAGGGAAGCCCCAGTAAAGTGGACTGGGGATGCCAGAAGGGGAGGCTGGAAGGGGGCGCCTGGTGCTCAGTGCCCATTACAGACCCCACATTGCAATCCCCCACAGGAGAGACTCACCAATTTTAGGCCCCACAGGGGAAGCTGGAGGTTCATCTCCTGACTTTTTGTAGGAGCTTTGCAGCTCAGCTGGTGAGAATTCTCCATCACCCTGCCTTTCTCCAAGGGACTTTCCTTCAAGCACCCTTCCCAACTTCTTCCTCCTCCATGAAATAATGTTCCTCTCCTTTGTTTCTCGCACTTGCCTGTGATGGGACCTTAGCTTGCTCAGCCCAGACTGCCATTCTCTGCTCTTCCCAATTAAACCCATGCTGCTGGTCAAATAACTGGCAGATTAAGTTTAAGGCCAATCGAACTAATAAATTCAAGAACTTGCAAGGAACAAAATCAATATGCACAAATTAGTGGCACTCCTAGGTGCTCGGAAGGACCCATCAGAAAGAGACTGCTGAGAACGATCTCATTTACACCTGCATCCAAGATAGCAAGATACCCAGGAGGCCCCTGAACCAAGAAAGTGACAGCCCTGCAACAATGACGACAGACAGGGAGGGGTACACACGGAGATGGGGAGGCACTGTGCTCAGGGAAGAACCCACACTGGGAAAATACCTACTCTCCCCAAAACCGGCTACAGAGTCCTCACTTTGGCTCCCGAATTTCCGGACTAGGCGCAAGCCTGGAGTGGGTGTGGACACGGGAAGGACCCCGCAGGGCTGAGGTGGGGAGAGCACGAGCACCAAAGCAGGGGGACGCTCCCTGACTGCAGACCATCTGAGGAGCCCAAGGAACCGAATCCGCGAGCACACAAACACAGACAAGGACCAAGGATCACCCGAGCCCAGAAAGGGGGGACCCCACAGCCCCGCGCACAGCACAGCAGGAGGCCACGTCTCCTCACACAAAACGACGGAAGCCCCAGTGTCTACACAGGGCGCCCTTTCTCTGTGGGGTCCTGAGACCACGAACCCCTTGACAGTCCACTAAGGGACTTCTCCTCACCTCCTCCAGCGTCTGGTCCTTAGGAGGTTGGACTGCTGCCAGTGTGGGCGCGTCCTCCACAACGGGTCCGGTCAGTGTGGATGCAGAGCCACACCCTCCTCAGCTTGTCCTGTCAGGGTGGGAGGCGCCCCACATTCTCCAGAAGTCTCCACAGTGGGTCCTGAAAAGGCAGGGCTCAGGTCACAGCTGTGGCTGTGCAGCCTGGGCTCAGGGCGGGTGCTGGGGTCTGGCGCCCTCTGCAGGCGGTGCAAGGCAGTGCAGGACTGTGGGAGCTCACCCTTCAGTGGAAGGTCCTGCTCCCTCCCCGGGTCCAGCTGATGCCATTTCATTCCGGAAATTCAAGCTGCATGGAGCCCAATACCCCCCAACTTCCCCCCAAATAGCTAAGGAACAATGAATTGGAAACAATGTGGAATTACAACAGTCCTTGACCCAAACAGTGTCACTGAACATGGCCCTGATGCAGACCCACACTCTGACCTCAACTTGGTCTCAAGCCTGGACCCTACCCTAATCCAAGACCCTAACCCTAGCCCCCAACCCAAACAATGTTCACAAGAATCAAGAGGTAGAAACTGCAAATATCCATCAATGGCAAGTGCATAAGCAAAGT
Source organism: Mustela nivalis (assembly GCF_964662115.1). Lineage (NCBI taxonomy): Eukaryota > Metazoa > Chordata > Mammalia > Carnivora > Mustelidae > Mustela > Mustela nivalis. The sequence goes on along the minus strand of NW_028136270.1, from coordinate 27,200 downwards.
GTGGTGAAGGGTTTGAATTTGGGTTCAGGTTCAGGTTTTAGTCAGAGTTCTAATCAGGCTTTGGGTTTAGTGTTAGGGTGAGGGTTTAGAGTGAAGGACAAGGGAACAGAGTTATAGTTTAGGGCTTTAAGTTTATGATTTAGGCTTTAAGACTCAGGGCTTATGGGATAAAGTTCAAGGTCAAATTTGGGGTTTGACTTCATGCTGAGATTTGGGTTCAGGTTTCATGACTTGGAGGTCTGGTTTAGGGTTTGGGTTCGTGGTTCAGGGCTTGGATCCAGGGCTCAGGTACAGGCTTTGGGTTCCATTCCAGGTTTGGGATTCAGGGTTCTAGTTTGGGCTTTAAGGTCAGCTTAGGTTTCAGTGTTGGTAGGGTTTAAGGTTAGGTTTAGGGATGACACACTTTCTTCAGTTGTCATCATGGACAAAATAATTCTATCTGAAGTTTCTAAGTCAGAAATGTATTTCATCTGGGGGCGCCTGGGTGGCTCCGTGTGTTAAGCCTCTGCCTTGGGCTCAGGTCATGATCTCAGGGTCCTGGGATCGAGCCCTTCATCAGGCTCTCTGCTTGGCGGGGAGCCTGCTTCCCCATCTTTCTCTCTGCCTGCCTCTCTGCCTACTTGTGATCTCTGTCTGTCAAATAAATAGAATTAGTAAAAGCTATTATATGATCTTTTACAAACCATTTCCTATCTTTGCATTCTCATGTGCCAAGACAGACAGGGATTATTTAAAACCCTGAAGAGAGTGCTCTTGCTTTTAAATTGCCTGTAACCTTCGTGTAATAGATTTATGATTGATGATAGATTTAGTTAAAATATAACTATTTAAAATATTTACTCTCAGTAAACGATTTCAACCTATGCTCATTTAAGTAACTTGGTGCATAATCCCTTTTCTATTAAACCATAGTGCAAGGACCAATGCCGCGTTTCCGAGAGAACCCCAAGCTATTTTTCTAGAATGGCCATATGCATATATATCAGGCGTCCTGTTTTCACTCCCTTTGTGGAGCACCTACCCTGGAGGTCATGTAATAACCAATGACCAAAAAAACAAACCAAAAACCCAAACATCCAGGTTGAAGTGCCATCCCTGCCTGGAGTGGAGGAGACTGCTCAGACAGATCCCAGGCAGGCATCTCAGCCCAGGCCTGTGCTGGGGAAGCTGGTTCCTGGCTTTGGGCGCAATCTGGAAGCCAGCAAACTGACCCAAGAGTGCAGCTGGCCTTTAGGACTGATGATCTTTTCGCAGCCAGGCTGCCCGTGGACACCCGCTCAGAAAGCCAGGCTATGAGTCTGCCCAGCGCAGGCGCTGGCAATGGGGCAGCATGCTAGGGCATAGCCCTGCACCCCAGCCAGGGTTCAGGCCCCTGGAGTGAGGGGGCAGGGCCGGCGCAGAGAAGGGTCTTTGCTAATTTCCAAAGCTGGAAGTGAGCTCTCAGAGGACTCAGGAGGGAGGGGGGCGTGGGCGGGGCGGGGGGGGGGGCCAGGAGAAGGGGCTTTGCTAATTGCCCAGGCGGGAAGGAGGGGCACACAGCTCCAGGGTGCTGTGCTGCAGCCCATTCGGGACTGCAGGACCCACCATACTCGCTGCCCCTGCGCTCCCACGCTCCAGCTTAGCCCCAGAGGCCACGGTGTCCCGTTCTCATTCCTGCTGCCTGCTGCCCCTCCCTGCCCCATGGCTTCTCTGGAGGACCCTCTGCTCACAGGTAAAGTGACACCTCGACGCGCCCTCACCTGAAGCAGAAAACGCAGGACAGGAGCGGGGGGGGGGGGGGGGGGGGGGGGAGTGGAGAGGTCGGAGCCCAGGCTTCAGGCAACCCCAGGGCACCAGGACCACCCAGGACGCCTCGCCACACCCCCTACGCAGGGGGTCGTGCCAGGACAGCGCCACAGGAGGTACCCCACCCCTGCCAGCGGGCAGGCTAGCCCTCATAGTTCGGCACCCCCACGTGCATGTCAGAGCCTCCTGCCATTCCCAGGGCACCCAGAACCCAGAGAGTGAGGCCTTGGGTGCTTTCTAGTGACAGATTCAAGGCAATTCTTCGACTTTGGGACTTCAGAGTTAACATAGTTTTCATTTGTGATTATTATTTTTGTGTGGGGGCCGTCGCTTTTCTTTTGACCTATGCTTGTTTTCACTCCCGGTTCTGAAGAAGCCCCTAAATCCTAACCCTGTTGAGGACTCCGAAAGCTCTCAGAGCAGCAGTGCTGGGGGACAGTGTGGACACATGGTTTGGTTTCTCCTCTGGCCTGCTTCTGTGGCAGCCCCGCTCTGTCCTCCTCAGACTTCAGAGCAATATCTGAACAAGTGGAGAAGCGACCAGGGGGTCAGGAAGGTGGCCACCGAAGAGTGACTTCTCTGGAGGTTGGCTGAGCAAGCAAGTGAGCATGTTAGTCCAGCTCTGCCTGCATTCAGTATGGAGCTGAACAGGGGCCAGGGAAGGGGAGGAGGAGCAGAGAGCAGGGACAAAGGGACCAAAGAGGAGATTCAGATGAAGGGAAGTAATGGGGAGGAAAGAGAAGAAACTCTAGAAGACAGGTATGTAGAAAGGAAAAGGGATGAAGTGGGCATTGGGAAAGGGCACCACCAGGGAAGGAGAGAGGGGAAGAAAAGAGGGAGGAAAGAGGAGAGGGGAAAGGGAGAAGGGTGGAGTCAGCATGCCAGGGCTCCCCCTGCATCTGAAGAAGAGGTGGCTGGTCCAGCTTGTCAAACAGGGTGCTCACTCTTTGGCCCCAGTTTCTGCTCCCAGTGCTACTGGGCTTTTCAAGGAAGGCAGGCTGTCCCTTGGGACCTACTGGAGACCACTGGAGCCCACAGGAGGGTGGGAGAAATAAGATGCCACCGGGTCCTGTCCTGAGCTTCTCCCAGCCACCAGCCTCACCACATGGTGCAAGAGGGACCCCAGAACAAAGGACGGACACAGGCCAGCATGTCTGCTGGTGGCCCTGGGCACTTAGCTCATCGCAGTGAACCACACGGCCTCCTCAACCCACGCTTTTAAAGCCTCCTTTTTCGTTTCTGGCTTTCATGTCTGTAGGAACATGAGCCAGATCTAACTCCTCTCCGACAGACAATTCTGACTCACCCCGTGTCAGATTTTTATGAGTGGCTGTGATAGAGTAAGATAGCAATGCTCCAACAAACGGACTGTTTCCTCCCACTTGACCTCAACAGTCTTATACATTTTCTTAGCGAAAACATCTTGTCTCCTTCCATTAAGCTCATAACGTGGTCTAATAGTATACATGCGCCTTCCTTAGATGCGAAGCGATACAGAGGTCCTTTTTTTTTTTTTTTAAATTTTACAAGGTAAAGTCAGTGAACACATCCAACTTGACGAATACGTCTCTAAAATGTCAATCCAGGCAAAGCTTTTTCTGCCTACAGTTTCGAGCCTACGTGGTGACATTTTTAAAATGCTTTCAGTCCCTCAGTGAGGCTCTTAGAAGCTAGCCAGGGCTTACTACGTGCCAGGCACTGTGTCAGGTGTTGGAGCTAAAGGGAAGGAGAGCTTGGAGGCTGGCTGGGGAGGGACATCCATGACACAAGCACAGCTAGAAACGGAGGCCAGTGCTAGAAAAGAGAGAGCAGGCTGCATGGAGAGTGTGTACCATGGGGCTTGTGAGCTCACGAATAAGTGGGAGTAACTGGAGTGGGGAGATGGGGGAGAGAAGAGGGTCTTCCCATCAATGGGAATCACCTGTGCTTGGAGGCAGGTGCCATGAGAGGTCTCCACAGGAAGAAGGAGGCAGTGTGGTTGAAGGGCAGAGAGATGGGGCAGAACAGGCATCAGTCAGTTGGAGGGGTATGAATAGACTGATGGGAGGATTATGGGTGCCTTTGGAGGACTGAGAATTTGTTAGAAGATCAGTGCAGATTTCTATGGAGACAAATGCCAGGAACTGATAGGTCTTTGAAAGGTCACTCTGGCTGCCTTTTGGCAAAGGGGTTGGTAAAAGGCACTTGCAGGTGTGAACACACCAGGTGGGAGGTGAGTGCAGGAAATCGGGTGAGGGAGCATGGGAACTTGGTCCCGGGGTATATAAGGGAGAATAGCCTTTAAGGAGTTCCACAAATTGGCACCAGCTGTGGCTTCATTACAGAGCTGGAAGGGGGAGGTGGGTGTGTCCTGGAGGTTACAGAAATTACATGAGAAAGGGAAGTCTTTTTAGATCTCTTTTTCAACTAGAGGAACTCTCACCTTATTGATAGAATTCCAGAGTGGGAACCAATGATATGAGGACATCTTTGAAATGTCTGAATATGTTCTTCGACATCTTTGCAAGTGACGAGGAGACCTTGACCTTAGGAGGCCTTGGCCCTCTTTGTAGCCAGAAAGATTTCACCTACAGATTTGGGTTCTCCCTTTTAAAGTCAAGGAGTCAGTCCTTCCAAAGGACACCTCCTATCATTTTACCCTCTCATCATACCTCACGTGCTGGCATCTCCAAGACCCTCTGTTCCAGGTTGAGAGTATCCACTTTGGCCGGGCTGGTCTTGCAAAGAACACCACAACAGGAAATCTAGAGCCTATAGTGCTATTAATAACATCATCTAAGACTGTGTTTGCTACCCTCTTGGCCTCTTCCCACCATGACTCACTGAAGCTTTTTACACATTGTATCCATTATGCTATAGTTCCCAAAGCTCATCTTCTCTAGTGCCATTAGTTTTTAGGGGACCAGGCAAACCTTAAACTTGTCCCCCTTAATTGGATCCCTGTGCCCCCACAATCTCTTTGAATGCCTTTCACCATGATTCTTGAATGAGATCTGAGACCACTGCTGGTACCTAACACTTCTTGGCACCTTGTCTGCTAGGTTCTTGGAAGAGGAGGTGGCTATGGAGGTGAGTGGGGATGGGAGTGGGAGGATTTCTCCCTTCACTTCCCTTTTTGTGTTTTCAAATAATGGGTTTTGAGGGGGAGGGAAAGGTTAACCAGACCATTTATTTTCCATCTCCCATCGATAAAATGTCACACAGGAGAGAGGTGGCAGAAACGCACTTTCAGGTTAATTTTTTTACAAGGAAGATTGACTTATGAACCTACTTTGTTATTCCCTTTCATTCAATTTCCCTGTACCTCCTTTTCTATGAAGTGTAACGGTAACCCATTATTATTTTTATTGTTGGCACGTGCCTTGTGAACCATAAAGTGTACGCTATAAATGGGAGCGCTTTTCTTTTTTTTTTTTTTTGTAGTTTACGAAAAACTAATATTTTTTAAATTAATTTTTTATTTATTTTCAGCATAACAGTATTCATTCTTTTTGCACCACACCCAGTGCTCCATGCAAGCAGTGCCCTCTATGATACCCAACACCTGGTACCCCAACCTCCAAATCCCCCGCCCCTTCAAAACCCTCAGATTGTTTTTCAGAGTCCATAGTCTCTCATGATTCAGCTCCCCTTCCAATTTCCCCCACCTCCCTTCTCGTCTCTAACTCCCCATGTCCATGAAAAACTAATTTAAAAACATTCATCCACCAGAGTACCCAAAGGGCTCCCATATAAACTATCTGTCGTTACATTATGTCCCGATGTGGAGCTCGATCCCAGGATCCTGAGATCATGACCTGAACTGAAGGCAGAGGCTTTAACACACTGAGCCACCAGCCCCAATGTATTCTCTTCAGTACCAGAATTTGTAACCAATTGACAGATGAAAAAGGAGGCAGTCAAGTGAAAATCAATAGGTCTTAGACCTGCAAGAAATTTGAATTAGATGAATTCAGCTACTCAGGCACTGTTTCACATTTTCAGATCTCTGCAGAAAAGGGGTTAACCTTTTTACAGCATGTAAAAGAGAAGACTATAACACATACTATGTGTAAGCATGTAAATATCAAAAAATATCCCATTAGTTGCTAAGACACACAGGGCCTATATTTTCTCTCAAATTCATGAATATGTAGGAGCAATAAGTGAGAAGTGAATGTATACTTTTCACTTCGAAGTCTTTTAGAAATCTAAAATATGACTTTCTATGGTTTGTGTCTCCATATTCCTTTATTGCCAGTTTGAACAAATCCACATGCTTTGATTCAAAGGTAATAAATTCCTCTTATTTGGAAACATGATGTTTATTTTTATTCTCTCACCCTTAGCAGGTGGTTTCATTTTAGCACACTTCAGAGTTATAATTTCATGCTTATTAAAAACATTTATTATGATCTACATAGATGAATGAAACTTTTATTTTATTAAATTATTTGACAAAAAATCTGTTATTTTTAAAAATGTATTTCCTTTAGGGTTATTTTAGAGCGTTCAGAGAGGATCTAGGAGTGTGGTATTATGTAGTTTTTAAGTAGGTATGAAATGGTTATTTATAGGATTGTTTCTTTAAGGCTTATGTATATTGTCCATTATATGCTATAAAATATTTTGAAAGTAAATTTAAGGTATGTTTTACATAGTTTATTTTTTGGAAATAAATATTGAAATGACTTGTGAAATTCAGTATATTCTCAACATTAATTTATTTTGAAATTTACCAGTTGTCTACTGAACTATTATATGGCAGATATTACTTCAGACTACACTGGTAAATGAAATACTTGGCTTTGTAGAACTTTTATTTTAATGGGTGAGACAATTCAAAGCTATAAACCTTAATAAAAATTGCATAGTGCATTCAAAAAGGATGAGTACAATGGGGAAAAAGAAAAACTCGATCAGGGTGAGAAAAATCAAGGTTGCTAGGCAGGGGATGGGGAGTTAAAATTTTTAATAGGAAGATCAGGGTAGTTACAATGAAGCTGACAATTGAACAAAGGTATGGAAAGGTGATGAATTTGCGCAGAACTATCAGCAATAAGGTCACTCCAGACAAAGGAATTGGCTATCTTGAAGGCCATAAGGTTGGATCATGCCTGGCATATCTGAGGAATAGCAAGGAGGCCACTGTGAGTGACTGAAGAGTAGCAGGGAAAGAGGTCACAGAGGTTAAATGAGTGGCTAGATCATGTAAAAGCTTAGAAGTCATTGTAAAACTCTGGCTTTTATATTTGGAAACTTACTGTGTGATAGAATTTCTGCTAATAACTGAGAGTTCAATTGTCCATAAAATTTCAAGGACTCTTATTCTAGTAAGACAGAATGAAGAGAAAGAGTTCATATTTTCACATGGTGTAACAAATGCTCAGAGATGCAAGTGTAGGAAGCTATAGGATCACAGAAGAAGGCACTAAAATCACACCAATATATTTGATGACTGTGACTATATATAAATTTGTATTTTCTAGATTTTTTATAGTCATGGAATCACACTGTATATACTATTCATTGCCTGGCTTTTCTTTTCTCAGCATCATTACTTTGAGAATCTCCAATTGTAAATAGTTCATTTTGATGTTGAATAGTAATCTCTTTAATGAATAGATCATAATTTTTCTTTGCTCTATGGATGGACATTGATGAACATTTCCACTGTTTTCAATTCTTAAAAATAAAGCTGCTATGAAATTCATATACAAGTCCCTGTATGAACATAGGGCTTGTTTCTCTTGGTTAAATGCCTAGAAGTAAAATGGCTATTTTTGTAACTGCAACATATTTTGCATTTAAAAAAATTTTCAAACTATTTTCCAAAGTGGTTGTATCATGATATATGCCAACAACAGTTTAGATTTTTTGTTGCTTCTCAATCTAGCTCAGACCAAGTACAATTAGCCTTTATAATTTTAGCCATTCTAATAGATATGTAAGCATGTCTCATTATGATTTTAATTTGTATTTCTTTAATGTCTAAATGTTGAGAAATTTGTCATGTGCCTATAAGCCATCCATATACTTTTGGTGACATGTCTCTTCCATTATTTCCTTCACATGTAAAATTGGATACTCTGTTTGGTTATTAGTAAGGTTTTTTATTTTTATTCATATTTAAATAATCAGAGTAGATGTCCATTATCAGATATGTAATTTGGAAATCGCTTGTCCATCTTTACAGTTTCTCAATGGAGCTTTGATAGCTGTGTCTTTCAAGAAATATGCTACTTCTTTCCTGGTACACGGAGGTATGACTAGAACATTATCAATGTTGATCTTTGCAAAGAAAATCATGGCTTAAGATATATGTAGTCTGCAGTTGTTGGGAGTGTTCACCATCCTTGCCTCTAACTCATCTCTCACTGCCCACACATTCAGGTATAGGGGAATATTGATTGACAAAATATTAATTGCCAAATAACACTAGTTAGAGAATAAGAAAAATGCAGGCACCTGATTATATAATATTACATAAATAAAATGTGTTTTTATAAGTGCTATTGGAAGGAAATTCCTCAATACTTTAATCACACAGAATGATGGAATCCTAGATTTTTTTTTCTTGTATTTACTAAGAAAATGATCATGCCTCAAGTATATTAAAATGGAATAGGGAAAATTAAAAATTGTTTTAAGATGATTTGCGTGTGTTGTGCGTATGTGAGAGAGAAAGTGAGAGAGAAAGAGAAAGAAAAAGAGAAAGGGAAAGACAGAGAGGTGGCTGCAGTGAATTGATGAGTTGGAGGATAGATTTTAAAGTTTTGTCTTTTGCTTTCTACATTTCTTTTTCCTTAGGTACAAGAGAACAATCAGTAATATCTCAGAAGCCTGCTGGTAACATCAGCAGAAAGAATTAGAGGTTCCCAGAAAATTAAGATGACATATAGTTTTCCTGACATAAGAAAAGTCATTTTTTGTCCCCAGCTATTTTCAATGATCTATACCCCACCTGTGTACTTGCCCAAGCACACTTCTTCCAAAACTTCCTGGGAGATTCTTACAAAGAAATGCAAAAACCTCACTCCTTAAGGATTTTGAGGGAACAAGGCAATGGGAAAACTAACAGTCACCACCAGAGCAGGAAATAGCCTAAGCTATTGAGACAATAAATCAGTGGCAAAACTCCTAGTGCTATTTCAAAAGCAATCAAGGCCTTGCATTCCTTGTCCCAGAAAATGAGCCCAAGACCCCATCTAGTTTCTATCTGCTCTTGAAGCCTGCAGAGTCCCTTTCCCTTGTCCAACAGTTACCTCTGCTTTATTCTAACGTTGAAGTTTCTGCCCTCGGTGGAATACAAGCTTCATTCAGGTGAACATGCAATACATATTGCACAAATACATATGTGGATGTGCATGCATCCACAACCTTATGACCAACCATACACGGAATAATAAAACTCTCCCTTCTGAGTATTCATCTTAAATACTAAATAAAAATCTCTCTCCTGTTCAAACAGTCAAGGCTTTGGAACTTATTCCCTGTGATCTCCTTGTATGTTGTAAACAAAGATTCCTTTGTTTGACAACTCCACCTGTTTCTGTGATTCACCAAAGACTGACCTCAGTTAGTTCAGTTGCTGTAATGGCTTTCACTACTCTGATTCTACCTCTGCAAGTCTCCAAATTTAACTATTTTTTCTCCCAATTCTGCATGTTCTTGGCTTTAAACTGCAACTCTGAAGAGAAGATTTGCTTGTTTAAAAAAAAAAAATCAAGAAAAGGTCGTAGTAGTTAACATTGTTACTTTGAACTTCCTGCCCTAAGGGGCTCTCCTGTTTGGCAATACATCACTCCCCAATCCAGATTACTGCCAGAACAGTTTATACTCTTAGAAAAATATTAGTTTAAAAGATCACATAATTAAATACTTAAGCATGTAGTGTAATATAGTGGTTTACAAGAAATATATTTTGGTCATCTGAATATTTGGTTTTCAACCATGGCTACTGACTCACAGCTCCTAAAACTCTTGGGATTTCCTGTGATAAGGGTGAGAGAGGTGTGTTTTGTTCTGTTAATGAAGTGACCTTCAGACCTCACTCAAGGCAAGGGCTGTTTGCCTGAAGGACCAACCACTTGGTGAAAGCCTTCACAACTTTTTGCCTCCCCTTCCTCCCAATACAGGATTATCTGGGGAGGGAAGAGGATCTGGAGATTAGATCAGCAAATGACAATGATTTAGTCAGTCATGACTATGTCATGAAGCCTCCACAGAAAAGCTGAAAGGACTGGGTTCAGAAAGCTTTTAGTTTGTGAAATGTATGAAAAGGCAGGAAGAGTGGCAGTCTTACAGAAGGTAATAGAAGCTCTGTGCCCATTCTCCATACCTTGCCCTGTGCACTTCTTTATCTATCTATTGATTTAAATCTTCTATTATATCTTTTAATAAGCTGGCAAACATAAAGTAAGTATTTTTCTGAGTTTTGTGAGTCCCTGTAGCAAATTAAAAGAACGTAAGAAGTAGGCCACTGGGACCTCCAACCTGTAGTTGCTCAGTCACAAGCACAGGTAATAACCTGGGGCCTACAGTGAGACTGGCATCTGAGGTGGGGTTGGAGATAGTCTTGGAGGACTGATCCATTAACTGATGAAATCTTACACTATGTTCAGGTAGATAGTGTCAGAATTTAGTTGAATTCTTGGAGATCCTGCTGTTGTCTGAAAATTATTTGGCATTGTTGGTATGATGTCCTAAAACCCAAAAAGATATAGCTACCTCAAAATAAGAATACGGTTGACAGCTTATATATAATAAGTGAGTATTTCAGGGATTTAAAATATACCCAATAAATAATGTAAGGAAATAAGGAAAGATTTTGAAATAAAAACAAGAATAAGAACCTAGTGGTACTAATAGATTAAATATATGTAATCTAGTTGAATTAAGAATACAATGGATAGAATACATAATGGATTCAATAGAGATAAGAAGTCACTTAAGGATATAGTCATCTGGATACCAGCAAAGCATTAAAATTATCAATATAAAAGAGGTGTAAGATGTAGGTGATGTGTGTGGAACAAAAGCTAGAGAAGAAATTAGATTTCCTTACTACTCATAGCCTGTTGACAAGTCCTTGAAGCTCCTCTGGGGACTCAGCTGCTTCCATGTGGACACATCCACTCAGGGCAAAAAGCATTCTTAGTCCACCCCCCAGGATACTGAAAATCTACTTTCACATGTAAAAATTACTTTGGAAACTTCTTTATCTCTACTCCCCACCCCTGCCCTCAAGATATACATTGGCAATCATCTCCCAAGCATATACCCACTGATACACATCAGAAGAGTCTCTTCCCTGAGTTTTTACTAAATAGTAATAAATGACCTTTCCCTAACAATAGCTAGCCCCCTCAAGGTCCTGGAAACCTTGTTTATAAAATACCTTGGAGGCTTGTGCTATCCCTAACCTCCTCCCAAATTGAAAGTATATAATCAGCCACTCTTCATGACCCTCTCTCTCTACTCCAAATAAATAAATAAATATTTTTAAATAAAATAAAATAAATGACTTTTTTTAAATGAAAGAAGAAAAAGGAAAGAAATATTTGAATATTAATGTACATCTATTTCTCAAGCATAAAATAGTCAAGACACTGGATTAAAACTTACATACAAGAAAAGAAAGAAAATATTCATAACTAGAGTTGACTCTATGAATCCCAAACTAGGGCATACATACCAAAGACACACAAAAAAAATCACAAGTGTTAGAGAGAAAAAAAATAATTCATTAATAAAGAAACAAGAATCAGACTGACAGAAATTTTTTAAATAACATCAGATATAAAAAAGAATGAAGTAATAGCTTTATTATCTTGAAAAAAAATCACAAATGGAAACATTTAGATCCTTATAAAATGTCATTGGCATAGGAAGGCATAATAAAAAAAATATTTTCAGGAATACAGACCACAGATAATTTGCCTTAATTTGTGTAGGCAGCACTTAAATACTAATATTATTTTAACAGTTAAAATATACTCTATGATCTTTGAGGTTGGGGAAAAGAGGATGACCAAGTCATCTTGAAATAATTCAGTTTTATGAAAAAAGTAAAAAGATCAAAAAAAAGACTTGTAGAAAAGAGAGATAAAACATATGCATAATAAAAATAAATAAATAAATAAACAGCTGGAGTGCCTGGGTGACTTAGTCGGTTCAAGTGTCTGCCTTCAGCTCAGGTGATGATCCCAGGGTCCTGGTATTGAGCCCTGCATCAGGCTCCCTGCTCAGTGGAGAGTCTGCTTCTCCCTCCCATTGAGAAAAAAAATTTGACTTATTTATTTGAGAGAGATAATCTTTAAATTTTACTTATTTATTTGAGAGAGAGTGAGAAAAGAAAAACATGCACACAGCAGAGGGAATAACAGAGGGAGAGGGAGAAGCACGCCACTGAGCAGGGAACCCCCTGCGGGGCTCTATCCCAGGACCCGGGTATTATGACCTGAGCTATAGGTAGACACTTAACTCAGGTACCCCAATAAATACAATCTTTTAAAAAAAATAAATAATAATAAAAATAAATAATATTTCAGATAGTATGATTTTTTTAATGTGAGACTTGGTATAAAAACAGGATGACATACTTGTCTAATTATAGCAAAGACTTTGATAAGTTTAGATGCAGTAGTACATAAAAAATTTAACTTCTTTCATTAACTGATAATTTAATTAGATTAAATTAAGAGACATCAAAATTTAGAGAATCTAATAGTCCTGATCTATTAATAAATGTAGCCATCCTGACCCCAAAACAAGAGTCTTCAGTAAGTATATAAGCATAAGTTGAACATTTACACAAACAGGCCATTATTTAGGCCAGAAGTATATGCCAATAAATTCCTAGAGTTAAATATCAGGCTATATTTTCCAAGAATAAGGCAATAAAATTAGAAAACAATGACCAAAATATTAAATTCATATAATTGGAAGTTAACTTCATACCTAAAAAGAAATAATACAGCTAATTCAGAAATTTTTAGAATTACAGTACTTTGGTAATATCAACTCTCAAAATGAGTAACGGACAGGTGGGGCTAGCAAGAGACTCGTGGGAGGATTAAATCATGGGCCCCTGTATCTCAGGTGCAGTAGAAGCAGTGGATTTGGAATTTCAGTTTTTCCACAACGTTCCACCACAAGCTGGTTAGAACTGTGCAAAAGCAGGAAGGGAAGCCCCAGTAAAGTGGACTGGGGATGCCAGAAGGGGAGGCTGGAAGGGGGCGCCTGGTGCTCAGTGCCCATTACAGACCCCACATTGCAATCCCCCACAGGAGAGACTCACCAATTTTAGGCCCCACAGGGGAAGCTGGAGGTTCATCTCCTGACTTTTTGTAGGAGCTTTGCAGCTCAGCTGGTGAGAATTCTCCATCACCCTGCCTTTCTCCAAGGGACTTTCCTTCAAGCACCCTTCCCAACTTCTTCCTCCTCCATGAAATAATGTTCCTCTCCTTTGTTTCTCGCACTTGCCTGTGATGGGACCTTAGCTTGCTCAGCCCAGACTGCCATTCTCTGCTCTTCCCAATTAAACCCATGCTGCTGGTCAAATAACTGGCAGATTAAGTTTAAGGCCAATCGAACTAATAAATTCAAGAACTTGCAAGGAACAAAATCAATATGCACAAATTAGTGGCACTCCTAGGTGCTCGGAAGGACCCATCAGAAAGAGACTGCTGAGAACGATCTCATTTACACCTGCATCCAAGATAGCAAGATACCCAGGAGGCCCCTGAACCAAGAAAGTGACAGCCCTGCAACAATGACGACAGACAGGGAGGGGTACACACGGAGATGGGGAGGCACTGTGCTCAGGGAAGAACCCACACTGGGAAAATACCTACTCTCCCCAAAACCGGCTACAGAGTCCTCACTTTGGCTCCCGAATTTCCGGACTAGGCGCAAGCCTGGAGTGGGTGTGGACACGGGAAGGACCCCGCAGGGCTGAGGTGGGGAGAGCACGAGCACCAAAGCAGGGGGACGCTCCCTGACTGCAGACCATCTGAGGAGCCCAAGGAACCGAATCCGCGAGCACACAAACACAGACAAGGACCAAGGATCACCCGAGCCCAGAAAGGGGGGACCCCACAGCCCCGCGCACAGCACAGCAGGAGGCCACGTCTCCTCACACAAAACGACGGAAGCCCCAGTGTCTACACAGGGCGCCCTTTCTCTGTGGGGTCCTGAGACCACGAACCCCTTGACAGTCCACTAAGGGACTTCTCCTCACCTCCTCCAGCGTCTGGTCCTTAGGAGGTTGGACTGCTGCCAGTGTGGGCGCGTCCTCCACAACGGGTCCGGTCAGTGTGGATGCAGAGCCACACCCTCCTCAGCTTGTCCTGTCAGGGTGGGAGGCGCCCCACATTCTCCAGAAGTCTCCACAGTGGGTCCTGAAAAGGCAGGGCTCAGGTCACAGCTGTGGCTGTGCAGCCTGGGCTCAGGGCGGGTGCTGGGGTCTGGCGCCCTCTGCAGGCGGTGCAAGGCAGTGCAGGACTGTGGGAGCTCACCCTTCAGTGGAAGGTCCTGCTCCCTCCCCGGGTCCAGCTGATGCCATTTCATTCCGGAAATTCAAGCTGCATGGAGCCCAATACCCCCCAACTTCCCCCCAAATAGCTAAGGAACAATGAATTGGAAACAATGTGGAATTACAACAGTCCTTGACCCAAACAGTGTCACTGAACATGGCCCTGATGCAGACCCACACTCTGACCTCAACTTGGTCTCAAGCCTGGACCCTACCCTAATCCAAGACCCTAACCCTAGCCCCCAACCCAGACAATGTTCACAAGAATCAAGAGGTAGAAACTGCAAATATCCATCAATGGCAAGTGCATAAGCAAAGTGTGGTGAAGGGTTTGAATTTGGGTTCAGGTTCAGGTTTTAGTCAGAGTTCTAATCAGGCTTTGGGTTTAGTGTTAGGGTGAGGGTTTAGAGTGAAGGACAAGGGAACAGAGTTATAGTTTAGGGCTTTAAGTTTATGATTTAGGCTTTAAGACTCAGGGCTTATGGGATAAAGTTCAAGGTCAAATTTGGGGTTTGACTTCATGCTGAGATTTGGGTTCAGGTTTCATGACTTGGAGGTCTGGTTTAGGGTTTGGGTTCGTGGTTCAGGGCTTGGATCCAGGGCTCAGGTACAGGCTTTGGGTTCCATTCCAGGTTTGGGATTCAGGGTTCTAGTTTGGGCTTTAAGGTCAGCTTAGGTTTCAGCGTTGGTAGGGTTTAAGGTTAGGTTTAGGGATGACACACTTTCTTCAGTTGTCATCATGGACAAAATAATTCTATCTGAAGTTTCTAAGTCAGAAATGTATTTCATCTGGGGGCGCCTGGGTGGCTCCGTGTGTTAAGCCTCTGCCTTGGGCTCAGGTCATGATCTCAGGGTCCTGGGATCGAGCCCTTCATCAGGCTCTCTGCTTGGCGGGGAGCCTGCTTCCCCATCTTTCTCTCTGCCTGCCTCTCTGCCTACTTGTGATCTCTGTCTGTCAAATAAATAGAATTAGTAAAAGCTATTATATGATCTTTTACAAACCATTTCCTATCTTTGCATTCTCATGTGCCAAGACAGACAGGGATTATTTAAAACCCTGAAGAGAGTGCTCTTGCTTTTAAATTGCCTGTAACCTTCGTGTAATAGATTTATGATTGATGATAGATTTAGTTAAAATATAACTATTTAAAATATTTACTCTCAGTAAACGATTTCAACCTATGCTCATTTAAGTAACTTGGTGCATAATCCCTTTTCTATTAAACCATAGTGCAAGGACCAATGCCGCGTTTCCGAGAGAACCCCAAGCTATTTTTCTAGAATGGCCATATGCATATATATCAGGCGTCCTGTTTTCACTCCCTTTGTGGAGCACCTACCCTGGAGGTCATGTAATAACCAATGACCAAAAAAACAAACCAAAAACCCAAACATCCAGGTTGAAGTGCCATCCCTGCCTGGAGTGGAGGAGACTGCTCAGACAGATCCCAGGCAGGCATCTCAGCCCAGGCCTGTGCTGGGGAAGCTGGTTCCTGGCTTTGGGCGCAATCTGGAAGCCAGCAAACTGACCCAAGAGTGCAGCTGGCCTTTAGGACTGATGATCTTTTCGCAGCCAGGCTGCCCGTGGACACCCGCTCAGAAAGCCAGGCTATGAGTCTGCCCAGCGCAGGCGCTGGCAATGGGGCAGCATGCTAGGGCATAGCCCTGCACCCCAGCCAGGGTTCAGGCCCCTGGAGTGAGGGGGCAGGGCCGGCGCAGAGAAGGGTCTTTGCTAATTTCCAAAGCTGGAAGTGAGCTCTCAGAGGACTCAGGAGGGAGGGGGGCGTGGGCGGGGCGGGGGGGGGCCAGGAGAAGGGGCTTTGCTAATTGCCCAGGCGGGAAGGAGGGGCACACAGCTCCAGGGTGCTGTGCTGCAGCCCATTCGGGACTGCAGGACCCACCATACTCGCTGCCCCTGCGCTCCCACGCTCCAGCTTAGCCCCAGAGGCCACGGTGTCCCGTTCTCATTCCTGCTGCCTGCTGCCCCTCCCTGCCCCATGGCTTCTCTGGAGGACCCTCTGCTCACAGGTAAAGTGACACCTCGACGCGCCCTCACCTGAAGCAGAAAACGCAGGACAGGAGCGGGGGGGGGGGGGGGGGGGCGGGGGGAGGGGGAGGAGAGTGGAGAGGTCGGAGCCCAGGCTTCCGGCAACCCCAGGGCACCAGGACCACCCAGGACGCCGCGCCACACCCCCTACGCAGGGGGTCGTGCCAGGACAGCGCCACAGGAGGTACCCCACCCCTGCCAGCGGGCAGGCTAGCCCTCATAGTTCGGCACCCCCACGTGCATGTCAGAGCCTCCTGCCATTCCCAGGGCACCCAGAACCCAGAGAGTGAGGCCTTGGGTGCTTTCTAGTGACAGATTCAAGGCAATTCTTCGACTTTGGGACTTCAGAGTTAACATAGTTTTCATTTGTGATTATTATTTTTGTGTGGGGGCCATCGCTTTTCTTTTGACCTATGCTTGTTTTCACTCCCGGTTCTGAAGAAGCCCCTAAATCCTAACCCTGTTGAGGACTCCGAAAGCTCTCAGAGCAGCAGTGCTGGGGGACAGTGTGGACACATGGTTTGGTTTCTCCTCTGGCCTGCTTCTGTGGCAGCCCCGCTCTGTCCTCCTCAGACTTCAGAGCAATATCTGAACAAGTGGAGAAGCGACCAGGGGGTCAGGAAGGTGGCCACCGAAGAGTGACTTCTCTGGAGGTTGGCTGAGCAAGCAAGTGAGCATGTTAGTCCAGCTCTGCCTGCATTCAGTATGGAGCTGAACAGGGGCCAGGGAAGGGGAGGAGGAGCAGAGAGCAGGGACAAAGGGACCAAAGAGGAGATTCAGATGAAGGGAAGTAATGGGGAGGAAAGAGAAGAAACTCTAGAAGACAGGTATGTAGAAAGGAAAAGGGATGAAGTGGGCATTGGGAAAGGGCACCACCAGGGAAGGAGAGAGGGGAAGAAAAGAGGGAGGAAAGAGGAGAGGGGAAAGGGAGAAGGGAGGAGTCAGCATGCCAGGGCTCCCCCTGCATCTGAAGAAGAGGTGGCTGGTCCAGCTTGTCAAACAGGGTGCTCACTCTTTGGCCCCAGTTTCTGCTCCCAGTGCTACTGGGCTTTTCAAGGAAGGCAGGCTGTCCCTTGGGACCTACTGGAGACCACTGGAGCCCACAGGAGGGTGGGAGAAATAAGATGCCACCGGGTCCTGTCCTGAGCTTCTCCCAGCCACCAGCCTCACCACATGGTGCAAGAGGGACCCCAGAACAAAGGACGGACACAGGCCAGCATGTCTGCTGGTGGCCCTGGGCACTTAGCTCATCGCAGTGAACCACACGGCCTCCTCAACCCACGCTTTTAAAGCCTCCTTTTTCGTTTCTGGCTTTCATGTCTGTAGGAACATGAGCCAGATCTAACTCCTCTCCGACAGACAATTCTGACTCACCCCGTGTCAGATTTTTATGAGTGGCTGTGATAGAGTAAGATAGCAATGCTCCAACAAACGGACTGTTTCCTCCCACTTGACCTCAACAGTCTTATACATTTTCTTAGCGAAAACATCTTGTCTCCTTCCATTAAGCTCATAACGTGGTCTAATAGTATACATGCGCCTTCCTTAGATGCGAAGCGATACAGAGGTCCTTTTTTTTTTTTTAAATTTTACAAGGTAAAGTCAGTGAACACATCCAACTTGACGAATACGTCTCTAAAATGTCAATCCAGGCAAAGCTTTTTCTGCCTACAGTTTCGAGCCTACGTGGTGACATTTTTAAAATGCTTTCAGTCCCTCAGTGAGGCTCTTAGAAGCTAGCCAGGGCTTACTACGTGCCAGGCACTGTGTCAGGTGTTGGAGCTAAAGGGAAGGAGAGCTTGGAGGCTGGCTGGGGAGGGACATCCATGACACAAGCACAGCTAGAAACGAAGGCCAGTGCTAGAAAAGAGAGAGCAGGCTGCATGGAGAGTGTGTACCATGGGGCTTGTGAGCTCACGAATAAGTGGGAGTAACTGGAGTGGGGAGATGGGGGAGAGAAGAGGGTCTTCCCATCAATGGGAATCACCTGTGCTTGGAGGCAGGTGCCATGAGAGGTCTCCACAGGAAGAAGGAGGCAGTGTGGTTGAAGGGCAGAGAGATGGGGCAGAACAGGCATCAGTCAGTTGGAGGGGTATGAATAGACTGATGGGAGGATTATGGGTGCCTTTGGAGGACTGAGAATTTGTTAGAAGATCAGTGCAGATTTCTATGGAGACAAATGCCAGGAACTGATAGGTCTTTGAAAGGTCACTCTGGCTGCCTTTTGGCAAAGGGGTTGGTAAAAGGCACTTGCAGGTGTGAACACACCAGGTGGGAGGTGAGTGCAGGAAATCGGGTGAGGGAGCATGGGAACTTGGTCCCGGGGTATATAAGGGAGAATAGCCTTTAAGGAGTTCCACAAATTGGCACCAGCTGTGGCTTCATTACAGAGCTGGAAGGGGGAGGTGGGTGTGTCCTGGAGGTTACAGAAATTACATGAGAAAGGGAAGTCTTTTTAGATCTCTTTTTCAACTAGAGGAACTCTCACCTTATTGATAGAATTCCAGAGTGGGAACCAATGATATGAGGACATCTTTGAAATGTCTGAATATGTTCTTCGACATCTTTGCAAGTGACGAGGAGACCTTGACCTTAGGAGGCCTTGGCCCTCTTTGTAGCCAGAAAGATTTCACCTACAGATTTGGGTTCTCCCTTTTAAAGTCAAGGAGTCAGTCCTTCCAAAGGACACCTCCTATCATTTTACCCTCTCATCATACCTCACGTGCTGGCATCTCCAAGACCCTCTGTTCCAGGTTGAGAGTATCCACTTTGGCCGGGCTGGTCTTGCAAAGAACACCACAACAGGAAATCTAGAGCCTATAGTGCTATTAATAACATCATCTAAGACTGTGTTTGCTACCCTCTTGGCCTCTTCCCACCATGACTCACTGAAGCTTTTTACACATTGTATCCATTATGCTATAGTTCCCAAAGCTCATCTTCTCTAGTGCCATTAGTTTTTAGGGGACCAGGCAAACCTTAAACTTGTCCCCCTTAATTGGATCCCTGTGCCCCCACAATCTCTTTGAATGCCTTTCACCATGATTCTTGAATGAGATCTGAGACCACTGCTGGTACCTAACACTTCTTGGCACCTTGTCTGCTAGGTTCTTGGAAGAGGAGGTGGCTATGGAGGTGAGTGGGGATGGGAGTGGGAGGATTTCTCCCTTCACTTCCCTTTTTGTGTTTTCAAATAATGGGTTTTGAGGGGGAGGGAAAGGTTAACCAGACCATTTATTTTCCATCTCCCATCGATAAAATGTCACACAGGAGAGAGGTGGCAGAAACGCACTTTCAGGTTAATTTTTTTACAAGGAAGATTGACTTATGAACCTACTTTGTTATTCCCTTTCATTCAATTTCCCTGTACCTCCTTTTCTATGAAGTGTAACGGTAACCCATTATTATTTTTATTGTTGGCACGTGCCTTGTGAACCATAAAGTGTACGCTATAAATGGGAGCGCTTTTCTTTTTTTTTTTTTTTTTGTAGTTTACGAAAAACTAATATTTTTTAAATTAATTTTTTATTTATTTTCAGCATAACAGTATTCATTCTTTTTGCACCACACCCAGTGCTCCATGCAAGCAGTGCCCTCTATGATACCCAACACCTGGTACCCCAACCTCCAAATCCCCCGCCCCTTCAAAACCCTCAGATTGTTTTTCAGAGTCCATAGTCTCTCATGATTCAGCTCCCCTTCCAATTTCCCCCACCTCCCTTCTCGTCTCTAACTCCCCATGTCCATGAAAAACTAATTTAAAAACATTCATCCACCAGAGTACCCAAAGGGCTCCCATATAAACTATCTGTCGTTACATTATGTCCCGATGTGGAGCTCGATCCCAGGATCCTGAGATCATGACCTGAACTGAAGGCAGAGGCTTTAACACACTGAGCCACCAGCCCCAATGTATTCTCTTCAGTACCAGAATTTGTAACCAATTGACAGATGAAAAAGGAGGCAGTCAAGTGAAAATCAATAGGTCTTAGACCTGCAAGAAATTTGAATTAGATGAATTCAGCTACTCAGGCACTGTTTCACATTTTCAGATCTCTGCAGAAAAGGGGTTAACCTTTTTACAGCATGTAAAAGAGAAGACTATAACACATACTATGTGTAAGCATGTAAATATCAAAAAATATCCCATTAGTTGCTAAGACACACAGGGCCTATATTTTCTCTCAAATTCATGAATATGTAGGAGCAATAAGTGAGAAGTGAATGTATACTTTTCACTTCGAAGTCTTTTAGAAATCTAAAATATGACTTTCTATGGTTTGTGTCTCCATATTCCTTTATTGCCAGTTTGAACAAATCCACATGCTTTGATTCAAAGGTAATAAATTCCTCTTATTTGGAAACATGATGTTTATTTTTATTCTCTCACCCTTAGCAGGTGGTTTCATTTTAGCACACTTCAGAGTTATAATTTCATGCTTATTAAAAACATTTATTATGATCTACATAGATGAATGAAACTTTTATTTTATTAAATTATTTGACAAAAAATCTGTTATTTTTAAAAATGTATTTCCTTTAGGGTTATTTTAGAGCGTTCAGAGAGGATCTAGGAGTGTGGTATTATGTAGTTTTTAAGTAGGTATGAAATGGTTATTTATAGGATTGTTTCTTTAAGGCTTATGTATATTGTCCATTATATGCTATAAAATATTTTGAAAGTAAATTTAAGGTATGTTTTACATAGTTTATTTTTTGGAAATAAATATTGAAATGACTTGTGAAATTCAGTATATTCTCAACATTAATTTATTTTGAAATTTACCAGTTGTCTACTGAACTATTATATGGCAGATATTACTTCAGACTACACTGGTAAATGAAATACTTGGCTTTGTAGAACTTTTATTTTAATGGGTGAGACAATTCAAAGCTATAAACCTTAATAAAAATTGCATAGTGCATTCAAAAAGGATGAGTACAATGGGGAAAAAGAAAAACTCGATCAGGGTGAGAAAAATCAAGGTTGCTAGGCAGGGGATGGGGAGTTAAAATTTTTAATAGGAAGATCAGGGTAGTTACAATGAAGCTGACAATTGAACAAAGGTATGGAAAGGTGATGAATTTGCGCAGAACTATCAGCAATAAGGTCACTCCAGACAAAGGAATTGGCTATCTTGAAGGCCATAAGGTTGGATCATGCCTGGCATATCTGAGGAATAGCAAGGAGGCCACTGTGAGTGACTGAAGAGTAGCAGGGAAAGAGGTCACAGAGGTTAAATGAGTGGCTAGATCATGTAAAAGCTTAGAAGTCATTGTAAAACTCTGGCTTTTATATTTGGAAACTTACTGTGTGATAGAATTTCTGCTAATAACTGAGAGTTCAATTGTCCATAAAATTTCAAGGACTCTTATTCTAGTAAGACAGAATGAAGAGAAAGAGTTCATATTTTCACATGGTGTAACAAATGCTCAGAGATGCAAGTGTAGGAAGCTATAGGATCACAGAAGAAGGCACTAAAATCACACCAATATATTTGATGACTGTGACTATATATAAATTTGTATTTTCTAGATTTTTTATAGTCATGGAATCACACTGTATATACTATTCATTGCCTGGCTTTTCTTTTCTCAGCATCATTACTTTGAGAATCTCCAATTGTAAATAGTTCATTTTGATGTTGAATAGTAATCTCTTTAATGAATAGATCATAATTTTTCTTTGCTCTATGGATGGACATTGATGAACATTTCCACTGTTTTCAATTCTTAAAAATAAAGCTGCTATGAAATTCATATACAAGTCCCTGTATGAACATAGGGCTTGTTTCTCTTGGTTAAATGCCTAGAAGTAAAATGGCTATTTTTGTAACTGCAACATATTTTGCATTTAAAAAAATTTTCAAACTATTTTCCAAAGTGGTTGTATCATGATATATGCCAACAACAGTTTAGATTTTTTGTTGCTTCTCAATCTAGCTCAGACCAAGTACAATTAGCCTTTATAATTTTAGCCATTCTAATAGATATGTAAGCATGTCTCATTATGATTTTAATTTGTATTTCTTTAATGTCTAAATGTTGAGAAATTTGTCATGTGCCTATAAGCCATCCATATACTTTTGGTGACATGTCTCTTCCATTATTTCCTTCACATGTAAAATTGGATACTCTGTTTGGTTATTAGTAAGGTTTTTTATTTTTATTCATATTTAAATAATCAGAGTAGATGTCCATTATCAGATATGTAATTTGGAAATCGCTTGTCCATCTTTACAGTTTCTCAATGGAGCTTTGATAGCTGTGTCTTTCAAGAAATATGCTACTTCTTTCCTGGTACACGGAGGTATGACTAGAACATTATCAATGTTGATCTTTGCAAAGAAAATCATGGCTTAAGATATATGTAGTCTGCAGTTGTTGGGAGTGTTCACCATCCTTGCCTCTAACTCATCTCTCACTGCCCACACATTCAGGTATAGGGGAATATTGATTGACAAAATATTAATTGCCAAATAACACTAGTTAGAGAATAAGAAAAATGCAGGCACCTGATTATATAATATTACATAAATAAAATGTGTTTTTATAAGTGCTATTGGAAGGAAATTCCTCAATACTTTAATCACACAGAATGATGGAATCCTAGATTTTTTTTTCTTGTATTTACTAAGAAAATGATCATGCCTCAAGTATATTAAAATGGAATAGGGAAAATTAAAAATTGTTTTAAGATGATTTGCGTGTGTTGTGCGTATGTGAGAGAGAAAGTGAGAGAGAAAGAGAAAGAAAAAGAGAAAGGGAAAGACAGAGAGGTGGCTGCAGTGAATTGATGAGTTGGAGGATAGATTTTAAAGTTTTGTCTTTTGCTTTCTACATTTCTTTTTCCTTAGGTACAAGAGAACAATCAGTAATATCTCAGAAGCCTGCTGGTAACATCAGCAGAAAGAATTAGAGGTTCCCAGAAAATTAAGATGACATATAGTTTTCCTGACATAAGAAAAGTCATTTTTTGTCCCCAGCTATTTTCAATGATCTATACCCCACCTGTGTACTTGCCCAAGCACACTTCTTCCAAAACTTCCTGGGAGATTCTTACAAAGAAATGCAAAAACCTCACTCCTTAAGGATTTTGAGGGAACAAGGCAATGGGAAAACTAACAGTCACCACCAGAGCAGGAAATAGCCTAAGCTATTGAGACAATAAATCAGTGGCAAAACTCCTAGTGCTATTTCAAAAGCAATCAAGGCCTTGCATTCCTTGTCCCAGAAAATGAGCCCAAGACCCCATCTAGTTTCTATCTGCTCTTGAAGCCTGCAGAGTCCCTTTCCCTTGTCCAACAGTTACCTCTGCTTTATTCTAACGTTGAAGTTTCTGCCCTCGGTGGAATACAAGCTTCATTCAGGTGAACATGCAATACATATTGCACAAATACATATGTGGATGTGCATGCATCCACAACCTTATGACCAACCATACACGGAATAATAAAACTCTCCCTTCTGAGTATTCATCTTAAATACTAAATAAAAATCTCTCTCCTGTTCAAACAGTCAAGGCTTTGGAACTTATTCCCTGTGATCTCCTTGTATGTTGTAAACAAAGATTCCTTTGTTTGACAACTCCACCTGTTTCTGTGATTCACCAAAGACTGACCTCAGTTAGTTCAGTTGCTGTAATGGCTTTCACTACTCTGATTCTACCTCTGCAAGTCTCCAAATTTAACTATTTTTTCTCCCAATTCTGCATGTTCTTGGCTTTAAACTGCAACTCTGAAGAGAAGATTTGCTTGTTTAAAAAAAAAAAATCAAGAAAAGGTCGTAGTAGTTAACATTGTTACTTTGAACTTCCTGCCCTAAGGGGCTCTCCTGTTTGGCAATACATCACTCCCCAATCCAGATTACTGCCAGAACAGTTTATACTCTTAGAAAAATATTAGTTTAAAAGATCACATAATTAAATACTTAAGCATGTAGTGTAATATAGTGGTTTACAAGAAATATATTTTGGTCATCTGAATATTTGGTTTTCAACCATGGCTACTGACTCACAGCTCCTAAAACTCTTGGGATTTCCTGTGATAAGGGTGAGAGAGGTGTGTTTTGTTCTGTTAATGAAGTGACCTTCAGACCTCACTCAAGGCAAGGGCTGTTTGCCTGAAGGACCAACCACTTGGTGAAAGCCTTCACAACTTTTTGCCTCCCCTTCCTCCCAATACAGGATTATCTGGGGAGGGAAGAGGATCTGGAGATTAGATCAGCAAATGACAATGATTTAGTCAGTCATGACTATGTCATGAAGCCTCCACAGAAAAGCTGAAAGGACTGGGTTCAGAAAGCTTTTAGTTTGTGAAATGTATGAAAAGGCAGGAAGAGTGGCAGTCTTACAGAAGGTAATAGAAGCTCTGTGCCCATTCTCCATACCTTGCCCTGTGCACTTCTTTATCTATCTATTGATTTAAATCTTCTATTATATCTTTTAATAAGCTGGCAAACATAAAGTAAGTATTTTTCTGAGTTTTGTGAGTCCCTGTAGCAAATTAAAAGAACGTAAGAAGTAGGCCACTGGGACCTCCAACCTGTAGTTGCTCAGTCACAAGCACAGGTAATAACCTGGGGCCTACAGTGAGACTGGCATCTGAGGTGGGGTTGGAGATAGTCTTGGAGGACTGATCCATTAACTGATGAAATCTTACACTATGTTCAGGTAGATAGTGTCAGAATTTAGTTGAATTCTTGGAGATCCTGCTGTTGTCTGAAAATTATTTGGCATTGTTGGTATGATGTCCTAAAACCCAAAAAGATATAGCTACCTCAAAATAAGAATACGGTTGACAGCTTATATATAATAAGTGAGTATTTCAGGGATTTAAAATATACCCAATAAATAATGTAAGGAAATAAGGAAAGATTTTGAAATAAAAACAAGAATAAGAACCTAGTGGTACTAATAGATTAAATATATGTAATCTAGTTGAATTAAGAATACAATGGATAGAATACATAATGGATTCAATAGAGATAAGAAGTCACTTAAGGATATAGTCATCTGGATACCAGCAAAGCATTAAAATTATCAATATAAAAGAGGTGTAAGATGTAGGTGATGTGTGTGGAACAAAAGCTAGAGAAGAAATTAGATTTCCTTACTACTCATAGCCTGTTGACAAGTCCTTGAAGCTCCTCTGGGGACTCAGCTGCTTCCATGTGGACACATCCACTCAGGGCAAAAAGCATTCTTAGTCCACCCCCCAGGATACTGAAAATCTACTTTCACATGTAAAAATTACTTTGGAAACTTCTTTATCTCTACTCCCCACCCCTGCCCTCAAGATATACATTGGCAATCATCTCCCAAGCATATACCCACTGATACACATCAGAAGAGTCTCTTCCCTGAGTTTTTACTAAATAGTAATAAATGACCTTTCCCTAACAATAGCTAGCCCCCTCAAGGTCCTGGAAACCTTGTTTATAAAATACCTTGGAGGCTTGTGCTATCCCTAACCTCCTCCCAAATTGAAAGTATATAATCAGCCACTCTTCATGACCCTCTCTCTCTACTCCAAATAAATAAATAAATATTTTTAAATAAAATAAAATAAATGACTTTTTTTAAATGAAAGAAGAAAAAGGAAAGAAATATTTGAATATTAATGTACATCTATTTCTCAAGCATAAAATAGTCAAGACACTGGATTAAAACTTACATACAAGAAAAGAAAGAAAATATTCATAACTAGAGTTGACTCTATGAATCCCAAACTAGGGCATACATACCAAAGACACACAAAAAAAATCACAAGTGTTAGAGAGAAAAAAAATAATTCATTAATAAAGAAACAAGAATCAGACTGACAGAAATTTTTTAAATAACATCAGATATAAAAAAGAATGAAGTAATAGCTTTATTATCTTGAAAAAAAATCACAAATGGAAACATTTAGATCCTTATAAAATGTCATTGGCATAGGAAGGCATAATAAAAAAAATATTTTCAGGAATACAGACCACAGATAATTTGCCTTAATTTGTGTAGGCAGCACTTAAATACTAATATTATTTTAACAGTTAAAATATACTCTATGATCTTTGAGGTTGGGGAAAAGAGGATGACCAAGTCATCTTGAAATAATTCAGTTTTATGAAAAAAGTAAAAAGATCAAAAAAAAGACTTGTAGAAAAGAGAGATAAAACATATGCATAATAAAAATAAATAAATAAATAAACAGCTGGAGTGCCTGGGTGACTTAGTCGGTTCAAGTGTCTGCCTTCAGCTCAGGTGATGATCCCAGGGTCCTGGTATTGAGCCCTGCATCAGGCTCCCTGCTCAGTGGAGAGTCTGCTTCTCCCTCCCATTGAGAAAAAAAATTTGACTTATTTATTTGAGAGAGATAATCTTTAAATTTTACTTATTTATTTGAGAGAGAGTGAGAAAAGAAAAACATGCACACAGCAGAGGGAATAACAGAGGGAGAGGGAGAAGCACGCCACTGAGCAGGGAACCCCCTGCGGGGCTCTATCCCAGGACCCGGGTATTATGACCTGAGCTATAGGTAGACACTTAACTCAGGTACCCCAATAAATACAATCTTTTAAAAAAAATAAATAATAATAAAAATAAATAATATTTCAGATAGTATGATTTTTTTAATGTGAGACTTGGTATAAAAACAGGATGACATACTTGTCTAATTATAGCAAAGACTTTGATAAGTTTAGATGCAGTAGTACATAAAAAATTTAACTTCTTTCATTAACTGATAATTTAATTAGATTAAATTAAGAGACATCAAAATTTAGAGAATCTAATAGTCCTGATCTATTAATAAATGTAGCCATCCTGACCCCAAAACAAGAGTCTTCAGTAAGTATATAAGCATAAGT